>NC_059222.1:3725000-4925000 GCF_020615455.1 Coregonus clupeaformis
CACACACACACACACACACACACACACACACACACACACACACACACACACACACACACACACACACACACACACACACACACACATAGTTTATTGGTTCTGTGAAAAGTACAGATACTCATTCTGTTTTTGTTTGATATTAATAGACCTGTATTCTTTGTATTTTCACTATGAACTATGGAACTTAAGATATGCACCTACTGTATGGATTTTGTTTTTAAAATCTTTGCTGCTAATAAATAGACAACAGACCCAATCAATAATCTATATTTGGAAAGCGATTTGTTGTGCACACATTTATGAACACTTGCAATCTCACCTTTGCTAGAATGGCTCAGGAAGGTTAGATGCAACCGCTAACACACACACACACACAGACACACACACATACACACACACTGTGTAGTCTAAGGGAGGGGTAAATGTTTGGTGAGTCTAGCATAGAAGGTGTGGGAGGAGTTGCGAATTGATATTTCCCTATTGAAGGTCTATGGCCATTGGAATGCATTGAATTGTATGCATATTAGTTTCCTGTCTCTAGCTACAATGTTTATAGTAGGGGTGGGCAGAAGAAAAAATTATATGAGTATGTCGAGTCGAATTACATAAGTGTTGCTGTTATAAGCACACTAAAACCCTAAAAGTATTACCTCTGGTTAGTTAGGTGGAAAAATACTAATCTATCAATGATTGTCAATGATTTATTGTGTATAACATGAAATATGCACATCAATTAACCAATGTTCCAATGTGCATATGTATACATTTATTTAATTGTATTGAATTTTAACATGCTAATGTTATTGCATAACCCATGAAAATGTAATGTTGATAGGACATTCCTAAATTGAGATATTTCATTTTTTTTAACTTTTTAACTTTTTTTTTTTTTTAACTTTTTTTACAGTTTCTATTCATTAATCTGAGTCCACCTGGGGATAGAGAGGTGGAGGTTAGAGAGAGGAGGGGGAGATAGAGAGAGAGAGAGAGACAGAAAAGAGGAAGAGGGAGGGATAGAAGGAGCAAGAGAGAAGTGGGAGAGTGAGGGAGGGGACACAGGGGAGAGACAAAGGGAGAGAAAAAGAAGGAAATAGAAGGAGGGAGGGAAAGAGAAGAGAGAGATGGAGATTAGAGAATAGAGAGAGAGAAGGAGGGAGAGACGGAGAGACTGGGTAGAGGAGAGAGGGAGACAGAGAGAGACAGAGAGAGACAGAGAGAGACAGAGAGACAGAGAGAGACAGAGAGAGAGATTTCTAGAGAGAGAGAGAAAGAGAGAGAGAGAGAAAAGGAGGGAAAGAGAGATGGAGAAAGAGAGCGATAGAACAGAGAGAGGGAGGGAAAGAGGGGGGAGAGGGTGAAAGAAGGGGGAGAGAGAGAAAAGGAGGAGGATAAAGAGGTAGAGAGAGAGACACAGACATAGGGAGGCAAAGAGAGGGGGATTAGAGAATAGAGAGAGGGAGTGAGAGAGAGAGAAAACCGACAGACATGAGTGCAATTGACTTGTCTCAACTCCTTGAAGCATATCTATGCGTCAATCTCTTTGAATGCAATGTATTCACTTAGGCATCTTGTCTCTGACAGTAACCGAGAAGGTCGCTGGTTCAAATCCCTGAGCTGGCAAGGTGGAAAAATCAGCTGTTCTGCCCTTGAGGAAGGCAGTTAACCACCAACAACTGCTCCCCGGGCGCCGATGATGTGGACGTCGATTAAGGCAGCCATCCGCACCTCTCTGATTCAAAGGGGTTGGGTTAAATGCGGAAGACACATTTCTGTTGAATGCATTTAGTTGTGCAAATGACTAGGTATCCTCTTTCCCTGGAATGTCAGGAGGTTCTGTCATGGTCCCCGGACATCCTTAGGATGTCCCGTTTGCTGGGTATTCACATAAGCATCATGTCCCTTGAAGCCTCTCTTTTTGCTGAACCATACCAGATTGATGCTTATCTGCTGATACCAGGCTGTCCGTTCACCTCCATCTGAAAGGCTGAATGAACTGCTCAACTCTCAGTCAGTCCGCTTTATTTTGCACGCTAATAATAACTTTCATGAATAAGAATTTAAAAAACATGTATAAATTATTATTAAGTAGTTCATTATTTGTAAACATTTATCAGCATTACAATTTATAAGCATTTATAACATTTATAATTAAAAAGCATTTAAAGATTAATAAATATTTGTCACGCCCTGGCTCTGGGGACTATTAAATGTTGAGCCAGGGTGTGGAGTTTCTACGTTATATTTTCTATGTTGTGTTTTCTAGATCGTGTTGATCTATGTTGGCCAGGGTGGTTCCCAATCAGAGGCAGCTGTTTCTCGTTGTCTCTGATTGGGGACCATACTTAGGCAGCCTGTTTGGCACTAGTCGGGGTGGGATCGTGTTCCGTAAGGTTTGTTTTGTGTAACCTAGGACTTCACGTATCGTTTGTTTGTTGTTTTGTGTCGTGTTAAGTATTCAATAAATATGTACGCTTATCAAGCTGCGCCTTGATTCCACGAGTCATTAAACGATCGTGACAATATTGCTAAACATTTATAATGGCTAATTCATGAAAGTTATTGTAAAGTGTTACCAGTTAAGTTACTATAAAGTGTAACCAGCTAAGTTAATTTAGTAGAAAGTGTAACCAGCTAACCAGCTGTGAGTTCATATAGTTCCACCAGCGTGAAGGTTCTGAAAGAGCAATCCAGGAAGTTAACCCCAGGGCACACAAGCATGTGACAACATGGCTAACCTGCTCTTAGAAATCCAATCCCGACATGGCAACACTGTGTAATGATCCTTGACCTTTTCTTGACTGTTCTATGGCCTTTGCTTCGCAGGACGGGGTCAGGTGGGTGTCTTGGTAAAGGTTGAACATGCATGCAAACATTGGTCTTACCTCGAGTCTGTTTCACTTTCTGACCCTATTTATCTTTGTTAGTTTGTGAGTTTTTTTACTGGTTTGGTTTTGCCATCTAATCTCATTTAGAAATCTAAAGGCCTTGTGGGTTCACTGTGAGAGTTAAAGTGGGCTGCAGCTTCCAAATACCAAATGTTGGCTACATGCTGGGGCAAGTCATAATGTGATATCAGACAGCTCATGTCACACATCTTTACAGTTCTGAAATGATGCACATCGTGTCTGAAATAGCATTCGAGTCAACCTCAGTTTTACCATGGAAATCTTAGTCACTCAACCCTGCACCTTAGAGGCTGCTGCCCAATGTACATAGACATGGAATCACTGGTCACTTTAATAATGGAACACTGGTCACTTTAATAATATTTACATACTGTTTTACTCATTTCATATGTATATACTGTATTTTTGTGAATGCCATCCCATTCAACTATTGATGTATATATATACTATTCTATCCTACGTATTCTACAGGTATACTACATATTCCATCAACATACTACCCATAATGTCTATACATCCCATCACACACACATACATATATATATTTATATATATATATATATATATATATATATATATATATATATATATATATATACAGTGGGGAGAACAAGTATTTGATACACTGCCGATTTTGCAGGTTTTCCTACTTACAAAGCATGTAGAGGTCTGTAATTTTTATCATAGGTACACTTCAACTGTGAGAGACGGAATCTAAAACAAAAATCCAGAAAATCACATTGTATGATTTTTAAGTAATTAATTTGCATTTTATTGCATGACAAAAGTATTTGATCACCTACCAACCAGTAAGAATTCCGGCTCTCACAGACCTGTTAGATTATATTTAAGAAGCCCTCCTGTTGTTAAGAAGCCTTAACTGCACCTGTTTGAACTCATTACCTGTATAAAAGACACCTGTCCACACACTCAATCAAACAGACTCCAACCTCTCCACAATGGCCAAGACCAGAGAGCTGCGTAAGGACATCAGGGATAAAATTGATTCAGTCTCTCACAGTTGAAGTGTACCTATGAAAAAAATTACAGACCTCTACATGCTTTGTAAGTAGGAAAACCTGCAAAATCTGCAGTGTATCAAATACTTGTTTTCCCCACTGTATACACACACACACACACACACACACACACACACACACACACACACACACACACACACACACAGTACCAGTCAAAAGTTTGGACACACCTACTCATTCAAGGGTTTTTCTTTATTTTTACTATTTTCTACATTGTAGAATAATAGTGAAGATGTCAAAACTATGAAATAACACATATGGAATCATGTAGAAACCAAAAAAGTGTTTAAAAAATCAATATACAGTGGGGAGAACAAGTATTTGATACACTGCCAATTTTGCAGGTTTTCCTACTTACAAAGCATGTAGAGGTCTGTAATTTTTATCATAGGTAAACTTCAACTGTGAGAGCCGGAAACTAAAACAAAATTTCAGAAAATCACATTGTATGATTTTTAAGTAATTCATTTGCATTTTATTGCATGACATAAGTATTTGATCACCTACCAACCAGTAAGAATTCCGGCTCTCACAGACCTGTTAGTTTTTCTTTAAGAAGCCCTCCTGTTCTCCACTCATTACCTGTATTAACTGCACCTGTTTGAAATCGTTACCTGTATAAAAGACACCTGTCCACACACTCAATCAAACAGACTCCAACCTCTCCACAATGGCCAAGACCAGAGAGCTGTGTAAGGACATCAGGGATAAAATTGTAGACCTGCACAAGGCTGGGATGGGCTACAGGACAATAGGCAAGCAGCTTGGTGAGAAGGCAACAACTGTTGGCGCAATTATTAGAAAATGGAAGAAGTTCAAGATGACGGTCAATCACCCTCGGTCTGGGGCTCCATGCAAGATCTCACCTCGTGGGGCATCAATGATCATGAGGAAGGTGAGGGATCAGCCCAGAACTACACGGCAGGACCTGGTCAATGACCTGAAGAGAGCTGGGACCACAGTCTCAAAGAAAACCATTAGTAACACACTACGCCGTCATGGATTAAAATCCTGCAGCGCACGCAAGGTCCCCCTGCTCAAGCCAGCGCATGTCCAGGCCCGTCTGAAGTTTGCCAATGACCATCTGGATGATCCAGAGGAGGAATGGGAGAACGGCATGTGGTCTGATGAGACAAAAATAGAGCTTTTTGGTCTAAACTCCACTCACCGTGTTTGGAGGAAGAAGAAGGATGAGTACAACCCCAAGAACACCATCCTAACCATGAAGCATGGAGGTGGAAACATCATTCTTTGGGGATGCTTTTCTGCAAAGGGGACAGGACGTCTGCACCGTATTGAGGGGAGGATGGATGGGGCCATGTATCGCGAGATCTTGGCCAACAACCTCCTTCCCTCAGTAAGAGCATTGAAGATGGGTTGTGGCTGGGTCTTCCAGCATGACAACGACCCGAAACACACAGCCAGGGCAACTAAGGAGTGGCTCCGTAAGAAGCATCTCAAGGTCCTGGAGTGGCCTAGCCAGTCTCCAGACCTGAACCCAATAGAAAATCTTTGGAGGGAGCTGAAAGTCCGTATTGCCCAGCGACAGGAAACGTATGATCTCTGTAATTGCAAACAAAGGTTTCTGTACCAAATATTAAGTTCTGCTTTTCTGATGTATCAAATACTTATGTCATGCAATAAAATCCAAATTAATTACTTAAAAATCATACAATGTGATTTTCTGGATTTTGGTTTTAGATTCTGTCTCTTACAGTTGAAGTGTACCTATGATAAAAATTACAGACCTCTACATGCTTTGTAAGTAGGAAAACCTGCAAAATCGGCAGTGTATCAAATATGTAACGATCCCGGCAGTCTGAGTCGGGTCCTGTCTGTGTACTAGTTTTTCTGCTCGTGATCTCCAGTTTCCCGAGGGTTCTGGAACGCTCCCTGCCTGGTTGCCGGGCAACGTTGCTAGGCGGGAGCTCTCTTGATTTCCGCACCTGCATCCCATCAGCAATCTGCACACCTGGTCCTGATCATCACCCTTCTTAGGCTCTGGCCTAACATCCATTCCCTGCCGGATCGTTAGCCATGAACATCACTCGTCCGGAACCTTCACCCAACCTCTGCCTGATGGTCGGCGGCTGCCGAGCCATCATTGGATCAACTACTGCACCCTCAACAACTCATCCACGCCGCCCGCTCTGTTCCCTGGATTATTCAGCAGCACTCGTGGATCAGTTAAATAAACACTCACCTTTGACACCACTTACCTTGTCCTGGTCTGCTTCTGGGTTCTGGCTTAGTAAACCGTGACAGAACGATCCGGCCAGTAATGAACCCAGCGGACCTGGACTCTGTTCGCCATGCCATTACCCATCAGGAGAAGATGTTGGGCCATCATAGCACGGAGCTACAGGAGATCGCGTTGGCAGTTCGGAACCTTTCTACCGGTCTGACGGAGGTCCAGAACCAGCGCAAGTTTCCGGTGGAGGATCCACTACCGGTTTCACCCATCTCGCCTGCCGCTTCTGGAGCTGTGTCCTTCCGTGAGCCCAAGGTTCCGACGCCGGATAAATATGAGGGGGAGCTGGGAAGATGCCGTTCTTTCCTTATGCAGTGTGGGTTAGTGTTCGATCTACAGCCCTACTCTTATGCCACAGACAAGGCTAGGATAGCCTTTGTGATTGAGTTGCTGCGTGGTCGAGCGCTGGAGTGGGCTTCAGCCGTTTGGGAACGACAAGACCCCTGCATGGCTTCATACCAGGGGTTCACGGCCGAGATGAGGAAGCTCTTCGACCATTCCGTCCGAGGGAGGGACGCAGCTAGGCGCCTGTTTTCGCTTCACCAAGGAACTCGCAGCGTGGCCGACTTCGTGATCGAGTTCAAGACGTTGGCTGTGGAGAGTGGGTGGAATGAGGAGTCTCTGCAAGCGGCCTTTTACCAGGGTCTGTCGGAGCAGCTCAAGGATGAGTTGATCTCCTATCCGGAGCCTAGTGACCTGGACAGCTTGGTAGCCTTGTCTATTCGGGTGGATAATCGAGTCCGAGAGCGAAGGAGGGAGAAGCAATGGGTTCCGTCCAATCGATCAGCTTCTCAGGTTCCAGTCGGGTCGGGGATTGGACCAGAATACGTCGATCATCGTCCACCACACAGGATTAGTGGAGAGGTCCTGTCTCCCGATTCTGAACCAATGCAAGTAGGGCGGCACGGGTTAACCAAGGAGGAACGCCAACTCAGACGTAGGACTAACTGTTGCCTCTACTGTGGTGGTTCGGGACATTACCTCGCCACCTGTTCCCGGCGGTCGTCAAACTGCGCGGCTCGCTAAAGTTGGGAGGACTTTTAGCGAGCCAGTTTCGACCTCTCAATACCTCTGTCAGACCCCGTTTCCCGGCTACCCTTATGAACAGGAATCAGAGCTTAGCGATTAACGCTTTATCGATTCAGGTGCCGATGGAAGCTTTCTTGATGCCGAGTTGGTGGAACAGCTGGGGCTTTCCAAGGAGCAATTGCCGGAAGCCATTGAAGCGACCACTCTGAACGGCAGTAGTCTGGCACGTATCACGATGAGGACTGAACCGGTTAAGATGCTGTTGTCGGGGAATCATTCGGAGATGATTTCATTCTTCATTCTGCCGTCTTCCCATGTTCCTCTGGTCCTTGGATACCCCTGGCTGAAGGAACACAATCCCACGTTCGATTGGGTGACGGGCAAGGTAACGAGTTGGAGCCTTGATTGTCATGCTAACTGTCTCAAGACTGCCTGTCCCCATTCGGTTCCCAGTCAGGTGATTGAGGCTAAACCCCCAGATTTGTCCCTGGTTCCCGAGACATATCACGATTTGGGGGAAGTGTTCAGTAAGCAGAAGGCTCTGTCACTCCCTCCCCACCGACCTTATGATTGTGCCATCAACCTGTTCCCTGGAGCTGTCTACCCCAAGGGAAGGTTATACAGTATCTCCCGACCTGAACGTGAGGCTTTGGAGACCTACATCAAGGAGTCCCTAGCTGCTGGTCTCGTTCGTCCCTCGTCATCACCCCTGGGGGCAGGATTCTTCTTTGTGGGTAAGAAGGATGGCTCTCTTCGACCGTGTATTGATTATCGGGGGTTGAATGACATCACGGTCAAGAACAAGTATCCCCTGCCCTTGATGAGTTCTGCCTTCGACTCCTTACAGGGTGCTACGGTGTTCACCAAGCTAGACCCTACGCAATGCGTATCACATGGTCCGGATCAGAGAGGGGGACGAGTGGTTGACGGGTTTCAATACACCGATGGGTCACTTCGAGTATCAGGTGATGCCGTTTGGACTGACCAATGCTCCAGCGGTATTCCAGAGTATGGTGAACGACGTCCTGAGAGATATGATCGGTCTCTTTGTGTTTGTTTACCTGGATGACATTCTGATCTTCTCGAAGGAACCTTCCGACCACGTCCAGCATGTCCGGCAGGTTCTGCAGCGATTGTTGGAGAATCGCCTGTTCGTGAAGGCCGAGAAGTGCGAGTTTCACGCCCACACGACATCCTTTCTCGGGTACATCATCTCCAGGGGAGAGATTAGGATGGACCAGGAGAAGGTTAGAGCGGTTCTGGAAGGGGCCCAGCCCGGTACGAGATTGCAGCTCCAGAGATTTTTGGGGTTTGCGAATTTCTACCGCAGATTCATCCGGGATTACAGCCGTGTGGCCGCTCCGTTAACTGCCTTGACTTCCAGTATCAGGACCTTCAAGTGGAATCCGGAGGCGGATCGAGCGTTTCTGGATTTGAAGAGGCGATTCACCAACGCACCGATTCTCTCTCAGCCGGACACGGCCCGTCAGTTCGTCGTTGAAGTGGACGCGTCTGATGTGGGAGTTGGCGCCATCCTGTCGCAGCGATGCTCCACGGACAGTAAACTCCATCCCTGCGCCTACTACTCTCGTCGCCTTTCGCCTGCGGAGAGGAATTACGATGTGGGTAACCGGGAGCTCCTCGCGGTGAAACTTGCCTTGGAGGAGTGGCGCCACTGGTTGGAGGGGGCGGAGCAACCGTTTATTGTCTGGACTGACCACAAGAATCTTGCTTACGTGCAATCGGCTAGACGTCTCAACTCCCGTCAGGCCAGGTGGGCGTTGTTTTTCGGACGATTCAATTTTTTTCCCTGACGTTCCGACCTGGATCTAAGAACGGCAAGGCGGGACGCCTTGTCCCGGATGTTCTCCAAGACGGAGGAGAGTGGGTCCAAGACCGAGACAATTCTCCCCGGAACTGCGTCGTGGGAGCTGTTAGGTGGAAGATTGAGGAGGAGGTGATGGCGGCCCTTCGGACGCAGCCCGGTCCCGGTAACGGTCCACCCGGTCGGTTGTTTGTGCCTGAGTCGGTTCGTCCTGCTGTCCTCAAATGGTCCCACGCCAGCAAGATGGCTTGTCACCCTGGCGTGGCTCGGACGATGGCGTTTCTTCGCAGACGTTTTTGGTGGCCTGCCATGGCCGAGGATACTCGGGGTTATGTTGCTGCCTGTCCAGTGTGTGCGCAGAATAAGAGTACCAATCGGCCCAGCTCTGGACTACTTCACCCCCTTCCTATTCCCCGGCGACCATGGTCGCATCTGGCCCTGGACTTTGTCACTGGGTTGCCCGCTTCTGAGGGGAACACGGTCGTTCTGACTATCGTGGACAGATTCAGCAAGTTCGCCCCACTTTGTGCCTATTGCCAAGCTTCCCTCTGCCTCGGAGACGTCCGAGATCCTGGTTAGGGAGGTTTTCAGGGTCCACGGTTTGCCCAGTGATATCGTTTCCGACCGTGGCCCTCAGTTTACCTCTGCTGTCTGGAAGTCCTTCTGTTTGGCCATTGGAGCTACAGTCAGTCTCACATCTGGTTTTCACCCCCCAATCTAATGGTCAGGCGGAGAGAGCCAACCAGAAGATGGAATCCACGCTACGCTGCCTGGTCTCTTCCAACCCCACCTCCTGGGTCTCTCAGTTGCCTTGGGTTGAGTATGCCCACAATACTCTCCCTACATCTGCCACTGGGATGTCTCCCTTCCAGTGCCTGTATGGCTACCAACCTCCCTTGTTCCCTTCTCAGGAGAAGGAGCTCTCAGTGCCCTCTGTTCAGGCCCATATTCGTCGTTGCCACCGGACCTGGCATCGGGCCAGAAAGGCACTCCTTAGAGTTTCGGACCGGTATCAGCTCCAGGCGAATCGTCGCCGGATCCCCGCTCCCACCTATACCATCGGAGATAGGGTCTGGTTGGCCACACGGGATCTTCCTTTACGGACTGAGTCTAGGAAGTTGTTACCGAAGTTCATTGGTCCGTTTGTGGTGGAGAAGGTGATCAATCCGGTGGCAGTTCGACTCAAACTACCGAGGACGCTCAGAGTCCATCCCACCTTTCATGTCTCCTGCCTCAAGCCTGTTCTCCTCAGTCCTCTGTTGCCTCCTCCGCCTCCTCCTCCTCCTCCTCGGATGATCGGAGGTGGTCCTGCCTACACGGTGCGACGCATCATGGATTCCAGACGGCGGGGCCGGGGTTTCCAGTATCTCGTGGACTGGGAGGGGTATGGTCCTGAAGAGAGGAGTTGGATTCCGCGGCGACAGATCCTAGATGCTGACCTCATTCGTGACTTCTACCGCCTCCATCCTGGCGCTCCGGGGAGTCCGCCCGGTGGCGTTTCGTCGGAGGGGGGTACTGTAACGATCCCGGCAGTCTGAGTCGGGTCCTGTCTGTGTACTAGTTTTTCTGCTCGTGATCTCCAGTTTCCCGAGGGTTCTGGAACGCTCCCTGCCTGGTTGCCGGGCAACGTTGCTAGGCGGGAGCTCTCTTGATTTCCGCACCTGCATCCCATCAGCAATCTGCACACCTGGTCCTGATCATCACCCTTCTTAGGCTCTGGCCTAACATCCATTCCCTGCCGGATCGTTAGCCATGAACATCACTCGTCCGGAACCTTCACCCAACCTCTGCCTGATGGTCGGCGGCTGCCGAGCCATCATTGGATCAACTACTGCACCCTCAACAACTCATCCACGCCGCCCGCTCTGTTCCCTGGATTATTCAGCAGCACTCGTGGATCAGTTAAATAAACACTCACCTTTGACACCACTTACCTTGTCCTGGTCTGCTTCTGGGTTCTGGCTTAGTAAACCGTGACAAAATACTTGTTCTCCCCACTGTATATGTTTTATATTTGAGATTCTTCAAATAGCCACCCTTTGACTTGATTATAGCTTTGCACACTCTTGGCATTCTCTCAATGAGCTTCACCTGGAATGCTTTTCCAACAGTCTTGAAGGAGTTCCCACATATACTGAGCACTTGTTGGCTGCTTTTCCTTCACTCTGCGGTCCGACTCATCCCAAACCATCTCAATTGGTTTGAGGTCGGGGTATTGTGGAGGCCAGGTCATCTGATGCAGCATTCCATCACTCTCCTTCTTGGTAAAATAGCCCTTACACAGCCTGGGTCATTGTCCTGTTGAAAAACAAATGATAGTCCCACTAAGACCAAACCAGATGGGATGGCGTATCGCTGCAGAATGCTGTGGTAGCCATGCTGGTTAAATGTGCCTTGAATTCTAAATAAATCACAGACAGTGTCAACAGCAAAGCACCCCCACACCAAAACACCTCCTCCTCCATGCTTTACAGTGGGAAATACACATGCAGAGATCATCCGTTCACCCACACCACTTCTCACAAAGACACGGCGGTTGGAACCATAAATCTCAAATTTGGACTCAAGACCAAAGGACAAATTTCCACCGGTCTAATGTCCATTGCTTGTGTCTCTCCTTCTTATTGGTGTCCTTTAGTATTGGTTTATTTGCAGCAATTCGACCATGAAGGCCTGATTCACACAGTCTCCTCTGAACAGTTGATGTTGAGATGTGTCTGTTGCTTCAACTCTGTGCTGCAATTTCTGAGGCTAATGAACTAATCCTCTGCAGCAGAGGTAACTCTGGGTCTTCAATTCCTGTCGGTCCTCAACTGAGCCAGTTTCATCATAGCGCCTGATGGTATTTGCGACTGCGCTTGAATAAATTTTAAAAGTTCTTGAAATGTTCCGTATTGACTGACCTTCATGTCTTAAAGTAATGATGGACTGTCGTTTCTCTTTGCTTATTTGAGCTGTTCTTGCCATAATATGGACTTGGTCTTTTACCAAATAGGGCTATCCTCTGTATACCCCCCCTACCTTGTCACAACACAACTAAATTGGCTCAAACACATTATGCAATTCCACAAATTATTAACTTTTAAGAAGGCACACCTGTTAATTGAAATGCATTCCAGGTGACTACCTCATGAAGCTGGTTGAGAGAATGCCAAGAGAGTGCAAAGCTGTCATCAAGGCAAAGTGTGGCTATTTGAAGAATCTCAAATATAAAATATATTTTGATTTTTTAAACACTTTTATGGTTATTATATGATTCCATATGTGTTATTTCATAGTTTTGATGTCTTCACTATTATTCTACAATGTAAAAAATTGTAAAAATAAAGAAAAACCCTTTAATGAGTAGGTGTGTCCAAACTTTTGACTGGCTCTGTCTTGGCCACTCAAGGACATTCAGAGACTTGTCCCGAAGCCACTCCTGCGTTGTCTTGGCTGTGTGCTTAGGGTCATTGTCCTGTTGGAAGATGAACCTTTGCCACATTCTGAGGTCCCGAGCGCTCTGGAGCAGGTTTTCATCAAGGATCTCTCTGTACTTTGCTCCGTTAATCTTTGCCTCGATCTTGACTAGTCTCCCAGGCCCTGCCGCTGAAAAACATCACCACAGCTTGATGCTGCCACCACCATGTTTCACCGTAGGGATGGTGCCAGGTTTCCTCCAGACGTGATGCTTGGCATTCAGGCCAAAGAGTTCAATCTTGGTTTCATCAGACCAGAGAATCTTGTTTCTCATAGTCTGTGAGTCTTTAGGTGCCTTTGGCAAACTCCAAGCGGGCTGTCATGTGCCTTTGACTTAGGAGTGCCTTCCGTCTGGCCACACTTCCATAAAGGCCTAATTGGTTGAGTGTTGCAGAGATGGTTGTCCTTCTGGAAGGTTCTCCCATCTCCACAGAGGAACTATAGAGCTCTGTCAGAGTGACCATCTGTTTTTTTCTTACCTGCCTGACCAAGGCCCTTCTCCACCGATTGTTCAGTTTGGCCAGGCGGTCAGCTCTAGGAAGAGTCTTGGAGGTTCCAAACTTCCATTTAAGAATGATGGAGGCCACTGTATTCTTGGGGACCTTCAATGCTGCAGACATTTTTTGGTACCCTTCCCCAGATCTGTACCTCGACACAATCCTGTCTCAGAGCTCTACGGATGATTCCTGTCAACTGTGGGACCTTATATAGACAGGTGTGTGCCTTTCCAAATCATGTCCAATCAATTAAATTTACCACAGGTGGACTCGAATCAAGTTGCGGAAACATCTCAAGTATGATCAATGGAAACAGGATGTGTTGTAGAAAATTGCCTTTGTCCTCAGTCAAACACAAAGTATTTTCAGAGTTTTTGTAGAATTAAGATAGACTTTATTACAATCAATATAGCCGAGGTGTTCTGCAGAGCATCTAACTTTCCACCTCTCAGTGTCACGCCCTGACCTTAGAGATCACCTGTATTCTCTGTTTGGTTAGGTCAGGGTGTGATTTAGGTAAAATCTAGTGTATTCTATTTCTATGTTGGCCGGTGTGGTTCCCAATCAGAGGCAGCTGTTGATCGTTGTCTCTGATTGGGGATCATACTTAGGCAGCCATTTTGCCTACCTATGTTGTGGGATCTTGTTTCTGATTCTGTTTAGGCTTGTTGCTGTTAGCGTTTAGAACTTCACGTTCAGTTGCTTTTGTTATTTTGTCAAGTGTTTATTTAAATAAATTAAACATGTACGCATACCACACTGCACCTTGGTCTGATCCTTTATACAACGAACGTGACACTCAGCTTTCAGTTTATATCGTCATTTTACATACATTTCAGCTTAATCTCTCCCTCTTTGGTTCCTCCACCACTGTCTCCAGTTTTCACATCTTGACCGCTCCGCCCACTTCCTTAATGGCGGTATCTGACTTCCCTCTCTTCTAGTTCCGTGTCTGGAAACAATAGTGGTGGGACCAAGCCCTTTCATGCAAAAATAACAGAGCCATTCCCTGACTCCATTCTGACCCCTTAATTGATTCCCAAACCTATCAAATCGGTACTTAAAAAACATGGCAGGTCCATAATCAATCTCTCAAACATATACAAGCCTCCTCCCTCTGTACCACTTCGTCCCACCCCCCCATCATGCTGTGATTTAACCATGTTTAGTCTGAACTCTGTTCAATCTTGGCTCCGTTCCAGGAATATGACTAAGGAGAGAGGCAACGGGCAACAGTCTGGTTTCAGTCACTGATAAGGCAGGACAGCCGTGGATTAGGGAGGAGCGAGGAATTTGACCCGAAGACAGGTCAGATGAACAGAGAATAAAACAGTCCTTTTTCACACACAATGACTACACCAGTGAGAGGAACCAATTAAGGTCTTGCCTAGCAACAGAGATGTACCCATGTTTAACCCTGGCTCCGTGTTCATCTTATAGTCTACTGAGTCTGAAGAGATTTAACTATAGTCTACTGAAAAATCCTCATCAGATGCACCTGAGCTCAATTTCGAGTCTCATAGCAAAGGGTTTGAATACTTATGTAAATAAGGTATTTCAATTTTTAGTTTTTAATAAATTGGCAAAAAAAATCTAAAAACCTGCTTTTGCTTTGTCATTATGGGGTATTGTGTGTAGATTGCTGAGAAATTTGTTTTACTTAATCCATTTTAGAATAAGGCTGTAACGTAACAAAATGTGGAAAAAGTGAAGGGGTCTGAATACTTTCCGAAGGCACTGTATATATATATATATATATATATATATATATATATATATATATATATATATATATATACAGTGGGGAAAAAAAGTATTTAGTCAGCCACCAATTGTGCAAGTTCTCCCACTTAAAAAGATGAGAGAGGCATGTAATTTTCATCATAGGTACACGTCAACTATGACAGACAAATTGAGAAAAAGAAATCCAGAAAATCACATTGTAGGATTTTTAATGAATTTATTTGCAAATTATGGTGGAAAATAAGTATTTGGTCTCCTACAAACAAGCAAGATTTCTGGCTCTCACAGACCTGTAACTTCTTCATTAAGAGGCTCCTCTGTCCTCCACTCGTTACCTGTATTAATGGCACCTGTTTGAACTTGTTATCAGTATAAAAGACACCTGTCCACAACCTCAAACAGTCACACTCCAAACTCCACTATGGCCAAGACCAAAGAGCTGTCAAAGGACACCAGAAACAAAATTGTAGACCTGCACCAGGCTGGGAAGACTGAATCTGCAATAGGTAAGCAGCTTGGTTTGAAGAAATCAACTGTGGGAGCAATTATTAGGAAATGGAAGACATACAAGACCACTGATAATCTCCCTCAATCTGGGGCTCCACACAAGATCTCACCCCGTGGGGTCAAAATGATCACAAGAACGGTGAGCAAAAATCCCAGAACCACACGGGGGACCTAGTGAATGACCTGCAGAGAGCTGGGACCAAAGTAACAAAGCCTACCATCAGTAACACACTACGCCGCCAGGGACTCAAATCCTGCAGTGCCAGACGTGTCCCCCTGCTTAAGCCAGTACATGTCCAGGCCCGTCTGAAGTTTGCTAGAGTGCATTTGGATGATCCAGAAGAGGATTGGGAGAATGTCATATGGTCAGATGAAACCAAAATAGAACTTTTTGGTAAAAACTCAACTCGTCGTGTTTGGAGGACAAAGAATGCTGAGTTGCATCCAAAGAACACCATACCTACTGTGAAGCATGGGGGTGGAAACATCATGCTTTGGGGCTGTTTTTTCTGCAAAGGGACCAGGACGACTGATCCGTGTAAAGGAAAGAATGAATGGGGCCATGTATCGTGAGATTTTGAGTGAAAACCTCCTTCCATCAGCAAGGGCATTGAAGATGAAACGTGGCTGGGTCTTTCAGCATGACAATGATCCCAAACACACCGCCCGGGCAACAAAGGAGTGGCTTCGTAAGAAGCATTTCAAGGTCCTGGAGTGGCCTAGCCAGTCTCCAGATCTCAACCCCCTAGAAAATCTTTGGAGGGAGTTGAAAGTCCGTGTTGCCCAGCGACAGCCCCAAAACATCACTGCTCTAAGGAGATCTGCATGGAGGAATGGGCCAAAATTCCAGCAACAGTGTGTGAAAACCTTGTGAAGACTTACAGAAAACGTTTGACCTGTGTCATTGCCAACAAAGGGTATATAACAAAGTATTGAGAAACTTTTGTTATTGACCAAATACTTATTTTCCACCATAATTTGCAAATAAATTCATTAAAAATCCTACAATGTGATTTTCTGGATTTTTTTTTCTCAATTTGTCTGTCATAGTTGACGTGTACCTATGATGAAAATGACAGGCCTCTCTCATCTTTTTAAGTGGGAGAACTTGCACAATTGGTGGCTGACTAAATACTTTTTTTCCCCACTGTATGTATGTATGTGTATATACAGTGGGGAAAAAAAGTATTTAGTCAGCCACCAATTGTGCAAGTTCTCCCACTTAAAAAGATGAGAGAGGCCTGTAATTTTCATCATAGATACACGTCAACTATGACAAAAAAAATGAGATTATTTTTCCCAGAAAATCACATTGTAGGATTTTTAATGAATTTATTTGCAAATTATGGTGGAAAATAAGTATTTGGTCACCTACAAACAAGCAAGATTTCTGGCTCTCACAGACCTGTAACTTCTTCTTTAAGAGGCTCCTCTGTCCTCCACTCGTTACCTGTATTAATGGCACCTGTTTGAACTTGTTATCAGTATAAATTTTCCACAACCTCAAACAGTCACACTCCAAACTCCACTATGGTCAAGACCAAAGAGCTGTCAAAGGACACCAGAAACAAAATTGTAGACCTGCACCAGGCTGGGAAGACTGAATCTGCAATAGGTAAGCAGCTTGGTTTGAAGAAATCAACTGTGGGAGCAATTATTAGGAAATGGAAGACATACAAGACCACTGATAATCTCCCTCGATCTGGGGCTCCACGCAAGATCTCACCCTGTGGGGTCAAAATGATCACAAGAACGGTGAGCAAAAATCCCAGAACCACACGGGGGGACCTAGTGAATGACCTGCAGAGAGCTGGGACCAAAGTAACAAAGCCTACCATCAGTAACACACTACTCCGCCAGGGACTCAAATCCTGCATTGCCAGACGTGTCCCCCTGCTTAAGCCAGTACATGTCCAGGCCCGTCTGAAGTTTGCTAGAGTGCATTTGGATGATCCAGAAGAGGATTGGGAGAATGTCATATGGTCAGATGAAACCAAAATATAACTTTTTGGTAAAAACTCAACTCATCGTGTTTGGAGGACAAAGAATGCTGAGTTGCATCCAAAGAACACCATACCTACTGTGAAGCATGGGGGTGGAAACTTCATGCTTTGGGGCTGTTTTTCTGCAAAGGGACCAGGACGACTGATCCGTGTAAAGGAAAGAATGAATGGGGCCATGTATCGTGAGATTTTGAGTTAAAACCTCCTTCCATCAGCAAGGGCATTGAAGATGAAACGTGGCTGGGTCTTTTAGCATGACAATGATCCCAAACACACCTCCCGGGCAACGAAGGAGTGGCTTCGTAAGAAGCATTTCAAGGTCCTGGAGTGGCCTAGCCAGTCTCCAGATCTCAACCCCATAGAAAATCTTTGGAGGGAGTTGAAAGTCCGTGTTGCCCAGCGACAGCCCCAAAACATCACTGCTCTAGAGGAGATCTGCATGGAGGAATGGGCCAAAATACCAGCAACAGTGTGTGAAAACCTTGTGAAGACTTACAGAAAACGTTTGACCTGTGTCATTGCCAACAAGGGGTATATAACAAAGTATTGAGAAACTTTTGTTATTGACCAAATACTTATTTACCACCATAATTTGCAAATAAATTCATAAAAAATCCTACAATGTGATTTTCTGGAATTTTTTTTCTCATTTTGTCTGTCATAGTTGACATGTACCTATGATGAAAATTACAGGCCTCTCTCATCTTTTTAAGTGGGAGAACTTGCACAATTGGTGGCTGACTAAATAATTTTTTTCCCCACTGTACATACATACATACATACATACATACATACATACATACATACATACATACATACATACACAAACACTCCGGACTCCGACATTGCTCGTCCTAATATTTCTATATTTCTTAATTCCATTCTTTTACTTTTACATTTGTGTGTATTGTTGTGAATTGTTAGATATTACTACACTGTTGGAGCTAGGAACCCAAACATTTCGCTACACCCGCAATAACATCTGCTAAATATGTGTATGCGACCAATAAAATTAGATTTGATTGGATTTTGACTTGCTGTAAAGAAGCAACACAGAATTGAGAATCAGCCCCACTCAAAGGTCTGGTGATTGCAGCATCAGCTTTCTCGGCTTATAGTCTCAAATGTACGTTACATGTCAGTTATGGATTTTAACTTGCATGATTAGTCATATCAAGACCATATCAATTAAACACTATAAATAAAAGCATGCAACTGCAACACAACATCAGGACAAAGTGTAGTTAATATGTCAAAACAGTGTGAGACATGTTCTCATATGTTTACAGTAATGGTGACTCACGACCGCAATAGTTTAAACTATAAGAAATTAGTGAGTGAGGGAGGAAGGGAGGCAGACTGGTCTCATAGATTAGACATTACATAATAAAAGTACATTCGGGACACTCAAAATAGTATGATATGTTTGGTATGGTCACATAAAATAGAAGGTTACTTAAGGAAAAAACTAAAGGAGGTTGGTTGGTCGGGGTGGATAGGTGGATGTATAACGCGAACGTTTAGCAACTCAAAGTTTGGGTGTTCGAATCTCATCATGGACTACTGCATTTTAGCTAATTAGCAACTTTGCAACTACAGTACTTACTACTTTTTAGCTACTTTGCAACTACTTTGCATGTTAGCTAACCCTTCTCCTAACCTTAACCTTAACACTTTAACTGAACTCCTTACCCCAAACCCTAACCTCTAGAGCTAGCTAACAACAAATTGGAATTCGTAACACATCATACGTTTAGCAAATTCTTAACATACTATATATTTAGCAAATTCGTAACATATTGTACGAATTGCAATTTGTAACATATCATACGAAATGGATGGACATCCACAAATTAATACATACCATACTAAACGTAACATTTCATACTAAATGGAGTGTCTTGGATTTACGTACGGAATAATACGAAATGCTCTGAGACCATGTTGGAGGTTCAAGTTAGCTGCACAGTGACTTATGTGAGAACCACTTTTTGAACCACTACTTTTGGAGTGTCAGACAGTTTTTTTACCATCTCAATTTTACATAGCATAGAATCCAGTGGTTCACAAATGTCTTATAGCCTACTAATCGTCCATGAGAGTGAGCTATATTAGAAATGTAGGCACTAATCTAGACATTATGAACGTATAGAAACTAATAGACATTATAAACTAATACTTGTGACTATCGGCAGAAAAATTATCAAATGAACCTACAGTATAGGGGAAGTGAAAGAAAATGGAAAAATGGTCTGATTATTTTAGACAGACTTTTTTCCGCAATCTTTTTTTCACAGTTAGTGCAAATGGTACATGATGTGGTCACAATACTTATCATAATGACAGAAAACATACCCTATGAGAGAAAAGTTCCCCTTTACCCATGCCACTCGGGGGTGTAGTTACCCCTAGGTACAGATCTAGGATCAGCTTCCCCTCCCCTAACCTTAACCATTAGCGGGGGAAATGCTAAACTGACCCAAGATCAGTGTCTAGAAGCAACTTCACTATACACCCCCATGGGTCTGACTTGAATCGGACCATATGGCCTGAATTAATGGGCGACTAGAGACCCCTAGAGCCAGCAAGAGTGAAGTGCCCTTAATCAACATGGGCAAAACCACAGAATATATACTGTAACTAGGCCACTCAGGAACATTCAATGTCATCTTGGTAAGGAACTCCAGTGTATATTTGGCCTTGTGTTTTACATTTTAGTCATTTAGCAGACGCTCTTATCCAGAGCGACTTACAATTAATGAGTGCATACATTTTTCATACTGGCCCCCCGTGGGAATCAAACCCACAACACTGGCGTTGCAAGCGCCATGCTCTACCAACTGAGCTACAGGAGGCTTAAGCTATTGTCCTGCTGAAAGGTGCATTTTTTTCCCAATGTCTGTTGGAAAGCAGACTGATCCAGGTTTTCCTCTATGATTTTGCCTGTGCTTAGCTTTATTCCATTTCTTTTTAGCCTAAAAAACTCCCTAGTCCTTGCAGATGACAAGCATACCCATAACATGATGCAGCCACCACCATGCTTGAAAATATGAAGAGTGGTACTCAGTAATGTCTTGTGTTGGATTTACCCTAAACATAGCGCTTTGTATTCAGGATATAAAGTTAATTTCTTCGCCACATTTTTTGTTTTACTTTAGTGCTTTCTTGCAAACAGGATGCATGTTTTGGAATATTTTTGATTCTGTACAGGCTTCTTTCTTTTTACTCTGTCATTTAGGTTAATATTTTGGAGTAACTACAATGTTGTTGATCCATCCTCAGTTCTCTCCTATCACAGCCATTACACTCTGTAACTGTTTTAAAGTCATCATTGAATTCATGGTGAAATCCCTGAGCGGTTTCCTTCCTTTCCGGCAACTGAGTTAGGAAGGACGCCTGTATGTTTGTAGTGACTGGGAGTATTGATACACCATCCAAAGTGTAATTAATAACTTCATAATACTCAAAGGGATATTCACTTTTTTTTTCCCATGTACCAATAGGTGCCCTTGTTTGCGAGGCATTGGAAAACCTCCCTGGTCTTTGTGGTTGAATCTGTGTTTGAAATTCACTGCTTGACTGAGGGACCTTACAGATAATTGTATGTGTGGGGTACAGAGATGAGGTAGTAATTAAAAAATAATGTCTTAAGGATCTGACTCTTTTTTTCAATTTTCGCCTAAAATGACAGACACAAATCTAACTTCCTGTAACTCAGGAGCTGAAGTGTCACACCCTGGCTCTGGGACTCATTAGGTTGAGCCAGGGTGTGTTCATTTCTATGTGTGTATTTCTATGTTGGTGTTCATTCTAGTTTGTTGTATTCTATGTTTGCCTGAGTGACTCCCAATCAGAGGCAACGAGTGTCAGCTGTTGGCTGGTTGTCTCTGATTGGGAGCCATATTTAAACTGTATGTTTTCCCTTTGTGGCTGTGGGTTTTTGTTCCGTGTTCGGTCATTGATACCGTGGACGTCACGAGTCGTGTTTTGTATTTTTGATGCTTTAACTAATTAAAGTATGTTTGTTCATCACGCTGCGCCTTGGTCTACTCCTTACCCTGACGATCATGACAGAAAAATCCACCATGCAACGACCAAGCAGCGTGTCCAGGGGCAGCCCTTGGGGTGGACATGGGAGGAAGCGCCGGGAAAGGCCCTGGCGAAAGAGGAGCAGCGTGTCCAGGAGCAGGCAGCCTGGACATGGGAGGAGATATTGGACGGTAAAGGGTCCTGGACTTGGGGGGAAATCCTGGCCGGGATGGATCGCCGGTCATGGAGTGAGACAGTGGCGAGGTGACGGAGTGAGGAGCAACGGCGTGATCAGGGTCGTCGTCGGACGGTCGTGAGGCAACCCCAGAAAATTTTTAGGGGGGGGCACACGGCATGGACGACGGGGCTGACGGAGGAGAAAAGGGGGCGGATCCAGAAGGCCACCAGGCCAGGGGTTCACCGCCCTGTACGTCCTGTGCGGATGCCTCACACAGAGTGTGTGAGGGTAGGCATTCAGCCAGGACGGGTGGTGGCCGCTCTTCACTCCAAGCCTCCTATCCGTCTCCACAGCCCGGTTCGGCCTGTCCCTGCTCCACGCACCAAGCCTACGGTGTGCGTCGCCAGCCCAGCCCGGCCTGTCTCTGCTCCACGCACCAAGCCTACGGTGTGCGTCGCCAGCCCAGTCCGGCCTGTCCCTGCTCCACGCACCAAGCCTACGGTGTGCGTCGACAGCCCAGCCCGGCCTGTTCCTGCTCCACGCACCAAGCCTACGGTGTGCGTCGCCAGCCCGACCCGGCCTGTTCCTGCCACTCGCACCAAACCTACGGTGCGCGTCGCCAGCCCGGTCCGGCCTGTTCCTGCCACCCGCACCAAGTCTACGGTGCGCGTCGCCAGCCCGACCCGGCCTGTTCCTGCCACTCGTACCAAACCTACGGTGCGCGTCGCCAGCCCGGTCCGGCCTGTTCCTGCCACCCGCACCAAGTCTACGGTGCGCGTCGTCAGCCCGACCCGGCCTGTTCCTGCCACCCGCACCAAGTCTACGGTGCGCGTCGCCAGCCCGACCCGGCCTGTTCCTGCCACTCGCACCAAACCTACGGTGCGCGTTGCCAGCCCGGTCCGGCCTGTTCCTGCCACCCGCACCAAGTCTACGGTGCGCGTCGCCAGCCCGACCCGGCCTGTTCCTGCCACTCGCACCAAACCTACGGTGCGCGTCGCCAGCCCGGTCCGGCCTGTTCCTGCCACTCGCACTAAGCCAGGGGTGCGAGAAGTCAGCATGGTAAGGCCCGTTCCTTCTCCACGCACAAAGCCAGGGGTGCGAGTCGTCAGCCTGGTAAGGCCCGTTCCTCCTCCACGCACCAAGCCAGGGGTGCGCGTCGTCAGCCTGGTAAGGCCCGTTCCTCCTTCACGCACCAAGCCAGGGGTGCGAGTCGACAGCCTGGTAAGGATCGCTCCTGTTAAGTCCAGTCCTGCTCCAGCCGGCGGGGCCAGACTGGACCAGGGGCACTATGGGGGGTGTATTGGAGGGTGGTGGTCAAGGCCGGAGCCAGAACCGCCGCCGAGGAGGTATGCCCGCCCAGCCCTCCCCTGGTTTGTTTAGTTGAGGCGCGGTCGCAGTCCGCGCCTTTAGGGGGGGGTACTGTCACACCCTGGCTCTGGGACTCATTAGGTTGAGCCAGGGTATGTTCATTTCTATGTGTGTATTTCTATGTTGGTGTTCATTCTAGTTTGTTGTATTCTATGTTTGCCTGAGTGACTCCCAATCAGAGGCAACGAGTGTCAGCTGTTGGCTGGTTGTCTCTGATTGGGAGCCATATTTAAACTGTATGTTTTCCCTTTGTGGTTGTGGGTTTTTGTTCCGTGTTCGGTCATTGATACCGTGGACGTCACGAGTCGTGTTTTGTATTTTTGATGCTTTAACTAATTAAAGTATGTTTGTTCATCACGCTGCGCCTTGGTCTACTCCTTACCCTGACGATCGTGACATGAAGCAAGGATATGCATGTTCTTGATACCATTTGAAAGGAAACACTGAAGTTTGTGGAAATGTGAAATGAATGTAGGAGAATATAACACATTAGATCTGGTAAAAGATGATACAAACAAAAAAACATGCGTTTTCTATTATAATTATTTTTTTCCATCATCTTTGAAATGCAAGAGAAAGGCCACAATATAATATTGCAGTTTAGGCGAAACTTAGATTTTGGCCGCTAGATGGACGCAGTGTGTGTGCAAAGTTTCAGATTGATCCAGTGAAGCAGTGCAATACTAGACTATTTTGTTTCAAGTCTTCCCAAATGTGCCGAATTGGTCAATTTGATACATTTTCAAGTACATAACTATAGAGAACTTGATATGGTAATACAAAATGTAAGTTTACACACTCCCAGGAATGTCATACATGATGGATCATTAGCTTATACACTAACTTTCACACATCTAGATGGCCGGGCGGGGGTGAGTGTGGAGCCAGAGACAGCAGGGGTTCAAACTGTAGAACCCAGTTCCTACATTTGAATATATAAATGGATTTGATCAAACAAAACGATGCTACATTTAATATTTGGGACCCTTAGGATGACGAATCAGAGCAAGATTACTGAATGTAAGTACATTATTTAACTTCAGAGGTGAATGTATCAAACCAGTTGCTGTGATACGTTTTTTGTTGTTGTGCACTCTCCCCAAACAATAGCATGGCATTGTTTCACTGTAATAGCTACTGTAAATTGGACAGTGCAGTTAGATTAACAAGAATTTACGCTTTCTGCCCATATAAGACATGTCTATGTCCTAGAAAGTTTGCTGTTACTTACAACAGTCATGTTAATCACATTAGCGCACGTTAGCTCAACCGTCCCGTATAGGGGACACCAATCCCGTAGAGGTTAGACACTATTATTGTACAGAGTGAGTCCATGCATCTTATTATGTGACTTGTTAAGCACATTTTTACTCCTGAACTAAATTAGGTTTGCCATAACAAAGGAGTTGAATACTTATTGAAGACATTTCAGCTTTTAATTTCTAAAAACATAATTCCACTTTTACATTATGGGGTATTTTGTGTAGGCCAGTGACACG
Source organism: Coregonus clupeaformis (assembly GCF_020615455.1). Taxonomy (NCBI): domain Eukaryota; kingdom Metazoa; phylum Chordata; class Actinopteri; order Salmoniformes; family Salmonidae; genus Coregonus; species Coregonus clupeaformis. The sequence continues at coordinate 3,749,335 of NC_059222.1, forward strand.
CACAGCCTACAAGCCACTGATGCAGACCTTTGGAACATCTACATTTAAAAAAATCTAATAAATCCATGTAATATAGCCTACACCTTCACAATAAATCCATTACTTATTTTAGACAGGTCTAAAGAAACATGATATGAAGAAAACGTATATTTCAGAAGAACAGAATAGTATACTCTGAGTTGTCCTTATGTTAGGTCCTGATCTGGCTATGCCATATGGCTGTGGGCTACAATAATTCATTTAGCAGACAACATTTGGTTAGAATTCCGTGACATTATTTTACATGACTTTATAGTATGAATAATACAATTGAACAAAGCTGAATAACATATAAAGGATATTTTCTCCAAACGATTTGAGGCTATTCTATGTTGAGCAGTTAACAAATGAAACCTCACATTATATGTGGCACAAATTCCCTTACAGCACAGAACTTGCTCTGAAATGTATAATGAGGTGGTTAACACCCATTCTATTTATATTGTTACCACTTCCCTTAGCTTATGTGTCACTATCAAAGCCTTGGACCGTTTCATTAGTTTCATATAGCTTGCAGACACAACCATATCGACATGGAAAGTATGTCCACTCACATATGAATTAATTAATTAATTTTACTTGACATATATAAAGTACATATAGAGCTGGCTCAGCCAAGTGAACCCCCAAAAATATATAGTGAGCCAACAATACAGTTGAAGTCGGAAGTTAGGTTGTAGTTAGGTTGTAAGTTAGGTTGGAGTCATTAAAACTCATTTTTCAACCACTCCACAAATTTCTTGTTTAAAAACTATAGTTTTGGCAAGTCGGTTAGGACATCTACTTTGTGCATGACACAAGTAATTATTCCAACAATTGTTTACAGACAGATTATTTCACATATAATTCACTGTATCACAATTCCAGTGGGTCAGAAGTTTACATACACTAAGTTGACTGTGCCTTTAAACAGCTTGGAAAATTCCAAAAAACTATGTCATGGCTTTAGTAGCTTCTGATAGGCTAATTGACAGCATTTGAGTCAATTGGAGGTGTACCTGTGGATGTATTTCAAGGCCTACCTTCAAACTCAGTGCCTCTTTGCTTGACATCATGGGAAAATCAAAAGAAATCAGCCAGGACATCAGAAAAAAATGGTAGACCTCCACAAGTCTGGTTCATCCTTGGGAGCAATTTCCAAACGCCTGAAGGTACCACGTTCATCTGTACAAACAATCATATGCAAGTCTAAACGCCATGGGACCACACCGCCGTCATACCGCTCAGAAAGGAGATGCATTCTCTCTCCTAGAGATGAGCGTACTTTGTGCGAAAAGTGCAAATCAATCCCAGAATAACAGCAAAGGACCTTGTGAAGATGCTGGAGGAAACAGGTACAAAAGTACAGTGGGGAAAAAAAGTATTTAGTCAGCCACCAATTGTGCAAGTTCTCCCACTTAAAAAGATGAGAGAGGCCTGTCATTTTCATCATAGGTACACGTCAACGATGACAGACAAAATGAGGAAAAAAAATCCAGAAAATCACATTGTAGGATTTTTTATGAATTTCATTGCAAATTATGGTGGAAAATAAGTATTTGGTCAGTAACAAAAGTTTCTCAATACTTAGTTATATACCCTTTTTTGGCAATGACACAGGTCAAACGTTTTCTGTAAGTCTTCACAAGGTTTTCACACACTGTTGCTGGTATGTTGGCCCATTTCTCCATGCAGATCTCCTCTAGAGCAATGATGTTTTGGGGCTGTCGCTGGGCAACACGGACTTTCAACTCCCTCCAAAGATTTTCTATGGGGTTGAGATCTGGAGACTGGCTAGGCCACTCCAGGACCTTGAAATGCTTCTTACGAAGCCACTCCTTCATTGCCCGTGCGGTGTGTTTGGGATCATTGTCATGCTGAAAGACCCAGCCACGTTTCATCTTCAATGCCCTTGCTGATGGAAGGAGGTTTTAACTCAAAATCTCACGATACATGGCCCCATTCATTCTTTCCTTTACACGGATCAGTCGTCCTGGTCCCTTTGCAGAAAAACAGCCCCAAAGCATGATGTTTCCACCCCCATGCTTCACAGTAGGTATGGTGTTCTTTGGATGCAACTCAGCATTCTTTGTCCTCCAAACACGACGAGTTGAGTTTTTACCAAAAAGTTCTATTTTGGTTTCATCTGACCATATGACATTCTCCCAATCCTCTTCTGGATCATCCAAATGCACTCTAGCAAACTTCAGACGGGCCTGGACATGTACTGGCTTAAGCAGGGGGACACGTCTCGCACTGCAGGATTTGAGTCCCTGGCGGCGTAGTGTGTTACTGATGGTAGGCTTTGTTACTTTGGTCCCAGCTCTCTGCAGGTCCTTCACTAGGTCCCCGTGTGGTTCTGGGATTTTTGCTCACCGTTCTTGTGATCATTTTGACCCCACGGGGTGAGATCTTGCGTGGAGCCCCAGATCGAGGGAGATTATCAGTGGTCTTGTATGTCTTCCATTTCCTAATAATTGCTCCCACAGTTGATTTCTTCAAAACAAGCTGCTTACCTATTGCAGATTCAGTCTTCCCAGCCTGGTGCAGGTCTACAATTTTGTTTCTGGTGTCCTTTGACAGCTCTTTGGTCTTGGCCATAGTGGAGTTTGGAGTGTGACTGTTTGAGGTTGTGGACAGGTGTCTTTTATACTGATAACAAGTTCAAACAGGTGCCATTAATACAGGTAACGAGTGGAGGACAGAGGAGCCTCTTAAAGAAGAAGTTACAGGTCTGTGAGAGCCAGAAATCTTGCTTGTTTGTAGGTGACCAAATACTTATTTTCCACCATCATTTGCAAATAAATTCATTAAAAATCCTACAATGTGATTTTCTGGATTTTTTTTCCTCAATTTGTCTGTCATAGTTGACGTGTACCTATGATGAAAATTACAGGCCTCTCTCATCTTTTTAAGTGGGAGAACTTGCATAATTGGTGGCTGACTAAATACTTTTTTTCCCCACTGTATATAATATATTTCTACCACTGTAGATGCTGTATTTTTATTTTTAGAATACAGTTCTCGGTTTACAGTAGTGATTGTCAGCTGGAGGCATTTTGAAAACGTGTTTTCAAACACGTTACAATCAATCTCATATAGTCTGTTCTAACAAAAAAGGTTTTAAAGTCTTTAGTACAGCCAAGATTATCAGTCTATATAATAATTTGCATAATTTAGTGGAATTAAATTGGCTTGTGTGTCTATTTTTATTTTCAACCGGTAATTGAAGCACACCTCCCATTCACCATTCAAGTGCAGGCAACAGGCTATCAGCACCCACAACTTAACAATGTGAGCTGGAGCCATTTTGAAAACATGAGTCGGACCGCAGAGTGAAGGAAAAGCAGCCAACAAGTGCTCAGCATATGTGGGAACTCCTTCAAGACTGTTGGAAAAGCATTCCAGGTGAATATGGTTGTGAGAATACCAAGAGTGTGCAAAGCTGTCATCAAGGCAAAGGGTGGCTATTTGAAGAATCTCAAATATAAAATATATTTTGATTTGTTTAACACTTTTTTGGTTACTACATGATTCCATGTGTTATTTCATAGTTTTGATGTCTTCACTATTATTCTACAATGTAAAATTAGTAAAAAATAAAGAAAACCCCCACGGGGGGCCAGAATGAAAAATGTATGCACTCATTAATTGTAAGTCGCTCTGGATAAGAGCGTCTGCTAAATGACTAAAATGTCAAAATGTCAAAAATGAGTAGGTGTGTCCAAACTTTTGACAGGTAGTGTATGTGTGCTGTCTGGGGTGATGACATGCACAAATGCTTGAATGTAAGTTATGTTAACCTCTTAAGGATCAGACCCTTCTTTTCAATTTCCGCCTACAATGACATACCCATATCTAACTGCCTGTAGCTCAGGACCTGAAGCAAGGATATGCATATTCTTGGTACTATTTGAAAGGAAACACGTTGAAGTTTGTGGAAATGTGAAATTAATGTAGGAGAACATAACACAATAGATCTGGTGAAAGATAAAACAAACAAAAAAACATTTTTATTTTTGTTGCATCATATTTGACATGAAAAAGAAAAGCCATATACATTCAGATAGGAAGCTGAAGGTAATTTAGATGTCTACAAGAGAGCAACAGTGTATGTGCAAAGTTTCAGACTTTCAAGAATGAGGGACATTTAGTATGAAGTCACCCAGGTGTCCCTCACAGGAGACACGACGAGAATGCTGATCCAATGTCTCCCAACACAGAAGTGAACTATTTAAGTTAAGGGCCAACACTGATCTAATGTCGTAAGTGAACACACCACAAACCACACACAAAGTGAAAAAAAAACCTATATATAAATATATATATATATATATATTTGCACACTATTTACAATTACAGCATTTAGAACACCCTCAGTCCTCTACACAAGATTGTGCTGCTGATGCCAAGTCCCATAGCAGTCTCTTTCTGCTGTAAAGCAGAGGGGAACAGAAAAAGTTGTGCAGGTGATAGGATATTTCTTGTGAAGACACCTTGGTGACTTCATACTAAGTGTTATGTAGCTCCCTCATTCATACACCTTATGGAACAGCGGGGACTGTGAAGCAACACAAACATAGGCATAAACACATGCATACGAACACAAACACGATAACATACGCACTATTCATACACATGGATATTGTACTGTAGATATGTGGTAGTGGTGGAGTAGGGGCCTGAGGGCACACAGTGTGTTGTGAAATCTGTGAATGTATTGTAATGTTTTTAAAATGGTATAAACTGCCTTAATTTTGCTAGACCCCAGTAATGGGGATCCATAATAAATACAAATATAACTATTTTGGCCCTGAGGCACATTTATGTCAGCAGTTATGTATTTTGGCAGGTGAACACCACTGGTGCCAGGAGAAGAGGGGTGAAGATGAAGGGGGCTGTACTTTCCAGTCATGTCCAGCTGAGGTCCTGGATGCCTTTTCGGTCGAAATGTTGGTGGAAGTGGCTCCACATCATATTCTACCACAGTGTGCCGCTTCTGGGCTGGCCTCTTCACACTTCTAGATGGCTGGGCAGGGGTAGGTGTGGATCACAGGTCCTCAACTGGCAGCTTCATTAAATAGTACCCGCAAAACACCAGTCTCAATGTCAACAGTGAAGAGGCGACTCCGGGATGCTGACCTTCTAGATAGAGTTGCCAAGAAAAAGTCCAGTGTCTGTGTTCTTTTTCCCATCTTTATCTTTTCTTTTTATTGGCCAGTCTGAGATATGGCTTTTTCTTTGCAACTCTGCCTAGAAGGTCAGCATCCCGGAGTCGCCTCTTCACTGTTGACGTTGAGACTGATGTTTTGCGAGTACTATTTAATGAAGCTGCCAGTTAAGGACCTGTGAGGCATCTGTTTCAGTCCTCCTAGTGGCCGGGGACTTTAATGCAGGGAAACTTAAATCCGTTCTACCAGCATGTTAAATGTGCAACCAGAGGAAAATAAACTCTAGACCACCTTTACTCCACACACAGAGACGCGTACATAGCTCTCCCTTGCCGTCCATTTGGCAAATCTGACCATAACTCTATCCTCCTGATTCCTGCTTATAAGCAAAAACTAAAGCAGGAAGCACCAGTGACTCGGTCAATAAGGAAGTCGTCAGATGACGCAGATGCTAAGCTACAGGACTGTTTTGCAAGAACAGACTGGAATATGTTCTGGGATTCTTCCGATAGCATTGATGAGTACACCACATCAGTCACTGGCTTCATCAATAAGTGCATCGATGACATCGTCCCCACAGTGACCGTACGTACATACCCCAACCAGAAGCCATGGATTACAGGCTACATCCGAACTGAGCTAAAGACTAGAGCTGCCGCTTTCAAAGAACGGGACTCTAACCCAGATGCTTATAAGAAATCCCACTATGCCCTCTAACGAACCATCAAACAGGCAAAGAGTCAATACAGGACTAAGATTGAATCGTACTACACCGGCTCTGATGCTCGTTGGATGTGGCAAGGCTTGAAAACTATTACAGACTACAAAGGGAAGCACAGCCGCGAGCTGCCCAGTGACACAAGCCTACCAGACAGGCTAAATTACGTCTATGCTCGCTTCGAGGCAAGCAACACTGAAGCATGCATGAGAGCATCAGCTGTTCCAGATGGTAATGGCTCACATCAACACCATTATCCCAGAAACCCTAGACCCCACTCCAATTTGCATACCGCCCCAACAGATCCACAGATTATGCAATCTCTATTGCACTCCACACTGCCCTTTCCCACCTGGACAAGAGGAACACCTACATGAGAATTATATTCATTGACTACAGCTCAGCGTTCAACACCATAGTGCCCTCAAAGCTCATCACTAAGCTAAGGACCCTGGGACTAAACACCTCCCTCTGCAACTGGATGCTTGACTTCCTGACGGGCCGCCCCCAGGTGGTAAGGGTAGGTAACAACACATCTGCCACGCTGATCCTCAACACGGGGGCCCCTCAGGGGTGGGTGCTCAGTCCCCTCCTGTACTCCCTGTTCACCCATGACTGCATGGCCAGGCATAACTCCAACACCATCATTAAGTTTGCCGACGACACAACAGTGGTAGGCCTGATTACCGACAACGATGAGACAGCTTATAGGGAGGAGGTCAGAGACCTGGTCATGTGGTGCCAGGATAACAACGTCTCCCTCAACGTGATCAAGACAAAGGAGATGATTGTGGACTACAGGGAAAAAAAAGAGGACTGAGCACGCCCCCATTCTAATCAACGGGCTGTAGTGGAACAGGTTGAGAGCTTCAAGTTCCTTGGTGTCCACATCACCTACAAACTATAATGGTCCAAACACACCAAGACAGTCGTGAAGAGGGCACGACAAAGCCTATTCCCCCTCAGGAGACTGAAAAGATTTGGCATGGGTCCTCAGATCCTCATAAAGTTCTACAGCTGCACCATCGAGAGCATCCTGACTGGTTGCATCACCGCCTGGTATGGCAACTGCTCGGCCTCCGACCGCAAGGCACTACAGAGGGTAGTGCGTACGGCCCAGTACATCACTGGGGCCAAGCTTCCTGCCATCCAGGACCTCTATACCAGGCGGTGTCAGAGGAAGGCCCTCAAAATTGTCAAAGACTCCAGCCATCCTAGTCATAGACTATTCTCTCTGCTACCCCATGGCAAGCAGTACCGGAGTGCCAAGTCTAGGTCCAAAAGGCTTCTCAACAGCTTATACCCCCAAGCCATAAGACTCCTGAACAGCTAATCATGGCTACCCAGACATTTTGCACTGCCCCACCACCCCCACACCGTCCCCCTTTTTTACTCTGCTGCTACTCTGTTTATTATTTATGTATAGTCACTTTAACTCTACCCACATGTACATATTACCTAAATTACCTCGACTAGCCGGTGCCCCCGCACATTGACTCTGCACCCGTACCCCCCTGTATATAGCCTCCCTACTGTTATTTTTATTTTACTGCTGCTCTTTAGTTATTTGCTTTTATTTGTTTTACTTTGCATTGTTGGTTAAGGGCTTGTAAGTAAGCATTTCACTGTAATATCTGCACCTGTTGTATTCGGCGCATGTGGAAAATAATATTTGATTTGATTTATTCTTTAAGTAATGGCTTTTTTCTGGCCACTCTTCTGTAAAGCCCAGTTCTGTGGAGTGTATGGCTTAAAGTGGTCCTAAGGACAGATACTCCAATCTCCGCTGTGGAGCTTTGCAGCTCCTTCAGGGTTATCTTTGGTCTCTTTGTTACCTCTCTGATTAATGCCCTTCTTGCCTGGTCCGTGCGTTTTGGTGGGAGGTCCTCTCTTGTCAGGTTTGTTGTGGTGCCATATTCTTTCCATTTTTTTATAATCGATTTAATGGTGCTCCGTGGGATGTTCAAAGTTTCATTAATTTTTTTATAACCCAACCCTGATCTGTACTTCTCCACAACTTTGTCCTTGACCTGTTTGGAGAGCTCCTTGGTCTTCATGGTGCCGCTTGCTTGGTGGTGCCCCTTGCTTAGTGGTGTTGCAGACTCTGGGGCCTTTCAGAACAGGTGTATATACAGTGGGGAGAACAAGTATTTGATACACTGCCGATTTTGCAGGTTTTCCTACTTACAAAGCATGTAGAGGTCTGTCATTTTTATCATAGGTACACTTAAACTGTGAGAGACGGAATCTAAAACAAAAATCCAGAAAATCACATTGCATGATTTTTAAGTAATTAATTTGCATTTTATTGCATGACATAAGTATTTGATCACCTACCAACCAGTAAGAATTCCGGCTCTCACAGACCTGTTAGTTTTTCTTTAAGAAGCCCTCCTGTTCTCCACTCATTACCTGTATTAACTGCACCTGTTTGAACTCGTTACCTTTATAAAAGACACCTGTCCACACACTCAATCAAACAGACTCCAACCTCTCCACAATGGCCAAGACCAGAGAGCTGTGTAAGGACATCAGGGATAAAATTGTAGACCTGCACAAGGCTGGGATGCGCTACAGGACAATAGGCAAGCAGCTTGGTGAGAAGGCAACATCTGTTGGCGCAATTATTAGAAAATAGAAGAAGTTCAAGATGACGGTCAATCACCCTCGGTCAGGGGCTCCATGCAAGATCTCACCTCGTGGGGCATCAATGATCATGAGGAAGGTGAGGGATCAGCCCAGAACTACACGGCAGGACCTGGTCAATGACCTGAAGAGAGCTGGGACCACAGTCTCAAAGAAAACTATTAGTAACACACTACGCCGTCATGGATTAAAATCCTGCAGCGCACGCAAGGTCCCTCTGCTCAAGCCAGCGCATGTCCAGGCCCATCTGAAGTTTGCCAATGACCATCTGGATGATCCAGAGGAGGAATGGGAGAAGGTCATGTGGTCTGATGAGACAAAAATGGCTCCGTAAGAAGCATCTCAAGGTCCTGGAGTGGCCTAGCCAGTCTCCAGACCTGAACCCAATAGAAAATATTTGGAGGGAGCTGAAAGTCCGTATTGCCCAGTGACAGCCCCGAAACCTGAAGGATCTGGAGAAGGTCTGTATGGAGGAGTGGGCCAAAATCCCTGCTGCAGTGTGTGCAAACCTGGTCAAGACCTACAGGAAACGTATGATCTCTGTAATTGTCACGCCCTGGCTCTGGGGACACTGTTATGTTGAGCCAGGGTGTGTAGATCTATGTTCTCTATTTCTATGTTGGCCTGAGTGACTCCCAATCAGAGGCAACGAGTGTCAGCTGTTTGCTGGTTGTCTCTGATTGGGAGCCATATTTAAACTGTCGGTTTTTCCTTTGGTTTGTGGGTTCTTGTTTCAAGTTGGTTGTGTTTGACCGTGAACTGTCACGTTACCGTCTTTGTTGTTTTGATCGTGTTTCGCTCAATAAAGAGTATGTTTGCCTGCAACGCTGCGCCTTGGTCCTCATCTGTTCCTGACGATCGTGACAGAAGAACCCACCAAGACAGGACCAAGCAGCGTGAGGAGGAGAGAGGATGGACCTGGGATCAGTGGAGTAGGAGTCTCGACTGGGCCAAGCCAAGTGAAGAGCAGAGAGGTTGGACTTTGGAGCAGTGGGGTGAGAGTCTGGCGAGAACTAGGGAGGCCTGGTCCACGGGGAGGAGAGACCCCCAGAAATTTTTTAGGGGGGGGCTCACGTCGTGGACAACGGGGCAGCAGGAGGCCGCGATGGAGCGGTCCAGCGGGTGCGCAGAGGAGGCCGCCAGGTTAAGGGGGCCACTGGTCACAGAGGAGAGGGAAAGTGTGGAGGCACGGCGAGAGGTACTGGGGTGTGTTACCAGTCCGGTCGGGCCCGTTCCTGATCTCTGCGTAGGGCCAGTGGTGTGTGTCCCCAGTGCGGTCCGGTCTGTTCCTCGCATCGAGCCTGTGGTGCGCGTCGCCAGCCCGGTCCGGCCTGTTCCTGCTCTCCGCATCGAGCCTGTGGTACGCTTCGTCAGCCCAGTCCGGCCCATTCCTGCTCCCCGCACCAAGTCTGTGGTGCGTCTCGTCAGCCCGGCTCGGCCCGTTCCTGCTCCCCGCACCAAGTCTGTGGTGCGTTTCGTCAGCCCTGTCCGGCCCGTTCCTGCTCTACGCACCAAGTCTGTGGTGCGCGTCGCCAGCCCGGTCCGGCCCATTCCTGCTCCCCGCACCAAGTCTGTGGTGCGTTTCGTCAGCCCTGTCCGGCCCGCTCCTGCTCTCCACACCAAGCCAGTGGTGTGCGTCGTCAGTCCAGCACGGCCCGTGCCTGTTCCCCGCACCAAGCCAGGGGTGCGTATCGTCAGCCCGGCTCGGCCCGTTCCTCCTCCACGCACTAAGCCAGGGGTGCGCATCGTCAGCCCGGTCCGGTCCATTCCTGCTCCACGCACCAAGCCAGGGGTGCGTATCGTCAGCCCGGTCCGGCCAGTTGCTACTCCACGCACCAAGCCAGGGGTGCGTATCGTCAGCCCGGTCCGGTCCATTCCTGCTCCACGCACCAAGCCAGGGGTGTGTATCGTCAGCCCAGTCCGGCCAGTTGCTACTCCACGCACCAAGCCAGGGGTGTGTATCGTCAGCCCGGTCCGGCCAGTTGCTACTCCACGCACCGTCTCTCACAGTTGAAGTGTACCTATGATAAAAATTACAGACCTCTACATGCTTTGTAAGTAGGAAAACCTGCAAAATTGGCAGTGTATCAAATACTTGTTCTACCCACTGTATACTGAGATCATGTGACAGATCATGTGACACTTAGATTGCACACAGGTGGACTTTATTTAACTAATTATGTGACTTCTGAAGGTAATTGGTTGCACCAGATCTTATTTAGGGGCTTCATAGCAAAGCGGGTGAATACATATGCACACACCATTTTTCCGTTATTTATTTTGTAGAATTTTTTGAAACAAGTAACTTTTTTCATTTCACTTCACCAATTTGGACTATTTTGTGTATGTCCATTACATGAAATCCAAATAAAAATCTATTTAAATTACAGGTTGTAATGCAACAAAATATGAAAAACGCCAAGGGGGATGAATACTTTTGCAAGGCAATGTTTTTTAATGGGATGTATAGACATTATGGACAGTACAGGATAGAATACATAGTATATCAGAAGAATACGTGGATAGAATAGTACTGTATATGTACAGCAATCGTTTAATAGGATGGACAACTATTCATATTGATTTCGCACAGAAAAATAATATGGTTGCGAATGCAACTATTGCCATGATAATAATTGTTAGGCTACTCATTTTGATTAGGGTGGCACCTTGTGCGTAACCATAAAAGTCTGTGTAAATAATTGAGTTGCAAAAGTTACTGGCCACCATAGAAATGGGATTACTATTAATTTACTGGCCTGCCCTACATAACATGAGGCCCTTCTCCACAGAAATATAATGACTATTGTGATGCATAATTGCCATGGTAATTTGGAATGTTCAATACATCTATTTTACCATTATTTTATCAGTTAAGTTGACTGAGAACACATTCTCATTTACAGCAACGACCTGGGGAATAGTTACAGGGGAGAGCAGGGGGATGAATGATCCAATTAGAAGCTGGGGATGATTAGGTGGTCGTGATGGTATGACGAATTGGTTCAAATATTGTTTATTAAATATATGTTTATTAATGACAAATGTGAAACTTTACACGCACACACACATAGGGGCCCAAGGTCATGAGTGGGAATGGCAACTGACTGATTCTGAGTGAATAATACAACAGGATCCAAACATATGACAACATCCATGCAAACAGAGGAAAAACTCCATCAGAAAGTTCTAGGACTCGATCAGAATAGGGTTGGTCGACACCAGCATAGCGGTTGTTTTGGTGGTGTCAAAGGTGGAACTGTGTTAGAGCTGTCAAATCTACAAGCGGCTTCTTGTGTTACCTTATCGCCTACACTACCATTGATGCAACGAAACCACCTGACTTTATATCCGACAAACCCCATGCAGCCGTGTTAGCAGTTCCTGCAGCCACGTTACAAGTTCATACACTTGAATGTGTGAAGTTCTATTGTAGGCTATAGGCCCTACTCCCGATTAGACTCATCCAAATTAAATTATGCAATAGCCTACACTTTCTATCGCCGTTTTGAACTTCTAACGCGGAATGGATATTAACCCACTGGGCACATACATCAATTCAACATCTATTCCACGTTGGTTCAACATCATTTCATTGAATTGACGTGGAAACAACGTTGATTCAACCAGTGTGTGCCCTGTAGGAAGGGAGTGGTTTGTGACACATGAGCAACCACAGGTTAATGCTCGATCTGATTGAACTGAGCCCCTAATTTTAGAAAGAAGATAAAAAAGGGCTGGAGTACAGCAGAGTCTATATGGAAACTAGTGACGCGTTTCCACTTATCAAACCAATCAAGTTTTTTGCATGGGTGGAGTTGGCTGGCAGCAGATTGGGCTGTGGGTGAAGCAGGCAAGGTACTGGTGGCGGCAGACTTGGCACTGGAGGAAGCAGGTTGGACTGTAGTGGAAGCCGTCTGGGTGGGGCTGGCAGCAGAGAAGTCAGCAGAGGTGGTGATGTCATCCAGAAGACTACCAACTGTGGGGTCCATTGCATAGTCCTGAAAATCAGTCTCCTCTGAGTCAGGGTCCATGAGCCTTGGACTGTTGATTGTGAAGATGGAGTCATTTTTCATTGAAGTAAAACGAAAGTTAGAGGTGACAGATTATAGTGAAAGAAGCCGACAAGGCTTGTAGTGGACAAAGATGAGAAGAACGTTGGCACGGCCAAATGGACTGTGTGCAACTTACTATTCAGGTTAGATGCATTTTTCTACCTTGAATGTATTTATTTTTGTATTTACTATCAATTGTTTAGTGATTGTCATTATTGTAAATTATTATTATTATTGTTATTATTATTGTAGATATATTTTATAATCTAAATTAGTTCTTTAAAAAGCCTATGCAAAAAGTTTTGTTTCATTTTGTTGAGACGTTTTTGTTGGCTAAATTAAGTTCTAACAGTCTTTTATTTTTGTGCTCTGTATTTAGTTGAAGGTTAAAAGTAGGCGTTTTGTAAAATAGCCTAGTATTAGCCTATTGCTGTCATTTATTGGGCAGGTCTATGTGGTAATTAATTTAATGCCGCAATATAATAACCTGTTTGTATTTCCCTATAAACAATGACTTGACTTACTTTTGATATTACCCTAATAAAGTTAAGCAACTTTTATAAAGGTTTGGTGTGTTATGGCTATTATTAGGCTTAGCTACAGCAGACCTATAAATGAAGTGCGCACCGACACTCCAATTGACTCTGTTAAAGTTAAACTTCAGGTGAGGAAGAAGGTTTTAGGCCATCCAGAGTTACTCCTTTAATCTAACAATATAATACTTATCTTTATAAAATATATTCTGATAGAAAGTATACGAATTAGCCTCCTTCTGTACGCCTATATCTGTATAGCAGTAGTAGCCTATCTGACAAGTATAAAGGAATACATGTCGATGTTGGAAACATGGCACCGGCATATCTCTATCTTTCTCTGGGTCTTTCTAGGGCTAGGCCTAAGTTTGTCTCCTTTAATATTCCTTTTTTTAAATATGAATATTATACAGTGGACGCTTAGCCCTATATGACTATATGCATGCAATGGCCCTCAAATCTCCGACAGCTGAACCGTGAGGTAGACAACTATTGTTTTAGGAAAGTAAAAACCAATAAAACAATAGTTTTTAATACGCTTCATATTGAAACACAAGGAACAATTTTGTTGTAATTTGTTCTAGGCAGTTTGTAATTTGGCCAATATGCTTGTTAATTGATGGCGCTGGCAGCGCCTAGTTGGAGGTTTCATTCTCTCTCTTTTTCTCTCGGATCTGAACAGGTCTCTCGGGTCCAAATCAGCACGGGTCTATTTGGGTCTGTTTTCCACAGTCCTTTTTTGGAACCGGTCTGACTGTCCTCGGGTTCATTCGGAACCGGTCTCAAATATTCTTTTATTAATTTATGCATATCTGGTCGGGTGGGAAACCACGGATCGATTTCGGAACAGATCCAACTTTTTGGACCCTTGAGGACCTGTAGTCCACACACCAATCAGCTCTCCTGAAAATAAAAAAGACAATAGAAGGCAAAACAAGACAAAAATAGATTAAGATGAATACTCACAATATCTTAATCAAATCAAAACACTGACACAGTTTTGTTTCTACCATGTTTTAATGGATGTAATAATATTATTTAAGAAATGATAGTGTGTTATGTACCGAGGTTCCTCATCAAGGCTGTAGCAGAAGAGAGCACTTACAGAGAATCTAGCAGAGCTGGCAGAGAAAGGGGAAATGGTAGAAGATTATTATATAACCTAATATGACAATTATTTTAGGGTAAACAGTATTAAAGACAAATATATGTAATCAAACAAGCTCTTGACAGGTTACACTATATTATATTTACCTGAACAGGCTTCCTAGGCACATCATGCTGAAATGATAAAGGAAAAAGAAAAAGATGTACAGTTGAAGTCGGAAGGTTACATACACCTTAGCCAAATACATTTAAACTCAGTTTTTAACAATTCCTGACATTTCATCCTAGTAAAAATTACCTGTCTTAGGTCAGGTAGGATCACCACTTTATTGTGAGAATGTGAAATGTCAGAATAATAGTAGAGTGTGATTTACTTCAGCTTTTATTTATTTCATCACACTCCCAGTGGGTCAGAAGTTTACATACACTCAATTAGTATTTGGTAGCATTGCTTTTAAATTGTTTAACTTGGGTCAAATGTTTTGGGTAGCTTTCCACAAGCTTCCCTCAATAAGTTGGGTGAATTTTGGCCCATTCCTCCTGACAGAGCTGGTGTTACTGAGTCAGGTTTGTTGGCCTCCTTGCTCGCACATGCTTTTTCAGTTCTACCCACACATTTTCATTTACATTTACATTTACATTTTAGTCATTTAGCAGACGCTCTTATCCAGAGCGACTTACAGGAGCAATTAGGGTTAAGTGCCTTGCTCAAGGGCACATTAACGTCATTTAGCAGACGCTCTTAGCCAGAGCGACTCACAAATTGGTGCGTTCACCCTATAGCCAGTGGGATAACCACTTTACAATTTGGGGGGTTAGAAGGAATACTTTATCCTATCCCAGGTATTCCTTAAAGAGGTGGGGTTTCAAATGTCTCCGGAAGGTGGTGAGTGACTCCGCTGTCCTGGCGTCGTGAGAGGGCTTGTTCCACCATTGGGGTGCCAGAGCAGCGAACAGTTTTGACTGGGCTGAGCGGGAGCTATGCTTCCCGCAGAGGAAGGGGGAGCCAGCAGGCCAGAGGTGGATGAACGCAATGCCCTCGTTTGGGTGTAGGGACTGATCAGAGCCTGAAGGTACAGAGGTGCCGTTCCCCTCACTGCTCCATAGGCAAGCACCATGGTCTTGTAGCGGATGCGAGCTTCAACTGGAAGCCAGTGGAGTGTGCGGAGGAGGGGGTGACGTGAGAGAACTTGGGAAGGTTGAACACCAGACGGGCTGCGGCATTCTGGATGAGTTGTAGGGGTTTAATGGCACAGGCAGGGAGGCCAGCCAACAGCGAGTTGCAGTAGTCCAGACGGGAGATGACAAGTGCCTGGACCAGGACCTGCGCCGCTTCCTGTGTAAGGCAGGGTCGCACTCTCCGAATGTTGTAGAGCATGAACCTGCAGGAGCGGGTCACCGCCTTGATGTTGGCGGAGAACGACAGGGTGTTGTCCAGGGTCACGCCTAGGCTCTTCGCACTCTGGGAGGAGGACACAGCGGAGTTGTCAACCGTGATGGCGAGATCATGGAACGGGCAGTCCTTCCCCGGGAGGAAGAGCAGCTCCGTCTTGCCAGGGTTCAGCTTGAGGTGGTGATCCGTCATCCATACTGATATGTCTGCCAGACATGCAGAGATGCGATTCGCCACCTGGTTATCAGAAGGGGGAAAGGAGAAGATTAGTTGTGTATCGTCAGCGTAGCAATGATAGGAAAGGCCATGTGAGGATATGACAGAGGATATTTTCTATAGGATTGAGGTCAGGGCTTTGTGATGGCCACTCCAATACCTTGACTTTGTTGTCCTTAAGCCATTTTGCCACAACTTTGGAAGTATGCTTGGGGTCATTGTCCATTTGGAAGACCCATTTGCGACCAAGCTTTAACTTCCTGACTGATGTCTTGAGATGTTGCTTCAATATATCCACATAATTTTCCTTCCTCATGATGCCATCTATTTTGTGAAGTGCACCAGACACTCCTGCAGCAAAGCACCCCCACAGCATGATGCTGCCACCCCCGTGCTTCACGGGGGTGGCAAACCGTAGTCTGGCTTTTTTTAGGACTCGTTTTACTGTGGATATAGATACTTTTGTACCTGTTTCCTCCAGCATATTCACAAGGTCCTTTGCTGTTGTTCTGGGATTGATTTGCACTTTTCGCACCAAAGTACGTTCATCTCTAAGAGACAGAACGCGTCTCCTTCCTGAGCGCTATAACGGCTGCGTGGTCCCATGGTGTTTATACTTGCGTACTATTGTTTGTACATATGAACGTGGTACCTTCAGGCATTTGGAAATTGCTCCCAAGGATGAACCAGACTTGTGAAGGTCTACAGAAAAATGTTCTGAGGTCTTGGCTGATTTCTTTTGATTTTCCCATGATGTCAAGCAAAGAGGCACTGAGTTTGAAGGTAGGCCTTGAAATACATCCACAGGTACACCTCCAATTGACTCAAATGATGTCAATTAGCCTATTAGAAACTTCTAAAGCCATGACATAATTTTCTGGAATTTTCCAAGCTGTTTAAAGGCACAGTCAACTTAGTGTATGTAAACTTCTGACCCACTGGAATTGTGATACAGTGAATTATAAGTGAAATAATCTGTCTGTAAACAATTGTTGGAAAAATTACTTGTGTCTTGCACAAAGTAGATGTCCTAACCGACCTGCCAAATCTATAGTTTGTTAAAAAGATATGTGTGGAGTGGTTGAAAAATGATTTTTAATGACCTAAGTGTATGTAAACTTCCGACTTCAACTTTATATGAATACCGACAATACGGTCACGTGATATTTAAAACATGACACACAATTGTTTTTCTCCATCATGTTTTGATTGATGTAAGTTATAAGTTAGGTTTCAGTTCTAAAATGACAACAGTGCATGATGTAGTAGTTAAAATGCTACTTACAAACAGTGGGTGGGGGCACTCACAGAGGCCAGAGGAAGGTTTCAGGCACTCACAGAGGACGTTGCAAGGGTGGGGGCACTCACAGAGGCTGTAGACAACTTGGCCAGGTTACGGACATGTTGTGTCTGTAAAACATATGTAGTTGCTTTAAGATTATTTAAGGTTATACTGTTATAAAAACAGATCAATACAAACCAAGCTTTTGACAGGTTAGCCTGTACTTTATTTACCTGATCAGGCTTCCTGGCCAAGTTAAGGTTTGGTTTTGCTGCAGACAAACGAGAGCCCCCAAATCCTTTGCTTATTGAACTGCAAAAGAGAGAGAAAAACATAATAGTCACAATAAACAGAGGAGGAAACCAAGACACCTGTCAAAAGGATTATCTGATTCAGTGTTCTGTCATAGCAGCAGAGCCATGGTAGTTGAGGAAAAATAATGTGACAAAAAATGTAATATTTATCATTGACAACAAGTTAAATGCAGTCCTCAATGCTGGAGTCTGAACAGCAGACCCAGACGCTGGTGGGGTAGGTGCTGGCCCAGGTGCTGGCCCAGCAGGTCCACTGGTAGAGACTTGCTTAAAATATAGGGGGGAATACAGAGACAACACTAGAGTATGGTATCTAATTTCAGTTAATCAGAAAAGAGAATACATGTTGTTTTAGCCTGTAAGCTTAGTTAATTTTACCTCCTGGGGGTGAAATCAACAGACACATCTCTGAAGCCCCCCGAGCAGAGTTGTCCACAGACCTGCATTGGACAATTCTCTACCTGTAACAATACACAAGGAAGCCTGTGTTAGGAAGTCCTCTGCTGGTGACTTCACCATCTCACAGCACACTCAAGCAACTCACCCCACCACCCATCCCCCACACCCGAAAACCGGGAGTCAAGGGGTGATTAACTATAGCTTTCCTTAACATGTTGTGATTGGTTGACAAGATCACAGCTTGGGACTTTGACACTGTGTATATTATCTTACAATATACAATGACAATTTGATGGCCAAATATTATAATAACGTTGCTGTTCATTAGTAGTGGTCCTCTGTAGCTCAGCTGGTAGAGCACGGCGCTTGTAACGCCAAGGTAGTGGGTTCGATCCCCGGGACCACCCATACACAAAAAAATTTATGCACGCATGACTGTATGTCGCTTTGGATAAAAGTGTCTGCTAAATGGCATATTATTATAGTAGTAAAGGCCAACATTTAATGACAGGTATTTCTAGAAATACAGTATGTTTACTAGATGAACACAAAGTTAAAATGTCATAGGCCTATGTATGTTTTGCCTTTATCTCTTGTCATAATACATACCTAATGAAAGAGGTCATACCACCTTTTCTGCCTCGGAGCTGGCCTGTTGCCCACATCGGCAGGCCAAACCCCTGTGGTGGTAAATGTCTGTGGGACATCCACTCACTTATGGGCATTTTTAGACATATGAAACCAGCAGGAAGAATGTATCACACTACCACAAGAACAATTATCAAATACATAGCAAACCTAATGTAAACTAGGCTAATATAGTCAGCCTACAAGAATAAATGGTATTATTGGGAAATTAGACAGTATTCAAGCAAGTAGGCTAATCAAGCATCATGGAAAATTTGTCAACTTAAGCTACATCAGCTAAGCTATATCATGGACTGACTGATTTTAATTAATAAACAAATACATAGCTATGGCTAGACATGTTTATAACGAAGTTCGTCCCCAAGATATCAAAGCATTATCTAACTTAGCTGGCATAATAATATAGCTACGTAGCTAAAAAAAGTCAAAAGAAAATCAGGTGACACTAACTCTGACACCTCCCCCCATTAAAAGTGAATGCTACTGTAACGTTACCAAATGATATGTGTGACTGTAATGTAAGCTGTTTACATAGTTAGCTAGATAGCAAACGTTAGCTAGATAACTAACAAACTTAGCTAGCTGAATAGCATTTACTAAAATGGGCAATAACTTAATCTTGGTAACGTTAGCAGATTGCATTATATTTTAGATCTCACGAACTTTGACAATTCTCTTACCTATGAAAACGAATGCTAGAGCTACTGTAACTTTACTGTACTGCTCCTTTCCTCTCTACCAAACTTCCACTCACAGTCACTTCAGTTTCTCTTAAGTCCCGTTAGTTTGGCTGCTCAGCCTACCTTAGTTATCCCTCATCCATCATAGCCCTGCCATGTTATTATTGCAATGGTTGCACAAGTACTTTTACAGAAGTGGTTTAATTGTTGTATTGGTAACCACAGTATTTTGCATGCACACGCTACCGTAGCGTTTTCCATAGTGGCCTTTATTAAGGTGTTTTATTGCGCTGCCATGAGCGAGCTTCTAGAGTCATCCCAGACTGTTCTTGGAGCTTGCTCATGCATAGAGTAATTTACGACCCTGTGGCGCCAGGTCAGATCTGATAAGATCTCAGCCTGGCAGATTCTCACACAACGCTGGAGAGAGAGAGTGCCATAAATCTTGACCCTTTGTCAATCCAAGTAAGAGGTGAATGTTTAAGTTTATGTTTATATTGATGCTGTGTGTAATGCCATTTGACATTTATTCATGTACATATATGTGTATTGCATAGTTATAACCCTTAACTAATACTGTTTACATGTGTGCATATCTTTGTCTTATAGAACCACAACAATAAGAATCATTCAGATTACCAAAGAATCATATACAGTGGGGAAAAAAAGTATTTAGTCAGCCACCAATTGTGCAAGTTCTCCCACTTAAAAAGATGAGAGAGGCCTGTAATTTTCATCATAGGTACACGTCAACGATCATTGTCATGCTGAAAGACCCAGCCACGTTTCATCTTCAATGCCCTTGCTGATGGAAGGAGGTTTTCACTCAAAATCTCACGATACATGGCCCCATTAATTCTTTCCTCTTTCGTCCTGGTCCCTTTGCAGAGAAACAGCCCCAAAGCATGATGTTTCCACCCCCATGCTTCACAGTAGGTATGGTGTTCTTTGGATGCAACTCAGCATTATTTGTCCTCCAAACACGACGAGTTGAGTTTTTACCAAAAAGTTATATTTTGGTTTCATCTGACCATATGACATTCTCCCAATCCTCTTCTGGATCATTCAAATGCACTCTAGCAAACTTCAGACGGGCCTGTACATGTACTGGCTTAAGCAGGGGACACGTCTGGCACTGCAGGATTTGAGTCCCTGGCGGGCGTAGTGTGTTGCTGATGGTAGGCTTTGTTACTTTGGTCCCAGCTCTCTGCAGGTCATTCACTAGGTCCCCCCGTGTGGTTCTGGGATTTTGCTCACCGTTCTTGTGATCATTTTGACCCCACGGGTGAGATCTTGCGTGGAGCCCCAGATCGAGGGAGATTATCAGTGGTCTTGTATGTCTTCCATTTCCTAATAATTGCTCCCACAGTTGATTTCTTAAAACCAAGCTGCTTACCTATTGCAGATTCAGTCTTCCCAGCCTGGTGCAGGTCTACAATTTTGTTTCTGGTGTCCTTTGACAGCTCTTTGGTCTTGGCCATAGTGGAGTTTGGAGTGTGACTGTTTGAGGTTGTGGACAGGTGTCTTTTATACTGATAACAAGTTCAAACAGGTGCCATTAATACAGGTAACGAGTGGAGGACAGAGGAGCCTCTTAAAGAAGAAGTTACAGGTCTGTGAGAGCCAGAAATCATGCTTGTTTGTAGGTGACCAAATACTTATTTTCCACCATCATTTGCAAATAAATTCATTACAAATCCTACAATGTGATTTTCTGGATTTTATTTCTCAATTTGTCTGTCATAGTTGACGTGTACCTATGATGAAAATTACAGGCCTCTCTCATCTTTTTAAGTGGGAGAACTTGCACAATTGGTGACTGACTAAATACTTTCCCCCCCCCACTGTAAACATCCTCAAATGGAAACAGATGTGTCTGTGTGTGTGTGTGTGTGTGGTGGTGACTATCACGAGTACAGAGATGGGCCTCAACATCATGTTCTAACCGGACAGCACTATAGAGGGCAGAACTAAACAAATCAGTTATATGTACATAGCGGGGGAGGGCATTCACAGCCGACCGCTCAGACAGGTGAGGGCATACCAGCCAACCATTTTTACGTGGTCCTTCTAACCGGATTTAGTGACCAACAGTTTTTTACATGGTCCGTCATTTCTCCGGATTTAGTGACCAATAGTTTTTATATGGTCCTTCGAGATGGATTCTGATCGGCTATAGTTGAGATGTTGAAGTACCAAGAAGAGGAGTTGTTTCCGCGCCCCAGGATGCAGACGAGTTACCCTGCATCCATAAGATGTATGGGGCTGCTGTCACCACCCACCTCAGCCCACACCACCACATGAAGCCGTCATGCACCTGAGGAAGATGAGTTGCGAGGCCCTACACACCTCTCTCATCTAAGAGTCTACCAGCCCTGCTCCAGGCCTCCACAGTGGTCATGGAGTGACCACATCCTCACCAGTTGGGAGCTGATCAAGGAATACCTGTACCTTCGTCACAAGCAATAAGAGATCAGGAGGGTGTACTCTAGGCCTTCCCGGCCTGAGTCACCACCGCGGGAGCACCGGTACTACTGCTACTTTCCTGACCAACACCGCTCTAGGCCTCCCCGGCTAGAGCCATCGTCACCACCACGGGAGCGCCATCACTTCCCCGAGTCGGCCCACCTACTCCCCGGAGACACTACTACAGCCCCCCCAGCCTGAGTGTTCCCTACCTAGCTATTCAGCACCCCGGCTGGAGTCTACATCGTATCTGCCAGAGCGTCGGGAGCGCCACATCCCCCAGAGGTGGTCCAGCCACTCTCCCGACTGACGTCCCTCTAGGCCCCCCCCTCAACTCGGCCAGAGGCACGGGTGCGTCGGGTCCACTTCTGCTCTCCAAAGCAGCCTAGCTCCCAAGCAGATGAAGACAACTCCAGAGTGCACAGTCCACGACACCAAGGTCTGCACCACCCTCAGCCAGCTCCTCGACTAGCCACAGTTAAAGAGACTCCCACGCGTGGAACCACAGCCAGCTGCTGCCATTGGACCTGTTCTGGGTGCCTTTGCAGAGTCGTCCTCTCCTACCAGTGGGGATCCCCTGCTAGTCGAGGCAGATGCTCGGGTGCCCAAGGTTCGACTGTCTGCTACCCTGGAACCTTCAGCCACAAAGACTCCACCTGCTCTACCTCAGGAGCCCCTCGCTGCTCCTGGCCCAGAGCCCAAGCCTGCACTGAATTCGTCGCCCTCTCCTTGGATGGAGCCACAGCCTGCAGCTACTGCAGAGGTCAAGTAAAGCCCAGATGTTGGGGTCTCTCCAGTCACAGCCTGGTGGGACATGCCGGTCCCAGGCCTGGAGTCCCTGCTGGCCCCACCTGCTAGCACCGTGATTGTTCCGGCCCGAGGGTCCTACTACCTCCAGACCTCGCCTCCAGGGACCTGCCAGACATCACCCCAGGTGACCCACCAGAAGTCACCCCTGATGTCTCCCCTGACCTAGCTGTCCAGTTCCCTTCCTTCCTGGTAGGGTCAGAGTTCCCTTCCTTCCCGGTAGGGTCAGAGTTCCCTTCCTTCCCGGTAGGGTTACAATTTCCATTCCTTCCTGGTAGGGTTAGAGTTACAGTTTCGGGCCTACCTGGCAGGTGTAAAGTGTCCCGCCCCTCAAGTAGGTCGGTAGTCAACAAGTAGTAGCTCAACTGGTAGAGCACGGCGCTTGTAACACCAAGGTAGTGGGTTCGATCCCTGGGACCACCCATACACAAAAATGTATGCACGCATGACTGTAAGTCGCTTTGGATAAAAGCGTCTGCTAAATGGCATATTATTATTTATTATTATTAGGTCCAGTGTATTCTTCCTCCATGGTAGGTTTAGCGTTCCCTTCCTTCCCGGTAGGGTCAGAGTTCCCCTCCTTCCCGGTAAGTTCAGAGTTCCCTTCCTTCCTTGTAGGGGAAGAGTTCCGTTCCTTCCCGGTAGGGTCAGAGTTCTCTTCCTTCCTGGTAGGGTCAGGTTTAGAGTTCCATTCCTTCCCAGTAGGCCAAGTATGTCCTGACCCTCAAGTAGGTCTAGTGTATCCTGCCCTGCATAGACCGCAGACCCCCTCCTTATTGGGTATGCAGCGTCCTAGCCCGCCAGCCACCTGCCATGCTAGGCCATAAGTTAGCTGCCCCATCTGCAGGTCTGCAGTGTTCTTCCCTGCTCAGATTGCACCCCCCTGCCTTAGTTGTTAGGCAGTTGCCTATCCCACCAGGTTTAGAGCCTCCTTACTAGGCCCCAAGTTCGTTGTACTAGGCTCGCAGTCTCCAGACATAGTCAGCCCACAGCTCTTTAGCCCACCAGGCTTAGCGCCTCCTGCCCTGCTAAGCCACAAGTTACCTGTGCTAGGTTCTCAGTCCTCCGCCCTCATCTGCCCTCAGTCCCTAGCACTAGGTCATTGGTCTCCAGCTGCACTAGGTCTGTTGTCTCCAGCATTTGTCGGCCCTCAGTCTCTAGCCCAAGTGGGTCATCAGGCTCCTGCCATGCTAGGCTCAAAGGTACCAGTTTCTCTAGTAGGCCCAGAGCTCTACTATTCTCCAAGTCCAGCGTCAGTTTCCCTGGCAGGTCCAATCGATCTCCCTGTCAGGTTCACAGTCATTCTCCCTGTCAGGTTCAGAGTCATTCTCCTTGTCAGGTTCAGAGCCATTCTCCTTGTCAGGTTCAGAGTCATTCTCCTTGTCAGGTTCAGAGTCATTCTCCCTGTCAGGTTCAGAGTCATTCTCCCTGTCAGGTTCAGAGTCATTCTCCCTGTCAGATCCAGAGTCAGTTTCCCTGTCAGGTCCAGCGTCAGTTTCCCTGGCAGTTCCAGCATCGTTTTCCTTGTCAAGTTCAGAGTCATTTTCCCTGTTAGGTTCAGAGTATTCTCCTTGTCAGGTCCAGAGTCGTTCTCCCTGTCAGGTCCAGAGTCGGTTTCCCTGTCAGGTCCAGAGTCAGTTTACCTGTCAGGTCCAGAGTCGGTTTCCCTATCAGGTCCAGAGGCGTTCTCCCTGTCAAGCCTAAAGTTATCAGCACTAGGCTCCCAGCCTTCAGCCATTCTACTTTCATTGTCTCCAGCTCTAGTCGGCCCTCAGTCCACTGCTCCGCCATGCTATATGTTCTCTGCCCCACTAGGTCTGCAACATCTGCCCTCAGTTGGTCGTCAGCCCCCAGCCTCAGTTGGCAAGCAGTCAGCTCCCTCAGTGCTACATACCAAACCACCTGCCCTAGTTCTAGGCCCTGGGTCTCCCGTCCTGCTAGACCCGGAGTTATCTGCTCCTCTAGGTGTGCAGGTAGACATTTCACAGCCCTCAGCCTGCACTCAGTTGCCTACACTAGCGCTAGACTATACGTTCCCTGCTTGGCTAGGTTTGCAGCCTCCCACCATACCTGGCTTGCAGTCCTCAGACTTAGTAGTGGGTTCCAAGTCCCCTGCCCTGCTAGGCCCTCAGCTCCCTGACCTGGGCGAACCACCGTTCCCTGACCCGGGGGGCATGCTGTCTCTAGTTCTGGGGGGCCACCCGCCTCCTGCCTTGAACGACCCTCAGCCCTTCCCACGTGGGAGACCACCTGACCTCATCTCTGCGGCCCAGCCGGCCCCTGCCTCCAGATCCCTGATGATCCTCGCGCAGGGGTCCCCACATGCTCCACCATGGGAGCCATCGATTTCAGCAGTGGGGAAAGAGTCACCAGCCGCAGCCAGTGAGCTGCCAACAACATTTTTGTGGACGGCATGCCACATTCCTCCGCTGCAGTAGGCAAGCCACCTGCTTCAGCCGTGGCCAGCCTCCGGCATTGCACTCAGCGTCTAAGGATGGGGCCCAGCTGCCCTGCACCAGCTGCCATAAATCTTGACCTTTTGTCAATCCAAGTAATTAGTTTCTCTATATCCAAGATAAGATTATGTTGATATTGATGCTGTGTTTATAGCCCTTTATAGACATGTTGTAAGTGTAATACCATTTGCCATTTATTCATGTACATATATGTGTATTGCATAGGTATAACCCTTAACTAATACTGTTTACATGACTGCATATATTTGTCTTATAGAACCACAACAATAAGACTCCATGTCATTCAGATTACCAAAAAAATCATTAAACATCCTCAAATGGAAACAGCTGTGTCTGTGTGTGTGTGTGGTGGTGACTATCAAGAGTAGAGTGATGGGCCTCAACATCATGTTCTAAATAGACAGCACTATAGAGGGCAGAACCAAACCAATCAGTTATAAGTATATAGCGGGTGAAGGAATTCACAGCCGACCGCTCAAACGGGTGATGGCATACCAGCCAACCGTTTTTACGTGGTCCTTCTAGCCGGATTTAGTGACCAACAGTTTTTTACATGGTCCTTCATTTTTTCGGATTTAGCGACCAATAGTTTTTTACAGCTACCATGCTAGCTAGCTAGGTTGCCAGGCAGCTAAGCAAGCAGAAACTATCGATAGCCACACGTTAGCGGTTAATATCACCATTGCAGTATAATTGATGTTTTTAAACTTACCTTGTGGTATGAAAAGCTGATAGTCCAGGAGAAAGTTGGAGAAGGTTGGCTAGCTAGCTAGCTACAGTTCTGTCTCGATTGTGCACTGTCTGGATGTTGCTCTTTTTTGCCAGGTTGAGTCAACCAATAGCGTCTTACCCTTTCATCTTTCGAAAGATGGAGGGGTGCAACATTATAGATTATAGATTATTATTATAGATTATAGATAGCTGACAATGTCACGAAAATTATGCACATGCTTCAATGGGGCAAAAGTCCATGAGCTGTTGTGATTCTGGATGGCCAGATACAGTTGAAGTCGGAAGTTTACATACACTTAGGTTGGAGTCATTAAAACTCGTTTTTCAACCACTCCACAAATGTCTTGTTAACAAACTATAGTTTTGACAAGTCAGTTAGGACATCTACTTTGTGCATGACACAAGTAATTTTTCCAACAATTGTTTACAGACAGATTATTTCACTTATAATTCACTGTATCACAATTCCAGTGGGTCAAAGTTTACATACACTAAATTGACTGTGCCTTTAACAGCTTGGAAAATTCCAAAAAATGATGTCATGGCTTTAGAAGCTTCTGATAGGCTAATTGACATCATTTGAGTCAATTGGAGGTGTACCTGTGGATGTACACTGCTCAAAAAAATAAAGGAAACACTTAAACAACACAATGTAACTCCAAGTCAATCACACTTCTGTGAAATCAAACTGTCCACTTAGGAAGCAACACTGATTGACAATAAATTTCACATGCTGTTGTGCAAATGGAATAGACAACAGGTGGAAATTATAGGCAATTAGCAAGACACCCCCAATAAAGAAGTGGTTCTGCAGGTGGTGACCACAGACCACTTCTCAGTTCCTATGCTTCCTGGCTATGCTTTTGGTCACATTTGAATGCTGGCGGTGCTTTCACTCTAGTGGTAGCATGAGACGGAGTCTACAACCCACACAAGTAGCTCAGGAAGTGCAGCTCATCCAGGATGGCACATCAATGTGAGCTGTGGCAAGAAGGTTTGCTGTGTCTGTCAGCGGAGTGTCCAGAGCATAGCATGGAGGCGCTACCAGGAGACAGGCCAGTACATCAGGAGACGTGGAGGAGGCCGTAGGAGGGCAACAACCCAGCAGCAGGACCGCTACCTCCGCCTTTGTGCAAGGAGGAGCAGGAGGAGCACTGCCAGAGCCCTGCAAAATGACCTCCAGCAGGCCACAAATGACTCCATGAGGGTGGTATGAGGTCCCGACGTCCACAGGTGGGGGTTGTGCTTACAGCCCAACACCGTGCAGGACGTTTGGCATTTGCCAGAGAACACCAAGATTGGCAAATTCGCTACTGGCGCCCTGTGCTCTTCACAGATGAAAGCAGGTTCACACTGAGCACATGTGACAGACGTGACAGAGTCTGGAGACGCCGTGGAAAACGTTCTGCTGCCTGCAACATCCTCCAGCATGACCGGTTTGGCGGTGGGTCAGTCATGGTGTGGGGTGGCATTTCTTTGGGGGGCCGCACAGCCCTCCATGTGCTCGCCAGAGGTAGCCTGACTGCCATTAGGTATCGAGATGAGATCCTCAGACCCCTTGTGAGACCATATGCTGGTGCGGTTGGCCCTGGGTTCCTCCTAATGCAAGACAATGCTAGACCTCATGTGGCTGGAGTGTGTCAGCAGTTCCTGCAAGAGGAAGGCATTGATGCTATGGACTGGCCCGCCCGTTCCCCAGACCTGAATCCAATTGAGCACATCTGGGACATCATGTCTCGCTCCATCCACCAATGCCACGTTGCACCACAGACTGTCCAGGAGCATACCCAGGCATTGTAGGGAGGTCATACAGGCATGTGGAGGCCACACACACTACTGAGCCTCATTTTGACTTGTTTTAAGGACATTACACCAAAGTTGGATCAGCCTGTAGTGTGGTTTTCCACTTTAATTTTGAGGGTGACTCCAAATCCAGACCTCCATGGGTTGATACATTTGATTTCCATTGATAATGTTTGTGTGATTTTGTTGTCAGCACATTCAACAATGTAAAGAAAAAAGTATTTAATAAGATTATTTCATTCATTCAGATCTAGGATGTGTTGTTTAAGTGTTCCCTTTATTTGTTTGAGCAGTGTATTTCAAGGCCTACCTTCAAACTCAGTGCCTCTTTGCTTGACATCATGGGAAAATCCCCCAAAAATTGTAGACCTCCACAAGTCTGGTTCATCCTTGGGAGCAATTTCCAAATGCCTGAAGGTACCACGTTCATCTGTACAAACAATAGTATGCAAGTATAAACACCATGGGCCCACACAGCCGTCATACCGCTCAGGAAGGAGACACGTGCTGTCTCCTAGAGATGTATGTACTTTGGTGCGGAAAATGCTAATCAATCCCAGAACAACAGCAAAGGACCTTGTGAAGATGCTGGAGGAAACAGGTACAAAAGTATTATATCCACAGTAAAACTAGTCCTATATCGACATAACCTGAAAGGCCACTCAGCAAGGAAGAAGCCACTGCTCCAAAACCGCCATAAAAAAGCCAGACTACGGTTGGCAACTGCACATGGCGAAAAAAATCGTCCTTTTTGGAGAAATGTCCTCTGGTCTGATGAAACAAAAATAGAACTGTTTGGCCAAAATAACCATTGTTTTGTTTGGAGGAAAAAGGGGGTGGCTTGCAAGCCGAAGAACACCATCCCAACAATGAGGCACGGGTGTGGCAGCATCATGATGTGGGGGTGCTTTGCTGCAGGAGGGCCTGGTGCACTTCACAAAATAAATGGCATCATGAGGAAGGAAAATTATGTGGATATATTGAAGCAACATCTCAAGAAATCAGTCAGGAAGTTAAAGCTTGGTCACAAATGGGTCTTCCAAATGGACAATGACCCCAAGCATACTTCCAAAGTTGTGGCAAAATGGCTTAAGGACAACAAAGTCAAGGTATTGGAGTGGCCATCACAAAGCCCTGACCTCAATCCTATAGAACATTTGTGGGCAGAACTAAAAAAGTGTGTGCGAGCAAGGAGGCCTACAAACCTGACTCAGTTACACCAGCTCTGTCAGGAGGAATGGGCCAAAATTCACCCAACTTATTGTGGGAAGCTTGTGGAAGGCTACCCGAATCGTTTGACCCAAGTTAAACAACGTAAAGGCAATGCTACCTAATACTAATTGAGTGTATGTAAACTTCTGACCCACTGGGAATGTGATGAAAGAAATAAAAGCTGAAATAAATAATTCTCCCTACTATTATTCTGACATTTCACATTCTTAAAATAAAGTGGTGATCCTAACTGACCTAAAACAGGGAATTTTTACTAGGATTAAATGTTAGGAATTGTGAGAAACTGAGTTTAAATGTATTTGGCTAAGGTGTATGTAAACTTCCGACTTCAACTGTAGCTACAAAACAATGACAAGATACTGCCATGTGGGGAATCGTAAGTGACTGGTTTCTGCTAATTTCATCTTGTTCTTGATACCATGTCTTGCTTTGAGATGTTTTGACTGATTTCATTTCAATGCTAATATGGCAAAAATTCGCTAGCTAGCTAACCAACAACTGTAACGATTTATTTGAGAGGCAACAAGTGCTCATTGTGCAAATGTATTTATGTTTTCAATAAACATTGGAGACGAAATATAGTTAACATGTTGTCAACAATCTAAGCCAATCCCATCAATTTTGCTCCATAGTTGTGCACGCGTCAGTTTTGTTGCGAAACAACCAAAACTTCCAAAGAAAAAAGAAGCTATAAAAGATTGGCTTTTGAAACATGGGCATGGAGATGGTAATTGGACATGGTTGACAGCCTAACATGAATAAAACATGCCCATGCCATGCTCTACCAACTGAGCCATGGGGAGTACTTTACATTTACATTTACATATTTAGTCATTTAGCAGACGCTCTACTTCTCTCCTACATTGGACTGATGTAGAGCACAGAGGGGCAGAGACTCAGATAGAGCAATGAGTAGTAGAGAAATGTAACACAAATTGGATTGTGGAGATGAATGGTGGTAAAACTTAACAAAAAACACAACAGTCAAGAATATCCAGGTTTAACAAAAAAATATATTTTTAATACATTGTTTGTTAGAATAAAATCTGAATATTGTTTTGGTGGGGTAGAACCCCAATCCAGTTGAATCTCTTTCCATATACAGAGGTTGTTTTTATGTGGATTTTCAGGAATGTTTTATTGTTTTTTAAAATTGATTTTCCTGTGTGTTGTCCTCTCTTATTGGTTGGCTCACAAGAGCTCCTGTTTCATTGGTTGTGATCTTCCTCTTTTTCAACCTTCTCCTCGTCGTCCTTCTCTCCACCTCTCTAATTCCTCTTCTTTTAGACTACTATTTTTCTAGAGTGAAAGAAGAAAAGCAGGAAATCAGAGTGAAAGAGTTGACTACAATGTTAGTTTTAAATGAAAGCTGATGACATAAGCAGCAGAGATATGTAATATGTCATGATATTACATAGAAACTATAATTATATTATTTCATAATACATAATACAAATTAGTGTATTCGGCTATTTCAGCCACACCCGTTGCTGACAGTGTATACTACAGAGTTCCAAACTGCCTCTGGAAGCAACGTCAGCACAATAACTGTTTGTCGGGAGCTTCATAAAATGGGTTTCCATGGCCGAGCAGCAGCACACAAGCCTAAGATCACCATGCACAATGCCAAGCGTCGGCTGGAGTGATCAGGCTCTGATCAGTCCCTACACCCAAACGAGGGCATTGCGTTCATCCACCTCTGGCCTGCGGGCTCCCCTACCTCTGCGGAAGCACAGTTCCCACTCAGCCCAGTCAAAACTGTTCGCTGCTCTGGCACCCCAATGGTGGAACAAGCTCCCTCACGACGCCAGGACAGCGGAGTCACTCACCACCTTCCGGAGACATTTGAAACCCCACCTCTTTAAGGAATACCTGGGATAGGATAAAGTAATCCTTCTACCCCCCCAAAAAAAATAAAACTTTGTAAAGTGGTTATCCCACTGGCTATAAGGTGAATGCACCAATTTGTAAATGGATAAGAGCGTCTGCTAAATGACGTAAATGTAAATGTGTAAAGCTCGCCGCCATTGGACTCTGGAGCAGTGGAAACACGTTCTCTGGAGTGATGAATCACGCTTCACCATCAGGCAGTCCGCCGGATGAATTTGGGTTTGGCGGAGCCAGGAGAACGATACATGCCTGAATGCATAGTTCCAACTGTAAAGTTGAATTAATGGTCTGGGGCTTTTACATGGTTCGGGCTAGGCCCCTTTGCTCTAGTGAAGGGAAATCTTAACTCTACAGCATACAATGACATTCTAGACAATTCTGTGCTTCCAACTTTTGGCAACAGTTTGGGGAAGGCCCTTTCCATTTTCAGCATGACAATGCCCCCGTGCACAAAGCGAGGTCCATACAAAAATGGTTTGTCGAGATCGGTGTGGAAGAACTTGACTGGCCTGCACAGAGCCCTGACCTCAACCCCATCGAACACCTTTTGGATGAATTGGAATGCCGACTGCGAGCCAAGCCCAATCGCCCAACATCAGTGCTCAACCTCACTAATGCTCTTGTGGCTGAATTGAAGCAAGTCCCCGCAGCAATGTTCCAACATCTAGTGGAAAACCTTCCCAGAAGAATGGAGGCTGTAATAGCAGCAAAGGGGGGACCAACTCCATATTAATTACCATGATTTTGGAATGAGATGTTCGACGAGCAGGTGTCCACATACACTACATCACCAAAAGTATGTCACAATTTAATGGAATAGTAGCTCATATTTCATGGCAACAACCTCAACCCCCTCAGACCCCCACACCAATGCTCAAGCATCTAGACAACCCATCTGGCAACATCAACAACAGGACATAATGCATGATAGCCTGGTCTCAGATCTGTTTGTGCTGTATAGCCAACTTCTATGTAAAAACCATTGTAGTTGGCTACACAGCACAAACAGATCTGGGACAAGGCTAGATCCAGGTTCTCTCCAGCAACAAATCCCCAAAGCCCACTGATACTAACATCTCACTGATACAAATGATACATATAAGAGTGGAAAACAACATCCATTGACCAGACCAGCAGAATACAGGGCAGTAAATATACAATACAGAAGTCGCATATGTCAACACATGTTTGAGCATATAGGCTAGAGATCACTGGAATGACTGAAAACAACAAGAACACAACTTCGGCAGGTTGTACAGATTCACTTTGCACACACTCTTCTGACATAAACACAATGGCATACACACAAAGAGAGAACCGCTAGCGATGCAGATGGTGGGATACCTTGCTGTAGTTACAGGCTAATGGTGGGTGGTAGGCAGGATTAGTCTGTAAAAAAGATGAAGGGATGAAAGGATGGAGTTATATGATGAAATAAAAGAAAGAGGTGCGAGTGAGTATAAAGATACAGATGGAATACAGGGAGTTGGAGAAAGAGAAAGAGAAAGGGGAGTTTAGAGACAATGAAGAAACGCAGGCAGTGAGAGCAGATGATAAAGTGATAGAAACAATATAATTAAGGATGGCGCGAGACATTTAGAGGAGGTTTAACAAGAAGAGAATCATGATAATTATTATACAAATTGTCTTAACCAGATGGAAGGATTATTCAGTTCATACCAAATAAAAGATAACAAGGGTGAAGGTAAGAATTTTATCAAAGCTGTTATTCAAATAGAGAACCGAGGAATGCTAGGATATAACTGTTATTCCAAAGACTTTAGAAGCAGAATTGCTTGCAAATACAAGGATAGAATAACATCATTTGGTTACCATTGTAAAGATGTGTTCAATGTGTTCAATGTGTTCAGTGTGTGCATGTGTGTGAGAGAGAGAGTGTGTGTGTGTGTGTATATCTGTGTGTGTTAGAGGCACACTTACTCTCCAGGTAGTTACGGGCGACAAACTTCAACACCTCGTCAATCAGGATGACAGGGAAAGAGAGTTTTAGGACAATCATCCACTGCTCTGGGTTCAAGTGAGTCAACTTGAAGACCATCTGGGTGGGAGAAGAGGAGAGGAAAAGAGAGGGTTATTAGGGAAGAACTACTGACAAACTACTGACAAAAAAATACTCCCCAAGGTGCACAAAAAGACCATAGGTCCACTCAGCAATATAAATGTCTAATTGATTAATTGATTAAGCATACACTGATACAAAACATTAAGAACACCTGCTCTTTCCATGACATAGACTGACCAGGTGAATCCAGGTGAAAGCTATGATCCCTTATTGATGTCTAGGGCTGTTGCGGTGACCGTATTACCGTCACACCGGCGGTCATGAACACAGTAAAATTCTATGTGACTGTTGAGTCACAGTAATGTCCTCTTATGCACTCTGGACATGTGTTGGTAGTGCCCAACTCGCTAATGATCATCAAGTCGCTAACGACCTGGTACTCAGGGCTCTGTTGTCCCTCTAACCACTCTGACATCAATGCAAATGCTCTCGAAAATCACATCAAACACTTTAAAACTGACTTCACTGTGATTGATCAATTTGAAGAAAGAAGTTCAACAACAGGTTGAAACTATGTGGAAAACATGGTCATTGTGGATGCTGTTTCAAAGCCTAACACAATGAAATGGGCAATGCTTTCTAAGGTGATGTTTAATTCAAAATATCCATATGCATAAGCTTATACATATTCATAGTACTATATATGAGCCCAATCCTGAAAAACACCTTGAATTAAAATAATGATTGTTCCGTTATACAATACAGAGAAGGGCTGTCAACAGTTTAATGAAATAGTTCATTGTGAAAACATGTTACTATTGATGTTCCCGAATAGATTTCAATTGGTTTCCAAAATTAAGCACTGGGAAGCTGCAGGAACAGGGTTGGAGAGCCCATGGCATACAGAGTTTGGGCGGAATATCACCTGTTGCGCACCGAAATAACTGGAGTAGCCTACCTGACATGAGTGAAATGAACCAGTGGGAAAGTGGCCTCCATTTGCTATTGGAGTGCATACGGATGACATGTCTTTTTCCTCTTTCCCCTGTTCCTGCCTATTTGATAATGGGCCATTCTAAATCAAAACTCATTTTACATATTAGTAAAGACAAGAATTGAGAATAGTCTGATGTGTGCAGCCTGAGGCAATTTGAACAGAGCGCAAACTTTTTTTGCGACTTTCTCAAATCTTTAATAGCCTATAGTCGCATCATGCAGCCCATATATGTTTTGATTTCTAAGACATTCTAAGGTTTGTATCATTCACAACTAAAGTTGCCCAATAACTCTAAATCTAGCATATAGGACCTGTTTCAAATGATCACTTTTACGGTCAACATAGCAACTTATGCGCACTCTCGATAGAAGAATAGAAAGAAATATCCTTTCTATTTTATTCAGCTAAGTTCAATTATATTCTTCTTACTGCAAAATCATGTAATATAAAATAATGGCACAGGACTTATAAGCATATCTTGTCTGCTAAATGAACAAGCCAACAGCCTATAGCATGATACATATCCAGATAACATGCAGTAGGCCAACTCATATTCTGTTCTTCTGAAATACATTTTCTTCATATCATAATGTTTCTTTAGACCTGCCTAAAATAAATAATGGATTTATTGTGATGGTGTATATTCAATTGATTTATTCGACTTTTTAAAATGCAGATGTACCAAAGGCGCGCATCAGCGGCATGTATGTGGCTTGTATGCATGGAGGACTGGAGATGGTAAACGTGTTTATGTTAATTAACAGTCAATTACCGTGAGACCGGCAGTCTTTTGCATGACAATAACCAGCTAACAACATTTCATGACCGCCACAACCCTATTGATGTTACTTGTTAAATCCACTTCAATCCGTGTAGATGAAGGGGAGGAGACAGGTTAACGAAGGTTTTTAAGCCTTGAGACAATTGAGACATGGATTGTGTATGTGTGCCATTCAGTGGGTGAATGGGCAAGACAAAATATTTAAGGACCTTTGAATGGAGTATGGTAGTAGGTGCACCGGTTTGTGTCAAGAACCGCAATGCTGCTGGGTTTTTCACTCTCAACAGTTTCTCGTGTGCATCAAAAATGGTCCACTACCCAAAGGACATCCAGCCAACTTGGAGGGGGGGAGTGCAACTCAATATTAGGAAGGTGTTCCTAATGTTTAGTATACTCAGTGTATAAGCATATGATGGGATCATTTCCAGAGTGACAGTACTTACGGGCAGGGGGTCAACGTAGATGATCATGAAGTGGAGGGACATGGAGAGAGCCATGGCTCCAATCAGCCACAAGTTGCTCCACGGGGGCATGCGTAGCAGAGACTGGTTCTCAGACAAGCTAGAAGGGAAAGGGGGGGTAAAGGAGCCAATGTAACATCACATGATTAGTGTGTGTGTGTGTGTGCGTGTTTGAGTCCCTGTGCATGTGCTTGTGTGTCTGTGCTCTTGCATTTGTATGTACGTCTGTGTATGTGTGTGTCTTTGCATGTGCCTGTGTGTGTGTTGTGTGTGTGTGTGTGTGTGTGCATGGTCTGTGTCTGACCTGTTGAGGGCGTTGGACATCTCAATGGTGACCAGCACGGACAGGGCCATGGTCATAGGGGGAGAGGCCTCGAACACCTTGCATGCAATGCCGGTGAAGTCTTCGTTCTCGTCGTGGCACTGCATGAAGTGGGACAGTTGGTGGAAGGTGACTCCGGGGCCGGTGGGATCGTACATGAACCACCAGACGGCAGCTGCGACAGTGGCGGCACCGACATATCCTGGAGTGAACCAAAGAGACTCACCGTCAGACATGGACTCAGGAGGTGAACACCTTGTCGGTGTTCAACCAGCCCTTACAGGACATTACTAATGCAAAACAGACAGGGGATACGTCATAAATGGCACCCAATTCCCTTCATAGTGCAATACCTTTGCCCAGAGCCTTATAGGTTGCCATTTGGGACATATACAGATAGTTCCCCCGTCCTCTTCTTCCACGCTTACCTCCAATGACCATATATCTGAAGAACAGCCAGCCGGAGATCAGGGGCTCCTTGGCGGAACGGGGGCGGCGGCCCATGATGTCCAGGTCGGGGGGGTTGAATCCAAGGGCGGTGGCGGGCAGACCGTCAGTCACCAGGTTGACCCAGAGCAGCTGGACAGGGATAAGAGCCTCGGGCAGACCCAGGGCGGCAGTCAGGAAGATACTGAGAGAGAGAAGGAAGGAAAAGGGGGATTGATTGATTTAGATTTTAATTTTAAAGTAAAGAAAAGTACACATTCCAGAGGATAACACATGAAAGCAGACTACAGTTGAAAGGATGGGGAGGACAAGGAGGAGATACGTTTTAGGTCCCTGAGCTAATGTGTAGGCTTTAGCTTGATGGGCTAACACAGTCTCGGAGAGCCCAGGTTCAAAACCGAGTCGGTCCCGTACGGACACCCACCATACAACCTAATGCCTAGGTTTTAGCTTGACTGGCTAACACAGTCTCGGAGAGCCCGGGGTTCAAACCCAGTTGGTCCCGTATGGACAGGATACTCACCAGACCACCTCACCAACGTTGGAGGAGATGAGGTAGCGGATGAATTGCTTCATGTTGTTGTAGATGGCACGGCCCTCCTCGACAGCGGACACGATGGAAGAGAAGTTGTCGTCAGCCAGGACCATCTCAGAGGCAGACTTGGCAACGGCAGTGC
Organism: Coregonus clupeaformis; assembly: GCF_020615455.1. NCBI lineage: Eukaryota > Metazoa > Chordata > Actinopteri > Salmoniformes > Salmonidae > Coregonus > Coregonus clupeaformis. Next base: position 3,785,631 of record NC_059222.1, read on the forward strand.
CAGAGCCCATGGCGATGCCAATCTCGGCCTTCTTCAGGGCGGGGGCATCATTCACTCCATCACCGGTCTGGTTTAAGGGAGGGAGAGAGAGAGGGTCGGTTGAAGAAGTGCATTTACACGTCAGTCATTCAAAGATCGGCGGAGGAACACTATCACGTTGAGTGTGTTAACAGTTACGTTACAGGACTTTGGGGTAAACTTTGGATTCACTACTATCAAATGTTGGAAGACGTGTGTATTTCATAGTATATTGCAAGTATATCTACACATATGTCATGGCCTCACCATGGCGGTAATCTCGTCTTGGCCCTGCAGAAACCCAACGATCTTGGACTTGTGTGAGGGCTCCACACGGGCGTAGCAGCTAGCTTTTCTGACAGCATCGCTTTGTAGTTCAAATGAGGGCAGGTCGTCAAACTCACGACCAGTGAAAGCCTTTCCAGTCACATCCTCATCCTCTGTGAAGATGCCAATACGACGGCAGATGGCCACAGCAGTTCCCTTGTTGTCGCCTGAGGAAGTCAAAGGGTGACATTAGCCAATCAGATGAGGGATAAAGAGAAAGGTGTACTGTACAGTAATAATGACCAGGGGTGTAATCGAGTGGTAACACGTGTGAACTGCGTTTTCAATGTGAAACTAATCTTTACATTTTGAGCTGAATTACTGGTGACTTGAATGTTGTTGTTTTTTACAGTAATTTTACAGGAACGTCATTTTCTCTCCAATTCAACCACTGGTAATAAGTGACTGAGAACGAGCAAAATAAACACAGGCTAATACAACATGGAATACAGACATCTATATCAAAAGAGATATAAACACAATAGGCACAGAAATCGGACACATACAGTGCTTTCTGAAAGTATTCAGACCCCTTAACTTTTTCTACGTGGATTAAATGGATTCCACGTAGGGTTGAATTGTTTTTCCCCCTTCATCAATCTACACACAATACCCCATAATGACAAAGCAAAAACAGGATTCTTTTTTCACCTAAATGTATTACAAATAAAAAACCAAAGTATCACATTTACATAAGTATTCAGACCCTTTACTCAGTACTTTGTTGAAGCACATTTGGCAGCGATTACAGCCTGGAGTCTTCTTGGGTATGACGCTACAAGCTTGGCACACCTGTATTTGGGGAGTTTCTCCCATTCTTCTCTGCAGAGCCTCTCAAGCTCTGTCAGCCATTTTCAGGTCTCTCCAGAGATGTTCGATCGGGTTCAAGTCCGGGCTCTGGCTGGGCCACTCAAGGACATTCAGAGACTTGTCCAGAAGCCACTCCTGTGTTGTCTTGGCTGTGTGCTTAGGGTCGTTGTCCTGTGAACGTTCGCCCCAGTCTGAGGTCCTGAAAGCTCTGGAGCAGGTTTTCATCAAGGATCTCTCTGTACTTTACTCCGTTCATCTTTCCCTCGATCCTGACTAGTCTCCCATTTCCTGCAGCTGAAAAACATCCCTACAGCATGATGCTGCCACCACCATGCTTCACCGTAGCTATGGTATTGGCCAGGTGAAGAGCGGTGCCTGGTTTCCTCCAGACGTGACGTTTGGCATTCAGCCCAAAGAGTTCAATCTTGGTTTCATCAGACCAGAGAATCTTGTTTCTCATGGTCTGAGAGTCATTTAGGTGCCTTTTGGCAAACTCCAAGCGGGCTGTCATGTGCCTTTAACTGAGCAGTGGCTTCCGTCTGACCCTTCTACCATAAAGGCCTGATTGGTGAAGTGCTGCAGAGATGGTTGTCCTTCTGGAATGTTCTCCCATCTCCATAGAGGAACTCTGGAGCTCTGTCAGAGTGACCATCGGGTTCTTGGTCACCTCCCTGACCAAGGCCCTTCTCCCCCGATTGCTCAGTTTGGCCGGGCGGCCAGCTCCAGGAAGAGTCTTGGTGGTTCCAAACTTCTTCCATTTAAGAAAGATGGGGGCCACTGTGTTCTTGGGGACCTTCAATGCTGCAGAAATATTTTCCCCAGATCTGTGCCTCGACACAATCCTGTCTCGGAGCTCTACGGACAATTTCTTCGACCTCATGGCTCTGACATGCACTGTAAACTGTGGGACCTTATATAGACAGGTGTGTGCCTTTCCAAATCATGTCCAATCAATTGAAATTACCACAGGTGGACTCAAATCAAATCAAATTGTATTTGTCACATGCGCCGAATACAACAGGTGTAGACCTTACAGTGAAATGCTTACTCACAAGCCCTTAACCAACAATGCAGTTTTAAGAAAGAATACCCCCAAAAAAATCACACAAAAATACAATATAAATACGAAAATATACGTATACGAAATAATACGAAAAATAAAAGTAAGAAATAATTAAAGAGCAGCAGTAAAAATAACAATAGCGAGGCTATATACAGGGGGTACCGGTACCGAGTCAATGTGCAGGGGCACTGGTTAGTCGAGGTAATTGAGGTAATATGTACATGTAGGTAGAGTCATTAAAGTGACTATGCATAGATAATAAACAGAGAGTAGCAGCAGCGTAAAAGAGGGGTGGGGGGCAATGCAAATACTCTGGGTAGCCATTTGGTTAGATGTTCAGGAGTCTTATGGCTTGGGGGTAGAAGCTGTTTAGAAGCCTTCTGGACCTAGACTTGGCGCTCCGGTATCGCTTGCCGTGCGGTAGCAGAGAGAACAGTCTATGACTAGGGTGACTGGAGTCTTTGACAATTTTTATGGCCTTCCTCTGACACCGTCTGGCATAGAGGTCCTGGATGGCAGGAAGCTTGGATCCAGTGATGTACTGGGCCATACACACTACCCTTACGGTTGGAGGCCGAGCAGTTGCCATACCAGGCAGTGATGCAACCAGTCAGGATGCTCTCGATGGTGCAGCTGAATAACCTTTTGAGGATCTGAGGACCCATGCCAAATCTTTTCAGTGTGCTTAGGGGGAATAGGTTTTGTCGTGCCCTCTTCACGACTATCTTGGTGTGCTTGGACCATGTTAGTTTGTTGGTGATGTGGACACCAAGGAACTTGAAGCTCTCAACCTGCTCCACCACAGCCCTGTCGATGAGAATGGGGGCATGCTCGGTCCTCTTCTTTTTGCTGTAGTCCACAATCATCTCCTTTGTCTTGATCACATTGAGGAAGAGGTTGCTGTCCTGACACCACACGGTCAGGTCTCTGACCTCCTCCCTATAGGCTGTCTCGTCGTTGTCGGTGATCAGGCCTACCACTGTTGTGTCATCGGCAAACTTAATGATGGTGTTGGAGTCGTGCCTGGCCATGCAGTCATGAGTGAACAGGGAGTACAGGAGGGGACTGAGCACACATCCCCGAAGGGCCCCCGTGTTGAGGATCAGTGTGGCGGCTGTGTTGTTACCTACACTTACCACGTGGGGGCGGCCTGTCAGGAAGTCCAGGATCCAGTTGCAGAGGGAGATGTTTAGTCCCAGGGTCCTTAGCTTAGTGATGAGCTTTGAGGGCACTATGGTTTTCAACGCTGAGCTGTAGTCAATGAATAGCATTCTCACGTAAGTGTTCCTTTTGTCCAGATGTGAAAGGGCAGTGTGGAGCGCAATAGAGCTTGCATCATCTGTGGATCTGTTGGGGCGATATGCAAATTAGAGTGGGTCTAGGGTTTCTGGGATAATGGTGTTGATGTGAGCCATAACCAGCCTTTCAAAACACTTCATGACTACAGACGTCAGTGCTACAGGTCAGTAGTCATTTAGGCAGGTTACCTTAGTGTTCTTGGGCACAGGGACTATGGTGGTCTGCTTGAAACATGCTGGCATTACAGACTCAGACAGACACTGGCAAGTTGGTCAGTGCATACTCGGAGTACACGTCCTGGTAATCCGTCTGGCTCTGCGCCCTTATGAATGTTGACCTGTTTAAAGGTCTTACTCACATCGGCTACGGAGAGCGTGATCACACAGTCATTCGGAACAGCTGATGCTCTCATGCATGTTTCAGTGTTACTTGCGTCGAAGCGAGCATAGAAGTAATTTAGCTCATCTGGTAGGCTCGTGTCACTGGGCAGCTCGCGGCTGTGCTTCCCTTTGTAGTCTGTAATAGTTTGCAAGCCCTGCCACATCTGACGAGCGTCGGAGCCACTGTAGTACGATTCGATCTCAGTCCTGTATTGACGCTTTGCCTGTTGATGGTTCGTCGGAGGGCATAGCGGGATTTCTTATAAGCTTCCGGGTTAGAGTCCCGCTCCATGAAAGCGGCAGCTCTACCCTTTAGCTCAGTTCGGATGTTGCCTGTAATCCATGGCTTCTGGTTGGGGTATGTACGTACAGTCACTGTGGGGACAACATCATCGATGCACTTATTGATGAAGCCAGTGACTGATGTGGTGTACTCCTCAATGCCATCGGAAAAATCCCGGAACATATTCCAGTCTGTGCTTGCAAAACAGTCCTGTAGTTTAGCATCTGCTTCATCTGACCACTTTTTTCATTGACCGAGTCACTGGTGCTTCCTGCTTTAGTTTTTGCCTGTAAGCATGAATCAGGAGGATAGAATTATGGCCAGATTTTCCAAATGGAGGGCGAGGGAGAGCTTTGTACGCATCTCTGTGTGTGGAGTAGAGGTGGTCTAGAGTTTTTTTCCCTTTGGTTGCACATTTAACATGCTGGTAGAAATGAGTTAAAACGGATTTAAGTTTCCCTGCATTAAAGTCCCCGGCCACTAGGAGTGCCCCCTCTGGATGAGCGTTTTCCTTTTTGCTTACGGCCGTATACAGTTCATTGAGTGCGGTCTTAGTGCCAGCATCGGTTTGTGGTGGTAAATAGACAGCTACGAAGAATATAGATGAAAACTCTCTTGGTAGATAGTGTGGTCTACAGCTTATCATGAGATACTCTACCTCAGGCAAAACCTTGAGACTTCCTTAGATATCGTGCACCAGCTGTTGTTTACAAATATACATAGACTGCCACCCCTTGTCTTACCAGAGGCTGCTGTTCTATCCTTCAGATACAGTGTATAACCCGCCAGCTGTATGTTATTCATGTCATCGTTCAGCCACGACTCAGTGAAACATAAGATATTACAGTTTTTAATGTCCCGTTGGTAGGATATTCGTGCCTGTAGTTCATCCACTTTATTATCAAGCGATTGTAAGTTGGCCAATAGTATTGATGGCAAAGGCAGATTAGCCACTCGTCGCCAGCTCCTTACCAAGCACCCCGATCTCCTTCCGCGATATCTCATTTTCTTTCTACTGCGAATGACGGGGATGAGGGCCCTGTCGGGTGTTTGGAGCGAATCCCTCTCCTCCGACTCATAAAATAACAATTATTCGTCCAGTTCAAGTTGAGTAATCGCTGTTCTGATGTCCACAAGCTCTTTTCGGTCATAAGAGACGGTAGCAGCAATATTATGTACAAAATAAGTTACAAACAATGCGGAAAAAACACACAAAATAGCACAGTTGGTTAAGAGTCCATAAAACGGCAGCCATCCCCCATCCCATCATCAATGAAGTTGTAAAAACATCTCAAGGATGATCAATGGAAACAGGATGCACCTGAGCTCAATTTCAAGTCTCATAGCAAAGGGTCTGAATAGTTATGTAAATAAGGAATTTCTGTTTTTTTTTATTCAAAAAACCTGTTTTCGCTTTGTCTTAATGGGGTATTGTGTGTAGATTGATGAGGGAAAACATGTATTTAATCCATTTTAGAATAAGGCTGTAGCGTAACAAAATGTGGAAAAAGTGAAGGGCTCTGAATACTTTCCGAATGCGCTGTAGCAGACACAACAAACAGGGTAGCAGTCTGTATTGGGTATGAGTGCTGGAGGAGAGGAGGTAGTGGTACACTAACCAGTGATCATAATGACGCGGATTCCAGCAGCTTTGCACAGCTGAATGGCAGGCGTAACCTCCTTACGCGGGGGATCCAGCATACCAACACAGCCAACGAAGGTCAAGTCAGTCTGGGGATGAGGGGAGAGAGGGAGTAATGTGAGGATGGTAGACATCCACCCATTCATCTATCCATCAAGCAATCTAGCCATGTATCCATCCATCCATCCTCTCATCTATCCATCCTCCTGTCCACCCATCCATCCATCCATCCATCCATACATCCATCTATCTACAGATACAGACCTCGTAATCAATGAACTTGGTGGCATCCTCAAGCTTCATTTCCTCAACCTTCAGGGGAGTGTCACGGGTGGCGAGGGCCAGGCAACGCAGGGTATCGCGGCCGCAACCCCATTCCTTGATCACAGCCAAGATCTTGTCCTTGACGGCACCAGTCAGGGGAACGCGGGTGGTTCCAACACGAACATAGGCACATCTGTCAATGACACCCTCGGGGGCGCCCTATTGGGCGAGGAGGAAAACGGAGAGAGGCTGGGTTTTCACAAATGGACCTTCTTTACTGCTTTGAACAGAGTTGTCGAGTAGAATTGTTGAGTAGAAAGCTATTTCTAATTTGCTGTCCAGCTAAAAGCCTCAGCGATCAGGCTATAATTGATTGGCTAATTATCTGCTTGCAACGGAATAATATGGCATAAGCCCATGTTTGACACGAAGGCATTAGAGGAAGAGGAATAGAAGAAGAGAGCTAGAAAGTGGAGAGAGAGAGAGGAGCTGACCTTCACAAACATTTTAGCTCCGCCATCGCCCTTGACGGGGGTGCAGTACACAGACATGGACTTCCTGTCACGGGAGAACTCCAGGGTGAATTCCTTCTTCATCAGCTGCTTGATCACAGCGCAACAGGCATTGGCTCTATCAGGCTTGGACAGGCCGGTAACGTTGGAGTTGAACACGTTCATCTTTTCAACCAGGCAGCACATGGCGGTCTCGGTGGCCTCACCCACCTTCTCATAGATCTTCTTCGCCTGAAGGGAAGGGAAAGAGATAGAGAGAAAGTGTCAGAGGAAGGAAGTTAAGAAGAAGCAGAGGGCAAAATCTACAGCAACGGGACATGTTCTGTAATCATAAAACGTGTTATTTGATGTGTGTTAGCCATGACTGCAAAGAAGCACATTTCAGTTGCCAAGCTTTCTATCACAATGACATTGTCAGAGCATAGATCTGTGTTAGCCATGTTGTTTTATCTGTGTTTAGGGGACTACAGAAGAAAATGAGCGTCATACCAAGAACTTGATATGAAAACTGACATTTTGATAGAATGAATGAATGAGATAAATAAATAACAAATAAATCAATGAATTACTTCGTTGTAGTCCAGAGAGGAGTCATTGCACAGGGAGCTGATGGTTGCCAGCTCAACAAGGCCATCATAGGATCCGCAGGGGGTCTTAACACCTTCCTGTGAGCTAAGAGAGGAAGAGATATGGAGAGGTGGTGTCACGACTTCCGCCGAGGCTGCCTCCCCTCCTTGTTCGGGCAGGCTTCGGCGTTCGTCGTCACCGGCTTACTAGGCACTACCGCTCCATATATCATCATTCCATTTGTCTTGTCTTGTCAATTACACACACCTGGTTCAAATCCCCTCATTAGTCTGTGTATAAGTGTTCCCTCTGCCCCCTTGTCCTTGTGGTAGATTGTTTTATGTGAAGATGAGTGTAGCTCGGTTGAGCTACCCGTACTTTGTATTGCCAGGGTTATTTCTCCCCGTGTGCCTGTATTGTGTTCCAGTGCGCCTGTATTACGCCCTGTGCTGTTGACGCTATCCAGCGTAACTGTGTCCTACGGAATAAACTCTGTATTCTGTGATTTACCCTCCTGTGCCTGACTCCTTCAAATCACACTCACACAGGTGGAAGAAAAAGAGAGAGAGATTGACAGAGGGTAAGAGGGAGGATAAAGGGTGAATATATGAGGAGAAAGGGGGAATAAAGAGAATGAGGTTGGAAGCTTTATGTTGGACAAGAATGGTACATTTGTCATAAAGTTAGAGGCGGTTGCCACGGAAGCGGGACTACTTACACCTCTCCCTCGGGGGTGTACTTGGAGCCGGAGATGTCAAACATGTCCAGGTTGACATGGTTGCCATGAACATTCTTGATGATGAACATCTAGACAGAAAGAAATGAAGGGAAGTTGTGAAATTACTGTTCAGTTTGTGTGCGTAGGTGTCTGAATGTGCCCAAATCGGTCACCTGTGAACAATACTCTGCCCAATGTTGGCAACCTTGGCAGGCACCATTATATAAGTTCGGGGGACGAAACATGGACCCACCTTGGTCACACACATCTGGTTGGTGGTCAGGGTTCCGGTCTTGTCAGAGCAGATGACGGAGGTGCAACCCAGGGTCTCCACAGAGGGCAGAGAGCGGACAATGGCATTCTTCTTGGCCATACGGCGGGTACCGAGAGCCAGGCAGGTAGTGATGACGGCAGGAAGACCTTGTAGAGAGATGATGGTGGAAACCGTGAGTAAATCAAATAGTAGTGACACAGTGAGAATGACATGCACATTGTCACAACTGAATATCACAAACAACAAACATTGTGTGTCAACCGCACAACCGCACATACCTGAACAACTACGCACACACACACACACACACACACACACATACACACAGCACACACGGACACGCACACGTGCACACACTCCATAGCCGATGGGAGTAAGATCATTAAACAGGTTAACATTCACAAGAAGGATTAAAAGGACGTGTACTCAGAGCATCCGCTGACCAGCTGGCAAGTGTCTTCACTGATATTTTCAACCTCTCTCTGACCCAGTCTGTAATACCTACATGTTTCAAGGAGACCACCATAGTCCCTGTGCCCAAGAATGCCAAGGTAACCTGTCTAAATGACTATCGCCACGTAGTATCACTCACATCTGTAGCCATGAAATGCTTTGAAAGTATGGTCATGGCTCACATCAACACTATCATCCCAGACTCCCTGGACCCACTCTAAATCTCATCCCGCCCCAACAGATCCACAGATTACGCAATCTCTATTGCACTCCACACTGCCCACGGCTGTAGTTGAGCAGGTCGAGAGATTCAAGTTCCTCGGTGTCCACAACACTAAGGAATTATCATGGTCCACACACTAACACGGTCATGACGAGGGCACGACAATGCCTCTTCCCCCTCAAGAGACTGAAAAGATTTGGCATGGGCCTTCTACAGCTGCACCATTGAGTGCATCTTGACTGGTTGCATCACCGCTTGGTATGGCAACTGCTTGGCATCCGACCGCAAGGCGCTACAGAGGGTAGTACGTACGGCCCAGTACATCACTGGAGCCAAGCCCCCTAAAAATTGTCAAACTCCAGCCACCCAAGTCATAGACTGTTTTCTCTGCCACTGCATGGCAAGCGGAACCAATGCACCAAGTCTGGGACCAACAGGACCCTGAACAGCTTCTAGCCCCAAGCCATAAGACTGCTAAATAGTTATTTAAATAGTTAACCAAATAGCTACCCAGATTATCTGCATTGACCCTTTTTACACTAACTCTTTTGCTGTTTATTATCTATCCTGTTGCCTATTCACTTTATCACCTGTTTTGAGCCCCACCTGTTTAGCAAAATAGAATATATACATATATACTTTTGTGTTGTTGCCTGTTTTGCGTGTTATTTTGGCATTAATATGTGTCACATATCAGTGAATCATTAAGGTAATAAAGCTGCATACAAACATGGTCTCTTTTTTGCTTTCTTAAGTAAGGCAGCTCCAAAATGCAGGTGTTTCAGCCTAGCTCAGTGCTTTCTGTGGGGTGGGGCAGCCAGCGGATAATACGAAGCGTAAGGTTTGGTAATGTTTTCTAGTTGTGTCATGATTGGCTCAGTGTTCTGTCACTCATGGGGAAACTATGTCACCGCAAAATCTACGGGTAGAACTCGAAAATTCAAGCCTCCTGGGTGCTGCCATTGAGTTAGAAGTGCCCATCCAAGAAGGTCATTGGCCACAGATAAAATTACGTCAAATCACATTATGTCGCCTCCCGAGTGGCGCAGAGGTCGCAGTGCTTGAGGCTTCACTACAGACCCGGGTTCGATCCCGGGCTGTGTCACAATTGGCCCAGTGTCATCCGGGTTAGGGGAGGGTTTGGCTGGCTGGGATTTCCTTGTCCCATCGTGCTCTAGCGACTCCTTGTGGCGGACCGGGCACCTGCAAGCTGACTTCGTTCGCCAGCTGGACGGTGTTTCCTCCGACACATTGGTGCGGCTGGCTTCCGGGTTAAGCAAGCATGTGGTTTGGCAGGGTCGTGTTTCGGAGGACGCATGGCTCTCAACCTTTGACACTCCCGAGTCCGTAGGGGAGTTGCAGCGATGGGACAAGACTGTAACTACCAATTGGATATCACGGAATTGGGGTTAAAAATATATACAGAATATATAATCTCGTTATATCTAACGTAGCTTTGATTGGACTGATCATGTCATACTTTTAAAATCTTAGCTAGCAAGCTAGACAAGCAGTCATCATCATGAATCACTGACAATCTACTGGCAAATCCTTTTCAATCCTTGAAATGATGGATAAAACGTATCGGTGCTCATCGGCCATTGGACATAAACATTACACAACAAGTTGGGAATCGCAAATTCAATAATGAGTGGTTTGGAAGGAATCAGTGGCCTGCTATTCAGTGGAGTGGGTGTGTGGTCCAAGTCTGGGATTAAGGTTCTCTTTTCCAAGCTTAAAAGGATAAACATTCAACACCATGGGCCAGAAAAGGTTGAATACATTGGCCATTATGTCAATCCAGCATGACTTCTGCCGCATTCAAAACAACTGGAAACTCGGAACTGGGAAATCTCAGACTTCAGTGAGTTGAAGACAACTGGGAACTTTTGAACGGTCATCCAATTTAGAATTCCAAGTCGAGAACTCTGGCCTCTTTCTAGAGCTCAGACCTGAAGATCACTGATGTCATGATTCAACCTTGTTTTTTCAGAATTCCCAGTTGTCTTGAAAGCACCACAAATCCAGAGAATGCCAGACTTTGATGCCAAAGTTTGATGACAAAATATGCCCACAAGGACCGCCACGCCACCTTCCTGTTCAAGTGAGCACAGCACAACAAGGTGAGTCCAAAAATGTATTGTATGCTGCTGCATAAATGATGTAATATGCCAGGGAGATATATACAGTTGAAGTCTGAAGTTTACATACACTTGGGTTGGAGTCATTAAAACTTGTTTTTCAACCACTCCACACATTTCTTGTTAACAAATTGTAGTTTTGGCAAGTCGGTTAGGACATTTACTTTGTGCATGACACAAGTAATTTTTCCAACAATTGTTTACAGACAGATTATTTCACTTATAATTCACTGTATCACAATTCCAGTGGGTCAGAAGTTTACATACACTAAGTTGACTGTGCCTTTGAACAGCTTGGAAAATTCCAGAAAATTATGTAATGGCTTTAGAAGCTTCTGATAGGCTAATTGACATCATTTGAGTAAATTGGAGGTGTACCTGTGGATGTATTTCAAGGCCTACATTCAAAGTCAGTGCCTCTTCGCTTGACATCATGGGAAAATCAAAATAAATCAGCCATGGCTTCAGAAAAAAAATTGTAGACCTCCACAAGTCTGGTTCATCCTTGGGAGCAATTTCCAAATGCCTGAAGGTACTACATTCATCTGTACAAACAATAGTATACAAGTATAAACACCATGGGACCACGCAGCCGTCATACCGCTAAGGAAGGAGACGCGTTCTGTCTCCTAGAGATGAACGTACTTTGGTGCGAAAAGTGCAAATCAATCCCAAACAACAGCAAATGACCTTGTGAAGATGCTGGAGGAAACAGGTACAAAGTATCTATATTCACAGTAAAACGAGTCCTATATCGACATAACCTGAAAGGCCACTCAGCAAAGAAGTGCTGATAAAAAACCGCCATAAGTGCTCCAAAACCGCCATAAAAAAGCCAGACTACGGTTTGCAACTGCACATGGGGACAAAGATCATACTTTTTGGAGAAAGTCCTCTGGGCTGATGAAACAAAAATAGAACTGTTTGGCCATAATGAAAATCGCTATGTTTGGAGGAAAAAGGGGGACGCTTGCAAGCTGAAGAACACCATTCCAACCGTGAAGCATGGGGGTGGCATCTTCATGCTGTGGGGGTGCTTTGCTGCAGGAGGGACTGGTGCACTTCACTAAATAGAGGGCATCATGAGGAAGGAAAAGTATGTGGATAAATTGAAGCAACATCTCAAGACATCAGTCAGGAAGTTAAAGCTTGGTCGCAAATGGGGTCTTCCAAATGGACAATGACCCCAAGCATACTTCCAAAGTTGTGGCAAAATGGCTTAAGGACAACAAAGTCAAGGTATTGGAGTGGCCATCACAAAGCCCTGACCTCAATTCTATAGAACATTTGTGGGCAGAACTGAAAAAGCGTGTGCGAGCAAGGAAGCATTCAAACCTGACTCAGTTATACCAGCTCTGTCAGGAGGAATGGGCCAAAATTCACCCAACTTATTGTGGTAGGCTTATGGAAGGCTCCCCAAAACGTTTGACCCGAGTTAAACAATTTAAAGGCAATGCTACAAAATACTAATTGAGTGTATGTAAACTTCTGACCCACTGGGAATGTGATGAAAGAAATAAAAGCTGAAATAAATCATTCTCTCTACTATTATTCTGACATTTCACATTCTTAAAATAAAGTGGTGATCCTAACTGACCTAAAACAGGGAATTTTTACTAGGATTAAATGTCAGGAATTGTGATAAACTGAGTTTAAATGTATTTGGCTAAGATGTATATAAACTTCCGACTTAACTGTATACTGTAGCTTAGAAGGTAATACTAAGTGCATGTTGTGTAGTAAGCTGTTAGTAGCCCATGTGCCACACCCTAATAATTTGGTCCCTTTCCCCCTCATAACTTAGCTTATGTTATGACTTGGTTGTGCACTTGTAGCCTATAGCCTGTTTTAGAGAAATGTACTCATTTAATTTTGTAAGAGCTTTCATTGTCTGCTTACAGTGGCTTTGGAAAGTATTCAGACCCCTTCACTTTTCCCACATTTTATTACATTACAGTCTTATTCTAAAAGGTATTAAATATATATTTTTTCTCAGTAATCTACACACAATACCCCATAATGACAAAGCGAAAACAGAAATACCTCAGTTACATAAGTATTCAGACTCTTTGCTGTAAGACTCGAAAATTGAGCTCAGGTGCATCCTTTTTCCATTGACTTCATTGGAGTCCACCTGTGGTAAATTCAATCGATTAGACATGATTTGGAAAGGCACACACCTGTCTATATAAGGTCCCACAGTTGACAGTGCATGTCAGAGAAAGAAACAAGCCATGAGGTCAAAGGAATTGCCCGTAGAGCTCCAAGACAGGATTGTGTTGAGGTACAGATCTGGGGAAGGGTACCAAAAAATGTCTGCAGCATTGAAGGTCCCCAAGAACACAGTGGCCTCCATCATTCTTAAATGGAAGAAGTTTGGAACCACCAAGACTCTTCCTAGAGCTGGCCGCCCGGCCAAACAGAGCAATCGGGGGAGATGGGCCTTGGTCAGGGAGTTACCAAGAACCCGATGGTCACTCTGACAGAGCTCTAGAGGTCCTCTGTGTAGAGGGAGAACCTTCCAGAAACTCAACCATCTCTGCAGCACTCCACTAATCAGACCTTTATGGTAGAGTGGCCAGACGGAAACCACTCCTCAGTAAAAGGTACATGACAGCCCACTTGGAGTTTGCCGAAAGCCACCTAAAGACTCTCAGACCATGAGAAACAAGATTCTCTGGTCAGATGAAACCAAGATTGAACTCTTTGGCCTGAATGCCAAGCGTCACGTCTGGAGGAAACCTGGCACCATCCCTACGGTGAAACATGGTGGTGGCAGCATCATGCTGTGGGGATGTTTTTCAGTGGCAGGGACTGGGAGACTAGTCAGCATCGTGGCAAAGATGAACGGAGCAAAGTGCAAATGAAAACCTGCTCTAGAGCGCTCATGACCTCAGACTGGGGCAAAGGTTCACCTTCCTACAGGACAACGACCCTAAGCACACAGCAAACACAACGCAGGAGTGGCTTCGGAACAAGTCTCTGAATGCCCTTGAGTGGCCCAGCTAGAGCCTGGACTTGAACCTGATTAAACATCTCTGGAGAGACCTGAACATAGCTGTGCAGCGATGCTCCCAATCCAACCTGAGCTTGAGAGGATCTGTAGAGAGGAATGGGAGAAATTCCCCAAACACTCGACGCTGTAATCGCTGTTAAAGGTGCTTCAACAAAGTACTGAGTCAATGGTCTGAATACTTATGTAAATGTCATATTAAAGAATTATTATTACATTTTTTGCTTTGTCATTATGGGGTATCGTGTGTAGATTGATGAGGGATTCATTTTAGAATAAGGCTGTAATGTAAAATAATATGGAAAAGGTCAAGGGGTCTGAATACTTTCCGAATGCATGTGCCCCCTTTATTTATCCTACAGTTCTGACTTGGTGTACAGGGAGAATACTGTAAAAACGGCTCATGTTCTGAATTCTGTCGCTGTACACTTTAAAAGTGCTGAACAAATAGTTATATTGACTACGTCCGTCCTAGCTCGCTCATTAATGTCTAAAATCGAAACTACGGATTGCCTCTTATCTGCTGGTCGTCCCCTTATGCCATAGTTTGTACATCTCAATTGTCAGTAGAAACCAAACAGTAATTGAGGCTGAATTAACTTTTTCGCTGCCAGACAAGGCTCCACTGCTAGGTGTAGCAGTGGTACGGATTCACTCCATGGTGCTGAAAAGAAAGCTCTGCTTTTGGACAGCTTTATGTAGGCCCTAACAGTTTGTGGGCACCATTTGTCACCGTTATAGTGCAATTCATGTATTGTTTAGTGTTGCGTTGTGGCTTTGCTGGCCCCCCCAAGATGCTAAAATGCTAAAATCACCACTGCCTACCTATATGTACATATCTACCTCAATTACCTCATACCCCTGCACATCGACTCGGTACTGGTACACCGTGTATGTAGCCAAGTTATTGTCTCTCATTGTGTATAAATTCCTTGGGTCATTATTTTTCTATTATTTCCCCCCAAAATCTCTGCAATATTGGGAAGGGCCCGTAAGCATTTCACTGTTAGTCTACACCTGTTGTTTATGAAGCATGTGTCAAATAACATTTGATTTTATTTGATACACACCCACAACCCATCTCACCTCAAAACACACACATTCATGCACCCCCCCACCCATAACACCTATATTTTCCTTATCCTCTATCCCTCCCTCCATCCCTCTCTTCCTCACCCTCAGGGATGGCGGCCACAGCCAGGGCAATGGCGATCTTGAAGTAGTAGACGGCCCCACGGATCCAGGAACCTCCATGGACGGGGTCGTTGAAGTGGCCGATGTTGATCGCCCACACGGCAACACAGATCAGGGAGATGACCTTGGACAGCTGCTCGCCGAACTCGTCCAGCTTGGCCTGCAGGGGGGTCTTCTCTTGTTCGGTGGCGACCATCTGGTCGCGGATCTTGCCGATCTCGGTGGAGACGCCTGTAGCCACAACCACGCCAATGGCCCTCCCGGCAGCAACGTTGGTGCCCTGTGGTTGGTAGAGGTGGAGAATAAAAGGTGAGAAAAACGACGAGCAAAAACGTATAATTTAGTATACTCTGTTGATGTTTTATATGGTTATACAAACATTGTTACACTGTACACCTGTTACACACTGTTATACACTATTTTAGACATTTTGTTCCTCTAGGAACTAAGAGAATTAAGTAAAGTATACTAATCATGAATAGAGAACACTAGAGGGTGTTTTATGAAAGAAAGGGAAGGACTTAGGGACAGAGGATGGAGTGACAGAGTGAGAGATGGAGGTGTAGAAAAGGAATGGAGGCAGGGAGGGACAGGTGAATAAAGAAAAGAAGGAGGGGATGGAGGGGAGAATGGAATAGAGCGATAGAGGGATGGAGGGAAGGATAGATGTAGGGATACTGACAGAGAAAAGCATGTTCTTCTTGTCCTGGTTGACGGCTCTGGGGTCGGGGACAGGGTCAGTATGCTTAATCACACTGACTGACTCACCTGAGGGGACATACAGACAATGGTCAATGAGAGGATACATAACAAGAGAACAGTATGCAAGGCAACGCCTTATAGGTGTAAAGTAGTAAATAGGTCTGTATACTTTATTGTGTTCTTCATCCTTATCCTGTATTGTTGTTTTCTACACAGTTAAAACAACATGATATGTATTATAGTATGGGAGGATCCTCACCAGTAAGGATGGACTGGTCAATGCGGAGGGTGGTGGAACGGATGGCAACAATTCTGATGTCAGCAGGGACTTTGTCACCGACTGGGGGAGACAGAGAGAGAGACAGAGAGAGAGAGAGAGAGAGAGAGAGAGAGAGAGATATGCATGCTTAACCTCAACTGACACATTATACACCAACCAATCAGAATGAGCCATAGGAATGCCATGGAAATGACTGACTTGAAGGGCAACAGATATACATTGATAAATGAACACCAGTGGGTTATGGGAGAGCTGGGAGAGAGAGAGGGCAAGAAGGGGAGAAGAGGTGGGGCAGGTGGTAGGGGGATATTTACACCCAAGATTTTGTTTTCCTTCCCTCAGCATGTTTTCGCAGCCGTTCGCCTCCTCCCTCCTCCCCTCTATCTCACTGCCTTATATGGGCAGTAAGCCTCCCCATCTCACCTATCTCTCGTCCTCGCATGTCCTGCACTTGAGTATCCTTTCAAAAATACACTCTGTGGGTCCCTACCTTTCTTTCTAAACAGTTTACGCGGTAAAGCCCCTTAACACCTAAAGTGTTAAGTCAGTGTTAAAAAAGGAGGGAACAAATTATATTGAGTATGAGATAATAAATTCTATGTATTTGTTAGGGGGACAGAAACAATTAAAACATTGACACATTGAGTCATCGACAGTCAGATGCATTGTCCCATCATGCTTTAGCTTGCGCTAATTTGCAGCATGAGTCTCTACACTAAAATCCCTAGTCCCTAGGGCTTTGAAATAGTGAAAAATGTAGGACACAATAAAAACATAGATAATGAAGGGAAAGATGGGTCTCTCACCGGACACCTCCACGATATCACCGGGGACCATCACATTGGCCTTGATCTTCTGCACGCTCTTCCTGTCAGTACGAAATACTTTGCCCATCTCAGGCTCGTACTCCTTCAGAGCCTCGATGGCGTCCTCAGCATTACGCTCCTGTGGCAGACAACCAGACACACATGCAACTACAGTCAATACAAACACCCACTGTCTCCTCCAACACAACTACAGTCAATATAAACACCATGTCACAGGACTGCAGTCAACACTGACATAACCACAGACCATACAAACACCTAGTCATAACATACAGTCATAACTATACACCTAGCCATAACATACAGTCATAACTAAAAACCTAGCCATAAAATAAAATCATGACTATACACCTAGCCATAACATACAGCCCTAATTATAAACCACTTATAACATAAGTACACGCAATACAACTGCTAGAACTGTGTTAGAGGCCCTGTGTGCCTCAGTTGGTAGCGCATGGTGCTTACAATGCCAGGGTTGTGGGTTCAATTCCCTCAGGGGACCAGTATCAGTGTCTGCTAAATCACTAAAATGTAACATTTTAATGAAATAGACCATGTTACAGTCACAACTAATAGCCACAGTCAATACTACAGACGGTTGTTTGTTTTTAGTGTGTTCGTCTTCTTGTTTGTTATTACTCAAAACACCCCTGACCCGGCTGTCATTCTCACTGGTGTCCAAAAGTAATTATGGTCAATTGAGCAACTTCTCTTTCTCAGTAACCCTAACCCACATGCTCTATGTCATCAACCCACGTGCTCATGTTATCAAGGCTGCGGGTGTGTGTAGTTGCTCAACGTGTACGTGTGTGTACATCAACACCACTGACCTGCCACACTCCAACAACAGCGTTAGCGATAAGGATGAGAAGGATGACGAAGGGCTCGACGAAGGCAGTGACGGTCTCCTCACCTTCCTCGAACCAAGCCAGCACCTGAGCACAAAGAGATGGACATAAGCGGAAAAGAGTTAGCATTTGGTGTCAGCATTTGCATCATAGCTTGCAGTCACACTGTCTGCAGGGGAAACAGTGTTGAATCGCAGTTAAATCACTGTAATTATTATCTGAGTGCTTTTGTGAACAACATCAAGAGAAATTCCTTGTAACGTTTGTGGCATGGCAATAAAGTTTTCTTATTCTGAATCTGCTGCAAAGCAAAGAACTCCTGTGGGCTATTTGATGGGCAGTGGTTGTCTGTAGAGTTTTTGTTGATTTCTATATGGTTTACACATGTTTATAATGATGTTATGGATCTTAGGGCACGACAATTCTCCTGAGGGAAGCCCTTGGCTTAAAAGCCTTAGGGAAGCCCCCTGCAATGGAGAATGTAGTGTGTGGAGGGCTCACGATTTCTCTGTGAGGATGTTTGAGGTGATTGTGAATAAGCAGAGTGCACTATAGGGAACTATCTGGCATTTAGAAAAATGGTGTCAAGTGTTTGTTCCATCCATAGAATTAGGAATTAGAATACTAGAATGGACATGAAACTTATTTTGATAGGAGATCAGATGGGCCTTCGCGCTTCAGCAAACAAAGGGAAGGAGGAAATGACAAAAATCATGAGAATGGCTTACCAAGAAAAACATCCAAAAGGACTAATTCGAGGAAAAAAGGAGTTGGAGCACTCAACAAAAAAAGGCAGAGAATGAGAGCACAGTGACTCTGATACCTCCAGAACCAACTCAGCTTTTTTAGGGGCACGAGGCAAGGAAGACGAGGCGGGGCTCGAGGGGGAGGAAATCCACCCCCAGCCCACCTGAGGAGGTCCAGTCGGAACCGCAACAAGAACTTTCGTTGATCAACATATCACCAGGGCCTTTCACTGATGCCCAAGTTTCAGTCCTGAATAAAGGACTCTCTGTCTGCCCTTCTAATAGGATCGACCCTTTTGCATTAAAAGTTGACACTTTCAAATTTGTTCGCTAATTGCATTTAAAGTTGTATTCTATGCTAACAGGCAACCATCGTGTAATGGCAATGCAGCGTTTAGAAACTATAATGCATCTGGTATTTCTGATGTGAGAGACAAACGACCTTCAAAAAGAAGTCGAGTTTTGTGCCTTATGCTAATTTGAGTCCCTCTGTTCTCACCTACAGTAGGCTGATAGAACATGGTTTTACTGAATTGGCCCACAATACCCCTAAACAAGCAGCTAATCTCAGTAATGATGAACGAAATGCTTTGAAGGAACTGAAAGACAATCCTATTGTGGTATTAAGCAGGGAACAATATGCTTAACTCTCTGACACTAAGTTATATGTCCCTCTCTGTTCCAACCCCACAGACAGAATAAAAAAGGATATCGCTTAATTGATAACCCTCTTTCAGAGGGTTAGATAATGGAAATGGAGAAGGACATTCTCATTAATAAACTGTCCAGTTTATTATGGCTTACCGAAAGCATCTTGGTTACACTTGACATTCAGTCTCTCTACACTAATATCCCTCATGACGCAGGCCTACGAGCGCTATCTCGCTATCTCAACACCAGACTGGAGGGTATCTTACCTCCATCTAACTAGTCAAAAAATCCTATAGGATTAGTGATTTTTCCAATAGAATCCTATAAGTTTCTCACAATTCTACAGGATTTTGTGTCACCTCTATCACCTCTATCAATCTTATTGGAATCCTATTGAACTACTGTTTTCCTATTGGAAATCAAAAGTAGTCCGATTGGATCCTATAGGTTTTTGATAAGTATTTTATCCCCCCAATTAGAATTCTATTAGATTTAACTTAATTGAACCATTAAATTATAGTTTGTTGTCATTAGATCCAGTAAAATACAACAATATTAATTAATTATATTTGTTGATCGGAAACAACAGTTCTATATTCATTTATGTTTTATTCACCTGTAAGAAAGCCTGTCCCTTTAAGAGTGACTGATGACATCACAGCTAGCACAAGCTCGCAGTGTTAATTAGCCTAACTCCCAAGTTCAGCTTGCCACCGGTGGCTGTGGAGACCACAGGAGGTTGTGGCACCATAATTGGGGAAAACGGGCTCGTGCTAATGACTGGAGCGGAATTGGTGGAATGGTATCAAATACATCAAACACATGGTTTCCAGGTGTTTGATGTCATTCCATTTGCTCCGTTCCAGACATTATTATGAGCTGTTCTCCTCTCAGCAGCCTCCTGTGGTGGAGACTATTGTTAAATCACCAAATCTAGCCAGAGTACTAAACTGAAGATTAAGATTGAAACACACCAATACTATCAGCTGACTTTCATACGCGTTCCCGGATATTATTGAAATGCTGATCTACGACCAGCTCTTTCTGCCAAAACCACAACCCCAAACACTTTCAGTTCAACAAAGTAATTGTTTCTATACCAGCTGTTAACAGATTCATTGTAACGAAATGTAACAATATGGAAGAGTAGAAAAAAGGGGCCAGTTCATAGGAATCATGAAGGGGAAGAGACATGGCAGGTCGATGGCAGACGCGCGGTTCTTTTGAAAGGGCTTCAAAGTTTATCAACAAATATTTAACCAGGAGACGATTGAACTTTGCTATTGGTGGGTTCCCCAGGTAGCGAGGGGAATGGCATCCCTTGAGAGGGCAAGAACGAGATGTATGTTAGGGGAAGTACAATATTATCATAAGGAGACGTATACTTGGAATACAGAGGAGGGAAAAAGACAGGCAGAGTAGGTCGAAGAGAGAGAGGGAGGAAGAGGGTGAGCTTGAATCGGTTAAAAATGGCGGGAAAAGAGGATAAGGTTTGTTAAAGAAGAATGGTAGAAAGTGTAATTAGAGTGAGCTGTACACCGGATCGAAGACAGGAGGAGAAATGGAAGTGAGTGAGGGCGAATTATCAGAGGTGGTAAGTTCTCGGAGACCAAGGCTTGCACCGAGGGTCAGGATAAAGATGAGTCTGTGACGGTAGGAGTGCCATTTAAAAAAAAAAGTGTACCCTTGCCTTTTGGCTGATCCATTTGTGGTTTCAGGGTTGGTGAAAACAGAGTTGGGGGCTGTGGAATCGGTGAAGGTGAAGGTAACCAGAAGTGGTCTTGTGATAATTGTTTGTGTTTCTGCTGGTGAGAGAGAGATGGCGCTCCGCGTCAAACGAATGGAGACAAGAGATGTGAATTGTTTTGATCTCAAGAAAATGGTAAATGTGAAAGTTGACCAACTGATGGGGAAGATACCCGGTGTTTGTGATGCTCGTCGTTTGGTGCGATGCAGAAAGGGTGGCTTGAGTGGTGAAACAAAATAGTCATTGTCTGTTCTTTTAAGTTTTGATGTTGAGTCTTTATATACCTAAAATGTACTACTTACACATACATGTGCCACAATAGTAATCATATAATATACCATAAATAATACCAAAAGAGTTTTCACCTATATTTTTCATAGCTGTCTATTTACCACCACAAACCAATGCTGGCATTAAGATTGCACTGAATGAGCTGTATAAGGCCATAAGTCAACAGGAAAACGCTCATCCAGAGGCAGCGCTCCTAGTGGCCGGGGACTTTAATGCAGGGAAACTTAAATCCGTTCTACCTAAAAAATATTCAGACTACAAAGGGAAGCACAGCCGCGAGCTGCCCAGTGACACAACACTTCCAGATGAGCTAAACCACTTCTATGCTCGCTTCGAGGCAAGCAACACTGAAGCATGCATGAGAGCACCAGCTGTTCCGGATGACTATGTGATCACGCTCTCCATAGCCGATGTGAGTAAGACTTTTAAGCAGGTCAACATTCACAAGGCCGCAGGGCCAGACGGATTACCAGGATGTGTACTCCGAGCATGTGCTGACCAACTGGCAAGTGTCTTCACTGACATTTTCAACATGTCCCTGACTGAGTCTGTAATACCAACATGTTTCAAGCAGACCACCATAGTCCCCGTGCCCAAGGACACTAAGATAACCTGCCTAAATGACTACCGACCCGTAGCACTGACGTCTGTAGCCATGAAGTGCTTTGAAAGGCTGGTCATGGCTCACATCAACACCATTATCCCAGAAACCCTAGACCCACTCCAATTTGCATACCGCCCCAACAGATCAACAGATGATGCAATCTCTATTGCACTCCACACTGCCCTTTCCCACCTGGAAAAGAGGAACACCTACGTGAGAATGCTATTCATTGACTACAGCTCAGCATTCAACACCACAGTGCCCTCAAAGTTCATCACTAAGCTAAGGATCCTGGGACTAAACACCTCCCTCTGCAACTGGATCCTGGACTTCCTGACGGGCCGCCCCCAGGTGGTAAGGGTAGATAACAACACATCTGCCACACTGATCTTCAACACAGGGGCCCCTCAGGGGTGCGTGCTCAGTCCCCTCCTGTACTCCCTGTTCACCCATGACTGCATGGCCAGGCACAACTCCAACACCATCATTAAGTTTGCCGACGACACAACAGTGGTAGGCCTGATCACCGACAACGATGAGACAGCCTATAGGGAGGAGGTCAGAGACCTGGCCGTGTGGTGCCAGGATAACAACCTCTCACTCAACATGACCAAGACAAAGGAGATGATTGTGGACTACAGGAAAATGAGGGGAGGACTAAGCACGCCCCCATTCTCATCGACGGGGCTGTAGTGGAACAGGTTGAGAGCTTCAAGTTCCTTGGTGTCCACATCACCAACGAACTATCATGGTCCAAACACACCAAGACAGTCGTGAAGAGGGCACGACAAAGCCTATTCCCCCTCAGGAGACTGAAAAGATTTGGCATGGGTCCTCAGATCCTCAAAAAGATATATAGCTGCACCATCGAGAGCATCCTGACTGGTTGCATCACCACCTGGTATGGCAACTGCTTGGCCTCCGACCGCAAGGCATTACAGAGGGTAGTGTGTACGGCCCAGTACATCACTGGAGCCAAGCTTCCTGCCATCCAGGACCTCTATACCAGGTGGTGTCAGAGGAAGGCCCTCAAAATTTTCAAGGACTCCAGCCACCCTAGTCATAGACTGTTCTCTCTGCTACCGCACGGCAAGCGGTACCGGGAGTGCCATGTCTAGGTCCAAAAGACTTATCAACAGCTTCTACCCCCAAGCCATAAGACTCCTGAACAGTTAATCATGGCTACCCGGACTATTTGCACTGCCCCCCACCCCCACCCCCCACCCCATCTTTTTACGCTGCTGCTACTCTGTTAATTATTTATGCATAGTCACTTTAACTCTACCCACATGTACATATTACTTCAACTACCTCAACTAGCCGGTGCCCCCCGCATATTGACTCTGCACCAGTACCCCCACTGTATATATAGCCTCCCTACTGTTATTTTATTCTACTTCTGCTCTTTTTTTCTCAACACTTTTTGTTGTTGTTTTATTTTACTTTTTTTATAAAAAATAAATGCACTGTTGGTTAAGTGCTGATAGCTTTGCACACTATTAACTACAATGTAGAAAATAGTAAAAATAAAGAAAAACCCTTGAATTGTTTAAAAAAATATATATATCCTGAACAAAAATGTAAACGCAACATGCAACAATTTCAACAATTTTCTGAGTTACAGTTCATATAAGGAAATCAGTCAATTGAAATGAATAAATTAGGCCCTAATCTGTGCCATGACTGGGCAGTGGCACAGCCATGGGTGGGCCTGGGAGGGCATAGGCCCACCCACTGGGGAGCAAGGCCCAGCCAATCAGAATGAGTTTATCCCCACAAAAATCCTTTACTACAGACATAAATACTCCTCAGCACCCAGCACCCAGCACCCACCCCGTCCCTCAGACGATTCCACAGGTGAAGAAGCAGGATGTGGAGGTCCTGGGCTGGCTTGGTTACACGTGGTCTGCAGTTGTGGTACTACCAAATTCTCTCAACAGCTCTGGGGGACATTCCTGCAGTCAGCAGGCCAATTTCACACTCCCTCAAAAATGGAGACATCTTTGGCATTGTGTTGTGTGACAAAACTGCACATTTTAGAGTGGCGGTTAATTGTCCCCTGCATAAAGAGCACCTGTATAATGATCATGCTGTTTAATCAGCTTCTTGATAGAAATGCTCACTAACAGAGACGTAAACAAATTTGTGCACTAAATTTGAGAGAAATAAGCTTTTTGTGCATATGGAAAATGTATGTTTTTTTCAGCTCATGAAACATGGGACCAACACTTTGCATGTTGCGTTTAAATTTTTGGTCAGTATATACAGTGCCTTCGGAAATTGATTACCTTTTTTAAAATTCAATCTACACAAAATACCCCATAATGACAAAGCAAAAACAGGTTTTTAGAAATGTTTGCAAATGTATAAAAAA
Source organism: Coregonus clupeaformis (assembly GCF_020615455.1). Taxonomy (NCBI): domain Eukaryota; kingdom Metazoa; phylum Chordata; class Actinopteri; order Salmoniformes; family Salmonidae; genus Coregonus; species Coregonus clupeaformis. The sequence continues at coordinate 3,809,885 of NC_059222.1, forward strand.
ATTACAACTAACATATCACATTTATATAAGTATTCAGACCCTTTACTCAATACTTTGTTGAAGCACCTTTTGCATCGATTATAGCATTGAGTCTTCTTGGGTATGACGCTACAAGCTTGGCACACCTGTATTTGGGGAGTTTCTCCCATTCTTCTCTGCAGAGCCGCTCAAGATCTGTCAGGTTAGATGGGTAGTGTTGCTGCACAGCTATTTTAAGGTCTCTCCAGAGATGTTCGATCAGGTTCAAGTCCGGGCTCTGTCTGGACCACTCCAGGACATTCAGAGACTTGTCCCAAAGCCACTCCTGCATTGTCTTGGTTGTGTACTTAGGGTCGTTGTCATGTTGGAAGGTGAACCTTCGCCCCAGTCTGAGGTCCTGAGAGCTCTGGAGCAGGTTTTCATTAAGGATCTCTCTGCACTTTGCTCCATTCATCTTTGCCTCAATCCTGACTAGTCTCCCAGTACCTGCCGCTGAAAAACATCCCCACAGCATGATGATGCCACCACCATGCTTCACCGTAGGTATGGTGCCAGGTTTCCTCCAGACGTGACGCTTGGCATTCAGGTCAAAGAGTTCAATCTTGGTTTCATCTGACCAAATAATCTTGTTTCTCATGGTCTGAGAGTCTTTAAGTTTATTTTGGCAAATTCCAAGAGGGCTGTGATGTGCCTTTACTGAGGAGCGGCTTCCGTCTGGCCACTCTACCATAAAGGTAGATAGCGTGCAAAGCTGTCATCAAGACCAAGGGTGGCTACTTTGAACAATCTCAAATATAAATATATTTTGAATTGTTTAACACTTTTTTGGTTACTACATGATTACATATGTGTTATTTCATAGTTTTGATTCCTTCACTATTATTCTACAATGTAAAAAATAGTAAAAATAAAGAAAAACCCTGGAATGAGTAGGTGTCCAACTTTTGACAGGTACTGTATATCTCTGGTTATACGACAACTTGTTGAAGACTGCCAGCTACATTTTGGATTGTTGCATTTTGCTTCAAGTGGGTTGCCATTGCTGAAAGGTAAACGCAACACTATTTTGTCAATCACTCATGTCGATATCAATAGAGCGGGGGCAAACGTTTGGGGTATATGCACTGTTTAAACTACTGTAACACTATTCAAAGGCCACACTGAATCTGAGAATAATTTTGATATCTGTGTTAGAAGAGAATTTGCTGAAGACTACGTCATCTACGTTTTTGAATGTCAGATGGAAGTTTATGAGGCTGCCGAAACGGGGAAGGAAACAAATCAGTTGCTTTGTCATTTAACTTCAACGAATCAAGAACCACCATGGGATATCAAGTGACAAGGGTTGACTGTTATTTGAGTGTGAGGCCAGCTACTTTCATACAGAGAGTACCCCGAATTTTCCCTGCCATTTGAGTTTGAAAATGGTAATAAAAGTCCTAAGACCATCCGCTCATATGACAAAATCAACGGTACAAAACCAATGATACTGATCTGTTTTAAGGAATCGATTTTGTGCCATTGTGATTTACTATAAACGTTTATACTAACATCCCTAATCTGAGGTAAAAAGGATGTGCAATTACCCTCAATTCGATGTGGTCAAAACATGAGGTTGTGTAATGTAGTAACACACACTGTCCACGTACAGGAAATGAGCACAATATAAAATAATCAAATATGTAAAAAATAAATCAACATTTAAATTTAGGCTGATAATGTACACATATATTTCTCACTAGTTTAACCATTTACAGAGTAAAAAAATGCTCTTATGCACGATCTAACCGGGCGCGCTAGAAAGAGCTCCCAAAGTCCTACTTACTATAACCTGTCAAGCCATAGTATTGATAGTATTCTATTCATTGTTATTTCAGACCAGTGTATGGGCACTACAATTGGATAAATACAGCTTTATTGGACAATCTCACAGCTAAATATCCCACAGAAACCTGAACATTTATGTTAAACTGCAATCAAGATTAAACACCAGTAAACTGAGGAAAAGCCTCTCTCCCTGTCTCTGGAGCACAATCTCCATGTCTTTGCCTACTCACACCAGTGATAATTCCCTGAGGTTCTCAACCTCTTCAACCCACCATCACAATATGGGAGTGAGGCTGCAAGTTCATTTGCAGTATGATTTTTAACCAGTCCAATTGGACTCCCATTGGATTCTATGCTATAGGTTTGAATCTTATAGGATCCTATAGTATTCCAATACAAGAATCCAATGGAAAAATCCTGGGAGACACTGGGAGGAGACCTTCATTTATGATGTCCAGAAAAACTCATATTTCCAGAATGTCGCCATTTGGAAAAGATACATAGATGACATCCTACTGGTATGGAACGGGACTGATGCTCTCCTCTCAGAGATAATTTCTTATATTAACTTATCTGACCCCAATCTCAAATTCACAGCAGAGAGAAGTCGGAAAAAATAGGCTTCTTAGATCTTACAATCCACAAAAATAAAGAAAACAAGTTGAAGTCTACTATCTTCAGTAAGCCGCAGAGTAATATTGCACTTTTATGTGCAGACAGTAACCACCCGGTACACCTTAAGCTGAACATACTGGTGGGTCAATTCCTAAGACCCTAATGATATATGCACCAGGTTCCTGCAATGCGGGTATGATAACAGTATCATTGAACAGGCTTGTACCCGTGCTAGAGAGACTGAACGTCAAAGCCTACTCACTGGCACTAATAGACACCAGTACAGCCCATGTGCCGGTCGCGTCAAATCCATGTTATTGAAACACTGGAACATCCTCAAAAGTGATCAAAATCTGCAAGAGTTCACAGCAAGAGAGTTCACAACATTGCCCCCTCGCATTTGTTTTCGCTCTGCGTGCAATCTAGCCGATTCCGTTATATGCTGACCAGACCGCTCGCGCGCATGTTGAGTTTGCCCACACACACCAGATGCGATCAGGACACGCAGGTTGAAATATCAAAACAAACTCTGAACCAACTACAGTTGAAGTCGGAAGTTTACGTACACTTAGGTTGGAGTCATTAAAACTCGTTTTTCAACCACTCCACAAATTTCTTGTTAACAAACTATACTTTTGGCAAGTCGGTTAGGACATCTACTTTGCGCTTTCCAACAATTGTTTACAGACAGACTATTTCACTTATAATTATCACAATTCCAGTGGCTCTGATGTTTACATACACTAAGTTGACTGTGCCTTTAAACAGCTTGGAAGATTCCAGAAATTATGTCATGTCTTTAGAAGCTTCTGATAGGCTAATTGACATTATTTGAGTCAATTGGAAGTGTACCTGTGGATGTATTTCAAGGCCTACCTTCAAACTCAGTGACTCTTTGCTTGACATCATGGGAAATTAAAAAGAAATCAGCAAAGACCTCAGAAGTCTGGTTCATACTTGGGAGCAATTTCCAAACGCCTGAAGGTACCACGTTCATCTGTACCAACAATAGTATGCAAGTATAAACACTATGGGACCACGCAGCCGTCATACCGCTCAGGAAGGAGACACGTTCTGTCTCCTAGAGATGAACGTACTTTGGTGCGAAAAGTGTAAATCAATCCCAGAGCAACAGCAAAGGACCTTGTGAAGATGCTGGAGGAAACAGGTACAAAAGTATCTATATCCACAGTAAAACGAGTCCTATATCGACATAACCTGAAAGGCCGCTCAGCAAGGAAGAAGCCACTGCTCCAAAACCGCCATAAAAAAGCCAGACTACGGTTTGCAACTGCACATGGGAACAAAGATTGTACTTTTGATGAAACAAAAATAGACCTGTTTGGCCATAATGACCATCGTTATGTTTGGAGGAAAAAGGGGGATCTTGCAAGCTGAAGAACACCATTCCAACCTCGTAGCACGGGGTGGCAGCATCATGCTGTGGGGGTGCATTGCTGCAGGAGGGACTGGTGCACTTCACAAAATAGATGGCATCATGAGGAAGGAAAATGATGTGGATAAATTGAAGCAACATCTCAAGACATCAGTCAGGAAGTTAAAGCTTGGTTGCAAATGGGTCTTCCAAATGTACAATGACCCCAAGCATACTTCCAAAATTGTGGCAAAATGGCTTAAGGACAACAAAGTAAAGCCCTGACCTCAATCCTATAGAAAATGTGTGGGTAGAACTGAAAAAGCGTGTGCGAGCAAGGAGGCCTACAAACCTGACTCAGTTACACCATCTCTGTCAGGAGGAATGAGCCAGAATTCACCCAACTTATTGTGGGAAGCTTGTGGAAGGCTACCCAAAACGTTTCACCCAAGGTAAGCAATTTAAAGGCAATGCTACCAAATACTAATTGAGTGTATGTGTCACGGTTTCGGCCGAGACTGCTCCTCCTCCTGGTTCGGGCAGGCTTCGGCGGTCGTCGTCCCCGGAGTACTAGCTGCCACCGATCGATGTTTCATGTTCGTTTGGTGTTGTCTGGATGTTGTACACCTGTGTCTTGTTAGTCCTCGTTAGTGTCCTATTTAGTTCTCGTTGTGTGTGCTTGTCGTTGTGTGTGATTGCGCTTCTGTTTCGTGTTTGGAGCTACATTTTCCCTCCAGTGTTTTGGAGAGGGTTGTTTGCACATGTTTGTGCGTCATTTGTTTTGTCGCCTGTGTGCGTCGCGTATTTTGCCTTCGGGCTTATTGTGCTTCTGTTGTATATATATATAATATATATTGCACTAAATTCTTTGGACTGAGCCTCTGCGTCCTGCGCTTGATTCCTACACCACACCCACCTTCAGCACGCCTTGACAGAATCACACACCACCATGGAATCAGCAGGATCGGCAGTGACGCCTGTGTCGCTCGAGGAGCATCTCCGTGGGCAAGAGGACCAGATCCGACAACTGGAGACCGCTCTACAGGAGGTAATCAACATCATGCACCGATGGGAGGCCAGCATGGTACCCACACCTCCACCTACCCTGTCCATCCCATCGGTCGGTCCACCAGTCCCAGGTTCGGAACCCAGGGGGATTCGGCTCTCGCTCCCGAGGGCGTATGACGGAACAGCTGCCGGGTGTCAGGGGTTCCTCCTGCAGGTGGAGCTCTACCTGGCCACTGTACACCCGGTGCCCTCGGGATACGAGAGCGTTTCCGCCCTCATCTCCTGTCTCACGGGCAAGGCGTTGGAGTGGGCTAACGCCGAGTGGAGGAAGATGGACGCCAACACCATCACCTACGCCGAGTTCTCCCGCCGCTTCAAGGCCGTGTTCGACCATCCACCTGAGGGCAAAGCGGCGGGGAGCGTCTAGTCCATTTGAGACAGGGGAGGAGGAGCGCTCAGGTGTTCGGCTCTAGAGTACCGGACTCTAGCGGCGGATGCAGGGTGGAATGAACGGGCTCTCATCGACCATTTTCGATGTAGCCTACGAGAGGACGTTCAACGTGAGTTGGCCTGCAGGGATACCCATCTTACCTTCGACCAGTTGGTCGATATGTCCATCCGTCTGGACACCCTGCTGGCCACCCGTGGACGTCCCGAGGGGAGTCCGTCCATTCCGCCCTCCGGCACCTCCGAGCCGAGCCCTATGGAGCTCGGGGGTGCCGGCGCTAGAGAACGGAGTAGGAAGAGCCCGAGGGGGCCTGTCTCCTGCACCAAGTGCGGTCGTGGAGGGCACACTACGGCCAGGTGCTGGGGAGGGTTCTCCGGGAGTAACGACAACAGGCCACGCACTGGGGGGGCCTCCCAGGTGAGTAGACGCCCCACTTACCCAGAGCTTTCTGTTGCTGACTTTTGTATACCTGTTTGTTTTCCACAGGTTGCACCTCATTCCCAGCATAAGGCGCTAGTAGATTCAGGCGCAGCTGGGAATTTTGTTGATCGTAAGTTTTGTTTTGAGTTAGGGATCCCTCTCCTACCTGTTGACAAACCTTTTCCCGTTCATGCCTTAGACAGCCGCCCGTTGGGGTCGGGGTTGATCAGGGAGATCACAGCGCCACTTCGGATGTGTGCGCAGGGGGGTCATGAGGAGACTATACAGTTGTATCTGATCGACTCTCCTGCGTACCCAGTGGTGCTGGGGATTCCCTGGTTAAGCACCCATAACCCTGCTATTTCGTGGCAACAGAGGGCTCTCGATGGGTGGTCTGCTCAGTGCGAGGGGCGATGTCTGGGTGTTTCCGTGGGGGCGACTTCGGTGGAAAGTCCAAACCAAGTGCCCGCACTGCACATTCCGCCTGAATATGGGGATTTAGCACTCGTGTTTAGCAAAACTAGGGCGACGCAGTTGCCTCCTCATAGACAGGGGGATTGTGCGATTGATCTCCAGGCAGGAGCAGCGCTCCCACGGAGCCATGTGTATCCTTTGTCTCAAGAGGAGAGAAAAGCTATGGAGACTTATATAGCCGAATCTTTGAGACAAGGATACATTCGGCCCTCCACTTCTCCCGCCTCCTCGAGCTTCTTTTTGTGAAAAAGAAAGATGGAGGGTTGCGCCCGTGCATTGATTACCGTGGTCTCAATCAGATTACTGTGAAATACAGTTATCCACTCCCTCTGATTGCGACCATGACGGAGTCATTGCATGGAGCGCGTTTTTTCACAAAACTGGATCTCAGGAGCGTGTATAACTTGGTGCGCATTAGGGAGGGTGACGAATGGAAGACAGCGTTTAGTACCACGTCAGGTCATTTCGAATATCTCGTCATGCCATATGGGTTGATGAATGCTCCATCAGTCTTCCAATCCTTCGTAGATAACATTTTCAGGGATATGCAGGGACAAGGGGTGGTCGTGTACATTGATGACATTCTGGTGTACTCGTCTACCCGAGCCGAGCATATAACCCTGGTGCGTCGTGTATTGAGGAGGCTGTTGGAGCACGACCTATATGTCAAGGCAGAGAAATGTCTGTTTTTCCAGGAGTCGGTCTCCTTTTTGGGGTTATCGGTTGTCCGCGTCAGGGGGTGAGAATGGAGGTGGATCGTGTGTCCGCTGTGCGTAATTGGCAAACCCCAACTACTGTAAAAGAGGTGCAGCAGTTTTTGGGCTTTGCGAATTACTACCGGAGGTTTATCCGGGGTTTTGGACAGGTGGCAGCTCCCATCACGTCCCTTCTGAAGGGGGGTCCGGTGCGCCTGCAGTGGTCAGCCAATGCGGACAGGGCCTTTAGGAGACTGAAGGACCTGTTTACGTCGGCTCCGGTGCTAGCGCATCCGGATCCCGCATTACCCTTTCAGGTCGAGGTAGACGCGTCTGAGGCTGGTATAGGGGCCGTTCTCTCTTAACGGTCCGGCACGCCACCTAAACTCCGCCCCTGTGCCTTTTACTCTAAGAAGCTCAGCCCGGCGGAGCGTAACTATGACGTTGGGGACAGGGAGCTGTTAGCTGTAGTTCAAGCCCTTAAGGTGTGGAGGCATTGGCTTGAGGGGGCTCAACACCCTTTCCTCATTTTGACTGACCATCGGAACCTGGAGTACATCCGGGCAGCGAGGAGACTGAACCCTCGCCAGGCTCGATGGAGTATGTTTCTCACCAGGTTCGTATTTAAAATCACGTACATCCCTGGGTCCCAGAATGGTAAGGTAGATGCGCTGTCCCGGTGGTATGACACGGAGGAGAGGTCCGTTGAGCCCACTCCCATACTACCGGAGTCTTGCCTTGTGGCACCGGTGGTGTGGGAGGTCGATCCCGAAATCGAGCGAGCGTTGCGTACCGACCCCAGCCCTCCACAGTGTCCTGAGGGTCGGAAGTACGTTCCGCGCGAGATTCGGGATCGACTCATTTACTGGGCTCACATGTCACCCTCCTCTGGACATCCGGGTATCGGCCGGACGGTGCATTGCCTTAGCACTAAATACTGGTGGCCCACTTTGGCTAGGGATGTGAGGGTTTATGTCTCCTCCTGCTCGGTGTGTGCCCAGTGTAAGGCGCCCCGACATCTGCCCAGGGGTAAGTTACAACACCTGCCCGTTCCACAATGACCATGGTCCCACCTCTCGGTGGATTTTGTGACAGACCTTCCCCTCTCTCAGGGGAATACCACCATCCTGGTTGTTGTGGACCGGTTCTCTAAGGCCTGTCGTCTTCTCCCTATGTCGGGTCTTCCTACTGCCCTACAGACCGCTGAGGCCCTATTTACCCATGTCTTCCGGCATTACGGGGTACCCGAGGATATAGTGTCTGATCGAGGTCCCCAGTTTACCTCTCGTGTTTGGAGAGCGTTCATGGAGCGTTTGGGGGTCTCGGTTAGCCTTACCTCAGGGTACCACCCGGAGAGTAACGGGCAGGTAGAACGTGTCAACCAGGATGTGGGTAGGTTTCTGAGGTCGTATTGCCAGGACCGGCCGGAGGAGTGGGCACGGTACATTCCCTGGGCCGAGATGGCCCAGAACTCTCTCCGCCACTCCTCTACTAACCTAACCCCCTTCCAATGTGTGTTAGGTTACCAGCCGGTTCTGGCACCTTGGCAGCAGAGCCAGATCGAGGCCCCTGCGGTGGATGATTGGATGAGGCGCTCGGAAGAGACGTGGAATGCTGCCCACGTCCACCTGCAGCGGGCCGTCCTTCGTCACAAGGCGAGCGCCGATCTCCACTGCAGTGAGGGGCCGGTGTACGCACCCGGAGATCGAGTCTGGCTCTCTACCAGAAACCTACCCCCTCCGCCTGCCCTGCCGGAAGCTGGGTCGGCGGTTTGTGGGCCCTTTAAAGTCCTGAGAAGATTGAACGAGGTGTGTTATAGATTACAGCTACCTGTTGAGTATAAGAATATTAACCCCTCGTTCCATGTGTCTCTTCTCAGGCCGGTGGTAGCTGGTCCACTCCAGGACAATGAGATAGGGGAGACTCCTCCGCCCCCCACTGGACATCGAGGGGCTCCGGCGTACACCGTTCGGTCCATCTTGGACTCTAGACGCCGGATGGGGGGTCTCCAGTATCTCGTGGAGTGGGAGGGGTACGGCCCGGAGGAGCGGTGCTGTGTGCCGCGGAGGGACATCCTAGACCCATCTCTCCTGTCGGAGTTCCACCGGGACCATCCCGCGCGCCCTGCTCCGCGTCCTCCTGGTCGTCCCTGAGGCCGGGGTCGGCGCACGGCTGGAGCCGCGAGTCAAGGGGGGGGTACTGTCACGGTTTCGGCCGAGACTGCTCCTCCTCCTGGTTCGGGCAGGCTTCGGCGGTCATCGTCCCCGGAGTACTAGCTGCCACCGATCGATGTTTCATGTTCGTTTGGTGTTGTCTGGATGTTGTACACCTGTGTCTTGTTAGTCCTCGTTAGTGTCCTATTTAGTTCTCGTTGTGTGTGCTTGTCGTTGTGTGTGATTGCGCTTCTGTTTCGTGTTTGGAGCTACATTTTCCCTCCAGTGTTTTGGAGAGGGTTGTTTGCACATGTTTGTGCGTCATTTGTTTTGTCGCCTGTGTGCGTCGTGTATTTTGCCTTCGGGCTTATTGTGCTTCTGTTGTATATATATATAATATATATTGCACTAAAGCCTTTGGACTGAGCCTCTGCGTCCTGCGCTTGATTCCTACACCACACCCACCTTCAGCACGCCTTGACAGTATGTAAACTTCTGACCACTGGGAATGTGATGAAATAAATAAAAGCTGAAATAAATCATTCTATCTACTTTTATTCTGACATTTCACATTCTTAAAATAAAGTAGGGATCCTAACTGACCTAAAACAGGGAATTTTCACTAGGATTAAATGTCAGGAATTGTGAAAAACTGAGTTTAAATGTATTTGGCTAAGGTGTATGTAAACTTCCGACTTCAACTGTATATTCATTTGGGGACAGGTCAAAAAGCATTAAACATTTATGCCAATTTAGCAAGCTAGCTTGCTTTTGCAAGATAATTTGTCCTGGGATATAAACATTGGGTTTATTTTACCTGAAATGCACAAGGTCCTCTACACTGACAATTAATCCACAGTTGGCAACCAACTTTAAGGTGCATTACCACAACCAACTGGACTGGAGCGTGGACCTTAGTTAATCTTTCAATCACCCACGTGGGAATATGCTCCTAAAAACCAATGAGGAGATGGGAGAGGCGGAACTTGCAGCGCGTCAAGCGTCACAAATAGAACCAAGTTCTATTTTAGCACCTGGCTAAGCAGACGCTCGTTAACGTGAGCGAGCAGTGTGGGTGCAACGATTGAATAACATGTATGTGTACATTTATTTTGCAACACTCGCTCACGCGACGCGAATGGTGTGATCAGCATGTTACGCACAGCATGCAGCTACCCAAGATGTGTGACACTTGGCTCCCAGGCCCGCCCAACGGCAATTGCAAGTGTGTGCACTGTGACAATACGACCAATACTCGTTTTTTACCACCCGAGAACAGGTAAAGAATACAAAATCCAAAGCTTCATTAATTGAGCATGTAATGTACATGCTCATATGCATCTGCAGGACTACTTATAGCGGTTGTCACGCCCTGGCTCTGGGACTTTGTTATGTTGAGCCAGGGTGTGTTGTTTCTATGTGTTTTGTGTGCTAGGGGGATTATCTAGTTCATTTGTTTCTATGTTGGCCGGTGTGGTTCTCAATCAGAGGCAACGTGTATCAGCTGTTGCTTGTTGTCTCTGATTGGGAACCATACTTAGGCAGCCTGTTTTCCACAGTGTGTTGTGGGATCTTGTTCCGTATGGTTTGTATTGTAACCAAGGACTTCACGTTTCGTATCGTTTGTTGTTTTGTTTCGTGCGATCATTAAAAATAAAAGTATGTTCGCATTCCACGCTGCGCCTTGGTCCTCTCTGTTCGACGATCGTGACAGCGGTCAAACTAAACAAGCATTGAAACTTCTATAATGTTGTTGCCTTGATTTTTTTGGGCTCCGTGTCTCCGGATTCACTTACAACCAAATATCACCTACAGTGGGGAAAAAAGTATTTAGTCAGCCACCAATTGTGCAAGTTCTCCCACTTAAAAAGATGAGAGAGGCCTGTAATTTTCATCATAGGTAAACGTCAACTATGACAGACAAAATGAGAAATAAATCCCGAAAATCACATTGTAGGATTTTTAATGAATTTATTTGCAAATTATGGTGGAAAATAAGTATTTGGTCAAAAACAAAAGTTTCTCAATACTTTGTTATATACCCTTTGTTGGCAATGACACAGGTCAAACGTTTTCTGTAAGTCTTCACAACGTTTTCACACACTGTTGCTGGTATTTTGGCCCATTCCTCCATGCAGATCTCCTCTAGAGCAGTGATGTTTTGGGGCTGACGCTGGGCAACACAGACTTTTCTATGGGGTTGAGATCTGGAGACTGGCTAGGCCACTCAAGGACCTTGAAATGCTTCTTACGAAGCCACTCCTTCGTTGCCCAGGCGGTGTGTTTGGGATCATTGTCATGCTGAAAGACCCAGCCACATTTCATCTTCAATGCCCTTGCTGATGGAAGGAGGTTTTCACTCAAAATCTCACGATACATGGCCCCATTCATTCTTTCCTCTTTCGTCCTGGTCCCTTTGCAGAAAAACAGCCCCAAAGCATGATGTTTCCACCCCCATGCTTCACAGTAGGTATGGTGTTCTTTGGATGCAACTCAGCATTCTTTGTCCTCCAAACACGACGAGTTGATTTTTTACCAAAAAGTTATATTTTGGTTTCATCTGACCATATGACATTCTCCCAATCCTCTTCTGGATCATCCAAATGCACTCTAGCAAACTTCAGACGGGCCTGTACATGTACTGGCTTAAGCAGGGGGACACGTCTGGCACTGCAGGATTTGAGTCCCTGGCGGCGTAGTGTGTTACTGATGGTAGGCTTTGTTACTTTGGTCCCAGCTCTCTGCAGGTCATTCACTAGGTCCCCCCGTGTGGTTCTGGGATTTTTGCTCACCGTTCTTGTGATCATTTTGACCCCACGGGGTGAGATCTTGCGTGGAGCCCCAGATCGAGGGAGATTATCAGTGGTCTTGTATGTCTTCCATTTCCTAATAATTGCTCCCACAGTTGATTTCTTCAAACCAAGCTGCTTACCTATTGCAGATTCAGTCTTCCCAGCCTGGTGCAGGTCTACAATTTTGTTTCTGGTGTCCTTTGACAGCTCTTTGGTCTTGGCCATAGTGGAGTTTGAAGTGTGACTGTTTGAGGTTGTGGACAGGTGTCTTTTATACTGATAACAAGTTCAAACAGGTGCCATTAATACAGGTAACGAGTGGAGGACAGAGGAGCCTCTTAAAGAAGAAGTTACAGGTCTGTGAGAGCCAGAAATCTTGCTTGTTTGTAGGTGACCAAATACTTATTTTCCACCATCATTTGCAAATAAATTCATAAAAAATCCTACAATGTGATTTTCAGGAAAAAAAATTCTCAATTTGTCTGTCATAGTTGACGTGTACCTATGATGGAAATTTCAGGCCTCTCTCATCTTTTTAAGTGGGAGAACTTGCACAATTGGTGGCTGACAAAATCATTTTTCCCCACTGTATTTATATTTTGACATGGCCTATTGATTAATGAGAAACACAATTAATCTTATTAATTTGTGCTATAATTTGCCATTTACCTTGAAACATAATATAATTATAAGTTGTTTACATTGTTGTGTCTCAATGGGTCACTAGGCTTAAATAGGAGCTAAGTGCAATGGTCAGGTCACGCTGAGGAAGATGTTAGCTTGACGTCGAAACATCAGTCACCTGTTCGCATCCTGTACAATGGATTAAAGTGAGCAAAAATAAATCAATTTCTGCCTTTTTTTATTGAGTGAACCAATGCTTTTTTCCTCAAATTAGTCCTTTTGGAAGTTTTTCTTGGTAAGCCATTCTCACTTCTTATGATGGAAAAACTGCCATTCACTGTCTGAAATCAGTTGATGATAGGACTTAGACAAGTTGTAAATGCAACAAGTACTGATATTGTATCATATAATAGCACTCACAGCATTTTGCCCCCCCAAAATTGGACACATTTATGGTCTGTTTACATATATTTTAGAGGGTATTTATACAGAAAATGTGTATAAACTGTATTTAGAATTATATGACAATTTCTGATATATCACATGCCTTATTTTTATTTTCCTACATAAGTAAAATCATGATTATGCCTCTACTACCATTCATTCCAATTAGACTGGGTTGGATTTCTCCCTGACCAACATGGCTGCCATTTTGACCCCATTCTGGAACTTTGAAGGTTTATTGCATAGCCACTCTAGTAATTTAATAGGATCTCTATGGTTCCATCACTGTTCTATTTAGAGCTTAGTCTGTTTACTGTCTGATACTCTTACACAAACTCAGTGCTAGTGTCCATAAAAGCATGAACACAACAACAGGAGGCAACACTGTGCCAGGTTTAGAAATAGACCGACTGGAACTACATTTTAAAAAATTCATTTATAAATGAAGTGGGAGAAACATTTTGAATTGTGTAAATCGTATGTTTTGTGTATTTGACATTTTGCATTTGTGTATTTGCAATTTTGGAATAATAAACTTATGTAAAAATAAAGATAGTCGCGTTCTCTATACTGTATATGCTCTTAATAATTTAATGGGTAAACACCGAATCAGCAGGTTGAGTTAAAATGTTTTCTTAAAACGTGTTGATGCTGTTCAGCTGTGGTCCAACGTTGAGCAACCATTCCAGTTTGCAGTTTCCAGAATGCAGTTTAGTGCTGTCTTTCACAATATTATGACACAATCCCTGTACACTTGATCTCCATGTCCCATAACTCCATGCTCCTACAGTATCCACTTCAACCTTCTCTTTCTGTGGAAGCCCATCGTTCCTTCCTTCAGACCTGACCTTTTACCGAAGGATACAGTTTCTCTTCCCCGACTTGAGTCTTTCTTAAAATAAATAGCCCTTCGACCCCCCCCCGCTCCCCGCACCCACTGTCTCTCACCCACTCCTCAATATTCACCTTCTAAGGCCATCGTGACAGCTGCCCAAAGTGGTGGAAAGCTTCGGGTAGGAATTAATACACCTCCACCCCTGTCAATGTACCCCACCCCAAGTTCTCCCGTTCAAAAACATATTTTAAGAGGGAGGGGGACTTAGAGAGCCAAGAGAAGCTACAAGTTGTTTGACAAAGTGACAAGACAGCAATGACCAGGCAGTGCTATGCGGGATCATCATTCAGGCCAGTGGCTTGGGTTACAGTTGTAGTCCTACAACTTTAACCCTTTACACTCGTACCCTTATACGGGTTCAAAATGGCAGATTTGGACACTGATAAGCTGCTAAATTGGAAAACAGTGGCTGTACAGTAACATGCTATACATGACGTCAGAGCTCAGGCTCTGCGCTTCACAGCTCTGTATGGGTTTTGACTGAACTTGAGCACCGCGCATGACAAGAAGTTGCACCCATCCCTCCCTCTAATTGGTCAACTTTTGCAAATGTTTTGGAAATGCTGTAAATTATGAGGAGACATTGAGGACAATAATAAAAATACCGCTTTGAGGTCATACGAGCAAGCCAAACACCCATGAGTCCTAATGTGCACTTCACATTTCCATATCATAAAACTCATGTAATATACAGTGTCAATGTTTGTGATCACTATGTCTGATGTACAGTTACAAGATGACATTGTGTTTTACCCTGCGTTGTCCTTAACAGAATGAGTATTTGTTTTTTGTATTGTGAAGAAAATATGGCACGGACCACGCATCTGAATGCACTTATGACTCCATTCTATGAGCTCCAAAATTAAGATCTGCTTCTCTGAATTGCCTTGTGAAAGTCTAACACCTTAAGATCAAATTTTATAATTTAGCTAGTCATGTTGGCAATAGAATACGTTTTCAAATTATGCACACCTGACCCAGATTCTGATTTATAATGGACCGTTTTTGGATTGCGTAACAACAAAGGTAATTGTGTAAAGGCTGGGATGCAGGGCTGTTCCAAAAAAGTGTGCTTGCTGTGGTTACTCAACAGCACAGCTAGGAGAGCAAAAAAAAAAGCATTATAGATGAAGATTCTTCTTTGAATCATAAAAGTGCATTGAAATTACTTAGGAACTGTGCACACTTTGGAGAGGTGTGTGGCCACTTCGAAACACCAGTTAGACGTCTCACTCAAAGCCTTGTCATGTTTTTGTCTTATGTTGCATCAACAAATTCGGCAAAAAGTACAGTAAATGTAAAATGGAGCTAAAATCAACAGTGTAATGTTTGGATTCAGTCTTGTGTCAGGTGAACTGTTGTGTCCTGACCTTTAGACTAATAATTTTCCAATAGTCTACAAAGTGTTCCTTTTTAATTGCTACCATGGTTATGCATATGTTTTCCATATTTCTTCTGTAAGAAACATTTCAATTTAGCCCTATCCATATAGGCCAATTCCACAGCTGTTTAGTATCAATTAATGGTCATACTAATTAAAGGGTATTAACAGAAAAAGTGCAGAGGGGGTATGAGTGGGTATGGGGGGTGGTCCGCCCCCAAAAATTATAAAATAAGTATTTTCTTCTCACTCTGGGTTGGGAAGGGAATGAAACATGAAAACGAATAAATAAATAATAATCTTAAAATCTTGAAATAATTTGTTATTGGGGAGCAATTTTCACAAAGTTTACAAAAATCTTGTTCAGGTGGGATGAATAATTGGGGCAAGCCAAATCTACTAAGATTCAATTGAATTGACAATCAATTAAATTATTGTTAAATAACGAGACCCAATAAGATCTGCACTTAAAAAAATATATACGATATTAGAGTGTGTAATTTGTGTGTTTTTCCAGTGACTTATTACTACTACTACTACGATTACTACGACTACCATTACTATTATTGTGACCAAATCATTACCAAAATAGCCTGGGATTAAATAATACTAGCGTAGTCTTTGTTTACTCACAAAAGAGATGCAGGCAGCCAGCAGCAGGATTCTGACCAACAGATCCTCAAACTGCTCCACAATAAGCTCCCAGGTGGTCTTACCTGACAGAGAGAGAGAGAGAGAGAGAGAGAGAGAGAGAGAGAGAGAGAGAGAGAGAGAGAGAGAGAGAGAGAGAGAGAGAGAGAGAGAGAGAGAGAGAGAGAGAGAGAGAGAGAGAGAGAGAGAGAGAGAGAGAGAGAGAGAGAGAGAGAGAGAGAGAAATATAGAAACAAGTATTATTTTTAAATAATCTGAGAATCTGTGTGTATTTGTTATTTTTGTTTAAGTGTCTGGGGGGCAAAATCATTATTATGCTGAAGGCGGTGTGAGAGTGATAATGTATGGAATGTTTTGCTTGTTTTCAAACCCAAAACAGGTGAGGGAAAATTACCTATTATCTATTGATTGATTTGCATTGATTTGGAGTCATATGTCTATAAATGTGGAAGCCCAGTTACCAGGATTATACAAGAGTGTGAGGATTATGCAGTACTGTGCAAGGAATTCCACAATCAAACGGTTGCTTGCATGTTACAATTAACCCCTGATAAAGGTTGATTTTATTTTGGATTGAAGCCAGTGTCGTGAATCACGTGTAAAAAGTAGCAATAATATTTATAAAAGATTGGTACATTTCCACAATGTGGTTCTTATTTGTGACAGTTCAAGTGACGAAAACACTTACCCTCCTCAGCTGGCAGCGCTGGGGTTGTCCAATCATGATGCAGGGAAGAGAAGGAGGGCAGAACAGAAAATAATTATGAGCACAATAGAAAAGTTATTATTAATCATAACTGTATGATATGTCAAACTTAGCTTAGTTCATAACCACTTGGACTGTGCATATATTCAATGAAAAATATGGGCTATTTATCTCCAGCATGTTCTATTTTCCCTAATCGTGGTTCTAATAGTAGTGAAAAGCTGTGTCAAAAATCTGATATACTGACTAATGAAATGTAATGTCATGACTAAAAATGTTTTAGTCATGACATTACATTTCTATATCCTGACTTTCAACCATTTTGGATTAACCAATAACAAAAATCAGACCAAGCCAGACTGTGCTTTAAAGTGTCTTAGTGCACAACACATCCGATAAATAATGTATCTGTGTTTCAACTATTGCTTTGTGGTCCTCTGTAGCTCAGCTGGTAGAGCATGGCACTTGTAACGCCAAGGTAGTGGGTTTGATCCCCGGGACCACCCATACACACACCAAAAAATTTTATGCACGCATGACTGTAAGTCGCTTTGGATAAAAGCGTCTGCTAAATGGCATATTATTATTAAAAGCGGGAAGAACAAACAAATTAAACATTAAATTCTGAGTGCCCATAAACTAGCCATAAACCAGAAATGCAATGAAATGTAGCCCATGGAATTGTCGACAATTATCTGATAACAGCAATTGCCATGTTGCTGATTGTAGTCTTTACTGTACGTTTATTGATACACTTGCTTACTCATCAAATCCTTTTTTTGCTACAAAAGCATCATCGTTAGCAAATTGTGGCCATAAATGCAAATTGTAGCCAGCTTGTGCAATGCTAAATGAACACAGAAAGGTGTGGGCATTTCAGCAAGCCAATCGAAGCAGACTTCCATCTAACTTTGCTTGGTCTATGTAGTTCACGCTGCATTAAAATGGTCATTGATCAGTGATCATATTTCAGATCATTCATCCCCGTTAGCTATCTAAGGACCTCCCCCTCTGCATTGGGCCTAAAATTATCCCCCCTCTCTGTTAATGCTCGCCCTGCATATTACCCAGGAAGACTCTTGAGCCGTCACCTGTCTCGCTCTCCACTCTTCCTTTCCTCTTTAATTAGCTCTTCAAAGCCCCAAAAAGTATCTGCTTCTCCAAGTCTCTGTATGTCCTTGTCTACCACCTGTTGCAACTAACCTAACCCATTTCTAAAAAAGAATCGAACACAGAACATTACTGCGTGCTGCAAGTGTCCCTAACAAAAAAATCAGTCTTGTTGTTGACAACTTGTCAACTTCAAAGTTAGCATGACTTGTGATATCGTTAAGAGATATTATCATTTTTTCACATACTAAACATTACGCAGGTTGACATTTATTGTCATGAATCTTGTCTTGGAGGCAGAACTGAGCGATTTCCGGCCAGTTGCAAAGTCAGAATTGGCTATATCATAAAATAAATGCTTTTGATTTTAATTTAAGGTTACAGTTAGCAGTGTGGTTAAGGTTAGGGTTAAGGTTAGGTTTAGGTTTAAAATCAGATTTTATGTCTGTGGCTGTGCCAGCGAGTGACCAATCTGTAGAGCTGCCAGGGCAAGATTCATGACAATAAATGCAAACATCACCCATCTACTACTTGTAAATGTCTACCACAGTGGTCTCTAATCTCTCGGCACAGTGCACACCTCCTGTACTTTGTCTATTCTACCGTCAGTTGCCATTTATTTTCTATGTTCCCCTTCATTCATGCACCCCTACATCCCTCCGTGGGTCTCACCATTGGGGCCATACTTGGCAAGGTTCTTCTTGACTTGGTCTGGGGTAAGACCGGTTTCCATGTTCACCCCGAAGAAGGCCAGGCATTCTGCCGGCGTCTTCGTGTGCGCGTTCTCCATCCTTGCCACTAGCCGTGTCTATCCGTACTCTTTAGATTTTTGTTGCGTTGCTCCTTTTTTTAAAGTGTGGTGCTAGGACTTGTATTGGTCCCTTGGTTTTTTCGACCCCTCCACAAGCAGGAGTGCTGGACTGACAGAAAGGTGAATGAGCAAACACTGCTGCAGGGTTTTATATCAACACGGGCCACACTATTGGTGGGGACCCCACAGGTACACGCCTCTAAATTCCAGCATGAGAGATATGGGATGGTTAAGGTGGGGCTAGAGGTGGAGTAATAGGGGAGGTGAGCTGGTAGACTTGGACAGGAACTGTGGACAAGGCTTGGCTAGGTGGAGGAGGGGGTAGTAGGGTGGAAGGGGTGTGTGGGGTGGGGGGGGGGGGGGGGAGTACGGAGTTGAAGGGAGGGGGTGTACCATGGATGAAAATGAGATCTGTTTTTGGAACATGCATAGTCAGTGGAATAAGGATAGGGGAGAAGGTGAGAGAATGAGACAGAAGTTCGTGCAGGGGGAGGAGGGGAAACATTAAGTGACAGCTCAACTGGTTTCTGCTGAGGAAGGGGGCAGAGACAGACAAAGAGTAGGAGACGGATAGAGACAGAGATGGTGCAAGCTTAAAGAGCGACTGCCTTTAAAAAGCAACTAATCCCTTTGAAAACGGCCTATGTGGAATCAATATGAGTCAGAAACAGTTATTCTTCTGTCAAAATTAACTACAAAGTGTAAAAACATTATAGCCTTATTCTAAAATTGATACAATTATTTTTTCCCTCATCAATCTACACACAATACCCCATAATGACGAAGCAAAAACAGGTTTTTAGAAATGTTTGCAAATGTATTAAAAATAAATAACAGAAATACCTTATAAGCGTTCAGACCCTTTGCTTTGCTAAATTGAGCTCAGGTGCATCCTGTTTCCATTGATTATCCTTGAGATGTTTCTACAACTTGATTGGAGTCCACCTGTGGTAAATTCAATTGATTGGACAAGATTTGGTATGGCACACACCTGTCTATACAGTGGGGGAAAAAAGTATTTAGTCAGCCACCAATTGTGCAAGTTCTCCCACTTAAAAAGATGAGAGAGGCCTGTAATTTTCATCATAGGTACACGTCAACTATGACAGACAAAATGAGAAGAAAAAAAATCCAGAAAATCACATTGTAGGATTTTTAATGAATGTATTTGCAAATTATGGTGGAAAATAAGTATTTGGTCAATAACAAAAGTTTCTCAATACTTTGTTATATACCCTTTGTTGGCAATGACACAGGTCAAACGTTTTCTGTAAGTCTTAACAAGGTTTTCACACACTGTTGCTGGTATTTTGGCCCATTCCTCCATGCAGATCTCCTCTAGAGCAGTGATGTTTTGGGGCTGTCGCTGGGCATCACAGACTTTCAACTCCCTCCAAAGATTTTCTATGGAGTTGAGATCTGGAGACTGGCTAGGCCACTCCAGGACCTTGAAATGCTTCTTACGAAGCCACTCCTTCGTTGCCCGGGCGGTGTGTTTGGGATCATTGTCATGCTGAAAGACCCAGCCACGTTTCATCTTCAATGCCCTTGCTGATGGAAGGAGGTTTTCACTCAAAATCTCACGATACATGGCCCCATTCATTCTTTCCTTTACACGGATCAGTCGTCCTGGTCCCTTTGCAGAAAAAACAGCCCCAAAGCATGATGTTTCCACCCCCATGCTTCACAGTAGGTATGGTGTTCTTTGGATGCAACTCAGCATTCTTTGTCCTCCAAACACGACGAGTTGAGTTTTTACCAAAAAGTTATATTTTAGTTTCATCTGACCATATGACATTCTCCCAATCCTCTTCTGGATCATCCAAATGCACTCTAGCAAACTTCAGACGGGCCTGGACATGTACTGGCTTAAGCAGGGGGACACGTCTGGCACTGCAGGATTTGAGTCCCTGGCGGCGTAATGTGTTACTGATGGTAGGCTTTGTTACTTTGGTCCCAGCTCTCTGCAGGTCATTCACTAGGTCCCCCCATGTGGTTCTGGGATTTTTGCTCACCGTTCTTGTGATCATTTTGACCCCACGGGGTGAGATCTTGCGTGGAGCCCCAGATCGAGGGAGATTGTCAGTGGTCTTGTATGTCTTCCATTTCCTAATAATTGCTCCCACAGTTGATTTCTTAAAACCAAGCTGCTTACCTATTGCAGATTCAGTCTTCCCAGCCTGGTGCAGGTTTCTGGTGTCCTTTGACAGCTCTTTGGTCTTGGCCATAGTGGAGTTTGGAGTGTGACTGTTTGAGGTTGTGGACAGGTGTCTTTTATACTGATAACAAGTTCAAACAGGTGCCATTAATACAGGTAACGAGTGGAGGACAGAGGAGCCTCTTAAATAAGAAGTTACAGGTCTGTGAGAGCCAGAAATCCTGCTTGTTTGTAGGTGACCAAATACGTATTTTCCACCATAATTTGCAAATAAATTCATTAAAAATCCTACAATGTGATTTTCTGTAAAAAAAAATATAAGTTTGTCTGTCATAGTTGACGTGTACCTATGATGAAAATAACAGGCCTCTCTCATCTTTTTAAGTGGGAGAACTTGCACAATTGGTGGCTGCCTAAATACTTTTTTTCCCCCACTGTAGGCCTAATAAAATACTTCAAATGGTAGACTAACCGCAGAGTCTGGGTCACTCTCTCTCTCTCTCTTTCTCTCTCTGTGGTGACTTAAAGAAGAGTAAAGTTAAGCCCTCAACATCTTGCAGAATTTATCTGAATATCTGTCGCTGTACATTTCGAAATTGCTGAACAAATAGGCCAACCTCATGGCAGCTCATTTGCTTGCACTTGCTTATACTTAGAGCTAAGTGTTAATTATATAAGAACAAACATTATGAATTTACTGAACATAAATGTAATAATGGTTGTGTATGGTTCAAAAGTCATAACTTATGTCGACATTCATTATTATTGAAGGACAATGCGGTTCTTATCTAGTTACACAAATCCACAAGGAGTCAGTAGAAACCATATTTATTTAAGCAAGTAAGCCATAAGCTCCACTGTCGGGACAGCTTTATGTAGACCCTAAAAGTTTGTGGGCACCGCTTGTCTCCGTTATAGTGCATTTAATGGGCCCCGTGTAGCTCAGTTGGTAGAGCATGGCGCTTGCAACGCCAGGGTTGTGGGTTCGTTTCCCACGGGGGGCCAGTATGAAAATGTATGCACTCACTAACTGTTTATGCGCTCTGGATAAGAGCGTCTGCTAAATGACTAAAATGTATATGTATTGTTTAGAGTTGTGTAGTGGCTTCGCTGGCATGCATTTAAAAAAATTGGTTGTTTGCCCCACCAAGATTGACATGCTAAAATTGCCACTGAACATTGGGTGAAGAGCTGTGGTGATTGCTCTCTATCCAATAGCATAGACAGTGAGACAGACCTGCCCAGCAGCCCGACTTTGTTTACCTAAGACAACACATCCATTTTTTTCCACGAGGAGGTTCTTCAAATAGCCACCCTTTGCCTTGATAACAGCTTTGCACACTCTTGGCATTCTCTCAACCAGCTTCACCTGGAATGCTTTTCCAACAGTCATGAAGGAGTTCCCACATATGCTGAGCACTTGTTGCCTGCTTTACCTTCACTCTGCGGTCCGACTCATCACAAACCATCCCAATTGGGTTGAGGTCGGGGGATTGTGGAGGCCAGGTCATCTGATGCAGCACTCCATCACTCTCCTTCTTCGGTAAAATAGCCCTTACACCGCCTGGAGGTGTTGGGTCATTGTCCTGTTGAAAAACAAATTATAGTCCCACTAAGCCCAAACCAAATGGGATGGCGTATCGCTGCAGAATGCTGTTGTAGCCATGCTGGTTAAGTGTGCCTTGAATTCTATATAAATCACAGACAGTGTCACCAGCAAAGTAACCCCACATCATAACACCTTTATGGTGGGAAATACACATGCGGAGATCATCCGTTCACCCATACCACGTCTCACAAAGCCACGGCAGTTGGAACCAAAAATCTCCAATTTGGACTCCAGACCAAAAGACACATTTCCACCGGTCTAATGTCCATTGCTCATGTTTTTTTGTCCCAAGCAAGTCTTATTATTATTGGTGTCCTTTAGTAGTGGTTTCTTTGCAGCAATTTGACCATGAAGACCTGATTCACACAGTCTCCTCTGAACAGTTGATGTTGAGGTGTGTCTGATACTTGAACTCTGTGAAGTATTTATTTGGGCTGCAATTTCTGAGGCTGGTAACTCTAATGAACTTATCCTCTGCAGCAGAGGTAACTATGGGTCTTCCATTCCTGTGGCGGTCCTCATGAGATCCAGTTTCATCATAGCGCTTGATGGTTTTTGAGACTGCACTTGAAGAAACTTTCAAAGTTCTTGAAATGTTCCGTATTGACTGACCTTCATGTCTTAAAGTAATGATGGACTGTCATTTATCTTTGCTTATTTGAGCTGTTCTTGCCATAATATGGACTTGGTCTTTTACCAAATAGGGCTATCACAACACAACTGATTGGCTCAAACGCATTAAGAAGGAAATAAATTCCACAAATTAACTTTTAAGAAGGCACACCTGTTAATTGAAATGCATTCCAGGTGACTTGTAACGATCCCTGCAGTCTGAGTCGGTTTCTGTCTGGGGATTAGTTTTTCTGCTCGGGATCTCCAGTTTCCCGAGGGTTCTGGAACGCTCCCTGCCTGGTTGCCGGGCAACGTTGCTAGGCGGGAGCTCTCTTGATTTCCGCACCTGCATCCCATCAGCAATCTGCACACCTGGTCCTGATCATCACCCTTCTTAGGCTCTGTCCTAACATCCATTCCCTGCCGGATCGTTAGCCATGAACAGTATGTTTGTCCGTGTATCAGCCTTGGAACTTCTAGCGTTAGTTTTGTTGTTTTGCACCTTTTTGACTTGCTGTATACTTACCTCCGTTTTGTTCTATCTGCAGTCACTCACCCGGAACCTTCACCCAACCTCTGCCTGATGGTCGGCGGCTGCCGAGCCATTACTGGACCTACCACTGCACCCTCAACAACCCATCCACGCCACCCGCTCTGTTCCCTGGATTATTCAGCCTCACTCGTGGATCTATTAAATAAACACTCACCTTTGTTTCAATTTACCTTGTCCTGGTCTGCTTCTGGGTTCTGGCTTAGTAAACCGTGACAGAACGATCCGGCCAGTAATGAACCCAGCGGACCTGGACTCTGTTCGCCATGCCATTACCCATCAGGAGAAGATGTTGGGCCATCATAGCACGGAGCTACAGGAGATCGCGTTGGCAGTTCGGAACCTTTCTACCGGTCTGACGGAGGTCCAGAACCAGCGCAAGTTTCCGGTGGAGGATCCACTACCGGTTTCACCCATCTCACCTGCCGCTTCTGGAGCTGTGTCCTTCCGTGAGCCCAAGGTTCCGGCGCCGGATAAATATGAGGGGGAGCTGGGAAGATGCCGTTCTTTCCTTATGCAGTGTGGGTTAGTGTTCGATCTACAGCCCTACTCTTATGCCACAGACAAGGCTAGGATAGCCTTTGTGATTGAGTTGCTGCGTGGTCGAGCGCTGGAGTGGGCTTCAGCCGTTTGGGAACGACAAGACCCCTGCATGGCTTCATACCAGGGGTTCACGGCCGAGATGAGGAAGCTCTTCGACCATTCCGTCCGAGGGAGGGACGCAGCTAGGCGCCTGTTTTCACTTCACCAAGGAACTCGCAGCGTGGCCGACTTCGTGATCGAGTTCAAGACGTTGGCTGTGGAGAGTGGGTGGAATGAGGAGTCTCTGCAAGCGGCCTTTTACCAGGGTCTGTCGGAGCAGCTCAAGGATGAGTTGATCTCCTATCCGGAGCCTAGTGACCTGGACAGCTTGGTAGCCTTGTCTATTCGGGTGGATAATCGAGTCCGAGAGCGAAGGAGGGAGAAGCAATGGGTTCCGTCCAATCGATCAGCTTCTCAGGTTCCAGTCGGGTCGGGATTGGACCAGAATACGTCGATCATCGTCCACCACACAGGATTAGTGGAGAGGTCCTGTCTCCCGATTCTGAACCAATGCAAGTAGGGCGGCACGGGTTAACCAAGGAGGAACGCCAACTCAGACGTTGGACTAACTGTTGCCTCTACTGTGGTGGTTCGGGACATTACCTCGCCACCTGTTCCCGGCGGTCGTCAAACTGCGCGGCTCGCTAAAGTTGGGAGGACTTTTAGCGAGCCAGTTTCGACCTCTCAATACCTCTGTCAGACCCCGTTTCCCGGCTACCCTTATGAACAGGAATCAGAGCTTAGCGATTAACGCTTTTATCGATTCAGGTGCCGGCGGAAGCTTTCTTGATGCCGAGTTGGTGGAACAGCTGGGGCTTTCCAAGGAGCAATTGCCGGAAGCCATTGAAGCGACCACTCTGAACGGCAGTAGTCTGGCACGTATCACGATGAGGACTGAACCGGTTAAGATGCTGTTGTCGGGGAATCATTCGGAGATGATTTCATTCTTCATTCTGCCGTCTTCCCATGTTCCTCTGGTCCTTGGATACCCCTGGCTGAAGGAACACAATCCCACGTTCGATTGGGTGACGGGCAAGGTAACGAGTTGGAGCCTTGATTGTCATGCTAACTGTCTCAAGACTGCCTGTCCCCATTCGGTTCCCAGTCAGGTGATTGAGGCTAAACCCCCAGATTTGTCCCTGGTTCCCAAGACATATCACGATTTGGGGGAAGTGTTCAGTAAGCAGAAGGCTCTGTCACTCCCTCCCCACCGACCATATGATTGTGCCATCAACCTGTTCCCTGGAGCTGTCTACCCCAAGGGAAGGTTATACAGTATCTCCCGACCTGAACGTGAGGCTTTGGAGACCTACATCAAGGAGTCCCTAGCTGCTGGTCTCGTTCGTCCCCTCGTCATCACCCCTGGGGGCAGGATTCTTCTTTGTGGGTAAGAAGGATGGCTCTCTTCGACCGTGTATTGATTATCGGGGGTTGAATGACATCACGGTCAAGAACAAGTATCCCCTGCCCTTGATGAGTTCTGCCTTCGACTCCTTACAGGGTGCTACGGTGTTCACCAAGCTAGACCTACGCAATGCGTATCACATGGTCCGGATCAGAGAGGGGGACGAGTGGTTGACGGGTTTCAATACACCGATGGGTCACCGAGTATCAGGTGATGCCGTTTGGACTGACCAATGCTCCAGCGGTATTCCAGAGTATGGTGAACGACGTCCTGAGAGATATGATCGGTCTCTTTGTGTTTGTTTACCTGGATGACATTCTGATCTTCTCGAAGGAACCTTCCGACCACGTCCAGCATGTCCGGCAGGTTCTGCAGCGATTGTTGGAGAATCGCCTGTTCGTGAAGGCCGAGAAGTGCGAGTTTCACGCTCACACGACATCCTTTCTCGGGTACATCATCTCCAGGGGAGAGATTAGGATGGACCAGGAGAAGGTTAGAGCGGTTCTGGAATGGGCCCAGCCCGGTACGAGATTGCAGCTCCAGAGATTTTTGGGGTTTGCGAATTTCTACCGCAGATTCATCCGGGATTACAGCCGTGTGGCCGCTCCGTTAACTGCCTTGACTTCCAGTATCAGGATCTTCAAGTGGAATCCGGAGGCGGATCGAGCGTTTCTGGATTTGAAGAGGCGATTCACCAACGCACCGATTCTCTCTCAACCGGACACGGCCCGTCAGTTCGCCGTTGAAGTGGGACGCGTCTGATGTGGGAGTTGGCGCCATCCTGTCGCAGCGATGCTCCACGGACAGTAAACTCCATCCCTGCGCCTACTACTCTCGTCGCCTTTCGCCTGCGGAGAGGAATTACGATGTGGGTAACCGGGAGCTTCTCGCGGTGAAACTTGCCTTGGAGGAGTGGCGCCACTGGTTGGAGGGGGCGGAGCAACCGTTTATTGTCTGGACTGACCACAAGAATCTTGCTTACGTGCAATCGGCTAGACGTCTCAACTCCCGTCAGGCCAGGTGGGCGTTGTTTTTCGGACGATTCAATTTTTCCCTGACGTTCCGACCTGGATCTAAGAACGGCAAGGCGGACGCCTTGTCCCGGATGTTCTCCAAGACGGAAGAGAGTGGGTCCAAGACCGAGACAATTCTCCCCCGGAACTGCGTCGTGGGAGTTGTTATGTGGAAGATTGAGGAGGAGGTGATGGCGGCCCTTCGGACGCAGCCCGGTCCCGGTAACGGTCCACCCGGTCGGTTGTTTGTGCCTGAGTCGGTTCGTCCTGCTGTCCTCAAATGGTCCCACGCCAGCAAGATGGCTTGTCACCCTGGCGTGGCTCGGACGATGGCGTTTCTTCGCAGACGTTTTTGGTGGCCTGCCATGGCCGAGGATACTCGGGGTTATGTTGCTGCCTGTCCAGTGTGTGCGCAGAATAAGAGTACCAATCAGCCCAGCTCTGGACTACTTCACCCCCTTCCTATTCCCCGGCGACCATGGTCGCATCTGGCCCTGGACTTTGTCACTGGGTTGCCCGCTTCTGAGGGAAACACGGTCGTTCTGACTATCGTGGACAGATTCAGCAAGTTCGCCCACTTTGTGCCTATTGCCAAGCTTCCCTCTGCCTCAGAGACGTCCGAGATCCTGGTTAGGGAGGTTTTCAGGGTCCACGGTTTGCCCAGTGATATCGTTTCCGACCGTGGCCCTCAGTTTACCTCTGCTGTCTGGAAGTCCTTCTGTTTGGCCATTGGAGCTACAGTCAGCCTCACATCTGGTTTTCACCCCCAATCTAATGGTCAGGCGGAGAGAGCCAACCAGAAGATGGAATCCACGCTACGCTGCCTTGTCTCCTCCAACCCCACCTCCTGGGTCTCTCAGTTGCCTTGGGTTGAGTATGCCCACAATACTCTCCCTACATCTGCCACTGGGATGTCTCCCTTCCAGTGCCTGTATGGTTACCAACCTCCCTTGTTCCCTTCTCAGGAGAAGGAGCTCTCAGTGCCCTCTGTTCAGGCCCATATTCGTCGTTGCCACCGGACCTGGCATCGGGCCAGAAAGGCACTCCTTAGAGTTTCGGACCGGTATCAGCTCCAGGCGAATCGTCGCCGGATCCCCGCTCCCACCTATACCATCGGAGATAGGGTCTGGTTGGCCACACGGGATCTTCCTTTACGGACTGAGTCTAGGAAGTTGTTACCGAAGTTCATTGGTCCGTTTGTGGTGGAGAAGGTGATCAATCCGGTGGCAGTTCGAACTCAAACTACCGAGGACGCTCAGAGTCCATCCCACCTTTCATGTCTCCTGCCTCAAGCCTGTTTTCCTCAGTCCTCTGTTGCCTCCTCCGCCTCCTCCTCCTCCTCCTCGGATGATCGGAGGTGGTCCTGCCTACACGGTGCGACGCATCATGGATTCCAGACGGCGGGGCCGGGGTTTCCAGTATCTCGTGGACTGGGAGGGTATGGTCCTGAAGAGAGGAGTTGGATTCCGCGGCGACAGATCCTAGATGCTGACCTCATTCGTGACTTCTACCGCCTCCATCCTGGCGCTCCGGGGAGTCCGCCCGGTGGCGTTCGTCGGAGGGGGGGTACTGTAACGATCCCTGCAGTCTGAGTCGGTTTCTGTCTGGGGATTAGTTTTTCTGCTCGGGATCTCCAGTTTCCCGAGGGTTCTGGAACGCTCCCTGCCTGGTTGCCGGGCAACGTTGCTAGGCGGGAGCTCTCTTGATTTCCGCACCTGCATCCCATCAGCAATCTGCACACCTGGTCCTGATCATCACCCTTCTTAGGCTCTGTCCTAACATCCATTCCCTGCCGGATCGTTAGCCATGAACAGTATGTTTGTCCGTGTATCAGCCTTGGAACTTCTAGCGTTAGTTTTGTTGTTTTGCACCTTTTTGACTTGCTGTATACTTACCTCCGTTTTGTTCTATCTGCAGTCACTCACCCGGAACCTTCACCCAACCTCTGCCTGATGGTCGGCGGCTGCCGAGCCATTACTGGACCTACCACTGCACCCTCAACAACCCATCCACGCCACCCGCTCTGTTCCCTGGATTATTCAGCCTCACTCGTGGATCTATTAAATAAACACTCACCTTTGTTTCAATTTACCTTGTCCTGGTCTGCTTCTGGGTTCTGGCTTAGTAAACCGTGACATGACTACCTCATGAAGCTGGTTGAGAGAATGCCAAGAGTGTTGTGAGAGAAATATCTCATATTTACCTGATTTGTTTAATATGAATAGTTAACAATTAATATGCTTAACAATAGTAGAGACATTTATTTAGTGCACTTGCTGTGCTACTGTATTCCCTGCAGCTGGTCTGGACGTGTAGTCAAGGTCATGGGATAGAGATGAACTTGAGGAACAGATAGACCTGTATTGTTTCAATTTCTCGTTGCTTCTGAGTAACCTGGTCACACGGCGTAAGACAAAGAGCCTCAGAGTGACCACAGTTTTTCAGTTCATCCTGTCTTTTATTATCTTCTAAGGGCACAGCTGTGTGGAGATGTGAGTAATAACGGAACTAACATTATCACTTCTTTCTGCGCTATGACCCGATACACATAGCCACAAGAAGAAAACAAGGTAGCTCCTGATCTGCCGGGGAGGGGTGGAACCAGCCATGACTAAGCATTTTTAGGTCCACTATATAAGACGTCAGCATTTCCTGTTCGTTGGGGTCTCACTCTATCCACTTGGTTGTGTTGATATTGCGACCAGCAATGTTGAATAAAGATTTAATTTAAGTATAACTCTGACTTGTGTGATAAGTTTGTCTCTCCTCATTTTATAATTGTTAAAATATCCACCACATTTGGCGACGAGGATTGGATCTGTTACTTCACCTGTTGTTCGCTCCTGAAGATCTGGGTAAACGGTGCACAGGGGATCCCCAAATTGGGATCTCAGGGGAGCCGCACTCCTGAAGGAGCAGCTGGACCACCTAAGATCTGAGAGGAAGTGGGCATGGGTGGATACCAGATCCTGAACATAGTATTGAGAGAGGGGAGCAAGATGATCTACCAATATCCTGATTGGTGATTGACCTTGTCTCTCCTCATTACTGAAAAGGAGGTGAGCGAACAACACAAAGTCGAGGTTTTAAGAAAAGTCTCTGTTACGTGGGTTCTGAGTGTGTATTCCTGTGAGAGGGGGCACCTTGGAGGCGTAAGCAGGGCAGAGTCAGAGGAGAGTAATCTGAGAGCACTGTCAGACTCAAAAGATAATCTGCCACTGGTCGGTTGCAGACGATTTAGAGCCGTCCTGACACTGAATTGATCACAGTGGGGATTGGTGCGGTCTGTAGGGACGAGGGGCCAGAGTGTCTGTAGATAAGCCAGCACTTGGTGAAGTCCCATTGGATGAAGGACCTCTGTCTGAAGGGTGTGATTTAGAAGTGGTCCGATTATTTTAAATGTGCTAGCCAGGTATGCCCTGGAGGAGCCAGAGTGTCTGTAGAGAA
The DNA here is from genome assembly GCF_020615455.1 of Coregonus clupeaformis. NCBI lineage: Eukaryota > Metazoa > Chordata > Actinopteri > Salmoniformes > Salmonidae > Coregonus > Coregonus clupeaformis. The sequence goes on from NC_059222.1 coordinate 3,839,669, forward strand.
GCCTGCACTTGGTGAAGTCTGTACCAAAGTAATCGCAGAAGATGATATCCCCGTGTGGAGATAACACCCCGTTCTGGGGCCACTAATTAGGCAATATTTTAATGGAGATATGAATTTCCCTGTTCATATGGAAAAATATAAAATCATAAACAGCGCTAATCGGTTTTCTTTGTTTGTCTACCCCTGTGTGTGTGTGTATCTGTGTTATTTGTGAGTGTGTTCGTGGAACAGGAACCATGGGAGCACATGGGAGCAAGGGACATGGCATTCCAGATCCCCCCAAGGGACCCTGAAGGTTATGTGCAGATAAGTAGGGAAGGGACATTTTGGGCCAGGTGAAATCATGTATAGGGAAGGTGTTTTTTCTGTTGACAGGGACACTGAGTGTAATAATGTTAGACAAAGTCAGGGACAGACTGACAGAGTATGAAGGGACTAAAAAAGGTAAAAAATATAAAATAGATTGGGTTAAATTCAGAAAATGTGAAAGAGAGGCAGAAAGGCATACACAGAGACAGGACCCATTTTAAGGACAGCCCCGTCAGAATATGGTAGTGCAGACTAAGGAGGAAGGGAGAACAGATAAAGACGAGACAGTGAGAAAGAACAGAAGAAAAAAAATCCCCCCTCCCTACTTTTCTCCTGACCACTCTCTACCCAGTGCTGCCTGGGCCTGTGGCTGTGGCTGATGACCTCCCTCCCCGCCTCCACCTGATCCAGCAGACCCAGTGGACGCCCTTCTCTACACCCCACTGCGCCTCCCCTCACGTATGAATCTCCCCTAGTAGTAGCAGCGGTGGACAAACTGCTCTCTGGACTGGCCATGCTGGCGGTGGGAATGACGTGAACTCCCAGACCACAGAGGAAGGGTGCGGCTGGGGGAGCCAGACAAGCGGACAGAAAGAGTCACAACCCGTTCCTCGAGGGCGCTCCCCCAACCAGCCCAGACGACGATAAGACTCAGAAACTACAAGCTGCTCAGTTGACATTCTACCAGGGGGCCGCACTGGCAGCTGTTGGAGGGGGTGCGAGTGGTGGAAGAATCTGCTACAACTGTCAAAAACCAGGCCATTTCACCGCAAGCTGCACTCAAACTGCCCAGCAGCCGAGGGGAAGAGGCAGAGGCAGATCAAGAGGTAGAGGAGCCCCAAGGGGGGCCCCTCGAGTGGGAGGCCCAGCGGGAGGACAAGGACTGTGGTATCCCCCTGCTCAACAGCCATTGCATCCGCCAACCAACCAATGGCCAGGGCCACCCCAACAGGGGGCGCTTCAGCAACAATGGGGCCCACAAGGGGGCCCTCAAGGCAGAGGCCAGCCTGGCATATGGGGCCGCCGGCACAGACGACCCTGTACAAATCCAGGAGAGGAGGAGGAGGGAGAATATTGACGGGCGGAGGGGGAAGTAGTAGTTGAGTTAGAATCGTCAGAGCAACCAGAACATTTGTTTTTAAAGAGCCATACCCTTCCTCGAATCGAGCCAACAGTGGAGACATCAATGGTGAGTCAATAATATTTATTGTTGACACGGGAGCTACGATGTCTGTGATTACCTGTAAGGCTATAACAAAACCTCCCATGTCTAGTGAAACAGTCAAAACTGTAGGGGCTTCAGGCCTCCCATTCAGAGAGCATGTAACTATGCCTTTGCCAGCATCAATTTCTCTACTCTGACCACTGTCCTGTCAATCTGATGTGCAGGGACCTCCTGTGTAACTGGGCATCAACATAACATGTGGCCCAATTGGTTTATCCGTTATTCATGAGGAGGAGGAGGAAGAGGAGGAGCAATTGATGTTAATGTCTGAGTTTTGTGACTGGTATTATGCATGACGCGTTGATAAATGAGGTGCCCAATATTGCTTGTGTGGCCAAAACCCATTGGGGTCACGAGAGCAGTTTCATGTCTGAAACAGGCTTACATTACACCTCCCATTTCTCACCATTGACAAGAGACCTGAGATATGAGAACAAATGGCTGCTAATTTATCCAGTGTGAAGGGTTGTACTGTAGCAGTGATTTCTATGCTTTAGGGGTTCATCTAACCCCTGCACAGAAAGAGCTCTACATGTTTGAAGATAGTGCACCACATGTGTCCCTGGCAAAATCATGAAGAGTTGAGTGGGAGGATACTGGGGTTTGGATAAAGGGCCTGGTCAATGCTGTTGATTGGGAGATGGGTTCAGATGGGTCGACTTATTCACCCAGCACACTGACATATTGTTACCCCATCAACTGGGACACAGCAGTTGAGAGGGGTGTGCATGGACTTGATCAGACCTCCTTTGTGACCAATATCATGCTTTTGAGTGAGGACTTGCCCCTCTTGAGAGGGGTCCCTGTTGCCTATATGCAAGGGATAAGTATTGTTTTGGCAGGATGAAGGGTGCTGAGCCCCTTGTAGTCACTCCCAAAGATACCAGGCAAACATTCTTATACAGTATCACACGGGGAAGCAGCGGCCCATTGCATACTACTCTAAGAGACTTGACAGTGTGGTGAGAGGGTTGGTGCGTTGCCTCAGAGCTGTAGCAATGTCAATGTGCCATGTCCCTACCAACTGACGATGAGAGTGAGCCCCATGATTGTGCTGTCCTAGTTGACCAGGTCTGTAAGCCACGCCCGATTATCTGACGTGCCTTTAATGAATGCTGATTTGGAACTATTCGTTGATGGTTCCGCTCAAAAACATTTAGTGGCTTATGCAGTAACCACGGCTGCCACTACCTTAGAAAGTGCTAAAATACCGCCCCATCTGTCAGCTCAGGCTGCAGAATTGTTCGCTCTTATTTTGGCTAAGAATAAAACTGTTATGATTTATTCTGACAGCAGGTATGCATTTGGGGTTGTGCATGACTTCGGTATGCTCTGGAAGCAACGTGGGCTCCTCACCTCATCTGGTAAGACAATTTCACATTCTAAATTGTTGGAGGCTATTTTGTTGCACTTCCTGTCTCTGTTAAAAACATGTCTTCTTTACAGGATGTGTCTGACCTGCAGTCTACAAAATATACTGGCCTGCCGGCCTTGCCTAGGTCCTGATTCCCATGTGACAAAGAGGGGAGTAGTGGGAATGTTCCTGTATTTGCGGAGCAATTTTGTGCAAAATGTGTAAACCCCTTTCCCACAGAACAGATTGACACTGATGGGTTGCGAAGATCAAATGGTAAGCTACTGTGCTGCACTTAATGTTCTGAAGTCTATTCTCCCCAGGATAAAAGCGGCTTTGCCTGAACCAAAGGGAGGACAGCTCCACAAATTGCAGCCAGGAGATTGGGTGGTCATCAAGGACCTCCGCAGAAAGACTTGGCACCAACAGCGCTGGACGGGTCCATTCCAGGTGCTCCTGACGGTTGCAGAGAGGTCGACGTGGGTTCATGTCAGCCACTGCAGGAAGGTGCACCACAACCCAGACGAAGATGCACCAGCCGATGAATCATCATAGGCGACCACAGTGGCCATGGGAGGACCAGAACCGGACTCTACACATCATGTTTGTTGCTTTCGTGGTCAGTCTTCTCATTGCAGCTGTTGTATGGGCCCTGGGAGAAGTGGCCACAATGCAATTGAAGAATACCAGCACAGTCCCATGGCGGGACTTAAATAACAGCCACTCCAGCTCGAGCCAACGGCAGGCTCAGGACAGGAGTCCAGCAAACAATAGCCGCCCCATTGATTAAGAAGACTGAGATCGATGCATCAACGTGATGATTGTCCTCCTTGTACAGATGAAGAGTTCACTTCTGTATAACTTTTTAATTGTCTAAATGATTCCCTTAAGAATGTTTTGCACCATGTGAAGGTAAAGTTAGAGTAAGAATTCACATTTTAAATGATTTGGACTGATTCAGTTTTAGCAAAGGGAAAGCTAATGAAATGTTTATGTTGTGAATATTTGTTAATGGTGTTAATACTGTGTTTGATTTATTGTGTGTTTTGTTTTTGGTTTAGTGGATTTTTCACAGGTTAGAAATCATACACCTTAAAGGGCACATAAATTACATTTTCTGAGGTTTCTATTGCCAGAGTTTTGGTTGCACACATGTAGATTATCCTGATAACAAATGTACTGAAAAACCCAATGTAAACCTGGTACACAAATTGTCTGAAATGTCTTTAACTAATGTCTGACGGTCCAGGATAAACACTAATGAGTAGGAAAAAGTGTATAATTTAGCAATAGTCCTATGTGTGATTCGGATCATGTATTGATTTTGTTGTTCATCCTCATGTTGAAGTTTTGCTGCAATATGTCTTAAAACTGGTAACAAATTCAAGGCCAAATGTAATGTTAAATGTTGCCATATCCAGGGCCAGAATACAGGATGTGAAGGATTAGCTGAGCTATCTTTTACTGCTGAGGACTGTGATGTTTGACCTGGTGCATACCTAGAGATGTGCCTGTTGTAGACAGAGGTTTGCTCACAATGTCATTGGCTGAACACCCAGACGCTGTGATTGCCAGGTGTTCTCTCCTAGGCAGCCGCACTCTGGGAGCAAACGCTTTTCTGAGAAAGGATGCACTTGGCTATTTTGGTTATGCCTAATCATCAGCAGACACTGGCAAGTTAGAACTGTATATGGTATGTGTAGAATGTAAAAGGTTTGAGACTCAGTAACCCGAAGGGAGGTTCCTCATAAGGATGACATACATGTCATATGTTACATCTGGAAGATTTTATATATATATATTTATTTTTTATTTTTGCATATGGTGTGAATTTGTCATATTATTTTATAGAAGATTGAATCTTCTAAGAGGGGAATATGAGAGAAAGATAATTTACCTGATTTGTTTAATATTAATAGTAAAAAATTAATATTCTTGACAATAGTAGATACATTTCTTTAGAGCAAATGCTGTGCTTCTGAGAAAGGACGGTTCCCTCTAGCTCCCTGCAGCTGGTCTGGGCTTGTAGTCAAGGTCATGGGCTAGAGATTAACTTGAGGAACAGATAGACCTGTATTGTTTCAATTTCTCGTTGCTTCTGAGTAACCTGGTCACACGGTGTAAGACAAAGAGCCTCAGAGTGACCACAGATTTTCAGTTCATCCTGTCTTTTACTATCTTCCAAGGGCACAGCTGTGTGGAGATATGAGTAGTAACGGAACTAACGCTATCACTTCTTTGTGCGCTATGACCCGATACACATAGCCACAAGAGGAAAACAAGGTAGATCCTGATCTGCCGGGGATGGGTGGAACCAGCCATGACTAAGCATTTTTCGGTCCACTATATAAGACGTCAGTATTTCCTGTTCGTTGGGCTCTCACTAAATCCACTTGGTTGTGTGGGTATTGCGACCAGCTACCTTATCGATAAGTTATTTGAATAAAGATTTAGTTTAAGTATAACTCTGACTTGTGATAAGTTTGTCTCTCCTCATTTGATAGTTTTTAAAATATCCACCACAGCGTGCAAAGCTGTCATCAAGGCAAAGGGTGGCTACTTTGAAGAATCTCAAATATAAAATATATTTGGATTTGTTTAACACTTTTTTGTTACTACATGATTCCATATGTGTTATTTCATAGTTTTTATGTCTTCACTATTATTCTACAATGTAGAAAATAGTAAAAATAAAGAAAAACCCTTGAATGAGTAGGTGTGTCCAAACTTTTGACTGGTACTGTATGTGATATCAACAGAGAGGTATATTTTCTGAGTGATTTAAATATTGACTGGCTTTCATCAAGCTGCCCACTCAAGAAAAAGCTTCAAACTGTAACTAGTGCCTGCAACCTGGTTCAGGTTATCAGTCAACCTACCAGGGTAGTTACAAACAGCACAGGAATGAAATCATCAACATGTATTGATCACCTCTTTACTAATGCTGCAGAAATGTGCCTCGATCCAGAACCATCGGATATAGTGATCACAATATAGTAGCCATATCTAGGAAAACCAAATTTCCAAAGGATGGGCCTAATATAGTGTATAAGAGGTGATAAAATATGTTTTGTAGTGATTGCTATGTTGTTGATGTAACAAATATTTGTTGGTCCATGGTGTGTAATGAGGAGCAAACAAACGCTGCACTTGACACATTTATGAAATTGCTTATCCCAGTTACTAATATGCACCCATTAAGAAAATGACTGTAAAAACTGTTAAATCCCTGTGAGTTGATGAGGAATTGAAAAATGGTATGGTTGAGAGGGATGAGGCAAAAGGAATGGCAAATAAGTCTGGCTGCACAACCGATTGGCCAACGAATTGCAAATTGAGAAATCATGTGACTAAACTGAATAAAAATAAGAAACTACACTATGAAACAAAGATAAATGACATAAAGAATGATAGTAAAAAGCTTTGGAGCACCTTAAATTACATTTTGGGAAAAAAAGCAAACTCAGCTCCATCATTTATTGAATCAGATGGCTCATTCATCACAAAACTGACTGATATAGCCAACTACTTTAATGATTTTTTCATTGGCAAGATTAGCAAACTTAGGCATGACATGCAAGCAACAAACGCTGACACTACACATCCAATTATATCTGACCAAATGATGAAAGACAAGGAATGTAATTTTGAATTCCGTAAAGTGAGTGTGGAAGATGTGAAAAAAATTATTGTTGTCTATCAACAATCAAAATCCACCAGTGTCTGACAACTTGGATGGAAAATTACTGAGGATAATAGTGGATGATATTGCCACTTCTATTTTCATATTTTCAATTTAAGCCTTCTAGAAAGTGTGTGCCCCCAGGCCTGGAGGGAAGCAAAAGTAATTCCGCTTCCTAAGAATAGTAAAGCCCACTTTACTAGCTCAAATAGCCAACCAATCAGCCTGTTACCAACCCTTAGTAAACTTCTGGAAAAAATTGTGTTTGACCAGATACAATGCTATTTTACAGTAAATAAATTGACAACAGACTTTCAGCACGCTTATAGAGAAGGACATTCAACAAGCACAGCACTTACGCAAATGACTGATGATTTGCTAAGAGAAATTGATGATAAAAAGATTGTTTTGGGGCTGTTTTGTTAGACTTCAGTGCAGCTTTTGACATTATCGATCGTATTCTGCTGCTGGAAAAACATATGTGTTATGGCTTTACACCCCTTGCTATATTGTGGATAAAGAGTTACCTGTCTAACAGAACACATAGGGTGTTCTTTAATGGAAGCCTCTCTAACGTAATCCAGGTAGAATCAGGAATTCCCCAGGGCAGCTGTCTAGGCCCCTTACTTTTTTCAATCTTTATTAACGACATGCCACTGGCTTTGAGTAAAGCTAGTGAGTCTATGTATGCAGATGAATCAACACTATGCACGTCAGCTACTACAGCGACTGAAATGACTGCAACTTTTAACATAGAGCTGCAGTTAGTTTCAGAGTGGGTGGCAAGGAATAAGTTATAACGTGGAAATTTAGCAAGTTGAGGTGACTAAACTGCTTGGAGTAACCCTGGATTGTAAACTGTCATGGTCAAAATATATTGATACAACAGTAGCTAAGATGGGGAGAAGCTAAAGATTTGAAGTCTGTCCATAATAATGCGCAGCTCTACCTTCTTAACAGCACTATCAACAAGGCAGGTCCTACAGGCCCTAATTTTGTCGTGGGGTCAGGTGCCACAAAAAAACGACATAGGAAAATTGCAATTGGCACAGAACAGGGCAGCACATCTAGCCATTGGATGTACACAGAGAGCTAACATTAATAATATGCATGTCAATCTCTCCTGAGTCAAAGTAGAGGAGAGATTGACTTCATCACTATTTGTATTTATGAGAGGTATTGACATGTTGAATGCACTGAGCTGTCTGTTTGAGCTACTGGCGCACAGCTCGGACACCCATGCATACCCCACAAGACATGTCACAAGAGGTCTCTTCACAGTCCCCAAGTCCAGAACAGACTATGGAAGGCATACAGTACTACATAGAGCCATGACTACATGGAACTCTATTCCACATCAAGTAATTAATGCAAGCAGTAAAATTAGATTTAAAAAAACAGATAAAAATACACCTTATGGAACAGCGGGGACTGTGAAGCAACACAACCATATGCACAGACACATGCATACACACACACAAGATAACATACGCACGTCACGGATTCTGCCGAGGCTGCCCTTCCTCCTTGCTCGGGCAGGCTTCGGCATTCGTCGTCACCCGAGTACTAGCTGCTGCCGATCTATGTTCTATGTTTCTATGTTCTACCTGTTGTTGTCTGATTGTTTCACACCTGTTTCCCATCTTGTAATTACTCCATCCCTATTTAACCCGTGGCTCCCATTGTGCTCTGTGCGTGTTTGTTTATTGTTTCGGGTGTCGTTGGTGAGCGGGTTTGTTCCTCCCTGCGTGGAGGTTTACTTGTTTCTTTACGTGTTCAGTAAAGTTACGTTTTCATTTAGTTCTGTGTCCTGCGCTTGACTTCGTCTGCCGCATTACACTGACACTGTGACAACGCACTATACACACATGTACACATGGATTTTGTATTGTAGATATTTGGTAGTGGTGGAGTAGGGGCCTGAGGGCACACAGTGTGTTGGGAAATCTGTGAATATATTGTAATGTTTAAAAAAATTTATAACTACCATAATTGTGCTGGAGCCCAGGAAGAGTATCTGCTGCTTTGGCAGTAGCTAATGAGGATCCATAATAAATACAAATAAAAAATACTAAACTATAGGTAATACCATACAACATGGGAAAGAGACACCTTGAGAGCATCATGCCAAACAGGAAGTGTAAAGAGGGGGCTTTCCTTAAAAGACAGGGAAGGAGAGGAGAGTCTCAGCTGATGTCAAAGCATTCTGAAATGTTATGTCCAGTTGACCTCAAACATGCTGTAGGAGCCACCAAACAGCCTACATACAGTACCATCTGAGTGAGTGAACTGTGAGGATGGCAGAGAGAGAGAGAGAGAGAGAGAGAGAGAGATCAATAATCACGGTTGAGTATTCCATTTAACAATAGTGTAGTATCAAATCAATTTTATTTGTCACGTGCGAATACAGCAGGTGTAGACCTTACGGTGAAATGCTTACTTACAAGCCCTTAAACAACAATGCAGTTAAGAAAATATTAACAAAATAAACTAAAGTAAAACATTTATACAAAATAAATAACAATAATGAGGCTGTATACAGGGGGTACCGGTACCGAGTCAATGTGCGTGGGTACAGGTTAGTTGAGGTAATTGAGGTAATATTTACATGTAGGTAGGGGTAAAGTGAATATGCATAGATAATAAACACAGAGAAGAAGCAGCGCGAAAGAGGGGATGGGGGGGGGGGGTAGCCATTTGAAAAACTGTTCAGCAGTCTTATGCTTGGGGGAAGAAGCTGTCAAGGAGCCTTTTGGACCTACAGTCGTGGTCAAAAGTTTTGAGAATGACGCAAATATAAATTTTCACAAAGTCTGCTGCCTCAGTTTTTATGATGGCAATTTGCATATATACCAGAATGTTATGAAGAGTGATCAGATGAATTGCAATGAATTGCAAAGTCCCTCTTTGCCATGAAAATGAACTTAATCCCCAGAAAAAACATCCACTGCATTTCAGCCCTGCCACAAAAGGACCAGCAGACATCATGTCAGTGATTCTCTCGTTAACACTGGTGAGAGTGTTGACGAGGACAAGGCTGGAGATCACTCTGTCATGATGACTGAGCTAGAATAACAGACTGGAAACTTTAAAAGAAGGGTGGTGCTTGAAATCATTGTTCTTCCTCTGTTAACCATGGTTACCTGCAAGGAAACACGTGCCGTCATCATTGCTTTGCACAAAAAGGGCTTCACAGGCAAGGATATTGCTTCTAGTAAGATTGCACCTAAATCAACCATTTCTTGGATCATCAAGAACTTCAAGGAGAGAGGTTCAATTGTTGTGAAGAAGGCTTCAGGGCGCCCAAGAAAGTACAGCAAGCACCAGGACCGTCTCCTAAATTTGATTCAGCTGCGGGATCGGGGCACCACCAGTGCAGAACTTGCTCAGGAATGGCAGCATGCAAGTGTGAGTGCATCTGCACGCACAGTGAGGCGAAGACTTTTGGAGGATGGCCTGGTGTCATGAAGGGCAGCAAAGAAGCCACTTCTCTCCAGGAAAAACATCAGGGACAGACTGATATTCTGCAAAAGGTACAGGGATTGGACTGCTGAGGACTGGGGTAAAGTCATTTTCTCTGATCAATTCCCTTTCCGATTGTTTGGGGCATCCGGAAAAAAACTTGTCCGGAGAAGACAAGGTGAGCGCTACCATCAGTCCTGTGTCATGCCAACAGTAAAGCATCCTGAGATCATTCATGTGTGGGGTTGCTTCTCAGTCAAGGGAGTGGGCTCACTTACAATTTTGCCTAAGAACACAGCCATGAATAAAGAATGGTACCAACACATCCTCCGAGAGCAACTTCTCCCAACCATCCAATAACAGTTTGGGGACGAACAATGCCTTTTCCAGCATGATGGAGCACCTTGCCATAAGGCAAAAGTGATAACTAAGTGGCTCGGGGAACAAAACATAGACTCCCCAGATCTTAATCCCATTGAGAACTTGTGGTCAATCCTCAAGAGGCGGTGGACAAACAAAACCCCACAAATTCTGACAATCTCAAAGCATTGATTATGCAACAATGGGCTGCCATCAGTCAGGATGTGGCCCAGAAGTTAATTGACAGCATGCCATGGTGGATTGCAGAGGTCTTGAAAAAGAAGGGTCAACACTGCAAATATTGACTCTTTGTATAAACTTTAATGTAATTGTGAATAAAAGCCTTTGACACTTATGGAATGCTTATCATTATACTTCATCTGACAAAAATATCTAAAAACACTGAAGAAGCAAACTTTGTGGAGACCAATACTTGTGTCAATCTGAAAACTTTTGACTACGACTGTAGACTTCGCGCTCTGGTACCGCTTGCCGTGCGGTAGTAAAGACAACAGTCTATGACTTGCGGGGCTGGAGTCTTTGACAATATTTAGGGCCTTCCTCTGACACCACCTGGTATAGAGGTCCTGGATGTCAGAAAGCTTGGCCTCAGTGATGTACTGGGCCGTACGCACTACCCTCTGTAGCGCCTTGCATTCGGATGCCGAGCAGTTGCCATACCAGGCGGTGATGCAATCAGTCTGGATGCGCTCAATGGTGCAGCTGTAGAACTTTGAGGATCTGAGGACCCATGCCAAATCTTTTCAGTCTCCTGAGGGGGAATAGGTGTTGTCGTGCCCTCTTCACGACTGTCTTGGTGTGTTTGGACGAAAATAGTTTGTTGGTGATGTGGACATCAAGGAACTTTAAGCTCTCGACTTGCTCCACTATAGCCCCGTCGATGTCAATGGGGGTGTGTTCGGCCCTTATTTTCCTGTAGTCCACGATCAGCTCCTTTGTCTTGATCATGTTGAGGGAGAGGTTGTTGTCTTGGTACCACACTACCAGGTCTCTGATCTCCTCCCTATAGGCAGTCTCATCATTGACGGTGATCAGGCCTAAAACCGTTGTACCATCGGCAAACTTGATGGTGTTGGAGTCATGCTTGGCGTGGGTGAACAGGGAGTACAGGAGGGGACTAAGTACGCACCTCTGATGGACCCCATGTTGAGGATCAGCGTGCAGATGTGTTCTTGCCTACCCTTACCACCTGGGGCTTCCCGTCAGGAATTCCAAGATCCAGTTGCAGAGGGAGGTGTTTAGTCCCATGGTCCTTAGCTTAGTGATGAGCTTTGAGGGCACTATGGTGTTGAACGCTGACCTGTAGTCAATTAACAGTATTCTCACGTAGGTGTTTCTTTTGTCCAGGTGGGAATGGGCAGTGTGGAGTGCAATAGAGATTGTGTCATCTGTGGATCTTTTGGGGCGGTCTGCGAATTGGAGTGGGTCTAGGGTTTCTGGGATGATGGTGTTGATGTGAGCCATGACCAGCCTTTCAAAGCACTTTATGGCTACAGACGTTAGTGTCCGTACGGTCACTGTGGGGACGACGTCATCGATGCACTTATTGATGAAGCCAGTGACTGATGTGGTGTACTCCTCAATGCCATCGGAAGAATCTCTGAACATATTCCAGTCTGTGCTAGCAAAACAGTCCTGTAGCTTAGCATCTGCGTCATCTGACCCTTCTTTATTGACCGAGTCACTGATGCTTCCTGCTTTAGTTTTTGCTTGTAAGCAGGAATCAGGAGGATATAATTATGGTCATATGGAGGGCGAGGGAGTGCTTTGTACGCGTCTCTGTGTGTGGAGTAAAGGTGGTCTAGAGTTTTCAACATCGTTGTACATTTAACATGCTGGTAGAAATTAGGTAAAACGATTTAAGGTTCCCTGCATTAAAGTCTCCGGCCACTAGGAGCGCCGCCTCTGGATGAGCGTTTTCCTGTTTGCTTATGGCTTTATGCAGCTCATTGAGTGCAGTCTTAGTGCCAGCATTGGTTTGTGGTGGTAAATAGACAGCTTTGAAAAATATAGATGAAAACTCTCTTGGTAAATAGTGTTGTCTACAGCTTGTCATGAGATACCCTACCTCAGGCGAGCAAAACCTTGTGTCTTCCTTAATATTAGATTTCGTGCACCAGCTGTTGTTTACAAATATACACCGACACCCCTTGTCTTACCGGAGGCAGCTGTTCTGTCTTGCTGATGCAGCGTAAACCGCCAGCTGTATATTATCCATGTTGTCGTTCAGCCACGACTCAATGAAACATAAGATATTACAGTTTTCAATGTCCCGTTGGTAGGATATTCGTGATCGTAGCTCGTCTATTTTGTTATCCAATGATTGTACGTTGGCTAATAGGACAGATGTTAGAGGCAGATTACCCACTCGCCATCGGATCCTTACAAGGCACCCCGACCTATGTCTCCGATATCTCCATCTATTTCTCCTGCTAATGACAGCGATTTGGGCCTTGTCGGGTGTCTGAAGTAAATCCTTCACATCCGACTCGTTAAATAAAACATCTTTGTCCAGTACGAGGTGAGTAATCGCTGTCCTGATATCCAGAAGCTCTTTTCGGTCATAAGACATGGTGGCAGAAACATTATGTACAAATTAAGTTACAAATAACGCGAAAAAACACACACAATAACACATTTGGTTTGGAGCCCGTAAAATGGCAGCCATCTCCTCCGGCGACATTTGTTGAAAGGAAATAGGAATTATCCATAAGCACACGGACCAAAACCACTTTCCACTGTGTTGACATTGCAGTCGTCAACAGTTACCTTTTGTTGCAGGAATGGCAGTGTGATCACCCAGCACCTGGCAAGGGAAATGGGCAAACTGGTTACTGCCAGATTACATTGAGAGAACCTTGCTCGTCAGTTAGGAGGTATTGATGTTAATGACAGATATCCATCAGCTACAGCTCAGATGTTCACTAGTAATTTTGCCTCTTGCATGTTTTCCCTTTCTTATCCAGTACATCCTGCATGCCAGCCTCCCTTTATGTTTCATTCATGACTCTAATGGTTTTGGGGATGCTGACTCTTTGTGTAATAGACTATGTAAAAACTGAAGTTGTAAAAGCTAATAATTATTTGTTTCATATTTTGTAATTCCAGTTCGATTTTGATGAAAGTAGCCTTGAAAATGAATGTTGTATAATGTTATGACTGCGATTTAAACAAGTCTTCATTTTCAAGTTTGAATGAGACAATGTATTCCCCTAAGATTATTCTTTCAATAAAGTTAATGTTTTATTAATATTATCACTTGTTTATGTCTTTCCTTATCATATTAAGACGAAATGCTATTTGTCATTTGTTTAGGTGCAGATATGTGTTAAATATACTATCCAGATAAGAACGATCACAGAATATTCCATAGAATTAGAAAAATACCATCGGTCACTAAAACGTCTGTAACCCATTCACAGTGAAGGGTATTTCTATTCTTATTTCAGATTATCAAACTTTACAAAATAAGGAACACTCAATATGCTCCAAGTTTTCCCTCTATAGTCATTAGAAAGTTTTGGAAATGGCAATTGTTTGGGAGAAAAGATTTGATTTTCATATAAGATACACATTTTCAAAGGGTTTTTATTTTGACTGATTACAATTAGATTGATGTGGTGCTATAGTATGTAATATCATTTGAAAGAGCTGTTTCTCAGCTTTTAAAACATGTATTATGTTTTAATATAAGGTTTAACAAAATATTCTCATTTATGCACATCAAGGTCATGGTCCAGTAAAAAAAAAATACATTCTGCCGGGCAGGAAAGGGTTACACCAAAATTTTACAGCATGCCAAAGTTAACCTCCCAAGCCCCTACCTAATCCAGATTATTTCAGTTTCACGTTCAGCCACACACTTGTAGATTTGAAAGGATCAGTTAAAGCAATACAGTAAAAGGTCCTCCCAGTCTATCAAAAGGCAAGGTGGATGTTCAGTGGCTAGGATTTAGGGACAAGGGGTCAAGTAGTAATCAGCATTGCAGGCTACCATCCTTAAATACAGTTGAAGTCGGAAGTTTACATATACCTTAGCCAAAAACATTTAAACTCAGTTTTTCACAATTCCTGACATTTAATCCTTGTAAAAAGTCCCTGTCTTAGGTCAGTTAGGATCACCACTTTATTTTAAGAATGTGAAATGTCAGAATAATAGTAGAGAGAATGATTTATTTCAGCTTTTATTTCTTCTGATAACCAGGTGGCGAATCGCATCTCTGCATGTCTGGCAGACATATCAGTATGGATGACGGATCACCATCTCAAGCTGAACCTCGGCAAGACGGAGCTGCTCTTCCTCCCGGGGAAGGACTGCCCGTTCCATGATCTCGCCATCACGGTTGACAACTCCGTTGTGTCCTCCTCCCAGAGTGCGAAGAGCCTTGGCGTGACCCTGGACAACACCCTGTCGTTCTCCGCTAACATCAAGGCGGTGACCCGATCCTGTAGGTTCATGCTCTACAACATTCGGAAAGTACGACCCTGCCTTACACAGGAAGCGGCACAGGTCCTAATCCAGGCACTTGTCATCTCCCGTCTGGATTACTGCAACTCGCTGTTGGCTGGGCTCCCTGCCTGTGCCATGAAACCCCTACAACTCATCCAGAATGCCGCAGCCCGTCTGGTGTTCAACCTTCCCAAGTTCTCTCACGTCACCCCGCTCCTCCGCACACTCCACTGGCTTCCAGTTGAAGCTCGCATCTGCTACAAGACCATGGTGCTTGCCTACGGAGCTGTGAGGGGCACGGCACCTCCGTACCTTCAGGCTCTGATCAGTCCCTACACCCAAACGAGGGCACTGCGTTCATCCACCTCTGGCCTGCTGGCTCCCTACCTCTGCGGAAGCATAGTTCCCGCTCAGCCCAGTCAAAACTGTTCGCTGCTCTGGCACCCCAATGGTGGAACAAGCTCCCTCACGACGCCAGGACAGCGGAGTCACTCACCACCTTCCGGAGACATTTGAAACCCCACCTCTTTAAGGAATACCTGGGATAGGATAAAGTAATCCTTCTACCCCCCTTTACTCCAGCCCCCCAAATTTTTTTATTTTTTTAAAAATAAAAAAACATTGTAAAGTGGTTATCCCACTGGCTATAAGGTGAATGCACCTATTTGTAAGTCGCTCTGGATAAGAGCGTCTGCTAAATGACGTAAATGTAAAATGTAAATGTTTCATCACATTCCCAGTGGGTCAGAAGTTTACATACACTCAATTAGTATTTGGTAGCATTGCCGTTAAATTGTTTAACTTGGGTCAAACGTTTCGGGTAGCCTTCCACAAGCTTCCCACAATAAGTTGGGTGAATTTTGGCCCATTTCTCCTGACAGAGCTGGTGTAACTGAGTCAGGTTTGTAGGCCTCCTTGTTCGCACACGCTTTTCAGTTCTGCCCACAAATTTTCAATAGGATTGGGGTCAGGGGTTTGTGATGGCCACTCTAATACCTTGACTTTGTTGTCCTTAAATCATTTTGCCAAACTTTGGAAGTATGCTTGGGGTCATTGTCCATTTGGAAGACTCATTTGCGACAAAGCTTTAACTTCCTGACTAATGTCTTGAGATGTTGCTTCAATTTATCCACATAATTTCCCTTCCTCATGATGCCATCTATTTTGTGAAGTGCACCAGGCCCTCCTGCAGCAAAGCACCCTCACAGCATGATGCTGCCACCCCCGTGCTTCGAGGTTAGGATGGTGTTCTTTGGCTTGCAAGCGACCCCCTTTTTCCTCCAAACATAACGATTGTCATTATGGCCAAAGAGTTCTATTTTTGTTTCATCAGACCAGAGGACATTTCTCCAAAAAGTGCGATCTTTGTCCCCATGTGCAGTTGCAAACTGTAGTCTGGCTTTTTTATGGCGGTTTTGGAGCAGTGGCTTCTTCCTTGCTGAGCGGCCTTTCAGGTTATGTCGATATATGACTCGTTTTACTGTGGATATATATACTTTTGTACCTGTTTCGTCAAGCATCTTCACAAGGTCCTTTGCTGTTGTTCTGGGATTGATTTGCACTTTTCGCACCAAAGTACGTTCATCTCTAGGATACAGAACGCGTCTCCTTCCTAAGCGGTATGACGGCTAGTCCCATGGTGTTTATACTTGCATACTATTGTTTGTACAAATGAACGTGGTACCTTCAGGCGTTTGGAAATTGCTCCCAAGGATGAACCAGTCTTGTGGAGTTCTACAATTTTTTTCTTTGGATTTTCTTTGGATTTTCCCATGATGTCAAGGAAAGAGTCACTGAGTTTGAAGGTAGGCCTTGAAATACATCCACAGGTACACCTCCAATTGACTCAAATGATGTCAATTAGCCTATCAGAATCTTCTACAGCCATGACATCATTTTCTGGAATTTTCCAAGCTGTTTAAAGGCACAGTCAACTTAGTGTATGTTACCAAGATGGCGTAGTAGTGCGGTCGTGTATTGTGTTGTGTCCTCATGAAAATAGCCTGTTTTTTTAGTTTTTTGTCTTTTATTCGTATATATTTCTCTATCTTTCTTTCCATCCTTTAACTAAATATTCTTTCCTGCAAGCCGCCTCACCCAATGTGGAACGGATTCTATTATTTCTTTATTTTTATCAAGAACCTACGGCTGAAACTAGCCAGCTAAGTAGCTACTTGCTATTAGCCACCGTTAGCGGTCTTCACCACTGTCCGTGGCCTGCACTACATACCAGCCAGCTCTAGCCTGGACAATTATCGGCCAGTCTGCACAGCATGCTATCGACCCAGACGTAATCGTCTGATGTGGTTTCAACAGGCTTCCCGTTGCGACGACCACGAAGATCTATCTGCTAGCCCTGGCCCACTAGCACGCGTAAACAACAGCCGTGCCTCCTGCTCGCCTGTGCTTTAGCAGCCTATGATCTGCTCCCGGACTTACTTAGTGCTGTTCACTGGACCTTATGATCACTCAGCTACACAGCTAATGCCTGCTAGACTGTTCCTTTACACGGTACCCCATCCTGTTTATCTGTTTAGCCTCAGCCCAAACTTTCGTCGCCATTACCAGTTGTTGTCTTAGCCCTCTCAAATAACACCCGTGATTGCGTTATGCCTCTCTACCATGTCAATATGCCTAGCCTATTGCTGTTTGGGTTAGTTCTTATTATACAATTTCACTGTAGAGCCCCAAGTTCAGCACAACCAGCCTCAGAGAGCTCCTTTGTCCCACCCCCCATACACGCGGAGACCGGCTCAATCGGTGCCTCCAGTGATGTGATCTCTTTCATTGTTACCCAATGCTTAGGTGTACCTCCACTGTCCTCATATCCTTCCATATCCTTGTCTGTACATAATGCCCTGAATCTATTCTACAACGCCCGGAAATCTGCCCCTTTTCTCTGTACCCAACACACTAGAAGACCAGTTCTTAAAGCCTTTAGCCGTAGCCTTATTCTATTCCCCCTCTGTTCCTATGGTGATGAAGAGGTTAACCCAGGCCCTGTAGCCCCCAGTATCACTCCTACCCCCCAGGCACTATCATTTGTTGACTTCTGTAACCATAAAAGCCTTGATTTCTTGCATGTTAACATCAGAAGTCTCCTCCCCAAGTTTGAGTTATTCACTGCATTAGCACACTCTGCCAACCCTGATGTTCTAGCAGTGTCTGAATCTTGGCTTAGGAAGGCCACCAGAAATTCAGAAATGTCCATTCCGAACTACAACATTTCCGTCTAGATAGAACTGCCAAAGGGAGCGGAGTTGCAATCTACTGTAGAGATAGCCTGCAGAGCTCTATCATACTATCCAGATCTGTGCCCAAACAGTTTGAGCTTCTACTTCTAAAAATCCACCTTTCCAGAAATAAGTCTCTCACTGTTGCCGCTTGCTACAGACCCACCTCAGCCCCAGTTGTGCTCTGGACACCATATGTGAATTGCTTGCCCCCCATCTTTCCTCAGAGTTCGTACTGCGTGGTGACCTAAGCTGGGATATGCTTAACACCCCGGCCGTCCTACAATCTAAACTAGATGCCCTCAATCTCACACAAATTATCAAGGAACCTACCAGGTACAACCCTAAATCTGTAAACATGGGCACCCTCATAGATATCATCCTGACTAATTTACCCTCTAAATACACCTCCGCTGTCTTCAACCAGGATCTCAGCGATCACTGCTTAATTGCCTGCGTCCGTAATGGGTCCGCGGTCAAACGACCACCCCTCATCACAGTCAAACGTTCCCTAAAACACTTCAGTGAGCAGGCCTTTCTAATTGACCTTGCCCGGGTATCCTGGATGGATATTGACCTCCTTCCGTCAGTAGAGGATGCCTGGATGTTCTTCAAAAGTGCTTTCCTTAAATAAGTATGCCCCATTCAAAAAATGCAGAACTAAGAACAGATATAGCCCCTAGTTCACCCCAGATTTGACTGCCCTTGACCAGCACAAAAACATCCTGTGGCGAACTGCATTAGCATCGAACAGCCCCCGTGATATGCAACTTTTCAGGGAAGTCAGGAACCAATATACACAATCAGTTAGGAAAGCAAAGGCTAGCTTTTTCAAACAGAAATTTGCATCCTGTAGTACTAACTCCTAAAGGTTTTGGGACACTGTAAAGTCCATGGAGAATAAGAGCACCTCCTCCCAGCGACCCACTGCACTGAGGCTTGGAAACACTGTCACCACCGATAAATCTACAATAATCGAGAATTTCAATAATAATTTTGCTCCGGCTGGCCATGCTTTCCACCTGGCTACCCCTACCCCGGCCACCAGCTCTGCACCCTCCGCTGCAACATGCCCTCGTAAAACGGACTATCCTACCGATCCTTGACTTCGGCGATTTCATTTACAAAATATCAGTTTTGTCACCAAAGCCCCATATACTACCCACCATTGTGACCTGTACGCTCTCATTGGCTGGCCCTCACTACATATTCGTAGCCAATCCCACTGGCTCCAGGTCATCTATAAATCACTTCTAGGCAAATCCCCGCCTTATCTTAGATCATTGGTCACCATAGCAACACCCACCCGTAGTATGCGTTCCAGCAGGTATATCTCACTGGTCATCCACAAAGCCAACACCTCCTTTGGCCGCCATTCCTTCCAGTTCTCTGCTGCAAATGACTGGAATGAACTGCAAACATTTCTGAAGCTGGAGACACTTATCTCCCTCACTAACTTTAAGCATCAGTTGTCAGAGCAGCTTACCGATCACTGCACCTGTACACAGCCCATCTGTAATTAGCCCACCCAACTACCTCATCCCCATATTGTTATTTACATTGTTATTTATTTTGCATCCCAGTATCTCTATTTGCACATCATCTTCTGCACATCTATCACTCCAGTGTTAATACTAAATTGTAATTATTTTGCGCTATGGCCTAATTATTGCCTTACCTCCATAACCTACTACATTTGCACACACTGTGTATAGATTTTCTATTGTGTTATTCACTGTACGTTATGTTTATTCCATATGTAACTTTGTGTTGTTGTTGTTTTTATCGCACTGCTTTACTTTATCTTGGCCAGGTCGCAGTTGTAAAGGAGAACTTGTTCTCAACTGGCTTACCTGGTTACATAAAGGTGGGGGGGAAAAAATAAAAAAAAGTAAACTTCTGACCTTCTGGAATTGTTATACGGTGAATTATAAATACAATAATCTGTCTGTAAACAATTGTTGGAAAAATTACTTGTGTCATGCACAAAGTAGATGTCCTAACCGACTTGCCAAAACTATAGTTTGTTAACAAGAAATTGTGGTTGAAAAACGAGTTTTAATGACTCCAACCTAAGTGTATGTAAACTTCCGACTTCAACTGTAACTTGGTGGCAGTAGTGCCTGGAGGTGTGAGATTGCATTCCATTAAAAAAATTATGTGAATGCAGTTCCTTTGGTTTCTCTTGGAGATCTCAACATCACTGGTTTCTGTGATTTCAAAGTCCTCACATTGCAGTTTTAATTGTGAATGGTGGGGTGAGGGTTTGAAAAATTTAACAGTATTTTTTAAAAAACATTTAAGTATAATGTATCTGCTATTTACCTGATGTCAGTTTGTTTCGAAATCCAAGCTAGCTTCGAGATGGAAAGGTCCATACCATGTGGTGCAGCAGTTGGGGCCGGTGAACTACTTGGTCTGTTTGGAGGACACTGGGGAAGATGTCAGGACGGTGCATGTTGTTGACCTATGGTAGAAGAGCTGGATTGCAGGCAAAACTCTTCTTGGAGGACGCTGATGTGTGTTTTACATGGTGTGTCTTATCTTTTCTCTCCACTCTGGCAAACAGGCTACACTCGAGGCAGTCTTTTCTGCTGATGTGTGTGTGTCTGGTAACTGTACTCTATCTATCCTACTCTTTTCCCTTTCGGCAGGGTTAATACCTGCCTGGCGCCCGAACAAAATCTCTATATTTACCCCTCTCTAACAATAATGCTCCAGAATTGATGCCCGAACAGGGACTTGAAAAGATAAGACGTCATATAAAACATAAGTCTCAGCACACGGGTAACCCAACCAATAATACCTCATACAATAATAATGTGGGAGCAAATCAAAGGCAACTTCATAGAGACAATTGACGAGAAAGAGCCCAGTCATCAGCATTAGAGGATTTGCAATATTTGTCACACCCTGATCTGTTTCACCTCTCTTTGTGATTGTCTCCACCCCCTCCAGGTGTCACCCATCTTCCCCATTATCTCCAGTGTATGCATACCTGTGTTCTCTGTTTGTCTGTTGCCAGTTTGTTTTGTTTCGTCAAGCCTAGCAGTGGTTTTCCCCTTGCTCCTGTCTTTGTCAAGTTCCTGTTTTCTAGTTTTCCCAGATTTGACCATTCTGCCTGCCCTGAGCCTGCCTGCTGTTCTGTACCTTTTGGACTCTGATCTGGATTACTGACCTCTGCCTGCCCTTGACCTGTTGTTTGCCTGCCCCCTGATTTTGTAATAAACTTTGTTACTTCAACACTGTCTGCATCTGGCTCTTCTCCTGAAATGTGATATAACGAACTGGCCATGACTGACCCAGCAGACTCTGACCAGCTCCGCAACGCCATCTCCTGCCAAGGAGCCACCATTGGAAGGCACGAGGAGTTGCTTCGTGGTCTGATGGAAGGGTTCCAGACCTTGGCCGAACGCCAAAACCTACATAAGGGACGCCGACGGCATTTGCTGTATGATCGAGCACAAAAGTATAGCAAGCCAAGTTGCCTAATAAGTAAAGTGCTCGTCAACAACATATCAACAATGTGTAGACAATAACAGAAAACATAATCAATATCAACATCAACAACATATTACCATCGTCTTCCTCAACATCATCATCATCATCATCCCTAGCCTACCTCCTTCTCTTCCCTGTATTCGAAAGGGCAATGGCCATAGGGGTGTAGGAGTGCTTGTACCTGTTAGTCTTAACAGTGGGGAATCTAAACCGGGAGCTAGAGGGTATGACCTGGTACTCATGGTGTAGAGGGTGGGCACAGTCAGACAGGATGGATTCTGCCATCCTCACCACTTAGTCTGTTGTACAGATCAGACAGATCTGCTGGACTCCTGTGATCTTACTACCCACTTTCACTATTCTAGCTAATGCATTTTTTGCTTTGACACCAAGGTTTCCGTCAGTGGTGTAAACACCTTAAGTAAACATACTTTAAAGTACTATTTAATTAGTTTTTTGGGGTATCTGTACTTTACTTTACTATTTATATTTTTGCTAACTTGTACTTTCACTTCACTACATTCCTAAATAAAGTTTGACTCCATACATTTTCCCTGACACCCAAAAGTACTCATTACATTTTGACAGGAAAATGGTCCAATTCACACACTTATCAAGAGAACATCCCTGGTCATCCCTACTGCCTCTGATCTGGCAGACTCACTAAAAACAAATGCTTTGTTTGTAAATTATGTCTGAGTGTTGGAGTGTGCCCCTGGCTATCCGTCAATAAAAAGAAAAAGAAAATGGTGCCGTCTGGTTTGCATAATATAAGGATTTTGAAAGGCTAAATACTTTTACTTTTGATACTTAAGTATATTTAAAACCAAATACTTTTAGACTTTTCCTCAAGTATTTTACTGGGTGACTTTCACTTTTACTTGAGTCATTTTCTATTAAGGTATCTTTACTTTTACTAAAGTATGACAATTCAGTACTTTTTCCACCACTGGTTGCCATACCAGCAAATCAAAGAAAATGTTAAGACAGCCTACGTACAACTTATAAAAGTTCAATTTATTATCAATCATTAAGCCAAGATACTTGTAGTTGTTGTCTACAGTGTCCACCACCTGGCCTTTGATGATAGTGTTCTGAGGGGTAGGGGGTTGACGCCTGAAATCAACACACATCTTTGTTTTTTGTCTCATTCAGTAAAAATGCTCTGTCGCACCAATGTACAAAATCATCAACAAGAGGATGATGCAAAGAGAGCACCAATGTTGCTGAAGTGTTGAAACAACACTATATAACCCAAAGGAAGACTGCATATTCAGCAGTCAGTGATACCGTAGACCCCCTTAGTTCGGTACAGGTTCAGCAGAGGGAACCTAATCCTAGTCACTGGGTGTAATAGTTGAGAGGTGGGGATGGTAACGTACACCCAACAAGACACCCAAGGAGTTGAGCCCTGCGATGAGACTGCATACTTTCTCCCTAAGAGGGACAGAGCGTATTGAAGGACGAGTGTTGATGACAGCAAGACATGAACGAAAACACAGACTGGGAGATACCGAAGAAGAGAAACATGATTTTAAAAAATTAATATAGAATGGAGAATGGACCATGTGTATGGCATCGTGTGGGCGAGCGGTTTGCTGATCTCAACGTTGTGAACAGAGTGCCCCATGGTGGGATTGGGGTTATGGTCTGGGCAGCGAACACAATTGCGTTTTATCAATAGCAATTTCAATGCACAAAAATATTGTGACAAAATCCTGAGGCCCATTGTGAGGCCCATTTATTTTTAAGGTATCTGTGACCAACAGATGCATATCTGTATTCCCAGTCATGTGAAATCTATAGATTATGGCATAATGAATTTATTTCAATTGACTGATTTCCTCAGACAATTGAGGTCAATTTCGAGTCTCATAGCAAAGGGTCTGAAAACGTGTGTAAATGTAATATTATTATTATTGTATTTCTTTCAACAACAAAAAATATCTAGTTACGTGCAATATAGCAGCATTGGGATTATAGGCTGCCATCCTTTGGATTATGTTGGAACTGCATAAACTCACATTAGCAGTGGCCTTGATTTTATCATATTTGTGGTAATAAATCACAGATTCCAAGGTCAATTAGCTAGAGGACAATATTTCGACATAATTAATTACACAAAAAAAAAATACAACCCCTCCAACACCCCTGTAGTAACAACAGTTCACAATTTTACACACATGTACATACCAGCATACAATCCTTTCTTCAATTAAATATGCACAATGTTTGCGAGTTATATTACACAGTCCTAGGATGTTGGTCCATCCATAAAGATTAGAGATTAAACAACATGAAACTGTAGGTTCAAACCAGTCTATGACTTCACTCTTTCCCAAGCGTGTTAGTATATATATATTTTGTCATGATGCATTCTATCTTGGGTCATTGGGCTCCTAAGCCCGGTATGTAGACGTCTTAATGCACTGAAATATCTCTCACAGCTGCTAACTGGGATGGTCAGCGCGGCCTGTATGATTGCCTTCAGTGATGGGAACATATCAGGGTCTAACAATTTATACACACAGGACATGTCAGAAGTGGCATCTTTCTTTTTTTCAGAGGTAATGTTTATCAAGGACTACTTCCTCTGGCTTGAGAGGAATATACCATGTTTGTCTTGTGTGGGCCTCTCTCTATGTTCTCCTGTGTTCTCGCTCTGTCCCTCTCTTCCTTGTTGTCTGAAGTTCTGCTTTCCTGGATCTCCTATATTATTACAGAGACGGCATAGTATCAGTGCCGTAGCAACATGGAGTATTCTGAACAGACAAACACACACATAAAATCAAATCAAATCACATTTTATTTGTCACATGCGCCGAATACAACAGGTGTAGACCTTACCGTGAAATGTTTACTTACAAGCCCTTAACCAACAACGCAGTTCAAAAAATAGAGTTAAGAAAATATTTAATAAATAAACTAAAGTTAAAAATACAATAAAAAGTAACACAATAAAATAACAATAACGAGGCTAAATACAGGGGGTACCGGTACCAAGTCAATGTGCGGGGGTACAGGTTAGTCAAGCTAATTTGTACATGTAGGTAAGGGTAAAGTGACTATACATATATAATAAACAACGAGTAGCAGTAGTGTAAACCACTTCACACTGAGCCAATTGTTGCTCCTAGATGTTTCCACTTCACAATGACAGCACTTACAGTTGACCGGGGCAGCTCTAGCAGGGCAGATATTTGACAAACTGATTTGTTGGAAAGGTGGCATCCTATGAAGGTGCCACTTTGAAAGCCGCTGAGCTCTTCAGTAAGGCCATTCTACTGTCAATGTTTGTCTATGGAGATTGCATGGCTGATGCTCGATTTTATACACCTGGCAGCAACGGGTATGTCTGAAACAGCCGAATCCACTAATTTGAAGGGGTGTGCACATACTTTTGTATATATAGTGTACTATGATATTATATTAGTTTCTGTTATGTACAATACTATCATTATGTGATTTTGCAGACATTGATTCAGCTTTGATCTAACTTCATTAAACAAGCACCATTCACCAGAGTAGCCTATTCTCTATGAGTAGAGCAGAGATTTTGCATATGTAGAGAATCCCGCACATACGCAGAAGCTTCGGGACTTTTAGCCCTGGGAAGAGGGTTCCAGAAAAGTCGGATCCGCAGCCACTCCATTGATTTAAAAGGACTCAATAGACGTCTGCAATATGGCAACAACGACACCTGGCCTATCAGAGGGCAAGATGGAGCTACCACCATATTGCTTACATTAAGATTGCACTGAATGAGCTGTATAAGGCCATAAGTCAACAGGAAAACGCTCATCCAGAGGCAGCGCTCCTAGTGGCCGGGGACTTTAATGCAGGGAAACTTAAATCAGTTCTAATTAATTTCTACCAGCATGTGAAATGTGCAACCAGAGGAAAAAAAACTCTAGACAACCTTTACTCCACGCATAGAGACGCATACAAAGCTCTCCCTCGCCCTCCATTTGGCAAATCTGACCATAACTTTATCCTCCTGATTCCTGCTTATAAGCCAAAACTAAAGCAGGAAGCACCAGTGACTCGGTTAATAAAAAAGTGGTCAGATGACGTAGATGCTAAGCTACAGGACTGTTTTGCTAGCACAGACTGGAACATGTTCCGGGATTCTTCAGATAGCATTGAGGAGTACACCACATCAGTCACTGGCTTCTTCAATAAGTGCATCGATGATGTCGTCCCCACAGTGACCGTACGTACATACCCCAACCAGAAGCCATGGATTACAGGCAACATCCGCACTGAGCTAAAGGGTAGAGCTTCCGCTTTCAAGGAGCGGGACTCTAACCCGGACGCTTATAAGAAATCCCGCTATGCCCTCCGACGAACCATCAAACAGGCAAAGAGTCAATACAGGACTAAGATTGAATCGTACTACACCGGCTCTGACGCTCGTCGGATGTGGCAGGGATTGAAAACTATTACAGACTACAAAGGGAAGCACAGCCGCGAGCTGCCCAGTGACACAAGACTTCCAGACGAGCTAAACCACTTCTATGCTCGCTTCGAGGCAAGCAACACTGAAGCATGCATGAGAGCACCAGCTGTTCCAGATGACTATGTGATAACGCTCTCCGTAGCCGATGTGAGTAAGACTTTTAAGCAGGTCAACATTCACAAGGCCGCAGGGCCAGACGGATTACCAGGACGTGTACTCTGAGCATGTGCTGACCAACTGGCAAGTGTCTTCACTGACATTTTCAACATGTCCCTGACTGAGTCTGTAATACAAACATGTTTCAAACAGACCACCATAGTCCCCGTGCCCAAGGACTCTAAGATAACCTGCCTAAATGACTACCGACCCGTAGCACTGACGTCTGTAGCCATGAAGTGCTTTGAAAGACTGGTCATGGCTCACATCAACACCATTATCCCAGAAACCCTAGACCCACTCCAATTTGCATACCACCCCAACAGATCAACAGATGATGCAATCTCTATTGCACTCCACACTGCCCTTTCCCACCTGGACAAGAGGAACACCTACGTGAGAATGCTATTCATTGACTACAGCTCAGCATTCAACACCATAGTGCCCTCAAAGCTCATCACTAAGCTAAGGATCCTGGGACTAAACACCTCCCTCTGCAACTGGATCCTGGATTCCTGACGGGCCGCCCCCAGGTGGTAAGGGTAGGTAACAACACATCTGCCACACTGATCCTCAACACGGGGGCCCTTCAGGGGTGCGTGCTCAGTCCCCTCCTGACATCCCTGTTCACCCATGACTGCATGGCCAGGCACGACTCCAACACCATCATTAAGTTTGCCGACAACACAACAGTGGTAGGCCTGATCACCGACAATGATGAGACAGCCTATAGGGAGGAGGTCAAGGACCTGGCCATGTGGTGCCAGGATAACAACCTCTCCCTCAACGTGACCAAGACAAAGGAGATGATTGTGGACTACAGGAAAAAAAAGAGGACTGAGCACGCCCCCATTCTCATTGACGGGGCTGTAGTGGAACAGGTTGAGAGCTTCAAGTTCCTTGGTGTCCACATCACCAACGAACTATCATGGTCCAAACACACCAAGACAGTCGTGAAGAGGGCACGACAAAGCCTATTCCCCCTCAGGAGACTGAAAAGATTTGGCATGGGTCCTCAGTTCCTCAAAAAATTATACAGCTGCACCATCGAGAGCATCCTGACTGGTTGCATCACCGCCTGGTATGGCAACTGCTTGGCCTCCGACCGTAAGGCACTACAGAGGGTAGTGCGTACGGCCCAGTACATCACTGGGGCCAAGCTTCCTGCCATCCAGGACCTCTATACCAGGCGGTGTCAGAGAATTGTCAAAGACTCCAGCCACCCTAGTCATAGACTGTTCTCTCTGCTACCGCACGGCAAGCGGTACCGGAGTGCCAAGTCTAGGTCCAAAAGACTTCTCTACAGCTTCTACCCCCAAGCCATAAGACTCCTAAACAGCTAATCATGGCTACCCGGACTATTTGCACTGCCCCCCCCACCCTATCTTTTTACGCTGCTGCTACTCTGTTAATTATTTATGCATAGTCACTTTAACTCTACCCACATGTACATATTACTTCAACTACCTCAACTAGCCGGCGCCCCCGCACATTGACTCTGCACTTTTTTTATTAAAAATAAATGCACTGTTGGTTAAGGGCTGTAAGTAAGCATTTCACTGTAATGTCTGCCCCTGTTGTATTCGGCGCATGTGGCCAATACAATTTTATTTGTGACAGATGAGCTAACTCAATCTTGAAGCACTCTATGTATTCACACACCTTGTTTCTCCTCATTTTGTTGCATCACAAAGAGGGATTGAAATAGATTTAATAGTGACTTTTTGTCATTGATCTAAACAAAATACTAAAAAGTGAAAAGAAAATTCTACAAATGTGTACAAATTAATTAAAAAAAAAACGTAAATATAGTTGTTGCATAAGCAAACATGGTGGTGGATGCATCATGGTATGGGTATGCTTATCATTGGAAAAGACTGAGCAAATACTTTTTTCAGGATATAAAAAAATAAGTAGGTGGGCAGTACTTTTTACCGAATAAAATATACAAAATAATACATACAGTATATAAGGTTCCACAGCTGACAGTGCATGTCAGAGCAAAAACCAAGCCATGAGGTTGAAGGAATTGTCCGTAGAGCTCAGAGACAGGATTGTGTCGAGGCACAGATCTGGGGAAGGGTACATTGAAAGTCCCCAAGAACACAGTGGCCTCCATCATTCTTAAATGGAAGACGTTTGGAACCACCAAGACTCTTCCTAGAGCTGGCCGCCCGGCCAAACAGAGCAATCGAGGGAGAAGGGCCTTGGTCAGGGAGGTGACCAAGAACCTGATAGTCACTCTGACAGAGCTCCAGAGTTCCTCTCTAGAGATGAGAGAACCTTCCAGAAGGGCAACCATCTCTGCAGCTCTCCACCAGTCAGGCCTTTATGCTAGAGTGGCCAGACGGAAGCCACTCCTCAGTAAAAGGCACATGACAGCCCGCTTGGAATTTGCCAAAAGGCACCTAAAGGACTCTCAGACCATGAGAAACAAGGTTCTCTGGTCTGATGAAACCAAGATTGAACTTTTTGGCCTGAATGCCAAGCGTCACGTCTGGAGGAAACCTGGCACCATCCCTACGGTGAAGCATGGTGGTGGCAGCATCATGCTGTGGGGATGTTTTTCAGCGGCAGGGACTAGGAGACTACTCAGGATGATGAAAACCTGCTCCAGAGCGCTCAGGAACTCAGACTGGGGCGAAGGTTTACCTTCCAACAGGACAACGGCCCCAAGCACACAGCCAAGACAATGCAGGAGTGGCTTCGGGACAAGTCTCTGAATGTCCTTGAGTGGCCCAGCCAGAGTCCGATCAAACATCTCTGGAGAGACCTGAACATAGCTGTTTAGCAACGCTCCCCATACAACCAGACAGAGGATCTGCAGAGAAGAATGGGAGAAACCTATGGAGCCAGATAGCTGCCAAAAGGTTGAACATAGGTATCGTTACAAAATCCATATGTAAATTGGTAGGATCGTAAGAAAAGCCATTCATGAAACATGAAATGTAAACCTGAAATGTCATCTGTGAACATACAAACACCATGTTACTATTACGCACTAACATTTATGACTCGTTTCAA
The DNA here is from genome assembly GCF_020615455.1 of Coregonus clupeaformis. Taxonomy (NCBI): domain Eukaryota; kingdom Metazoa; phylum Chordata; class Actinopteri; order Salmoniformes; family Salmonidae; genus Coregonus; species Coregonus clupeaformis. The sequence goes on from NC_059222.1 coordinate 3,868,905, forward strand.
GATTAGGCGAATGTCGTGCATCACTACTTCACAGGAGAGACATTTGAACTGTTGTAGTTTTTAAATCAAAATGTGTGTTTTGGCAGAAATGCCTTCTTGAACATGTGAACTTTCATGTGCCTTAATAACAAACCTGTATGCTATCTGTAAATACGGTCAGAATTGTTAAATTACCAGCCTAGTTGGATTAGCCACGGAAAAAGACGGGAACCTTCCCGCTAGCCATGATTGGCTGAGATAATGGGTGGGCTGAACATGCCGAGAGATGAGTTCGGATTGGTCTGCCATGTTGCTACATGTCTATAACATGAGCTGGTCAGTATGTGTAGGTAATCCTTTCTAACGTGGCTTTTTTGAAAGATATCACGTAGTTGAACTACAAAAGTGTTCTCCACTTTCTGGAGGACCGAGTTTTGAAATCAGTCGAATGCCCAGTGGAATTAGAATATGATAGCTAAGGACATGGAAAAAAACTCTGCCGTTTGATTGCAAATTTGCAGAGGTAGTCGAAAAGACAACAAAGAGAAGGCTATTGTATAAAACACCTGTCTCCGGATTACATCTTTAATGTAATCCGGGACAGAGAGGGAGAAACGTCCATCCATGTATATGGGTAAGATAGTCTAGCTAGCTACATTTTCAGATATTACACGTTTCAAATTTTCTCAGAAAGTCGTTTTCATTTCAAGTTAAAGCCACAGGAGCTTGGTGGCTCCTTAATTGGGGAGAACGGGCTCGTGGTAATGGCTGGAGCGGAATCAGTGGAATGTTATCAAATACATCAAATAGATGGTTTCCAGGTGTTTGATGCCATTCCATTTGCTCTGTTCCGGCCATTATTATGAGACGTTCTCCCCTCAGCAGCCTCCAATGGTTAAAGCATACTGTTAGCTATCTAGCTAACGTTAGCTTGTTGGCTCGCTAGCTAACGTTACATTAAATGTATGATCTGTGTAGTAATATTATTAGTATCTCAGAGCCATTTGCATTGCTAGTTATAGCTTAATGTTAGTTAGCTAGCTAACATTGAACCTGGTTGGTTAGCTACCTGCAGATTCATGCAGGGTAGTAACGTTATGAGTTGGGATTATGGTTCATTGTTTAGCTAGCTCGCTACATGTCCAAACAAAAGACTTGACTATGCAAGTAACCATTTCAATAGAATGTTCATAATGTCACTGCGACAACTGTTGATAGACATAGCTGGTAAATTCGCTCTGGTTATCTACTCCAATTTTTAAAAAGCGTAGTTAACTTGTTGCCAGCGGTGCTGTTACAGTCACCAATGCGCTGGATAACATAAAAACAGCCTAACCAGCTCTGCTAGGGCGAGTAAAATGGTCAGAGTGAGCTGTTCTCTCATTTGTGTCTGGAAGTAGCTCGCAAGCTTGCCAACGTTGTTGTTAGGGCAGAACGCTCGGATCTCGGAACGCCCTACACCTGTAGTATAAACCAGCCTTTAGTTTGGAAATCTTTGGTTGTTTAGTACATGGCCTCACATGTGAATCCTTAAAGAGATGGGTGGGGCTAAGGCTTAAGAGGGTGGGAACAATGCTGAATGGGTGTAGACAAAGAAGAGGTTTATCAACTTTCAAAGCAAAATTACTTTCCCATTGTTCCTCTACTGTATGATATACTTTTATCCAATGTAAAAAACACAATTTCAAAATTTGCTACATAAGACCGAATCGAGCCGGTCGGTCACAAATGACTCCTGAGAATCTAGTTGATTTCCAAAGGAAGAGAGCTTTAGTACGTAAGGTCATTAAGTCTGTCAAGAGACAGTTCTGCTCTACAATAGGCAGGGGTACTGAGCTGGGGGATGTATTGTATATGTTGGAGAAGATGACTGGAAGAAGCAAGTCCACTCAAATTCCAGTTTTGTTTATTGGTGAAAAAGTTGCCGGAACTGATGAAGAAAAAGCTGACTTGTTGGGGAAGATATTTGTATATAAGCAACGCAGGTTTGAGATTTTAAATGCTCATGTTAATGTGAATAAGAAAAGGGATACTGACTCTTCTTTGGATGCTGTTTTACAAGCATTCTGAAAATATTCGGACCCCTTGACTTTTTCCAAATGTTGTTACGTTACAGCCTTATTATGAAATGGATTAAATGTAAAAAAATAAATAAACTGAAATATCACATTTACATAAGTATTGCGACCCTTTACTCAGTACTTTATTGAAGCACCTTTGGCAGCAATTACAGCCTCGAGTCTTCTTGGGTATGATGCTACAAGCTTGGCACACCTATATTTGGGGAGTTTCTCCCATTCTTCTTTGCAGATCATCTCAAACTCTGTCAGGTTGGTTGGGGAGCATCTCTGCACAGCTATTTTCAGTTCTCTCCAAAGATGTTCGATCGGGTTCAAGTCCGGGCTCTGGCTGGGCCACTCAAGGACATTCAGAGACTTGTCCTGAAGCCGCTCCTGCATTGTCTTGGCTGTGTGCTTTCGGTCGTTGTCCTGTTGGAAGGTAAACCTTCACCCCAGTTTGAAGTCCTGAGCTCTCTGGAGCAGGTTTTCATCAAGGATCTCTCTGTACTTTGCTCCATTTCTCTTTCCCTGGATCCTGATTAGTCTCCCAGTCCCTGCTGCTGAAAAACATCCCCACAGCATGATGCTGCCACAACCATGCTTCACCGTAGGGATGGTGCCAGGTTCAATCTTGGTTTCATCAGACCAGAGAATCTTGTTTCTCATGGTCTGAGAGTCCTTTAGGTGGCTTTTGGCAAACTCCAAGCAGGCTGTCATGTGCCTTTTATTGAGGAGTGGCTTCCGTCTTGCCACTCTACCATAAAGGCCTGATTGGTGTAGTGCTGCAGAGATGGTTGTCCTTCTGGAAGATTCTCCCATCTCTTCAGAGGAACTCTGGAGCTCTGTCAGAGTGACCTTTGGGTTCTTGGTCACCTCCCTGACCAAGGCACTTCTCCCCCGATTGCTCAGTTTGGCCGGGTGGCCAGCTCTAGGAAGAGTCTTGGTGGTTCAAAGCTTCTTCCATTTAAGGATGATGGAGGGCTATGTGTTATTGGGGACCTTCAATGATGCAGAAATGTTTTGGTACCCTTCCCCAGATCTGTGCCTCGACACAATCCTGTCTCGGAGCTCTACGAACAATTCCATTGACCTCATTTCTTGTTTTTTGCTCTGACATGCACTGTAATGCCTTTCCAAATCATGTCCAATCAATTGAATTTACCACAGGTGGACTCCAATCAAGTTGTAGAAACATCTCAAGGATGATCAATGGAAACGGGATGCACCTGAGCTCAATTTCGAGTCTCATAGCAAAGGGACTGGATACTTATAAGGTATTTCTGTTTTTTTTAAATATACATTTGCAAACATTTCTAAAAACCTGTTTTCGCTTTGTCAATATGGGGTATTGAGTGTAGATTGATGAGGAAAATTGTTTTAGAATAAGGCTGTAATGTAACAAAATGTGGAAAAAGTCAAGGGTCCTCTGTAGCTACATTTTTAGAGCATGGCGCTTGTAATGCCAGGGTAGAGGGTTCGATCCCCGGGACCACCCATACGTAAAAATGTATACACACATGACTGTAAGTCGCTTTGGATAAAAGCGTCTGCTAAATGGCATTTATTATTATTATTATTATTATTATTATTATTATTATTATTATTATTATTATTATTATTATTATATTATATTATTATAAGGGGTCTGAATACTTTCTGAATGCACTGTATACCAGGAATAATGAAACATAGAATAATAATGTTTGTTTGGTGAATCTATGAATTATGTATGACCAATGGATTCTTTGCAACTCGAAATATGTTTTTATATGATATTTTAAAATTCATTTCTGCACTCAAAATCTTTCCAGAGCATATTCTGTAGGAGGGGTTAATATGAATTTAAAATCATTTTACATGATATATATGAATCGGGTCATGAACATATGGACTTTGAAATGAACAAGGGAGAGGTTAAACGTAGGCTAAGTCTGGCATAAGCTTATTCCCACACTTTACAATAACTCTGTTGTAGTGGTCTTAGGTAGTCTCCGTATAGGCTATTCCCTCTGGAGGCATTTATCCATAGAGTCATAATACCCTAATGTAGGCCTATTTGCCTACTGGCCAAATAAAGTTCAGAGCATGCATGATGTGTGCAACTCATCATTCCAACATATTTGAACATTTAATTTATCTTTCATTCAGTTCAGTCAGTCAGTATGTCATCCATTCTGTAATTTGTCTGAGTTGCAATAGGAACTAAATCAAAGAGAATAGAACAGTCTTATCCATTTGTTTATTCAAACCCATGTGCGTAGTCAAAATTATCAAAATTATCCAAAGGTCTTTAGCCTATCACTTTAATCATTCAATGATCAACTTGTAGGCATTGCAATTTAGGCTATAATTTTGGGTACTGGTGTCTTGCGGAATAACTTTTGAACTCTATTTGTGTTATTAAGCTGTTTTTATCATAGGGCTCCCCTTAAAAGAGACCCTAGCTCACAGGCCTCTAAATATAGCCTCTGAATACATTTTAAACAAAATAGTTGAAGAAGCACGTGCAGTGGCTGACAGGGAAAACAGATCTGGCAATAAGAATAAGCTATAGATAGTCTTGACCATTTGGGACCCCTTGGCTATTTCGCTCAGGACAGGTTATAGCCAAGACTTAATCAATATTTAGTTTTGTCTCATTTATTGATATGGATATAGCCTCTGCGGGATGGGGTTGTGCAATGCAAATGGCTATAACAAGCCTACATACAGAGTGGAATTCGCAAATACAACAGTCAAAATGCCTAATAAGGCCTACAGTCCGTGCCCCCAAATACTGAAAAAAGTGTGATTCATTAGGTTACATGATCACCACAGTAGCCCCACGAGGCTATAAATAACACAACAGTGGAAATAGTGGAATAGGCCTAGCTTAAATCATATTTACTTTCTATTTTCCAGCTCAGGCGGTTATTCTAGAAAAGGCTCTTCTGTGTCTTTATCATTCTCACACAAGTCATTTGCTGAAGGCCCAAGCCTATACTACGTAATCTACTGGTATAACGTCATTATCGAATGCCGTTCTAAAACAAGCTCTAGACTTTTATTTTAGAAACGAAACCGGAAGCTGCAAAGTCTGGGCTAGAGTTGCTTGATTGACTTCGACTAGCTACATTCGGTTCATGTCGTTTGCAGATGCTACATTCCTGAAAAAAAGTTTGTAAGTATAAAAAAGATCTGTAACCGAGTAAAGGGAGATGTAAAGTAAGAATTGAACGTGTGAATGTTCATTCATAGTCGTAACATAGCGTTTGTACGTTTACAGATCTAATTTAACGGTTACGTTTTATTTTTCACGCATGGCTTTTCTTACGATCCTAACAATTTACGTATGGATCTTCTTAAGATCCTAACGACACATACGTTCAACCTTTTGGCAGCTATCTGGCTCCATAGAAACTCCCCAAATACAGGTTTGCCAAGCTTGTAGCATCGTACCCAAGAAGACTCAAGGCTGTAATCACTGCCAAAGTTGCTTCAACAAAGTACTGAGTAAAGGGTCTGAATACTTAAGTAAATGTGATATTTGTTATTATTTTTTCTTTGTCATTTTGGGGTATTGTGTGTAGATTGATTAGGGGGGAAAACTATTTAATCGATTTTAGAGTAAGGCTGCATAGTAAAAAAGTGTGGAAAAAGTGACGTGGTCTGAATACTCTCCGAATGCACTGTATAGAGCAGATCAGCCTATGTTAACAGGTACTCCAGATCCACCCCCCCTTCATTACCCCCCCTTCTTCAGCCAGGCCTTTTCCTCTCAGCTGTTGTGTGGCCTACTTGACCTCTGAGATTTGGGGGCTGTGAAAAGGGTAGGCCTGTCAGTGTCTTTCTCGGGGTAGCACGGTGACATTTAACTCAATATCCCAGAAGGATAGGGTTTCTACCCTTTCTCATCTCTATCTATGGGTGCAGTGTCAGTCAGTACCCTCTGTGCGATGCCTGTGAAGACTTGGGGCGGTGTAACCCAGGCACCCTGGGACACCTGCAACACCCCTTCCTGCCACTCCAAGAGCACCGCTAAAATACCACACCCTCAATCCAGCCTGAAGGATCCCAATGTGCTGCCATAACAACCCCCCTCCCCCTCTCTGATCCTGTTCTAAGCAAGTTAGAATGCTGCAGCTGTGTGGATAGCTAACTTACACAACGTGAATGTAGCCAGTTCCTGCTGACTTGCACAGTCATGCTAAAATCATATTTTACAGATGAGCCCTGTATCAAACATACACATCAATATATACATCAATATACACATCAATACACAAAAAGCTAAAGACAATTATATATAAAACAAACACATGCTTCAGTAAAATGGTCCTCAATCAGCGGTCTGAATTGCACTAGAGGCACCAACTCTTCCTATTTTAGAGAGCTTTGAATATTATTCCACAAGTAAAAAAAACTAAACACAGATTTACCTAATTCAGTGGAGATCGAAGGGATCTCCAGAGTTAGCCATCCCTCAGAGTTAGCCATCCCTGTGACCGGGTCTGGTAGGTCGTACGTCTGTAGGTTAACAATGAAGTAAGCTACGGCGGAAGTTTATGCAAGTTTATAAACAAAAAGAGTGTAATGCATTGCTCTACGAGACTTCAAAGAGGGCCAGCTTACATTCTAATACAGAAATCATTGATGTGTACTGAACTCGTTGCGTAGTGTGTTATGATAAACTGTGTCCAATGGCTTCAATCTGGTGTCTGCTGCATTCATATAAACAATGTCACCATAATCTATAACAGGTATGAATGTTGACTGAATTATTTGTTTTCTGCTATTTAATAAAAGGCATGCCCTATTCCTATAAAGGAAGCCCATTTTAATTCTTAACTTCTTAACTAACTCATCAATATGCTTTCTGAAAGATAGCTTCTCGTCAATCCAGATACCCAGATATTTATAAGCGGAACACAATCAATATACAAATGCATAAGTCATCAGATAAATTATAAAGCGTTTTATTAGTGCATACACATTGATTCCGGTTCCGGTGGCATGCATTGAAACGCCTGGCTGTCTCATGGCTTTTCTTTTGCAAAATAACTTTGAATGAACAGACCTATATTCAAATAATTTTCAACATATAACATCACATTAAGGTGTGGGACGTTTACTGTATTACAACGAACCATAGCAGGTTATTTAGCCCCAGTAGCTGGCATATTCTGTCTGTTCACAATTCACCTGTGGGAACATGGCGGCCCTCAACACCCAACAACAGAAAGAGTTGGCCACTACTAGCTGAGAGATTGTTTGTGAGGAAAATACCTCTGCCCTCAACTTGCAGTTAAAACCGATAAATGACTCTCTTGCCCTGCTCACTTCTAAAGTCGGAACCTACTCATTTGAAGTGGAAAGTTTGTAGACAGGGCCAATGTGACAGAGGTGCGACTCCATGACCTGGAAACAGTGCAAACTAAGCTAGAAGGGGATATCAATTTCCTAAAAAATTAAACCGAATCACTCGAAAATCATTCCTGTAAATTCAATGTGCGGATCACAGGACTTGAAACTGGTGTGAAAGCGGGCAACCCAACTTCTTTTTATCTTTTTTTAATTATTATTATTATTATTAAAAAAAATTTAGGGGGTAGATCAGCTTTAATAATACAGATAGATTGAAACTTCCATCAGAGTCAAGGCTCTGACCGGGAGACCCATGGGCGGCACACAATTGGTCCAGCATCGTCCAAGGTAGGGGAGGGTTTGGCCGGCAAGGATGTGGGTTCGTTTCCCACGGGGGCCAGTATGAAAAAAAACTAAAAACAAAAAACAAACAAAAAAACATGCATGCATTCACTAACTGTAAGTCGCTCTGGATAAGAGCGTCTGCTAAATGACTAAAATGTAATGTAATTGTCTGCATCACTTGCAATCCCCCATATGTTTTTTTCTCTCACAAATATATATATATATATATATATATATATATATATATATATATATATATATATATATATATATATCAGGTAAAAGTCAGTAAATTAGAATATTTTGAAAAACTTGATTTATTTCAGTAATTGCATTCAAAAGGTGTAACTTGTACATTATATTTATTCATTGCACACAGACTGATGCATTCAAATGTTTATTTCATTTAATTTTGATGATTTGAAGTGGCAACAAATGAAAATCCAAAATTCCGTGTGTCACAAAATTAGAATATTACTTAAGGCTAATACAAAAAAGGGATTTTTTAGAAATGTTGGCCAACTGAAAAGTATGAAAATGAAAAATATGAGCATGTACAATACTCAATACTTGGTTGGAGCTCCTTTTGCCTCAATTACTGCATTAATGCGGCGTGGCATGGAGTCGATGAGTTTCTGGCACTGCTCAGGTGTTATGAGAGCCCAGGTTGCTCTGATAGTGGCCTTCAACTCTTCTGCGTTGTTGGGTCTGGCATTCTGCATCTTCCTTTTCACAATACCCCACAGATTATCTATGGGGCTAAGGTCAGGGGAGTTGGCTGGCCAATTTAGAACAGAAATACCATGGTCCGTAAACCAGGCACGGGTAGATTTTGCGCTGTGTGCAGGCGCCAAGTCCTGTTGGAACCTGAAATCTCCATCTCCATAGAGCAGGTCAGCAGCAGGAAGCATGAAGTGCTCTAAAACTTGCTGGTAGACGGCTGCGTTGACCCTGGATCTCAGGAAACAGAGTGGACCGACACCAGCAGATGACATGGCACCCCAAACCATCACTGATGGTGGAAACTTTACACTAGACTTCAGGCAACGTGGATCCTGTGCCTCTCCTGTCTTCCTCCAGACTCTGGGACCTCGATTTCCAAAGGAAATGCAAAATTTGCTTTCGTCAGAAAACATGACTTTAGACCACTCAGCAGCAGTCCAGCTCTTTTTTTCCTTAGCCCAGGTGAGACGCTTTTCGCGCTGTTTCTTGGTCAACAGTGGCTTGACACGAGGTATGCGGCAGTTGAAACCCATGTCTTTCAAGCGTCTCTTGGTGGTGGATCTTGAAGCCCTGACTCCAGCAGCTGTCCACTCCTTGTGAATCTCCCCCACATTTTTGAATGGGTTTTTTTCACAATCTTGACTAGGGCGCGGTGATCCCTATCGCTTGTACACTTTTTCTGACCACAGTTTTTCCTTCCCTTTGCCTCTCTATTAATGTGTTTGGACACAGAGCTCTGAGAACAGCCAGCCTCTTCTGCAATAACCTTTTGTGTCTTTCCCTCCTTGTGCAATGTGTCGATGGTCGCCTTTTGGACAGCTGTCAAATCTGAAGTCTTCCCCATGTTTGTGTAGGCTTCAGAACTGGACTGAGAGACCATTTAAAGCCCTTTGCAGGTGTTTTGAGTTAATCAGCTGATTAGTTTGTGGCACCAGGTGTCTTCAAAATGTAACCCTTACACAATATTCTAATTTTGTGACACACGGAATTTTGGATTTTCATTTGTTGCCACTTCAAATCATCAAAATTAAATGAAATAAACATTTGAATGCATCAGTCTGTGTGCAATGAATAAATATAATGTACAAGTTACACCTTTTGAATGCAATTACTGAAATAAATCAAGTTTTTCAAAATATTCTAATTTACTGACTTTTACCTGTATATATATATACACACATACATACAGTGGGGAGAACAAGTATTCACCTTCCTCATGATCATTGATGCCCCATGGATGCCCCACCATCATCATTGATGCCCCATCATGCATGGAGCCCCAGACCGAGGGTGATTGACCGTCATCTTGAACTTCTTCCATTTTCTAATAATTGCGCCAACAGTTGTTGCCTTCTCACCAAGCTGCTTGCCTTTTGTCCTGTAGCCCATCCCAGCCATGTACAGGTCTACAATTTTATCCCTGATGTCCTTACACAGCTCTCTGGTCTTGGCCATTATGGAGAGGTTAGAGTCTGTTTGATTGAGTGTGTGGAGAGGTGTCTTTTATACAGGTAACGAGTTCAAACAGGTGCAGTTAATACAGGTAATGAGTGGAGAACAGGAGGGCTTCTTAAAGAAAAACTAACAGGTCTGTGAGAGCCAGAATTCTTACTGGTTGGTAGGTGATCAAATACTTATGTCATGCAATAAAATGCAAATGAATTACTTAAAAATCATACAATGTGATTTTCTGGATTTTTGTTTTAGATTCCGTCTCTCACAGTTGAAGTGTACCTATGATAATAATTACAGACCTCTACATGCTTTGTAAGTAGGAAAACCTGCAAAATCGACAGTGTATCAAATACTTGTTCTCCCCACTGTACATACATACATACACATACATACATACATACATACATACATACATACATACATACATACATACATACATACATACATACATACATACATACATATATACACATACATATACATATCCTTTTTAAAAATATATTTCCCTTTATTACTTTCCAACCCCACCACCCGTTCCCTAATTGGAGTAAACTAGTGAACAACAATGCTTAGGCCTCTACTTCCAGCTTATACATACTATATACATTTTATGGACACAGTCACTCCTGAACTTCCTCTACCTCAACCTCGCCGATCATTTTCATGATGTCCATCCGGTTTGCTTCTATATGCCATATCTTTCTAACTGTGCTCTTTCACAAAAGCTCTTAACCTATAACCTATATACTTATTATGAACACAGTATGCTTACATTATTAGTTATCTTGTTGTTATTAGTTGTTGTTAGTTGTTATTAGTCCCATCCTTCAACACCACCCATCTATCTCTTAACACCATCCATATTGGATTTCTATTTGTCATATATGTTTCAACTGTACTCTGATGTTTTACAAAAGTTCTGAACCTTTCTATTCTCAGTGTTTCTACAGATTGTAAATTGAAAATATATTTTTTTGCTAAAAGTATTATAATATTATTGATCGATTGACTATGACTTTTCAGATCACCCAGTAATGCTATCTGCAGGGTTAGCTCCAGGTAAATATTGCAATCCTTTATCCATTCCTGGACCTGTGTCCAAAAACAAGCTACAAATGGACAGTACCAAAACAAATGATCTAATGATTCTGTCTCTTCGCAGCAAAATCTACAGAGCTGGGAAGATTGTATCCCCCATATAAATAACATTCTATTGTTAGCAAGAATTGTATATAATAATTTAAATAAAAAAATTCTAAGTTTTGAATCCGGCGTCGTTTTGCGTATCAGTTCATAAACACTATGCCATGGGATCGGTACGTCAAAAATCTCTTCCCAACTATTTTGCCATCTATATGGGACGGCTGTCAATCCTTTGGTCCTTAAATTAAACTGGTATACTTTTTTATTTATCACAGTTTTCTTTAACCAATGATGTTCTTTAATGCAAGGCCGACAAACAAGTTCCTTACTTTTTTGCGGTAATGCTGCAATTATTTGGTTGTAATTTTGGGTAGAGCAGACATTTGCATATGTTTTTGTTAGCTGCATGTGCTACATAACTCCACCAGTCCTACCGATGATATCATTTACGAAGATTATACCTTTTTAAAACATTTTGTAAAAAAAAATAAGGTTTTTAATCAATTAGTATATTTGAGTTTAACCACAATATTTGTTGCACAATTTGTTCTGTCGTTTCTGGAGGATTAAATTGAAATTGCAACCAACTTTCTATGGCTTGTTTTAGAAATAGTGATGTTTGGGAGATGAATTCCTTTTCAAATAACTGAAAGTGAGAGGCTGTAATCTGAATAAAGGGAAAAAGGCCATTCTTGAACATTGGGTGAGACAATCTTACTAATTTGCTAGAGAACCAGTTCGGATTTAAGTATAACTTTTGTATGACTGAAGCTTTTAGTGATAGGTCTAATGCTTTAATATTTAATTATATAAATAGGCCCGTTTCATTTTGTCTGCCTTGCAGTTCCAAATAAAATTGATTATTTTCTTCTCATATAATTTAAAAAACTGTTCGCTAGGTGTAGGCAAGACCATAAGCAAATAGGTAAACTGGGATAATACTTGTCACACTCTGGCTCTGGGGACTTTATATGTTGAGTCAGGGTGTGTAGATTCCGTGTGTTTATGTGCTGTGTTTGAGTGTCTAGTTGTTCTATGTCTATGTTGGCCAGAGTGGCTCCCAATCAGAGGCAACGAGTGTCAGCTGTTGTGGGTTGTCTCTGATTGGGAGCCATATTTAAACTGTATGTTTTCCCTTGGGTGTTGTGGGTTTTTGTTCCGTGTCGGTATTTGTTTACCGTGGACTTCACGAGTCGTGTTTTGTTTGGTATACTTTAACTATTAAAGTCATGTTTGTTTCTCACGCTGCGCCTTGGTCTACTCATTACTACGACGATCGTGACAGAAAAACCCACCGTAAAAGGACCAAGCAGCGTGTCCAGGAGCAGGCAGACTGGACATGGGAGGAAGCGCCAGGAAAGGAGATGGAGAGGCTGGCGATGGCCCAGGTGGGCAAATCGTGGTCCTGGGAGGACATGCTCGGGGGCAAGGGACCTTGGGGTAGGATTAAGGCCCTGGCGAGAGAGGAGCAGCGGCGTCGGCAGTGCCGTCGTCGGACGGACGAGAGGCACCCCCAAGAATTTTTTAGGGGGGGGCGCGCGGCATGGGCGACTGGGCAGCGGGAGGCTGCCACAGGGCGAAATGGGAGACGAGGAGAGAAGGCCACCGGGTTACGGGAGCCATTGGCGAGAGGAGGGAAGGAAGTTGTAGAGGCACGGCGAGAGGTACTGAGGTGTATTGCCAGTCCGGTCCGGCCCGTTCCTGATCCCCGTTTAAGGCCAGTGGTGTGTGTTCCCAGTACGGTCCGGCCTGTTCCTGCTCCACGCACCAAGCCTACGGTGTGCGTCGCCGGCCCGACCCGGCCTGTTCCTGCCACTCGCACCAAACCTACGGTGTGCGTCGCCAGCCCGGCCCGGCCTGTTCCTGCTCCACGCACCGAGCCTGCGGTGTGCGTCGCCAGCCCGGCCCGGCCTGTCCCTGCTCCACGCACCAAGCCTACGGTGTGCGTCGCCAGCCCAGCCCGGCCTGTCCCTGCTCCACGCACCGGGCCTGCGGTGTGCGTCGACAGCCCGGCCCGGCCTGTTCCTGCTCCACGCACCAGGCCTACGGTGTGCGTCGACAGCCCTGTCCGGTCTGTCCCTGCTCCACGCACCAAGCCTACGGTGTGCGTCGACAGCCCAGCCCGGCCTGTCCCTGCTCCACGCACCAAACCTACGGTGTGCGTCGCCAGCCCAGCCCGGCCTGTTCCTGCTCCACGCACCAAGCCTACGGTGTGCGTCGCCAGCCCTGCCCGGCCTGTTCCTGCTCCACGCACCAAGCCTACGGTGTGCGTCGCCAGTCCTGCCCGGCCTGTTCCTGCTCCACACACCAAGCCTACGTTGTGCGTCGCCAGCCCTGTCCGGCCTGTCCCTGCTCCACGCACCAAGCCTACGGTGTGCGTCGTCAGCCCAGTCCGGCCTGTCCCTGCTCCACGCACCAAGCCTACGGTGTGCGTCGTCAGCCCAGTCCGGCCTGTCCCTGCTCCACGCACCAAGCCTACGGTGTGCGTCGTCAGCCCAGCCCGGCCTGTCCCTGCTCCACGCACCAAGCCTACGGGGTGCGTCGCCAGCCCTGTCCGGCCTGTCCCTGCTCCACGCACCAAGCCTACGGTGTGCGTCGTCAGCCTGGTCCAGCCCGTTCCTGCCACTCGCACCAAGCCAGGGGTGCGAGTCGTCAGCCTGGTCCAGCCCGTTCCTGCCACTCGCACCAAGCCAGGGGTGCGAGTCGTCAGCCTGGTTCAGCCCGTTCCTGCTACTCGCACCAAGCCCGGGGTGCGAGTCGTCAGCCTGGTAAGACCGGTCAGCTGCTCCACAACGGAGCGTAAGCAATCCGCTCCGTCAATGTCCAGTCCAGATCCAGCCAGCGGGGTCAGACCGGACCAGGGGCGCTTTGGGGGAATTATGGAAGGGTGGTGGTCAAGCCCGGAGCCGGAGCCGCCTCCGAGGAGGAATGCCCACCCAGCCCTCCCCTGTTTGGGGTTTTGTTGAGGCGCGGTCGCAGTCCGCGCCTTTGGGGGGGGGTACTGTCACACTCTGGCTCTGGGGACTTTATATGTTGAGTCAGGGTGTGTAGATTCCGTGTGTTTATGTGCTGTGTTTGAGTGTCTAGTTGTTCTATGTCTATGTTGGCCAGAGTGGCTCTGTTATGATTTAACTGGATAAGAACCCAAATGCAGACAAGTACACCAAGCCAGAGAAGTATTAACAGGTTTATTTACAATGTTCAAAGTCCAGGTTTCCAAATATATGGGAAGAGCAAGTCCAGGTACAGGGAGGGTAACAGATCCAGATCAGGGCAGGTGTGGTACCGTAATGTCCTAGTGTCCGTGGTGAGTCCAAAAGAGAGGTCCGGTAATGGAGAGCAGGATGGTGGTGGCAGGAGTGAAGCGGAGGCAGGAGTCAGGTTCCAAATATATGGTCGTCTTGACTATGATCTGACGATGAGTGGTAAGTTTGACCGGGTCTTAAAGGCTGAGGTGATATGGTGAATGAGCTGCAGCTGGAACCCTGACTCCCGCACACCAGACTTCACTCCTGCAATCAAGGACAGACAGAGGGGAGGGAGAGAGCAGAGAGAGCTACCTATCAGCAGTAGGCCTAACAGGCTCCCAATCAGAGGCAACGAGTGTCAGCTGTTGTGGGTTGTCTCTGATTGGGAGCCATATTTAAACTGTATGTTTTCCCTTGGGTGTTGTGGGTTTTTGTTCCGTGTCGGTATTTGTTTACCGTGGACTTCACGAGTCGTGTTTTGTTTGGTATACTTTAACTATTAAAGTCATGTTTGTTTCTCACGCTGCGCCTTGGTCTACTCATTACTACGACGATCGTGACAATACTAAAGAGTCAATCAGGGTGATTTTTCTACGAATTGACAGGTATTTACCTTTCCATGGTAGTAAGATCTTATCTATTTTTTGCTAACTTTCTATTAAAATGTATTGGAGTGAGATCATTTATTTCATTTGGGATATGTATTCCGAGTATATCCACATCACCATCAGACCATTTTATTGGTAAACTACATGGTAATGTTTATAAGAGATTCTCCAAAATTGAAATGCTCCAGGCATTTATATATAAACCCCAGTCATACTTTATCAAATGCCTTTTCGAAGTCTGCTATGAATAGCAGGCCTGGTTTCCCCGATTTTTCATAGTGTTCTATTGTTTCCAGTACTTGCCTTATATCCAATGTATATTCCATGTAAAAAACGCGCTATACATTTTGCTTGACAACACTGAAGTGTAAGAGGCCTCCAATTTTTTTTATGGATTGGATTTTAATATTTTCCACTTGTATCCTGTTTCAGTAAAAATGAAGGCAACCCAACTTCTTTCATGAGTAATCTTTTCTATGAACAGTTTGGGCGGGAGAAGCTGTGTCCCATGCCGCTGATAACCATTGCGCACCGTACGTGTCCTCTCCGGAACGATCATGGTGTATGACAGTTTTGAAGTCAAATACCAAATTGTTTGCCTCGCAGTGGAATCGGGGGCTCTGACATATGCGGAGAAGAGGACCAGCATCTACCCAGATCTGAGTGCCGAACTGTTGAAACAGAGGGCGACCTACAATGAGGTGAGATCCCAGCTATGCAAGCTAAACTTGAAATGCGGCTTCATACACCCGAGAAAACTAATCTTGACCTTCCAGAATACAACACACACTTTTTCCACTGCCAAGGAGGCTCAAGACTTATTCAACAAGCACATCAAGTCCAACACACAAGGGTACGAGCTGACGGATCTAGGCTAACCCCAATTTGTCTGGCTCAGTATTCAGGTATGCTATCCACACACAATCACACAGCTTAGCCTATGGCTGTGATGCTGCCCTCAGCATAAGACAATGATGAGAGAATCCTCTCAATTGGGTAAAAGGAATACTATTACTATTATTGTTATTGATTAAAATTGGACTTCGTTATTATTATATAGCCTATTTTCCAGGACATTTAGACATACATTGAAGTGCCATACAGACTGGGGATGCTTCCTTGTGGGGCTACAGCACATTGCATCCCTATGAGCTAAACTGTTTAGGATATATGGCCAGTCTCATATGGGCTTCCACACAATTCCTTTTTTCTTTTTCTTTCTATGTTTAAGGTAATTTGGGTGGGTTTCCACTTGTGTCCTGCTTTTTGTTTCACATCCATGGGCTTATTAACACTAAAGATAATAAATACATCATTAATACTAAAACAAATATTTCAAACAATGGCAACACTAGCAAAAGTCTCTTTGAATTTGAAAGGCCTAAACTCACCTATTAAATATTCCAGCTGATATAGCAATGTTTCAAGAAACACACCTTGTTAAAAAGGACGCACATTGAATAGAGAACCATTTGTACAAACTGGCACATTTTTTCATCAGCCCCAAACAAAACTAAAGGTGTAATCATAATGATACATAAGAAACTCAAAATTACTATCTTGTGTAAAGGCGAAGACCAAGAAGGCAGAATCACTTTCCTTAAATGTATCCATAATGGAAAGAAAATTGCCTTGATTAATGTGTATGCTCCAAATTCATATGATCCTACATGTTTTGATTCTCTGAACAGCATACTGTTAGAATTAACTGAATTCCATCAGATTATTGGGACAGACATTAATGTCATTTTGGACATGCGGGACAAATCTAATAAGACCAATTACAATTCACACGCAACCAAAGCTCTCCAGCATATACTCTCTGATTATGTCACAGATCCCCCCGGTACTGCAGCTAATTCCGTTCACCAGCTCCGGAGGTCTATGTCACCGGCCTTCTAGGCGTCACTGATCTGGTTCATTAGCACCAACCCCAGACTGCCTTGTCTCATTACGCACACCTGGTTCCCATTCCCCCTGATTAGTATGTGTACAGTTGAAGTCGGAAGTTTACATACACTTTGGTTGGAATCATTAAAACTCGTTTTTCAACCACTTCACAAATTACTTGTTAACAAACTATAGTTTTGGCAATTGGGTTAGGACATCTACTTTGTGCATGACACAAGTAATTTTTCCAACAATTGTTTACAGACAGATTATTTCACTTATAATTCACTGTATCACAATTCCAGTGGGTCAGAAGTTGACTGTGCCTTAAAACAGCTTGTAAAATTCCAGAAAATGATGTCATGGCTTTACAAGCTTCTAATAGGGTAATTGACATAATTTGAGTCAATTGGAGGTGTACCTGTGGATGTATTTCAAGGCCTACCTTCAAACTCAGTGCCTCTTTGCTTGACACCATGCGAAAATATAAAAAGATCAGCCAAAACCTCAGAAAAAAAATTATAGAACTCCACAAGTTCATCTGTACAAACAATAGTACACAAGTATAAACACCATGGGACCACGCAGCCGTCATACCGCTCAGGAAGGAGAAGCATTCTGTCTCCTAGAGATTAACGTACTTTGGTGCGAAAAGTGCAAATCAATCCAAGAACAACAGCAAAGGACCATGTGAAGATGCTAAAGGAAACTATATCCACAGTAAAAAAATAAGTTATGTCCTATATCGACATAACCTGAAAGGCCGCTCAGCAAGGAAGAAGCCACTGCTCCAAAACCGCCATAAAAAAGCCAGACGACGGTTTGCAACTGCACATGGGGACAAAGATCATACTTTTTGGAGAAATGTCCTCTGGTCTGATGAAACAAAAATATAACTGTTTGGCCATAATGACCATCGTTATGTTTGGAGGAAAAAGGAGGATGGCTTGAAAGCCGAAGAACACCATCCCAACCATGAAGCACGGGGGTGGCAGCATCATGCTGTGGCGGTGCTTTGCTGCAGGAGGGACTGGTGCACTTCACAAAATAGATGGCATCATGAGGAAGGAAATGTATGTGGATATATTGAAGCAACATCTCAAGACATCAGTCAGGAAGTTAAAGCTTGGTCGCAAATGGGTCTTCCAAATGGACAATGACCCCAAGCATACTTCCAAAGTTGTGGCAAAATGGCTTAAGGACAACAAAGTCAAGGTATTGGAGTGGCTATCACAAAGCCCTGACCTCAATCCTATAGAAAATGTGGGGGCAGAACTGAAAAAGTGTGTGCGAGCAAGGAGGCCTAAAAACCTGACACAGTTACACCAGATCTGTCAGGAGGAATGGGCCAAAATTCACCCAACTTATTGTGGGAAGCTTGTGGAAGGCTACCTGAAACGTTTGACCAAACTACCAAATACTAATTGAGTGTATGTTAACTTCTGACCCACTGGGAATGTGATGAAAAAAATAAAAGCTGAAATAAATCATTCTCTCTAATATTATTCTGACATTTCATACTCCCTCAACTTGAGACATCTGTGGCATTGTGTTGTATGACAGATCTGCACATTTTAGTGTCCTTTTATTGACACCAGCACAAGGTGCACCTGTGTAATGATTATGCAGTTTAATCAGCTTTTTGATATGCCACACCTGTCAGGTGGATGAATTATCTTTGCAATGGAAAAATGCTCACTAACAGGGATGTAAACAAATGTGTGCACAACATTTGCGAGAAATACGATTTTTGTGTGTATGGAAAATTGCTGGGATCTTTTATTTCAGTTCATGAAACATGGGACCAACACTTTACATGTTGCGTTTATATTTTTGTTCAGTAAACTTGACTCTGTACAGAACAATCTCAGCTAAAGCCACACACATACAAACCAGTTACAGTACCTTCAGAAAATATTCACACCCCTTGACATTTTCAACAATTTGATGTGTTACAGCCTGAATTTAAAATGTATTAAATTGAGATTTTTTGTCACTGGCCTACACACAATACCCTATAATGTCAAAGTGGAAATATGTTTTTCAATTATTGTCACGATCGTCGGAGGAAGTGGACCAATGCGCAGCGTGGAATGTGAACATACTTTATTTTAAATTCACCACACGAACAAAACAACAAACGATACGAAATGTGAAGTCCTTGGTCATAATACAAACCATACGGAACAAGATCCCACAACACACTGTGGAAAACAGGCTGCCTAAGTATGGTTCCCAATCAGAGACAACAATCAACAGCTGATACACGTTGCCTCTGATTGAGAACCACACCGGCCAACCTAGAAACAAATGAACTAGAAAATCACCCTAGCACACAAAACACATAGAAACAACACACCCTAGCTCAACATAACATAGTCCCAGAGCCAGGGCGTGACAATTATTATGTTTTACAAATTAATAAAAAATGAAAAGCTGAAATGACTTGAGTCAATAAATATTCAACCTCTTTGTTATGGAAGCCTAAATAAGTTAAGCACATTTTTACTCCTGAACAAGTCACATAAGTTGCATGTAATAGTGTTTAACACGATTTTCTTGAAAGACTACCTCATATCTGTACCCCACACCTCAGTCGAGCAGTGAATTTCAAACAGATTCAACCAGAAAGACTAGGGTGGTTTTCCAATGCCTAACAAATAAGGGCACCTATTGGTAGATGGGTAACAAAAAAAGCAGACATTGAAAATCCCTTTGCGCATGGTGAAGTTATTAATTCAACTTGGATGGTGTATCAATACATCCAGTCACTACAAAGATACAGGCGTCCTTCTTAACTCAGTTGCCAGAGAGGATGGAAACCACTCAGGGATTTCACCATGAGGCCAATGGTGGCTTTAAAACAGTTACAGAGTTTAATGGCTGTGATAGGAGAAAACTGAGGATGGATCAACAACATTGTAGTTACTAAAAATACTAACCTATTTGACAGGGTGAAAAGGAAGCCTGTACAGAATACAAATATTCCAAAACATGCATCCTGTTTGCAACAAGGCACTAAAGTAATACTGCAAAAAATGTGGCAAAGCAATTCAGTTTTTGTCCTGAAGTGGGGTGTGTTTGGGGCAAATCCAATACAACACATTACTGAGTACCACTCTCCATATTTTTAAGCATAGTAGTGGCTGCATCATGTTATGGATATGCTTGTAATCGGAATGGAGCTAAGCGCAGGCAAAATCCTAGAGGAAAACCTGGTGATAAAAGTTAAAAGTTACTCACCTCGTTGTCCTTATTCCTGTAAAGAAGAAGATTTGTGTTATCCTTTTGAGATCCTCCTTGGTTCTTTGTGCATGTTTGAGAAGAAGAGAACTTTGTTCTATGTCAAAAACCTTTCCACTTTAGAGCAACCAACAGAATACTTGGTCCGATCACATAGTGAAGACATCAAAACTATGAAATAACACATATGGAATCATGTAGTAACCAAAAAAGTGTTAAACAAATCAAAATATATTTTGTATTTGAGATTCTTCAAAGAGCCACCCTTTGCCTTGATGACAAAGGGGTTGTCTAGATAGTTCGTCGAGTGAGGTTGTGTCTCTCTCTGGCGGGAGGTATGCTTGGCTTATATGGTGTCGAGTAAAGCTTAAACCATGTACAGTGGGGCAAAAAAGTATTTAGTCAGCCACCAATTGTGCAAGTTCTCCCACTTAAAAAAATGAGAGAGGCCTGTAATTTTCATCATAGGTACACGTCAACTATGAAAGACAAAATGAGAAAAAAAAATCCAGAAAATCACATTATAGGATTTTTAATGAATTTATTTGCAAATTATGGTGGAAAATAAGTATTTGGTCAATAACAAAAGTTTTGTCAATACTTTGTTATATACCCTTTGTTGGCAATGACACAGGTCAAACGTTTTCTGTAAGTCTTCACAAGGTTTTCACACACTGTTGCTGGTATTTTGGCCCATTCCTCCATGCAGATCTCCTCTAGAGCAGTGATGTTTTGGGGCTGTCGCTGGGCAACACGGACTTTCAACTCCCTCCAAAGATTTTCTATGGGGTTGAGATCTGGAGACTGGCTAGGCCACTCCAGGACCTTGAAATGCTTCTTACGAAGCCACTCCTTCGTTGCCCGGGCGGTGTGTTTGGGATCATTGTCATGCTGAAAGACCCAGCCACGTTTCATCTTCAATGCCCTTGCTGATGGAAGGAGGTTTTCACTCAAAATCTCACGATACATGGCCCCATTCATTATTTCCTTTACACGGATCAGTCGTCCTGGTCCCTTTGCAGAAAAACAGCCCCAAAGCATGATGTTTCCACCCCCATGCTTCACAGTAGGTATGGTGTTCTTTGGATGCAACTCAGCATTCTTTGTCCTCCAAACACGACGAGTTGAGTTTTTACCAAAAAAGTTATATTTTGGTTTCATCTGACCATATGACATTCTCCCAATCCTCTTCTGGATCATCCAAATGCACTCTAGCAAACTTCAGACGGGCCTGGACATGTACTGGCTTAAGCAGGGGGACACGTCTTGCACTGCAGGATTTGAGTCCCTGGCGGCGTGGTGTGTTACTGATGGTAGGCTTTGTTACTTTGGTCCCAGCTCTCTGCAGGTCATTCACTAGGTCCCCCCGTGTGGTTCTGGGATTTTTGCTCACCGTTCTTGTGATCAATTTGACCCCACGGGGTGAGATCTTGCGTGGAGCCCCAGATCGAGGGAGATTATCAGTGGTCTTGTATGTCTTCCCTTTCCTAATAATTGCTCCCACAGTTGATTTCTTCAAACCAAGCTGCTTACCTATTGCAGATTCAGTCTTCCCAGCCTGGTGCAGGTCTACAATTTTGTTTCTGGTGTCCTTTGACAGCTCTTTGGTCTTGGCCATAGTGGAGTTTGGAGTGTGACTGTTTGAGGTTGTGGACAGGTGTCTTTTATACTGATAACAAGTTCAAACAAGTGCCATTAATACAGGTAACGAGTGGAGGACAGAGGAGCCTCTTAAAGAAGAAGTTACAGGTCTGTGAGAGCCAGAAATATTGCTTGTTTGTAGGTGACCAAATACTTATTTTCCACCATAATTTGCAAATAAATTCATTAAAAATCCTACAATGTGATTTTCTGGAAAAAAAATTCTCAATTTGTCTGTCATAGTTGACGTGTACCTATGTTGAAAATTACAGGCCTCTCTCATCTTTTTAAGTGGGAGAACTTGCACAATTGGTTTCTGACTAAATACTTTTTTTCCCCACTGTATTTAGATTGTAGTTAGGTATTGTAGGTCGTTTATCTAGGTAGTTATCGTAGGTTATAGTAGGTAATTATTGTAGGTAAGAATTGTATTCGGCTGAGCCCGGTGAAGGACGAGGCTAGCTAACCCACTACCTGGACTGGCTAGCGGGTAGCTACTGGTAACTATTAGCAACTGTGGATAGTTGTTTCCAATGTTATTTCACACTTAAGAGTACCTGTAATTGTGCCAGCTAGCTGCCTACCATTCAGCTGTTTTTCTAACCTCAATATTTGAAGTGTTAACGTTCAAGTAGCTACTGTACTCGAAATGTAGCTAGCTTGTTGCTACCTGGATAGCTAACTAAACAATAGCTGGAACGACCTAGCGAACAGACGTGAACTGGCTGAATCTATTCAGTGGCTAGCTTTGCACTTAAACTGGCTAACAGTAGCTACTAAGGGTAAGTTATAACCTACATTTATTTTTGTTTTGTTTTTACATACTGGTAACCAGAGTCGTTCAAGGGAATTCGGGACATGGGTGACTAGTTAACGTTAGCTTGGCTCTCTCTGTGTGTTCGTGCCGTGGGAGGAGATGTTTTTCGTTGGCAGAGAGCAATGGCTAGCTAGTATGCTAACTATTCTAGCTAACTAACTGGCTGAATAAGTTGATGACAGACTCACTCAAACTGTCAAAACTAACCCAAAACTTTACACAACGTTAGACACGGACACGAATGATCTGCTTGGCGTGTTAACACACTGGTGGTTTGTTGTAACCGAGTATTGGTGCTAAACCGTGTTATTGGAGGCTGGCATGCTAGTTGGCTATGGCGTCACAGGATTCGGTGCCCTGGACGGTTTTCACAGAAGAATACTGTACCAAGTTAGCTAGCTGAATAAACAAAATTAGACTTCGAAAAGGCAATTGATAAAGTTCGACTGGGGTTTATATATAAATGCCTGTAGCATTTCAATTTTGGAGAATCTCTTATAAAATGGGTCAAAATCATGTATAGTAACCCTAGGTGTAAAATAGTAAATAATGGCTATTTCTCAGAATGTTTTAAACTGTCAAGAGGAGTGAAACAAGGTTGTCCACTATCGGCATATCTATTTATTGTGGCCATCGAGATGTTAGCTATTAAAATCAGATCCAATAATAATATTAGAGGATTAGAAATCCACGGCTTAAAAACAAAGGTGTCATTGTACGCTGATGATTCATGTTTTCTTTTAAATCCACAACTAGAATCCCTCCACAGCCTCATAGAGGATCTAGATACATTTTCTAACCGCTCTGGATTACAACCAAATTATGACAAATGTACTATATTACGTATTGGATCACTAAAAAATACAATTTTTACATTACCATGTACAGTGGGGCAAAAAAGTATTTAGTCAGCCACCAATTGTGCAAGTTCTCCCACTTAAAAAAATGAGAGAGGCCTGTAATTTTCATCATAGGTACACGTCAACTATGAAAGACAAAATGAGAAAAAAAAATCCAGAAAATCACATTATAGGATTTTTAATGAATTTATTTGCAAATTATGGTGGAAAATAAGTATTTGGTCAATAACAAAAGTTTTGTCAATACTTTGTTATATACCCTTTGTTGGCAATGACACAGGTCAAACGTTTTCTGTAAGTCTTCACAAGGTTTTCACACACTGTTGCTGGTATTTTGGCCCATTCCTCCATGCAGATCTCCTCTAGAGCAGTGATGTTTTGGGGCTGTCGCTGGGCAACACGGACTTTCAACTCCCTCCAAAGATTTTCTATGGGGTTGAGATCTGGAGACTGGCTAGGCCACTCCAGGACCTTGAAATGCTTCTTACGAAGCCACTCCTTCGTTGCCCGGGCGGTGTGTTTGGGATCATTGTCATGCTGAAAGACCCAGCCACGTTTCATCTTCAATGCCCTTGCTGATGGAAGGAGGTTTTCACTCAAAATCTCACGATACATGGCCCCATTCATTATTTCCTTTACACGGATCAGTCGTCCTGGTCCCTTTGCAGAAAAACAGCCCCAAAGCATGATGTTTCCACCCCCATGCTTCACAGTAGGTATGGTGTTCTTTGGATGCAACTCAGCATTCTTTGTCCTCCAAACACGACGAGTTGAGTTTTTACCAAAAAGTTATATTTTGGTTTCATCTGACCATATGACATTCTCCCAATCCTCTTCTGGATCATCCAAATGCACTCTAGCAAACTTCAGACGGGCCTGGACATGTACTGGCTTAAGCAGGGGGACACGTCTTGCACTGCAGGATTTGAGTCCCTGGCGGCGTGGTGTGTTACTGATGGTAGGCTTTGTTACTTTGGTCCCAGCTCTCTGCAGGTCATTCACTAGGTCCCCCCGTGTGGTTCTGGGATTTTTGCTCACCGTTCTTGTGATCAATTTGACCCCACGGGGTGAGATCTTGCGTGGAGCCCCAGATCGAGGGAGATTATCAGTGGTCTTGTATGTCTTCCCTTTCCTAATAATTGCTCCCACAGTTGATTTCTTCAAACCAAGCTGCTTACCTATTGCAGATTCAGTCTTCCCAGCCTGGTGCAGGTCTACAATTTTGTTTCTGGTGTCCTTTGACAGCTCTTTGGTCTTGGCCATAGTGGAGTTTGGAGTGTGACTGTTTGAGGTTGTGGACAGGTGTCTTTTATACTGATAACAAGTTCAAACAAGTGCCATTAATACAGGTAACGAGTGGAGGACAGAGGAGCCTCTTAAAGAAGAAGTTACAGGTCTGTGAGAGCCAGAAATATTGCTTGTTTGTAGGTGACCAAATACTTATTTTCCACCATAATTTGCAAATAAATTCATTAAAAATCCTACAATGTGATTTTCTGGAAAAAAAATTCTCAATTTGTCTGTCATAGTTGACGTGTACCTATGTTGAAAATTACAGGCCTCTCTCATCTTTTTAAGTGGGAGAACTTGCACAATTGGTTTCTGACTAAATACTTTTTTTCCCCACTGTATTTAGATTGTAGTTAGGTATTGTAGGTCGTTTATCTAGGTAGTTATCGTAGGTTATAGAAGGTAATTATTGTAGGTAAGAATTGTATTCGGCTGAGCCCGGTGAAGGACGAGGCTAGCTAACCCACTACCTGGACTGGCTAGCGGGTAGCTACTGGTAACTATTAGCAACTGTGGATAGTTGTTTCCAATGTTATTTCACACTTAAGAGTACCTGTAATTGTGCCAGCTAGCTGCCTACCATTCAGCTGTTTTTCTAACCTCAATATTTGAAGTGTTAACGTTCAAGTAGCTACTGTACTCGAAATGTAGCTAGCTTGTTGCTACCTGGATAGCTAACTAAACAATAGCTGGAACGACCTAGCGAACAGACGTGAACTGGCTGAATCTATTCAGTGGCTAGCTTTGCACTTAAACTGGCTAACAGTAGCTACTAAGGGTAAGTTATAACCTACATTTATTTTTGTTTTGTTTTTACATACTGGTAACCAGAGTCGTTCAAGGGAATTCGGGACATGGGTGACTAGTTAACGTTAGCTTGGCTCTCTCTGTGTGTTCGTGCCGTGGGAGGAGATGTTTTTCGTTGGCAGAGAGCAATGGCTAGCTAGTATGCTAACTATTCTAGCTAACTAACTGGCTGAATAAGTTGATGACAGACTCACTCAAACTGTCAAAACTAACCCAAAACTTTACACAACGTTAGACACGGACACGAATGATCTGCTTGGCGTGTTAACACACTGGTGGTTTGTTGTAACCGAGTATTGGTGCTAAACCGTGTTATTGGAGGCTGGCATGCTAGTTGGCTATGGCGTCACAGGATTCGGTGCCCTGGACGGTTTTCACAGAAGAATACTGTACCAAGTTAGCTAGCTGAATAAACAAAATTAGACTTCGAAAAGGCAATTGATAAAGTTCGACTGGGGTTTATATATAAATGCCTGTAGCATTTCAATTTTGGAGAATCTCTTATAAAATGGGTCAAAATCATGTATAGTAACCCTAGGTGTAAAATAGTAAATAATGGCTATTTCTCAGAATGTTTTAAACTGTCAAGAGGAGTGAAACAAGGTTGTCCACTATCGGCATATCTATTTATTGTGGCCATCGAGATGTTAGCTATTAAAATCAGATCCAATAATAATATTAGAGGATTAGAAATCCACGGCTTAAAAACAAAGGTGTCATTGTACGCTGATGATTCATGTTTTCTTTTAAATCCACAACTAGAATCCCTCCACAGCCTCATAGAGGATCTAGATACATTTTCTAACCGCTCTGGATTACAACCAAATTATGACAAATGTACTATATTACGTATTGGATCACTAAAAATACAATTTTTACATTACCATGTACAGTGGGGCAAAAAAGTATTTAGTCAGCCACCAATTGTGCAAGTTCTCCCACTTAAAAAAATGAGAGAGGCCTGTAATTTTCATCATAGGTACACGTCAACTATGAAAGACAAAATGAGAAAAAAAATCCAGAAAATCACATTATAGGATTTTTAATGAATTTATTTGCAAATTATGGTGGAAAATAAGTATTTGGTCAATAACAAAAGTTTTGTCAATACTTTGTTATATACCCTTTGTTGGCAATGACACAGGTCAAACGTTTTCTGTAAGTCTTCACAAGGTTTTCACACACTGTTGCTGGTATTTTGGCCCATTCCTCCATGCAGATCTCCTCTAGAGCAGTGATGTTTTGGGGCTGTCGCTGGGCAACACGGACTTTCAACTCCCTCCAAAGATTTTCTATGGGGTTGAGATCTGGAGACTGGCTAGGCCACTCCAGGACCTTGAAATGCTTCTTACGAAGCCACTCCTTCGTTGCCCGGGCGGTGTGTTTGGGATCATTGTCATGCTGAAAGACCCAGCCACGTTTCATCTTCAATGCCCTTGCTGATGGAAGGAGGTTTTCACTCAAAATCTCACGATACATGGCCCCATTCATTATTTCCTTTACACGGATCAGTCGTCCTGGTCCCTTTGCAGAAAAACAGCCCCAAAGCATGATGTTTCCACCCCCATGCTTCACAGTAGGTATGGTGTTCTTTGGATGCAACTCAGCATTCTTTGTCCTCCAAACACGACGAGTTGAGTTTTTACCAAAAAGTTATATTTTGGTTTCATCTGACCATATGACATTCTCCCAATCCTCTTCTGGATCATCCAAATGCACTCTAGCAAACTTCAGACGGGCCTGGACATGTACTGGCTTAAGCAGGGGGACACGTCTTGCACTGCAGGATTTGAGTCCCTGGCGGCGTGGTGTGTTACTG
This sequence comes from Coregonus clupeaformis, assembly GCF_020615455.1. NCBI lineage: Eukaryota > Metazoa > Chordata > Actinopteri > Salmoniformes > Salmonidae > Coregonus > Coregonus clupeaformis. The sequence continues at coordinate 3,896,176 of NC_059222.1, forward strand.
ATGGTAGGCTTTGTTACTTTGGTCCCAGCTCTCTGCAGGTCATTCACTAGGTCCCCCCGTGTGGTTCTGGGATTTTTGCTCACCGTTCTTGTGATCAATTTGACCCCACGGGGTGAGATCTTGCGTGGAGCCCCAGATCGAGGGAGATTATCAGTGGTCTTGTATGTCTTCCCTTTCCTAATAATTGCTCCCACAGTTGATTTCTTCAAACCAAGCTGCTTACCTATTGCAGATTCAGTCTTCCCAGCCTGGTGCAGGTCTACAATTTTGTTTCTGGTGTCCTTTGACAGCTCTTTGGTCTTGGCCATAGTGGAGTTTGGAGTGTGACTGTTTGAGGTTGTGGACAGGTGTCTTTTATACTGATAACAAGTTCAAACAAGTGCCATTAATACAGGTAACGAGTGGAGGACAGAGGAGCCTCTTAAAGAAGAAGTTACAGGTCTGTGAGAGCCAGAAATATTGCTTGTTTGTAGGTGACCAAATACTTATTTTCCACCATAATTTGCAAATAAATTCATTAAAAATCCTACAATGTGATTTTCTGGAAAAAAAATTCTCAATTTGTCTGTCATAGTTGACGTGTACCTATGTTGAAAATTACAGGCCTCTCTCATCTTTTTAAGTGGGAGAACTTGCACAATTGGTTTCTGACTAAATACTTTTTTTCCCCACTGTAGTTTACCAATAAAATGGTCTGATGGTGATGTGGATATACTCAGAATACATATCCCAAAGGAAATAAATAATCTCACTTCAATAAATTTTAATAGAAAGTTAGCAAAAATAGATAAGATCTTACTACCATGGAAAGGAAAATACATGTCAATTTGTGGAAAAATCACCCTTATTAACTCTTTAGTATTATCCCATTTTACCTATTTGCTTATGGTCTTGCCTACACCTAGCGAACAGTTTTTTAAATTATATGAGAAAAAAAGATTCCATTTTATTTGGAACGGCAAGCCAGACAAAATTAAGAGGGCATATTTATATAATGAATATGAATTCGGAGGACAGAAATTATTAAATATTAAAGCATTAGACCTACCACTAAAAGCTTCAGTCATACAAAAGTTATACTTAAATCCGAACTGGTTCTCAAGCAAATTAGTAAGATTGTCTCACCCAATGTTCAAGAAAGGCCTTTTTCCCTTTATTCAGATTACAACAACTAATTTGCAGTTATTTTAAAAGGAAATAATCTCCCAAATCTCACTATTTCTAAAACAAGCCATAGAAAGTTGGTTGCAATTTCAATTTAATCCTCCAGAAACGACCGAACAAATATTGTGGTTAAATATACTAATTGACAAAAAAACTTTATTTTTTGACAGAATGTTTAAAAAAGGTATAATCTTCGTAAATGATATCATCGGTAGGACTGGTGGAGTTATGTCGCACATGCAGCTAACAAAAACATATGGAAATGTCTGCTCTACCCAAAATTACAACCAAATAATTGCAGCCTTACCACAAAAGTGGAAGAGGAAAGTGGAAGGGGGAGAAAGTAAGGAACTTGTCTGTCGGCCTTGCATTAAAGAACATCATTGGTTAAGGAAAACTGTGATAAATAAAAAAGTATATCAGTTTCACTTAAGGACCAAAGGATTGACAGCCGTCCCATATAGATTGCAAAATAGTTGGGAAGAGATTTTTGACGTACCGATCCCATGGCATAGTGTTTATGAACTGACACGCAAAACGACACCGGATTCAAAAATTAGAATCTTTCAATTTAAATTATTATATAAAATTCTTGCTACCAATAGAATGTTATTTATATGGGGGATACAATCTTCCCAGCTCTGCAGATTTTGCTGTGAAGAGACAGAATCATTAGATCATTTGTTTTGGTTCTGTCCATTTGTAGCTTGTTTTTGGTCCAGGAATGGCTAAAGGATTGCAATATTTACCTGGAGCTAACCTTGCAGATAGCATTACTGGGTGATCGGAAAAGTCATAATAATAATAATAATAATAATAATATGCCATTTAGCAGACGCTTTTATCCAAAGTCACTTGCAGTCATGTGTGCATACATTTTTACGTATGGGTGGTCCCGGGGATCGAACCCACTACCCTGGCGTTACAAGCGCCATGCTCTACCAATTGAGCTACAGAGGACCACCCATACATAGTCAATTGATCAATAATATAATAATACTTTTAGCAAAAATGTTTATTTTTAATTCATCTGTAGAAGCAATGAGAATAGAAAGGTTCAGAACTTTTGTAAAACATCACAGTACGGTTGAAATATGTATGGCAAATAGAAATCCTATATGGATGGTGTAAAGAGATACAGTGGGGAGAACAAGTATTTGATACACTGCCGATTTTGCAGGTTTTCCTACTTACAAAGCATGTAGAGGTCTGTAATTTTTATCATAGGTACACTTCAACTGTGAGAGACGGAATCTAAAACAAAAATCCAGAAAATCACATTGTTTGATTTTTAAGTAATTAATTTGCATTTTATTGCATGACATAATTATTTGATACATCAGAAAAGCAGAACTTAATATTTGGTACAGAAACCTTTGTTTGCAATTACAGAGATCATACGTTTCCTGTAGGTCTTGACCAGGTTTGCACACACTGCAGCAGGGAATTTGGCCCACTCCTCCATACAGACCTTCTCCAGATCCTTCAGGTTTCGGGGCTGTCGCTGGGCAATACGGACTTTCAGCTCCCTCCAAAGATTTTCTATTGGGTTCAGGTCTGGAGACTGGCTAGGCCACTCCAGGACCTTGAGATGCTTCTTACGGAGCCACTCCTTAGTTTCCCTGGCTGTGTGTTTCGAGTCGTTGTCATGCTGGAAGACCCAGCCATGACCCATCTTCAATGCTCTTACTGAGGGAAGGAGGTTGTTTGCCAAGATCTCGCGATACATGGCCCCATCCATCCTCCCCTCAATACGGTGCAGTCGTTCTGTCCCCTTTGCAGAAAAGCATCCCCAAAGAATGATGTTTCCACCTCCATGCTTCACGGTTGGTATGATGTTCTTGGGGTTGTACTCATCCTTCTTCTTCCTCCTGTCACGCTCTGGCTCCGGGACTGTGTATTTTGAGCCAGGGTGTGTTCATTTGGTTGTGTTTGGTATTGGTTGTGTTGTATTTGGTTGTGTTTCCTTGTTTGGTCGTGTGACTCCCAATCAGTGGTAACGAGTGTCAGCTGTCGGCTCGTTATCTCTGATTGGGAGCCATATTTAAACTGTCAGTGTTCACCTTAGTGTTGTGGGTTTTTGTTCCTTGTCAGTCATTGTAACTGAGGACTTCACGATTCGTCATTGTTTGTTGTTTTTTGTAGTGAGTACTTTAATTTAATAAAGTCATGTTCGCTCAACGCGCTGCGCTTTGGTCTCCCTCATTAGACGATCGTGACAGAAAAACCCACCTTAACCAGATCAAGCAGCATGAAGAAGAGAGAGGATGGACTTGGGAGCAGTTGAGTAGGAGTCTCGACTGGGCCAAGCCAAGAGAAGAGGAGAGAGGTTGGACTTTGGAGCAGTGGGGTGATAGTCTGGCGAGAACGATGGAGGCCTGGTCCACGAAGAGGAGAGAACCCCAGAAAATTTTTAGGGGGGGGCTCACGACGTCGGACCAGCAGGAGGCCGCGATAGAGCGGTCCAGTGGGTTGCCGGAGGAGGCCGTCGGGTTACGGGGGCCACTGGTCGAAGAGGGGATGGAGGAAGTAGAGGCACGGCGAGAGGTACTGGCGTGTGTTTCCAGTCCGGTCCGGCCCGTTCCAGATCCCGGTGTAGGGCCAGTGGTGTGTGTCCCCAGTACAGTCCGGCCCATCCAAGCTCCCCGCACCAAGCCAGTGGTGTGCGTCGTCAGCCCTGTCCGGCCCGTTCCTGCTCTCCGCGCCAAGTCTGTGGTGCGCGTCGCCAGCCCTGTCAGACCCGTGCCTGCTCTCCGCACCAAGTCTATGGTGCGTTTCGCCAGCCCTGTCCGGCCCGTTCCTGCTCTCCGCACCAGGTCTGTGGTGCGCGCCGCCAGCCCAGTCCGGCCCATCCAAGCTCCCCGCACCAGGTCAGTGGTGCGCGTCGCCAGCCCTGTCCGGCCCGTGCCTGCTCTCCGCACCAAGTCTATGGTGCGTTTCGTCAGCCCTGTCCGGCCTGTTCCTGCCACTCGCACCAAACCAGGGGTGCGAGTCGCCAGCCTGGTCCAGCCCGTTCCTGCTACTCGCACCAAGCCAAGGGTGCGAGTCGTCAGCCGGATTCTGCCTGTTCCTGCCACTCGCACCAAGTCAAGGGTGCGAGTCGTCAGCCGGATTCAGCCCATTCCTGCTACTCGCACCAAGCCAAGGGTGCGAGTCGTCAGCCGGATTCAGCCCATTCCTGCTACTCGCACCAAGCCAGGGATGCGAGTCTTCAGCCTGGTGAGGCCTGTTCCGGCTCCACGCACCATGCAAAGGGTGCGTATCGTCTGCCAGGTCCGGTCCATTCCTGCCTCACGCGCCAAGCCAGGGGTGCGCGTCGGCAGTCCTGATCCAGCTAACTGGGTCAGATCGGACTGGGGGCACTACGGGGGGATTGTAGTAGGGTGGTGGTCAAGCCCGGAGCCGGAGCCGCCTCCGAGGAGCAATACCCACCCAGCCCTTCCCTATTTGGGGTGTAGGCGCGGTCGGAGTCCGCGCCTTTAGGGGGGGGTACTGTCACGCTCTGGCTCCGGGACTGTGTATTTTGAGCCAGGGTGTGTTCATTTGGTTGTGTTTGGTATTGATTGTGTTGTATTTGGTTGTGTTTCCTTGTTTGGTCGTGTGACTCCCAATCAGTGGTAACGAGTGTCAGCTGTCGGCTCGTTATCTCTGATTGGGAGCCATATTTAAACTGTCAGTGTTCACCTTAGTGTTGTGGGTTTTTGTTCCTTGTCAGTCATTGTAACTGAGGACTTCACGATTCGTCATTGTTTGTTGTTTTTTGTAGTGAGTACTTTAATTTAATAAAGTCATGTTCGCTCAACGCGCTGCGCTTTGGTCTCCCTCATTAGACGATCGTGACACCTCCAAACACGGTGAGTGGAGTTTAGACCAAAAAGCTCTATTTTTGTCTCATCAGACCACATGACCTTCTCCCATTCCTCCTCTGGATCATCCAGATGGTCACTGGCAAACTTCAGACGGGCCTGGACATGCGCTGGCTTGAGCAGGGGGACCTTGCGTGCGCTGCATGATTTTAATCCATGACGGCGTAGTGTGTTACTAATGGTGTTCTTTGAGACTGTGGTCCCAGCTCTCTTCAGGTCATCGACCAGGTCCTGCCATGTAGTTCTGGGCTGATCCCTCACCTTCCTCATGATCATTGATGCCCCACGAGGTGAGATCTTGCATGGAGCCCCAGACCGAGAGTGATTGACCGTCATCTTGAACTTCTTCCATTTTCTAATAATTGCGCCAACAGTTGTTGCCTTCTCACCAAGCTGCTTGCCTATTGTCCTGTAGCCCATCCCAGCCTTGTGCAGGTCTACAATTTTATCCCTGATGTCCTTACACAGCTCTCTGGTCTTGGCATTTGTGGAGAGGTTGGAGTCTGTTTGATTGAGTGTGTGGACAGGTGTCTTTTATACAGGTAACGAGTTCAAACAGGTGCAGTTAATACAGGTAATGAGTGGAGAGCAGGAGGGCTTCTTAAAGAAAAACGAACAGTGTCAAGATCGCCTATGAAATACGACCAAAGCGCAGCGTTGGGAGTGAACATGACTTTAATGTTGAAATAACGACAAAACAAAACACGATCCGTAACGTCCTCAGTACATAGACTGAACATAGAACAAAAACCCACAAACAAACAGTGAAACACAACAGTATATATATATGGCTCCCAATCAGAGATAACGAGCCGACAGCTGACACTCGTTACCCTCCGATTGGGAGTCATTGACCAATCACCACTAAACACAAACAAAATGAAACTCACCCAACCCCAACACCACCAAATGAGATACACCCTGGCTCTAACACACAGTCCTAGAACCAGAGTGTGACAGTACCCCCAAAGGCGCGGACTGCGACCGCGCCTAACTACAAGCAAACAGGGAGGGCTGGGTGGGCATTCCTCCTCGGCGGAGGCTCCGGCCCGGGCTTCCTCCCCACTTCCTCTCCAACCCCCCAAAGTACCCCTGGGCCTGTCTAGCCCCGCTGGCCGGAACCGGACTGACGACACGCGCCCCTGGCTTGGTGCGTGGATCCTGGCTGGACGGCTCTGGCGGATCCCGGCTGGACGGCTCTGGCGGATCCCGGCTGGACGGCTCTGGCGGATCCCGGCTGGACGGCTCTGACGGATCCCGGCTGGACGGCTCTGACGGATCCCGGCTGGACGGCTCTGGCGGATCCTGGCTGGAAGGCTCTGGCGGATCCCGGCTGGACGGCTCTGGCGGATCCCGGCTGGACGGCTCTGGCGGATCCCGGCTGGAAGGCTCTGGCGGATCCCGGCTGGACGGCTCTGGCGGATCCTGGCTGGAAGGCTCTGGCGGATCCCGGCTGGACGGCTCTGACGGATCCCGGCTGGACGGCTCTGACGGATCCTGGCTGGACGGCTCTGGCGGATCCCGGCTGGACGGCTCTGACGGATCCCGGCTGGACGGCTCTGGCGGATCCCGGCTGGACGGCTCTGGCGGATCCTGGCTGGACGGCTCTGACGGATCCTGGCTGGCCGGCTCATGGCTGGCTGACGGATCTGGCTGCTCGTGGCTGGCTGACGGATCTGGCTGCTCATGGATGGCTGACGGATCTGGCTGCTCGCGGCTGGCTGACGGATCTGGCTGCTCGTGGATGGCTGACGGATCTGGCTGCTCATGGCTGGCTGACGGATCTGGCTGCTCATGGCTGGCGGAAGGATCTGGCTGCTCATGGCTGGCGGAAGGCTCTGGCTGATCCTGTCTGGCGGAAGGCTCTGGCTGATCCTGTCTGGCGGAAGGCTCTGGCTGATCCTGTCTGGCGGACGGCTCTGGCTGGACAGGGCTGACGACGCACCCCGTAGGCTCGGTGCGTTGAGCAGGGACAGGCAGAACCGCACTGGGGACACACACCCCTGGCCCTACACGGGGATCAGGAACGGGCCGGACCGGACTGGAAACACCCCCAGTACCTCTCGCCGTGCCTCCACACTTTCCATCCCCTTCGTAACCAGTGGCCCCCTTAAACTGGCGGCCATATCTGCCAACCTCCTGCACTCCTCCAACCCCGTACACCTGCTGCCCCGACGTCGTGAGCCCCCCCCTAAAAATTTTCTGGGGGTCTCTCCTCTCCGTGGACCAGGCCTCCATCATTCTCGCCCAATTCTCGCTCCTCTGTTTCCAATTATCGCCCTTCAGCTCCTGGACACGCTGCTTGGTCTGGTCTTGGTGGGTTTTTCTGTCAAGATCGCCTATGAAATACGACCAAAGCGCAGCGTTGGGAGTGAACATGACTTTAATGTTGAAATAACGACAAAACAAAACACGATCCGTAACGTCCTCAGTACATAGACTGAACATAGAACAAAAACCCACAAACAAACAGTGAAACACAACAGTATATATATATGGCTCCCAATCAGAGATAACGAGCCGACAGCTGACACTCGTTACCTCCGATTGGGAGTCATTGACCAATCACCACTAAACACAAACAAAATGAAACTCACCCAACCCCAACACCACCAAATGAGATACACCCTGGCTCTAACACACAGTCCTAGAACCAGAGTGTGACAAACAGGTCTGTGAGAGCCGGAATTCTTACTGGTTGGTAGGTGATCAAATACTTATGTCATGCAATAAAATGCAAATTAATTACTTAAAAATCATACAATGTGATTTTCTGGATTTTTGTTTTAGATTCCGTCTCTCACAGTTGAAGTGTACCTATGATAAAAATTATAGACCTCTACATGCTTTGTAAGTAGGAAAACCTGCAAAATCGGCAGTGTATCAAATACTTGTTCTCCCCACTGTAGATGGGAGGTATTGAATAGAGTTGAAGGATGGGACTAATAACAAATAACAACAAATAATAACAAAGATAGCTAATAATGTAAGCATACTGTGTCCATAATAAGTATAAAGGTTGTATGTTGGGAGCTTTTGGGAAAGAGCACAGTTAGAAAGATATGGCATATAGAAGCAAACCGGATGGACATCATGAAAATGATCGGAGAGGTAGAGAGTAGAGGAAGTTCAGGAGCAAAAAAAATAATAAATATATATATATATATATATATATATATATATAATTGAATTATTGTAAAATTAACTGTGTCCATAAGGTGTAGATAGTAAGTATAGACCGGAAGTAGAGGCCTGGGCATTGTTGTTCACTAATTAACTCCAAGTAGGGAAAGGATGGCGGGGTTGAAAAGTAATAAAGGAGTATATATATAAAAAACATGGGGGATTGGAAGTGATGCAGACAATTACATTGATAGAAGATACAATCTATCTGCAATATTAAGCTGATCCATCCCCCCCCCCAAAAAAAAAAGTTAGAGTCTATTGAACCGCTGTAGTTTACAACAATTATAATTTCTAAAGTGGAAGTTGGGAGAGTTATATTTGAGTGTTTCACTGAAACGTGAGGGAGGCCCCGCTCTCTCGCTTTCCCAGATGTTTAGTTCATTTCATTCCGATCTCCTTTGCATTATTGTAGCCGTTTTCTGTAGCCTGTCAACTATGTGTCTGTCTATCCCTATTCTCTCCTCTCTGCACAGGCCATACAAACACTTCACACCACGTGGCTGTTGCCACTCTAATCTGGTGGTCCCTGCGCGCACGACCCACGTGGAGTTCCAGGTCTCTGGGAGCCTCTGGAACTGCCGTTCTGCGGACAACAAGGCAGAGTTCATCTCAGCCTATGCTACCCTCCAGTCCCTCGACTTCTTGGCGCTGACGGAAACATGGATTACCACAGAAAACACAGTTACTCCTACTGCTCTTTCCTCGATTGACCATGTGTTCTCGCATACCCCGAGAGCATCTGGTCAGCGCGGCGATGGCACAGGAATCCTCATCTCTCCCAAGTGGACATTCTCTGTTATTCCCCTGACCCATCTGTCTATCTCCTCATTTGAATTTCATGCTGTCACAGTCACTTGCCCATTCAAGCTTAACATCCTTGTCATTTATCGCTCTCCAGGTTCCCTTGGAGAGTTCATCAATGAGCTTGACGCCTTGATAAGTTCCTTTCCTGAGGATGGCTCACCCCTCACAGTTCTAGGTGACTTTAACCTCCCTATGTCTGCCTTTGACTCATTTCTCTCTGCCTCCTTCTTTCCACTCCTTTCCTCTTTTGACCTCACCCTCTCACTGTCCCCCCCTACTCACAAGGCAGGCAATACGCTTGACCTCATCTTTACTAGATGCTGTTCTTCTACTAATCTCACTGCAACTCCCCTCCAAGTCTCCGACCACTACTTTGTATCCTTTTCTCTCTTGCTCTCCTCCAACACTACTCACTCTGCCCCTACTCAGATGGTAATGTACCGTCGCAACCTTCGCTCTCTCTCTCCCACTACTTTTTCCTCTTCCATCCTATCATCTCTTCCCTCTGCTAAATCCTTCTCCCTCCGATCTCCTGATTCTGCCTCCTCAACCCTCCTCTCCTCCCTTTCTGCATCTTTTGACTCTCTATGTCTCCTATCCTCCCGGCCGGCTCGGTCCTCCCCTCCTGCTCCGTGGCTTGACGACTCATTGTGAGCTCACAGAAGAGGGCTCCGGGCAGGAAATGGAGGAAAACTTGACTCCCTGTGGACCTGTCATCTTTTCACTCCCTCCTCTCTACATTCTCTTCCTCTGTTTCCACTGCCAAAGCCACTTTCTACCACTCTGAATTTCAAGCCTCTGCCTCTAACCCTAGGAAGCTCTTTGCCACCTTATCCTCCCTGCTGAATCCTCCTCCTCCTCCTCCCTCCTCCCTCTCTGTGAATGACTTCGTCAACCATTTTGAAAAGAAGGTTGACGACATCAGATTCTCATTTATTAAGTCAAATGACACCACTGGTCCTGCTCACACTGCCCTACCCTATGCTTTGACTTCTTTCTCCCCTCTCTCTCCAGACGAAATCTTGCGACTTGTGATGGCCGGCCGCCCAACAACCTGCCCGCTTGACCCTATCCCCTCCTCTCTTCTCCAGACCATTTCCGGAGACCTTCTCCCTTACCTCACCTCGCTCATCAACTCATCCTTGACCGCTGGCCATGTCCCTTCCGTCTTCAAGAGAGCGAGAGTTGCACCCCTCCTCAAAAAACCTACACTCGATCCCTCCAATGTCAACAACTACAGACCAGTATCCCTTCTTTCTTTTCTCTCCAAAACTCTTGAGCATGCCGTTTCTAGCCAACTCTCTTGCTATCTCTCTCAGAATGACCTTCTTGATCCAAGCCAGTCAGGTTTCAAGTCTGGTCATTCAACTGAGACTGCTCTTCTCTGTGTCACGGAGGCTCTCCGCACTGTAAAAGCTAACTCTCTCTCCTCTGCTCTTATCCTTCTAGACCTATCCACTGCCTTTGATACTGTGAACCATCAGATCCTCCTCTCCACCCTCTCCGAGTTGGGCATCTCCGGCGCTGCACACTCTTGGATTGCGTCCTACCTGACAGGTCACTCCTACCAGGTGGCGTGGCGAGAATCTGTCTCTGCACCACGTGCTCTCACCACTAGTGTCCCCCAGGGCTCAGTTCTAGGCCCTCTCCTATTCTCTCTATACACCAAGTCACTTGGCTCTGTCATATCCTCACATGGTCTCTCCTATCATTGCTACGCAGATGACACACAATTAATTTTCTCCTTTCCCCCTTCTGATAACCAGGTGGCGAATTGCATCTCTGCATGTCTGGCAGACATATCAGTGTGGATGTCGGATCACCACCTCAAGCTGAACCTCGGCAAGACGGAGCTGCTCTTCCTCCCTGGGAAGGACTGCCCACTCCATGATCTTGCCATCACGGTTGATAACTTCATTGTGTCCTCCTCCCAGAGTGCAAAGAACCTTGGTGTGACCCTGGACAACACCCTGTCGTTCTCCGCTAACATCAAAGCGGTGACCCGATCCTGCAGGTTCATGCTCTACAACATTCACAGAGTACGACCCTACCTTACACAGAAAGCAGCACAGGTCCTAATCCAGGCACTTGTCATCTCCCGTCTGGATTACTGCAACTCACTGTTGGCTGGGCTCCCTGCCTGTGTCATTAAACCCCTACAACTTATCCAGAACGCTGCAGCCCGTCTGGTGTTCAACCTTCCCAAGTTCTCTCATGTCACCCCGCTCCTCCGCACACTCCACTGGCTTCCAGTTGAGGCTCGCATCTACTACAAGACCATGGTGCTTGCCTACGGAGCTGTGAGGGGAACGGCACCTCCTTACCTTCAGACTCTGATCCTACACCCAAACGAGGGCAACACGTTCATCCACCTCTGGCCTGCTAGCTCCCCTACCTCTACGGAAGCACAGGTCCCGCTCAGCCCAGTCAAAGCTATTCGCTGCTCTGGCACCCCAATGGTGGAATAAGCTCCCGCACAACGCCAGGACAGCGGAGTCACTGACCACCTTCCGGAGACACTTGAAACCCTACCTCTTTAAGGAATACCAGGAATAGTATAAGTAATCCTTCTACCCCCCCTCCCCCACCCCCCCATACAAAATATATAAGTTGAATGCACCAATTTGTAAGTCGCTCTGGATAAGAGCGTCTGCTAAATTATGTAAATGTAATGACAGCTTTGCACACTCTTGGAATTCTCTCAACCAACTTCATGAGGTAGTCACCTGGAATGCATTTCAATTAACAGGTGTGTCTTCAGTTGTGTTGTGACAAGGAAGGAGGGGTATACAGAAGATAGCCCTATTTAGTGGCAAGAACAGTTCAAATAAGCAAAGAGAAATGACAATCCTTCATTACTTTAAGACATGAAGGTCAGTCAATTCGGAAAATGTCAAGAAATTTGAAAGTTAATTCAAGTGCAGTCACAAAAATCATCAAGCGCTATGATGAAACTGGCTCTCATGAGGACCATCACAGGAATGGAAGACCCAGAGTTACGTCTGCTGCAGAGGACAAGTTAATTAGAGTTACCAGCCTCAGAAATTGCAGCCCAAATAAATGCTTCACAGAGTTCAAGTAACAGACACATCTCAACATCAACTGTTCAGAGGGGACTATGTGAATCAGGCCTTCATGGTTGAATTGCTGCAAAGAAACCACTACTAAAGGACACCAATAAGAAGAAGAGACCTGCTTGGGCCAAGAAACACGAGCAATGGCCATTAGACCGGTGGACATTTCCAAATTGGAGGTTTTTGGTTCCAACCGCCGTGTCTTTGTGAGACGCGATGTGGGTGAACGGATTATCTCCGCATGTGTAGTTCCCACCGTAAAGCATGGAGGAAGAGGTGTTATGGTGTGGGGATGCTGTTTTGGTGACACTGTCTGTGATTTATTTACAATTCAAGGCACACTTAACCAGCCTGGCTACCACAGCATTCTGCAGCGATACGCCATCTAATCTGGTTTGGGTTTAGTGGGACTATCATTTGTTTTTCAACAGGACAATGACCCAACTCAACTCCAGGCTGTGTAAGGTCTATTTGACCAAGAAGGAGAGTGATGGAGTGCTGCATCAGATGGCTACCACAATCCCACGACCTCAACCCAATTGAGATGGTTTGGGATGAGTCGGATGGCAGAGTGAAGGAAAAGCAGCCAACAAGTGCTAAGCATACAGTCGTGGTCAAAAGTTTTGAGAATGACACAAATACTAATTTTCACAATGTCTGCTGCCTCAGTTTTGATGATGGCAATTTGCATATACTCCAGAATGTCATGAAGAGTGATCAGATGAATTGCAATTAATTGCAAAGTCCCTCTTTACCATGAAAATGAACTTAATCCCCAAAAAACATTTCCACTGCATTTCAGCCTTGCCACAAAAGGACCGGCTGCCATCATGTCTGTGATTCTCTAGTTAACACAGGTGAGAGTGTTGATGAGGACACGGCTGGAGATCACTCTGTCATGCTGATTGAGTTAGAATAACAGATTGGAAGCTTTAAAAGGAGGGTGGTGCTTGAAATCATTGTTCTTCCTCTGTTAACCATGGTTACCTGCAAGGAAACACGTGCCGTCATCATTGCTTTGCACAAAAAGGGCTGCACAGGCAAGGATATTGCTGCTAGTAAGATTGCACCTAAATCAACCATTTATCGGATCATCAAGAACTTCAAGGAGAGAAAGCGCCCAAGAAAGTAGAGCAAGCGCCAGGACCATCTCCTAAAGTTCATTCAGCTGCGGGATCGGGGCACCACCAGTGCAGAGCTTCCTCGGGAATGGCAGCAGGCAGGTGTGAGTGCATCTGCACGCACAGTGAGGCGAAGACTTTTGGAGGATGGCCTGGTGTCATGAAGGGCAGCAAAGAAGCCACTTCTCTACAGGAAAAACATCAGGGACAGACTGATATTCTGCAAAAGGTACAGGGATTGGACTGCTGAGGACTCTGATGAATCCCCTTTCCGAATGTTTGGGGCACCCGGAAAACACCTTGTCCGGAGAAGACAAGGTGAGCGCTACCATCAGTCCTGTGTCATGCCAACATTAAAGCATCCTGAGACCATTCATGTGTGGGGTTGCTTCTCAGCCAAGGGAGTGGGATCACTCACAATTTTGCCTAAGAACACAGCCATGAATAAAGAATGGTACCAACACATCCTCCGAGAGCAACTTCTCCCAACCATCCAAGAACAGTTTGGTTACTTTTCCACCATGATGGAGCACCTTGCCATAAGGCAAAATTGATAACTAAGTGGCTCGGGGAACAAAACATCGACATTTTGGGTCCATAGCCAGGAAACTCCCCAGACCTTAATCTCATTGAGAACTTGTGATCGATCCTCAAGAGGCGGGTGGACAAACAAAAACCCATGAATTCTGACAAACTCCAAGCATTGATTATGCAAGAATGGGCTGCCATCAGTCAGGATGTGGCCCAGAAGTTAATTGACAGCATGCCAGGGCGGATTGCAGAGGTTTTGAAAAAGAAGGGTCAACACTGCAAATATTGACTCTTTGCATAAACTTAAATGTAATTGTCAATAAAAGCCTTTGACACTTATGGAATGCTTGTAATTATACTTCAGTATACCATAGTAACATCTGACAAAAATATCTCATAACTTGGTGAAGACCAATACTTGTGTCATTCTCAAAACGTTTGACCACGACTGTATGTGGGAGCTCCTTCAAGACTGTTTGAAAAGCATTCCTCATGAAGCTGGTTGAGAGAATGCCAAGAGTGTGCAAAGCTGTTATCAAGGCAAAGGGTGGCTACTTTGAAGAATCTCAAATTACTCTAAGGGGAGACACAGGGGATGGATTGGTGGGAGCGGGACTGATAAGCAGCCTTGGTTGCTGGGTGGGATTGAAAGGGGTGGGAGGCATGCCTTCTCCTGGTTGGCTGTTGGGGGGGGATTAGGCGGGGAAGGAAGCATGGTTTCCTGGTGGGGAGGGAGGATGCGGGCGGGTGGATGTGGACTGAGGGGAGAAATGGGTCGGGGTTATCTTTATATGAATTTTGTAGATACAATTTTTAAAAACTGTAACCCCCCTCTGAAAATGAAAAATATGTAAGCTTTTGGAAAATAACATATACTTAGTTTTACCCATTTCAGTTCAACAAGGGCTTTCTGCAAAGCAAAAAAGTTTTTGCAGACCAATATTGTTTATATAGACAGTAAAAAATACAGGACCTAAATTCAAACCCTGTGGAGCACCCTTAGCAATATCAAGGAAACTTGACTTAACACCATCAGAAAAAACAGTGTCCTGTCTGACAGGTAATTTTCAAACCAGATGCTGTGACTCAGGCCAATTTCAGACAGTCTACGAATTAATCATGAATGGTCCACAGTGTCGAAAGTTTTCAACATTTCTATGAAAAGGCCAGCACAATGCTGTCTTTTGTCCATGCAAATTACAATGTAATTTTTCACCAAAGAAGCAGCGGATATAGTCCTATGACCTGGCCTGAAGCCAGACTGATAAAAGAGCTAAGCTGAGTGTTGATGAAAGATTCAAAAAAATTTGCTAGGCAAGACAGTTTAGAGATCGTTTTAACAATTACATTTTTGGGGTGAAGCTTGCATTCAATTCCCACTCTCTGATGCACACAACAAGCTTCCATTCCCACTGTCAGAAGGGGATTTATGGCTGATTTAAGATGAAATCGTCAACCCTGTTACGGTCAACCCTGTTACGGTCAACCCTGTTACTTTAGTTGGCACTGAATAAGCACTTACTATAGTCATTTTTTTATTTAACCCCTTGAGATGGAAAACGTGCTTTTTATTAAGTTGAACATGTGCTCTTTATGACGGAATGTTAAAATTAGGTGATTTTTCATTTTTTTTATACCAAGCTACAGTTCTCAAAAGGCACCGAATTGGTGTAACGACCCACATGCCTTCTGTTCAGGTCTTAAGACCTATTCGTTCTGCAAATTCAATGTTAGCAATAAAATAGTAGTGGACTGTTGAGGCGATAGACAAAGTAGCTATAGTGTTGGTATTAGCGGGGTACTTGTTACAGCATTAGCTTCAGTAATAATAGAAGTGGCAGCTGAATGTCTATGTAGTCGGAATGACTCGTTGGGTATACATAATCCAGGTGACACTATGCAGCCGGGCATAGCACCACCGACAGCTAGGGACAGTTTTTGTTTCAGAATGCAGACATTTGGGTTTAGTTCTATAAGTCATACTTTTATGCATTAGTGGGGACCTTTTGACTTCGGTGGCCATTTTGGGACTTTTCTCTGCATCATGCTGCAGCCTTTGCTTGTCGTAAAGAGCATTCAGCAGTACTTGGTTGTTAACAGCATTCCATTCACTTAGGGATATCACACGCCAAGACATGGGAGCTGACAGGAAAACCAGCACCGTTGGTTGGGAGCAAAAGAGGCCTCCTTGTTTCTGACAGTGTCATTAGCCCTGCTAGCTTGTCAGATTTGAATTGCCATTTCCATTTGACATTTCCATTCATAGTGCAATAAGTGTGGTAGCAATTTAGGTAACTTGACCATCCATAACACCCTAATTATGCCTATATAAGTGCTATGACACTCAAATATTAAACTCTAATTTACATTTGCAGTTCGACACTTTCACATGTAACTTAAACTGTTTTACTGACTTGGAACATACGTCAACCAATATTTATGGTGGATGTTATGCTGTAAGATATTTAATGTGTCATTTAGACTGCCACAGTATGTAAACATCATCAATCACTTGTGGATATATGCTCATAAAACTGTTACTTAAAGTACAGTGGTACACCTTTTACCACAATTCTCAGACAACATACTGCAGTCTCCTAAGCGCTGACTACAGGGCTGCATTCATTAGGGCACGCATCAGAAAAAGTGTTAAAGCATTTTACAAAAAATAAAAATAGAAAGTCCAGGTAGTCACTCCATGTTTCAGTCCATTTTCTTCTGTTTGGTGTCTACAACCCAGGTATTTGGTTAAAAAGTTCAAGTATCAACTTGATTTGTTCCAGAGGGCAATTGGCTTTGCAGCAAAGGAGCATAAAAACAACAACATGAAACATTTCAAATCCACATGGATCACAATGACACACCGTTATAGTGAATAAAATGTGCCAGTACATCAAGTCATAGGCTGACAGCCATCAATACAAATATGAACACCCTCTGCTACACTAGGCCTACGAGTGATCGACATTAGCAGGAGCACAAAAGTATAGCAAGCCTAATAAGTAAAGTGCTCATCAACAACATATCAACAATGTGTTGACAATAACAGAAAACATAATCAATATCAACATCAACAACATATTACCATCGTCTTCCTCAACATCATCATCATCATCATCCCTAGCCTACCTCCTTCTCTTCCCTGTATTCGAAAGGGCAATGGCCATAGGGGTGTAGGAGTGCTTGTACCTGTTAGTCTTAACAGTGGGGAATCTAAACCGGGAGCTAGAGGGTAGGACCTGGTACTCAAGGTGTAGAGGGTGGGCACAGTCAGACAGGATGGATTCTGCCATCCTCACCACTTAGTCTGTTGTACAGATCAGATAGATCTGCTGGACTCCTGTGATCTTACTACCCACTTTCACTATTCTAGCTAATGCATTTTTTGCTTTGACACCAAGGTTTCCTTCAGTGGTGTAAAGTACTTAAGTCAAAATACTTTAAAGTACTTCTTAAGTAGTTTTTTGGGGTATCTGTACTTTACTTTACAATTGATATTTTTCCAACTTGTACTTTTACTTCACTACATTCCTAAAGAAAATGATGTACTTTTCACACACTTATCAAGAGAACATCTCTGGTTAACCCTACTGCCTCTGATCTGGCAGACTCACTGAATAAAATTGCTTGTTCGTAAATTATGTCTGAGTGTTGGAGTGTTCCCTTGGCTATCCGTCAATGAAAAGAACAAGAAAATGGTGCCGTCTGGTTTGCATAACATAAGGAATTTGAAATGGCTAAATACTTTTGATACATAAGTACATTTGAGCAATTCCATTTACTTTTGATACTTAAGTATATTTAAAACCAAATACTTTTAGACTTTTACTCAAGTAGTATTTTACTGGGTGACTTTCACTTTTACTTGAGTCATTTTCTATTAGGGTATCTTTACTTTTACTCAAGTATGACAATTAAGTACTTTTTCTACCACTGGTTACCGTACCAGCAAATCAAAGAAAATGTTAAGACAGACTACGTACGACTTATAAAAGAGATTAATCAAGGTCCTGTCTACCTGGAACATTGCCAGTTTCCTGAGACAAAAAAGGCGTTGCTGGCCCTTCTTACACAACATGTCAGTGTTACACTCGAAGGTCAATTTATTATCAATCATTAAGCCAAGATACTTGTAGTTGTTGTCTACAGTGTCCACCACCTGGCCTTTGATGATAGTGTTCTGAGGGGTAGGGGGTTGACGCCTGAAATCAATACACGTCTTTGGTTTTTGTCTCATTCAATAAAAATGCTCTGTCGCACCAATGTACAAAATCATCAACAAGAGGATGATGCAAAGATAGCACCAATGTTACTGAAGTGTTGAAACAACACTATATAACCCAAAGGAAGACTGCATGTTCAGCAGTCAGTGATACCGTAGACCCCCTTAGTTCGGTACAGGTCCAGCAGAGGGAACCTAATCCTAGTCACTGGGTGTAATAGTTGAGAGGTGGGGATGGTAACGCACACCCAACAAGACACCCAAGGAGTTGAGCCCTGCGATGAGACTGCATACTTTCTCCCTAAGAGGGACAGAGCGTATTGAAGGACGAGTGTTGATGACAGCAAGACATGAACAAAAACACAGACTGGGAGATACCGAAGAAGAGAAACATGATTTGTTTTTATTAATATTGAATGGAGAGTGTTAAAGAGTGACCCAGCAACACAGGATCAATATTCTTTTGAATTACTTTAAAAAATGACATTGGCACATTACATTGTTGCAGAAGCTTCATGCAGAAGTATTGTCATACCCTGATCTGTTTAACCTGTCTTTGTGATTGTCTCCACCCCCCTCCAGGTGTCACCCATCTTCCCCATTATCTCCATCTCCTGTGTTCTCTGTTTGTCTGTTGCCAGTTCGTTTTGTTTCGTCAAGCCTACCAGCGGTTTTCTCCTTGCTCCTGTCTTTGTCAAGTTCCTGTTTTCTAGTTTTCCCAGATTTGACCATTCTGCCTGCCCTGAGCCTGCCTGCTGTTCTGTACCTTTTGGACTCTGATCTGGATTACTGACCTCTGCCTGCCCTTGACCTGTTGTTTGCCTGCCCCCTGATTTTGTAATAAACATTGTTACTTCAACACTGTCTGCATTTGGCTCTTCTCCTGAAATGTGATATAACGAACTGGCCATGACTGACCCAGCATACTCTGAACAGCTCCGCAACGCCATCTCCTGCCAAGGAGCCACCATTGGAAGGCACGAGGAGTTGCTTCGTGGTCTGATGGAAGGGTTCCAGACCTTGGCCGAACGCCATGACCTACATAAGGGCATTTGCTGTATGATCGAGCACAACATTTTAGCAAGCCAAGTTGCCTAATAAGTAAAGTGCTCGTCAACAACATATCAACAATGTGTTGACAATAACAGAAAACATAATCAATATCAACATCAACAACATATTACCATCGTCTTCCTCAACATCATCATCATCATCCCTAGCCTACCTCCTTCTCTTCCCTGTATTTGAAAGGGCAATGACCATAGGGGTGTAGGAGTGCTTGTACCTGTTAGTCTTAACAGTGGGGAATCTACATTTACGTCATATAGCAGGCGCTCTTATCCAGAGCGACTTACAAATAGGTGCATTCACCTTATAGCCAGTGGGATAACCACTTTATCATATCCCAGGCATTCCTTAAAGAGGTGGGGTTTCAAATGTCTCCGGAAGGTGGTGAGTGACTACGCAGTCCTGGCGTCGTGAGGGAGCTTGTTCCACCATTGGGGTGCCAGAGCAGCGAACAGTTTTGACTGGGCTGAGCGGGAACTAAGCTTCCGCAGAGGTAGGGGAGCCAGCAGGCCAGCGGTGGATGAACGCAATGCCCTCGTTTGGGTGTAGGGACTGATCAGAGCCTGAAGGTACGGGGTTGCCGTTCCCCTCACAGCTCTGTAGGCAAGCACCATGGTCTTGTAGCAGATGCGAGCTTCAACTGGAAGCCAGTGGAGTGTGCGGAGGAGCGGGGTGACGTGAGAGAACTTGGGAAGGTTGAACACCAGACGGGCTGAGACATTCTGGATGAGTTGTAGGGGTTTAATGGCACAGGCAGGGAGCCCAGCCAACAGCGAGTTGCAGTAATCCAGACGGGAGATGACAAGTGCCTGGATTAGGACCTGTACCGCTTCCTGTGTAAGGCAGGGTCGTACTCTCCGAATGTTGTAGAGCATGAACCTACAGGATCGGGTCACCGCCTTGATGTTAGCGGAGAACGACAGGGTGTTGTCCAGGGTCACGCCAAGGCTCTTCGCACTCTGGGAGGAGGACACAACGGAGTTGTCAACCGTGATGGCGAGATCATGGAACAGGCAGTCCTTCCCCGGGAGGAAGAGCAGCTTCGTCTTGCCAAGGTTCAGCTTGAGGTGGTGATCCGTCATCCATACTGATATGTCTGCCAGACATGCAGAGATGCGATTCGCCACCTGGTTATCAGAAGGGGGAAAGGAGAAGATTAGTTGTGTGTCATCAGCGTAGCAATGATAGGAGGGGCCATGTGAGGATATGACAGAGCCAAGTGACTTGGTGTATAGCGAGAATAGGAGAGGGCCTAGAACTGAGTCCTGGGGGACACCAGTGGTGAGAGCACGTGGTGCAGAGACAGCTTCTCGCCACGCCACTTGGTAGGAGTGACCGGTCAGGTAGGACGCAATCCAAGAGTGAGCCGCGCCGGAGATGCCCAGCTTGGAGAGGGTGGAGAGGAGGATCTGATGGTTCACAGTATCAAAGGCAGCAGACAGGTCTAGAAGGACAAGAGCAGAGGAGAGAGAGTTAGCTTTAGCAGTGCGGAGAGCCTCCGTGACACAGAGAAGAGCAGTCTCAGTTGAATGACCAGTCTTGAAACCTGACTGGTTTGGATCAAGAAGGTCATTCTGAGAGAGATAGCAAGAGAGTTGGCTAAAGACGGCACGCTCAATAGTTTTGGAGAGAAAAGAAAGAAGGGATACTGGTCTGTAGTTGTTGACATCAGAGGGATCGAGTGTTGGTTTTTTGAGAAGGGGTGCAACTCTCGCTCTCTTGAAGACGGAAGGGACATAGCCAGCGGTCAAGGATGAGTTGATCAGCGAGGTGAGGTAAGGGAGAAGGTCACCGGAGATGGTCTGGAGAAGAGAGGAGGGGATAGGGTCAAGCGGGCAGGTTGTTGGGCGGCCTGCCGTCACAAGTCGCAAGATTTTATCTGGAGAGAGAGGGGAGAAAGAAGTCAAAGCATAGGGTAGGGCAGTGTGAGCAGGACCAGCAGTGTCATTTGACTTAACAAACGAGGATCGGATGTCGTCAACCTTCTTTTCAAGATGGTTGACGAAGTCATCCACAGAGAGGGAGGGGGGGGGGGGGATTCAGCAGGGAGGAGAATGTGGCAAAGAGCTTCCTAGGGTTAGAGGCAGATGCTTGGAATTTAGAGTGGTAGAAAGTGGCCTTAGCAGCAGAAAC
Source organism: Coregonus clupeaformis (assembly GCF_020615455.1). Classification (NCBI taxonomy): domain Eukaryota; kingdom Metazoa; phylum Chordata; class Actinopteri; order Salmoniformes; family Salmonidae; genus Coregonus; species Coregonus clupeaformis. The sequence continues at coordinate 3,917,345 of NC_059222.1, forward strand.
AGATGAAGAAAATGTAGAGAGGAGGGAGTGAAAAGATGCCAGGTCCGCAGGGAGTCTAGTTTTCTTCCATTTCCGCTCAGCTGCCCGTAGCTCTGTTCTGTGAGCTCGCAATGAGTCATTAAGCCACGGAGCTGGAGGGGAGGACCGAGCCGGCCGGGAGGATAGGGGACATAGAGAGTCAAAGGATGCAGAAAGGGAGGAGAGGAGGGTTGAGGAGGCAGAATCAGGAGATTGGAGGGAGAAGGATTGAGCAGAGGGAAGAGATGATAGGATGGAAGAGGAGAGAGTAGCGGGAGAGAGAGAGCGAAGGTTGCGACGGCGCATTACCATCTGTGTAGGGGCAGAGTGAGTAGTGTTGGAGAGAGGGAGAGAGAAAAGGATACAAAGTAGTGGTCAGAGACATGCAGGGGAGTTGCAGTGAGATTAGTAGAACAACAGCATCTAGTAAAGATGAGGTCAAGCGTATTGCCTTGTGAGTAGGGGGGGACGGTGAGAGGGTGAGGTCAAAAGAGGAGAGGAGTGGAAAGAAGGAGGCAGAGAGACATGAGTCAAATGTAGACGTAGGGAGGTTGAAATCCCCCAGAACTGTGAGGGGTGAGCCATCCTCAGGAAAGGAACTTATCAAGGCGTCAAGCTCATTGATGAACTCTCCAAGGGAACCGATTAGTTACCGGAGTGTAACTCCAGTTCTATGAGTGGAGCGGAGCCCCATAGGGGAGCTCTGCTCCTAATGGTTTACCCTCTGCCCTAAGGCAGCAACAGCCTGAGACAAAATTATGCACACACCTACAGCCAATAGGAGTACAGGTGTCCCTATAAGAGGGGGTGCCTCCCCTCAATCAGCCTCCCGAGATATTTTTCTTCAGCGAGACTAGAGAGGGTCGGCAGGGCCTTAAGTCCTATGGGGCTCCGCTCCACTCATAGAACTGGAGTTACACTCCGGTAACTAATCGTTCTATATCGTGGAGCTCCGCCCCATAGGGGAGCTCTGCTCCTAATGGTTTAAGGCGGAGCGTAGCGCTCCAAAATGTACTCCCTGCCGAGCCTAACACTTCCCATTGAAACGAGTAAGTCAAGCCTAGCAATGGCTGCAACCAAGTCCCGCAGTACTGCAACTAAAAACCCCTACGGGCGTCACAATATACCGCGTCATCGGTTAAAAAACCCGCCCCACCTAGTCCAATGGCAATGCCAATGACTAGTGGGCAGATCACCAGAATAGAAGCCATACTAATCTGTACTAGCAGATAGATGTGCCTCAATATCCTGTGAAAACACTACCGACCACTAATGGAATGACATCAAGTGTCACTCTACATTATGAACGCGGTAGACCGCCTCACTCACTCAATGGAATCCCAGAGATTAGTGGGCAGGAACAAAAACATGAGTCATACTAACTGAACAAGCAGATAGATGACCTCATATTCTGTTAATCAACGCATGCCTCTACTGTACTGATCCTGTCAGTCAGGATTCATGTCACAAAATATGTTTTCTTATCCAAAGCGGACCTGATGGAAACCCAGTCCATAGTCCTGCTTTTCCCTCTCTTCCTAGCTCCAGATCTCCCTTCAGCTATGCTGAGTACAGACCGAGCCAAAGAGTTAGAAAACACATCTGTCAAAAACACGTCTTCCTAACCAAAGCGGACCTGATGGAAACCTGAGTCCACAGTCCTGCTTCTCCTCTCTTTCTTGCTCAAGATCTCCCTTCAGCCACGCTGAGTACAGATCGAACCAGAGAATTAGAAGACATATCTAAGAGATAGAAACTGATAAATGGAGACGGCGTCGACCAGGATGCTGCTCTACAGATATCCTCTACTCCTGTTCCTCTAAAAAGGGCAGTAGAAGCCGCTACTCCACGAGTGGAGTGAGCTCTGATACCCTGAGGCAATTGCCGCCCTGCTACCTCATAAACTGTCTCAATGTCTTCACAAAGCCAGTGAGACAGCCTCTGTTTTGAAAGTGGTCTACCTAGTGCAGCCGCACCGTGACACACAAACAACTGAGGCGATGGCCTAATCGCTGCTGTGCGCTCGACGTAACACGCCAAAGCGCGTACCGGGCACAGGCGATGGAGCTTCTCCTCACTCCTCTCTCTATGAGGAGGAGGAGAAAAAGCCCACAGCTCCACGGTCTGTGACCTATATGAACTCTTAATAACCTTCGGCACAAATGCCGGGTTAGGACGTAACACTGCTCTGCTCAGGTCACCATTGATGGCCAGGCAGTCAGGTCTCGTCGAAAGAGCACACAAATCACTGACCCGCTTAGCTGTAGTCAAAGCGAGCAACAGTGCTGTCTTGATAGACAGCATCTTGAGGGGTATTTGATTCAATGGCTCGAACGGCGACTTACATAGTGTTTCGAGTACCAAAGCCAAATCCCACTGAGGAAGCGTGACTCTAGGTGTTGGCCTAAGTCGCCGCGTTCCTAATAGGAAGCGTTTCACTAGAGGGTGACTAAAGACATTGTCTCTGCCAAAACCCTCATGACAAGCTGAAATCGCTGCTGCAAACACTCTAATCGTGGCAGGCGATTTTTGCTTATCAAACATGAGCTGCAGAAAAGAGAGAATACTCTCCACCTGACAGCTCATGGGGTCCACACCTTGTGTGACACACCATCGTGAAAACACGTTCCATCTACTCAATCAATCAATCAATCAATTTTATTTTATATAGCCCTTCTTACATCAGTTAATATCTCGAAGTGCTGTACAGAAACCCAGCCTAAAACCCCAAACAGCTAGTAATGCAGGTGTAGAAGCACGGTGGCTAGGAAAAACTCCCTAGAAAGGCGAAAACCTAGGAAAAAACCTAGAGAGGAACCAGGCTATGAGGGGTGGCCAGTCCTCTTCTGGCTGTGCCGGGTGAAGATTATAACAGAACCATGCCAAGATGTTCAAAAATGTTCATAAGTGACAAGCATGGTCAAATAATAATCAGGAATAAATCTCAGTTGGCTTTTCATAGCCGATCATTAAGAGTTGAAAACAGCAGGTCTGGGACAGGTAGGGGTTCCATAACCGCAGGCAGAACAGTTGAAACTGGAATAGCAGCAAGGCCAGGCGGACTGGGGACAGCAAGGAGTCACCACGGCCGGTAGTCCCGACGTATGGTCCTAGGTGCTCAGGTCTCTCAGTTGGCTTTTCATAGCCGATCATTAAGAGTTGAAAACAGCAGGTCTGGGACAGGTAGGGGTTTCGTAACCGCAGGCAGAACAGTTGAAACTGGAATAGCAGCAAGGTCAGGCGGACTGGGGACAGCAAGGTGTCATCATGCCCGGTAGTCCTGACGTATGGTCCTAGGGCTCAGGTTCTCAGAGAGAAAGAGAGAACGAGAGAATTAGAGAGAGCATACTTAAATTCACACAGGACACTGGATAAGACAGGAGAAGTACTCCAGGTATAACCAACTAACCCCAGCCCCCGACACATAAACTACTGCAGCATAAATACTGGAGGCTGAGACAGGAGCGGTCCGGAGACACTGTGGCCCCATCCGAAGAAACCCCGGACAGGGCCAAACAGGAAGGATATAACCCCACCCACTCTGCCAAAGCACAGCCCCCCGCACCACTAGAGGGATATCCTCAACCACCAACTTACAATCCTGAGACAAGGCCGAGTATAGCCCACAGAGGTCTCCACCACAGCACAAACCAAGGGGGGGCGCCAACCCAGACAGGAAGATCACGTCAGTAACTCAACCCACTCAAGTGACGCACCCCTCCCAGGGACGGCATGAAAGAGCACCAGCAAGCCAGTGACTCAGCCCCTGCAACAGGGTTAGAGGCAGAGAACCCCAGTGGAGAGGGGAACCGGCCCGGCAGAGACAGCAAGGGCTGTTCGTTGCTCCAGAGCCTTTCCGTTCACCTTCACACTCCTGGGCCAGACTACACTCAATCATATGACCTACTGAAGAGATAAGTCTTCAGTAAAGACTTAAAGGTTGAGACCGAGTCTGCGTCTCTCACATGGGTAGGCAGACTGTTCCATAAAAATGGAGATCTATAGGAGAAAGCCCTGCCTCCGCTGTTTGCTTAGAAATTCTAGGGACAATTAGGAGGCCTGCGTCTTGTGACCGTAGCGTACGTATTGGTATGTACGGCAGGACCAACTCGGAAAGATAGGTAGGAGCAAGCCCATGTAACGCTTTATAGGTTAACAGTAAAACCTTGAAATCAGCCCTTGCCTTAACAGGAAGCCAGTGTAGGGAAGCTAGCACTGGAGTAATATGATCAAATTTCTTGGTTCTAGTCAGGATTCTAGCAGCCGTATTTAGCACTAACTGAAGTTTATTTAGTGCTTTATCCGGGTAGCCGGAAAATAGAGCATTGCAGTAGTCTAACCTAGAAGTAACAAATGCATGGATTAATTTTTCTGCATCATTTTTGGACAGAAAATTTCTGATTTTTGCAATGTTACGTAGATGGAAAAAAGCTGTCCTTGAAACAGTCTTGATATGTTCGTCAAAAGAGAGATCAGGGTCAAGAGTAACGCCGAGGTCCTTCACAGTTTTATTTGAGACGACTTTACAACCATCAAGATGAATTGTCAGATTTAACAGAAGATCTCTTTGTTTCTTGGGACCTAGAACAAGCATCTCTGTTTTGTCCGAGTTTAAAAGTAAAACGTTTTCAGCCATCCACTTCCTTATGTCTGAAACACAGGCTTCTAGCGAGGGCAATTTTGGGGCTTCACCATGTTTCATTGAAATGTACAGCTGTGTGTCATCCGCATAGCAGTGAAAGTTAACATTATGTTTTCGAATAACATCCCCAAGAGGTAAAATATATAGTGAAAACAATAGTGGTCCTAAAACGGAACCTTGAGGAACACCGAAATGTACAGTTGATTTGTCGGAGGACAGACCATTCACAGAGACAAACTGATATCTTTCCGACAGGTAAGATCTAAACCAGGCCAGAACTTGTCCGTGTAGACCAATTTGGGTTTCCAGTCTCTCCAAAAGAATGTGGTGATCGATGGTGTCAAAGGCAGCACTAAGGTCTAGTAGCACGAGGACAGATGCAGAGCCTCGGTCTGACGCCATTAAAAGGTCATTTACCACCTTCACAAGTGCAGTCTCAGTGCTATGATGGGGTCTAAAACCAGACTGAAGCATTTCGTACACATTGTTTGTCTTCAGAAAGGCAGTGAAGTTGCTGCGCAACAGCTTTTTCTAAAATTTTTGAGAGGAATGGAAGATTCGATATAGGCCGATAGTTTTTTATATTTTCCGGGTCAAGGTTTGGCTTTTTCAAGAGAGGCTTTATCACTGCCACTTTTAGTGAGTTTGGTACACATCCGGTGGATAGAGAGCTGTTTATTATGTTCAACATAGGAGGGCCAAGCACAGGAAGCAGCTCCTTCAGCAGTTTAGTAGGAATAGGATCCAGTATGCAGCTTGAAGGTTTAGAGGCCATGATTATTTTCATCATTGTGTCAAGAGATATAGTACTAAAACACTTAAGTGTCTCTCCCGATCCCAGGCCCTTGCAGAGCTGTGCAGTTTCAGGACAGCTAAGCCCTGGAGGAATACGCAGATTCAAAGAGGAGTCCGTAATTTGCTTTCTAATGGTCATGATCTTTTCCTCAAAGAAGTTCATGAATTTATTACTGCTGAAGTGAAAGCCATCCTCTCTTGGGGAATGCTGCTTTTTAGTTAGCTTTGCAACAGTATCAAAAAGAAATTTTGGATTATTCTTATTTTCCTCGATTAAGTTGGAAAAGTAGGATGATCGAGCAGCAGTGAGGGCTCTTCGGTACTGCACGGTACTGTCTTTCCAAGCTAGTCGGAAGACTTCCAGTTTGGTGTGGCGCCATTTCCGTTCCAATTTCCTGGAAGCTTGCTTCAAAGCTCGGGTATTTTCTGTATACCAGGGAGCTAGTTTCTTATGACAAATGTTTTTCGTTTTAGGGGTGCAACTGCATCTAGGGTATTGCGCAAGGTTAAATTGAGTTCCTCAGTTAAGTGGTTAACTGATTTTTGTCCTCTGACGTCCTTGGGTAGGCAGAAGGAGTCTGGAAGGGCATCAAGGAATTTTTGTGTTGTCTGAGAATTTATAGCACGACTTTTGATGCTCCTTGGTTGGGGTCTGAGCAGATTATTTGTTGCGATTGCAAACGTAATAAAATGGTGGTCCGATAGTCCAGGATTTTGTGGAAAAACATTAAGATCTACAACATTTATTCCATGGGACAAAACTAGGTCCAGAGTATGACTGTGGCAGTGAGTAGGTCCAGAGACATGTTGGACAAAACCCACTGAGTCGATGATGGCTCCGAAAGACTTTTGGAGTGGGTCTGTGGACTTCTCCATGTGAATATTAAAATCACCAAAAATTAGAATATGATCTGCTATGACTACAAGATCTGATAGGAATTCAGGAAACTCAGAGAGGAACGCTGTATATGGCCCAGGAGGCCTGTAAACAGTAGCTATAAAAAGTGATTGAGTAGGCTGCATAGATTTCATGACTAGAAGCTCAAAAGATGAAAACGCCATTTTTTTTTTGTAAATTGAAATTTGCTATCGTAAATGTTAGCAACACCTCCGCCTTTGCGGGATGCACGGGGAATATGGTCACTAGTGTAACCAGGAGGTGAGGCCTCATTTAACACAGCAAATTCATCAGGCTTAAGCCATGTTTCAGTCAGGCCAATCACATCAAGATTATGATCAGTGATTAGTTCATTGACTATGACTGCCTTTGAAGTGAGGGATCTAACATTAAGTAACCCTATTTTGAGATGTGAGGTATCACGATCTCTTTCAATAATGGCAGGAATGGAGGAGGTCTTTATCCTAATAAGATTGCTAGGGTGAACACCGCCATGTTTAGTTTTGCCCAACCTAGGTCGAGGCACAGACACAGTCTCAATGGGTATGGCTGAGCTGACTACACTGACTATGCTATTGGCAGACTCCACTAAGCTGGCAGGTTGGCTAACAGCCTGCTGCCTGGCCTGCACCCTATTTCACTGTGGGGCTAGAGGAGTTAGAGCCCTATCTATGTTGGTAGATAAGAGGAGAGCACCCCTCCAGCTAGGATGGAGTCCGTCACTCCTCAGCAGGTCAGGCTTGGTCCTGTTTGTGGGTGAGTCCCAGAAAGAGGGCCAATTATCCACAAATGTTATCTTTTGGGAGGGGCAGAAAACAGTTTTCAACCAGCGATTGAGTGCTGAGACTCTGCTGTAGAGCTCGGCTCACTTCCCCTAACTGGGAAGGGGCCAGAGACAATTACTCGATGCCGACACATCTTTCTAGCTGATTTACAAGCTGAAGCTATGTTGCACTTGGTGACCTCTGACTGTTTCATCCTAACATCGTTGGTGCCGACGTGGATAACAATATCTCTATACTCTCTACACTCGCCAGTTTTAGCTTTAGCCAGCACCATCTTTAGATTAGCCTTAACGTCGGTAGCCCTGCCCCCTGGTAAACAGTGTATGATCGCTGGGTGATTCGTTTTAAGTCTAATACTGCGGGTAATGGAGTCGCCAATGACTAGGGTTTTCAATTTGTCAGAGCTAATGGTGGGAGCCTTCGGGCGTCTCAGACCCCGTAACGGGAGGAGTAGAGACAAGAGAAGACTCAGACTCAGACTCCGACTCGCTACATAATGGGGAAAACCGGTTGAAGGTTTCTGTCGGCTGAATGAGCGACACCGGTTGAGCATTCCAACAGTATTTCCCTCCAGAAGCCATGAGAAAGTTGTCCGGCTGCGGGGGACTGTGCAGGGGGATTTATACTAACGTTACTGTCTGTACTTACTGGTGGCACAGACGCTGTTTCTTCCTTTCCTACACTGAAATTACCCTTGCCTAACGATTGCGTCTGAAGCTGGGCTTGTAGCACAGCTATTCTCGCCGTAAGGCGATCGTTCTCCCTGTATATTATGAGTACAGCGACTGCAATTAGAAGACATCATGTTAATGTTACTACTTAGCTTCGGCTGTTGAAGATGTTGACGAACCATGTCCAGATAAAGCGTCCGGAGTGAAAAAGTTGAATAAGGGAAAAAAGTTGCGATGGAAAAAAGGAAAATAAAGTAAAATTGGCAGCTAAAACGCACAGGAAAATGACTCTTCTGTCTCGGGATAAAACGTCCGGGGTGAAAAAGTTTAACGAAAAAAGATGAGTGAGGACAAAACTAAAAAGTTGGTAAATTTGTTGAACACAGAGATTGATTAAACGTTTATTAAAAGTAAAACGTGAATAGTTTGGCAGGTAACCAAGTAGCAACAAACAGCACAGCAGCACGGAGACAATGCGGAAGCGAGACGGAAGTCACGTAATCAGTCTTGCACGTAATCACTGGCATACATCTTAGAAGTGGAACTGGCACGTGAACCCTGTATGGTCCTGATCACTGCATCAGATAACCCACGGCGCTCTAGCCTGTCCCTCTCAGCAGCCAGGCCTTCAGTGGTTGGCCGATTATGGGCAATTTCCCTATCGTGCCATCCGCCTGAGACAACTTGTCCCGTCGATGTGGAATTGGCCAAGGTGGCGCAATCAACATCTGACTCATCTCCGCAAACCACAGAGCCCCCAGGCGATCGGGCGCTATCAGTATCACTGACAGCCCCCCTGACCTCACCCTGGCTAGCAGTGGGAGAATGCAGGACAGCGGAGGGAATGCATACAGGAGAACTCTCGGCCACGGTTGGTGCGCAAAGGCGTCCCTTCCCAGTGGCGGTTCGTCCTGTTCCCTCAGAGAGAACCACAGAGGACATTGCGCGTTCACACGTGACGCGAATAGGTCCACCTCGGCTCTCCCGAATTGTTCCCAAATCTGGAGAACAATGTCTGGATGCAGACACCACTCGTCGTCTCGAGGACCCCCTCTTGACATGAGGTCTGCTCCTACGTTCAAGTAGCCCGGAATGTGTGCTGCTCTCAATGAGCGAAGGTGCTCGTGAGCCCACAGCCACAATTCCTCTGCCGCCCGATGGAGAGCAGGCGACCTGACTCCACCCTGGCGATTTATGTGGGCTACTGTGGTCCGGTTGTCTGACCAGACCAGCACAATGCGACCCCGAAGGGTAGACGCGAAGTGGGTCAGAACCAGTCGAACCGTTTCCAACTCCAGGAGGTTGATGTCACGACCTGATTGAGGCCACACACCTCCTATCGCTTGTGTCTGACATGTCCCTCCCCATCCCGTCAGGGACGCATCCGTGAATACTGGGATGTGAGAGGACACCTTTCCTATCGGGACTCCGTGCGTGAGAACGCGCGAGTTTCTCCAATAGTTTAGGTCTGCACTGAGCGAGAGGGGAACCACCACCAACCGATGACGTTGACGCAATGGGTCTAGTCTTAGTTGGGCGAACCATCGCTGCATCCTGCGCATGTGCAGGAGTCCCAGCGGAACCACAGAGTGGGCTGACGACATGAGACCCAAAAGTGACATGATCGACAGCGCCGTCACCGTGTGATTCGGACGACACTTCCTTAGGGCTAGCAACAAGGCTACCCTTCGGGGGTCCGAGATTCGAGCCCTCATCCTCACAGTGTCTAGCTGTATCCCCAGGTAGACAATCTGATGAGTGGGCCAGGGCGCGCTCTTTTTCCAATTCACAGCGAACCCCAGACTTGTGAGATGCATCACTGTCTGTGTTGTGTGAGTGATCGCCAGCTCTGCTGACGGGGCGAGAACCAGTAGGTCGTCCAGGTAGGCTAGTAGCCGTATTCCCTGACGACGTAACGGTTCCAATGCCGCCTCCACACACTTGGAAAATGTGCGAGGTGCCAGGGCGTACCCAAATGGCATCCTCGTGTATTCGTACGCCACCCCTTGAAAGGCGAACCGCAGAAACTTCCTGTGACGCGGCTGAACCGGCACATGAAAGTACGCGTCCTTTAGGTCTATGCTCGTACAAAAGTCCCCTCTCTGGACACATTCCAGCAGACGTTTTGTCGTTAGCATTCGGAAGGGCCGTTTGGTTATGCTCTCGTTGAGAATGCGTAAATCCAAAATCGGCCTCACTCCCCCCGTCTTTTTGGGCACTAGGAAATAAGGCGAATATAGCCCTTTGTTCCTTTGCTCCCGGGGAACTACTGTCACCGCCTCCTTCGCCAAAAGTTCCGTAATCTCTGTCATCAGAGCGGCCACTTTGTCTGGCGTTTTCATCACCGTCTCCACCACTCCCTGAACGGGGTGGGGTCCGGTGGAATTGGAGAGCATAACCCTTCTGCAACGTCTGTTCTAGCCAGCGTGAGAGGGTGCAGCTTCTTCGCCACTGCCAGCAATGCTGAGAAAGTGGCTGGGCGCGAAGCTGTGGTGCATGCAGTAGGAAGGACCTGTATTCCTCTATGGCCCTTACCGCCACTGTTCCCCAACATTGAAGAGGTGGAACAGCCCAAGGTGGGCCTCCCGTGAAAGGGAGAGGAAATGCGTTCTGAGAAAGAAAGAGGAGTAGGGACGTCGGTTAAACCCGTAACCGTCGTATTCCTGCCCTCCTTGAACGCATCGCGGGTCTGAATTGCACTGACCGAGGCCACAGCCTGCGGCAGGGCACCATCCCCAGCAAGCGATTGCGTCATCTTAGGTGACTGCAATTCGCTATCAGAGCCCTTCACTACAGTACTCCTAGAAGTCTGTAGTATGAGGTCTCTATGAGGTAAAACAAGGCGGCGCCTTGATACCTTCTTAACTTTCACCTTCTGTGTGTGTTCAACTCTGCACCCCCTGGTGGGTTGATTCACGCTCAGTGTGGTGAGTACTGGCTCGTTCTGTCAGGGGAGCTGATACTTTGGTTATACCCATAACGCTAGTAATCCTGCCCTCCGTGAACGTAGCATGGGTCTGAATCGCATTAACCGAGACCTTGGTCTGCGATAATGCGCCGTCCCCAGATAGCTGCTGTGTTACAATGCCTGGGGGCGCCGATACTCTGGGCACCTTGGTGACCGCGGTAATCGGGCCCTCCGTGAACGCAGCATGGGTCTGGCTCGTACTAGTGGAGACCTTAGTCTGTACTAGTGCGCCATCCCCAAATAGCGGCTGCGTCCTCATGTCAGAATCTGACCGGGACTGCTGCCTTCTATGTAAAGCACTTCTTATACGTGAAGTGTGATGTGACGACCTGATTGAGGTCTTCTGGATACCTACTCTTAGTGCCTGTTCAGCAACGCACCCTTGGTGGGCTGAACGGCTCTTAGAGTGGTAAGGAAGAGAGGGTGAGATTTGAACGCTCTCGGACGTATTATGGAAAATAGGCTCTTTTTTGACAAAGTCAGGTGGAGGCAACTCTTTATTAAACACATCAACAAAAGCATTTACATCAGCACCCGTCCCTTCAACCGAAGGGTGGGGGGAAACAGTGGGCGCGTTCGACACCATCGATGCGTCCTCCATCCTCTCCCCCGCGTCCCGTCACGTACGCCTCCTCTTGCCTCCCTTGGAGGGCCAGGTCGGCGTCCTCGTCACCTCCCTCGCCGGCTGTAGTGGGGCTACCGTAGCTGCTGGGAGGGCCGAGCCCGCTCCCTTGCTGCTCGTGGCCGCCGGATGACGCCGATTACGCCGCCTCGTCGTAGATCCCGGTCTACTTAGAGGGGCGGAGGTAGATGGCCTTTGGGGAGGAGGGGGGCCGAGTCGTCCTGCCAACGGCAGGTGCTTGGCCAACTGCTTCTTCTCCTCCTCCAACTTCGAAAAACGCTCCGTCGCCTCTTTGACTCCAAAGAGGCCGTCGTCAGAGAGGGGGGCGTTCAAGAGAGACGTCCTGTCTGCCGCTTTCATGGAAGTCAAAGACAACCAGAGGTGTCGTTCCCCGACCACCGAAGTGGCCATGGATCTCCCCGCGCAGACTGCGGACGCCTGTGTAAGGTGGAGTATGGCGCCAGAAATTCTGGACGCCTCCTCCACCTCCTCCGGTGCCATCTCTGTCTTACCCGTGGTTAAACGGGACAGAGAGGCCGCCAAGAGGGCAATGTTGTTAGCTGCTGCTACAGCTTGGGCTCCCAACCCAAAGACTTCTCTAACAGCGACGCTGTGAGTCGGTCCTTCTGGGATGGCAACGTGGCCTTCTTGGAAGAGGGCCAAGGGCTCGAACCCGTACGAGATACGCCGCCATGGCGCTCTCTAACCTGGGGATTCCTGACCCTGAAGCCTTCCTTCCACTCTCGTGAATGGGAGATACGCTTTTACAGGCGAACGCGCCGCTAAAGGTGCCTCCCACGAGCCTCCAACGTACCTAGCCAAAGAAGGCATGGCAGGAGCCACTGGCTCTGCCGCCTTCCTTGGCCTGGAATAAGAACCACCCTCCATCATATCTACCTCCGGTGCGGAGGAAGAGGGGGCAGCTCTGTTGCCAGCCGTTGAGCAGCTCTCTCAATGAGACCCGGAAAATCCGCTCTCAGAGAGGCTGCAGCGAAAGAGAGAGCTTCTGATCTCTCAGAGCTCGTATCCCCTTCGCTATAGGGACTACAAGCCCTCTCGCTCTCCAAAGGAAAGGGGGGCTTGAAAGTATGAGGGACGGGGTCCGACTGTTCCATTGGAATGCCAGACCCTTCCTCAAAATCCCCATCTTCCCCCGAGTCTGCGCCGTCGGACGACGCCTCTGAAGCAGAGGCTAGTATCGACAACACATCCTCAAGGGGGATGTCCTCCCTGAAAACGCCCACGCTGCTTCCTCTCCTTTAAAGAAAGGAGGGCGCAGGAGGCGCAATTCGGGGGACTGCAGATGCCTTCCTTGGCATGCTGGGATCCCAAACACACGAAACATAAGTCGTGGTGGTCACCGGCCGCCATGGAAGTGCATCTGCACTGAGCTCTGAAAAGAGCCTTTGGGGGTGGAAAATCTCCCGGTGTGCTCATTTAGACGACGTTGATGACTGGAATATCATAGGGGTTTTCGTCCTGAGTCTTTGTGCTTCGTCTCTTCTTGGCTCTTCAGTCTAGTCATCCAGTCGCTGAAGAAAAAGGGAGGCTGATTGAGGGGAGGCACCCCCTCTTATAGGGACACCTGTACTCCTATTGGCTGTAGGTGTGTGCATAATTTTGTCTCAGGCTGCTGCTGCCTTAGGGCAGAGGGTAAACCATTAGGAGCAGAGCTCCCCTATGGGGCGGAGCTCCACGATATAGAACTGGAGGGCGATAGATGACAAGGACATTAAGCTTAAATGGGCTAGTGACTGTGACAGCATGGAATTCAAATGAGGAGATAGACAGATGGGTCAGGGGAAAAATTGAGAATGTCCACTTGGGAGAGATGAGGATTCCTGTGCCACCACCCCGCTGACCAGATGCTCTCGGGGTATGCGAGAACACATGGTCAGACGAGGAGAGAGCAGCAGGAGTAGCAGTGTTTTCAGTGGTATTCCATGTTTCCGTCAGCGCCAAGAAGTCGAGGGACTGGAGGGTAGCATAGGCTGAGATGAACTCTGCCTTGTTGGCAGCAGAACGGAAGTTCCAGAGGTTGCCTGAGACCTGGAACTCCACGTGGGTGGTGCGTGCAGGGACCACCAGGTTAGAGAGGCAGCAGCCACGCGGTGTGGGGCGTTTGTGTAGCCTGTGCAGAGAGGAGAGAACAGGGATAGGCAGAGGCATAGTTGACAGGCTGCAGCAGATGGCTACAATAATGCAGAGGATATCGGAATGAAATGAACTAAACATCTGGGAAAGGAGAGAGCGGGCCTCCCTCACCACAACTCCCAAATATAACTCTCCCAACTTCCACCTCAGAAACTATAATTGTTGTAAACTACAGCGGTTCAATGTTTTCTAGGAATAGACTAACATAGTTTATTCAGCTAGCTAACTAGGTGCAGTATTATTCCGTGAAAATCGTCCGGGCACTTCGTCATAAGACGCCACAGCCAGCTAGCATGCCGGACTCCAACAACACGGTTTAGCGCCAATACTCGGCCACAACAAACCACCAGTGTACCAACACGCAAGCAGATCGTTCGTGTCCGTGTCTAACGTTGTGGGTTAGTCCCGACAGCTTGAGCAAGTCCGTCGTCAACTTATTCAGCCAGTTAGTTAGCTAGAATAGTTAGCAAACTTTCAAGCCATTGCTTTCAGACAAAGAAGAACCCCTCCTTTCACGGCACGAACACACAGAGAGAGCCAAACTAACGTTAACTAGTCACCCATGTCCCGAATTCCTTGAACGACTTGGGCTATCAATATGTAAAAATAAAAAAAACACAAATGTAGGTTATGACTTACCCCTAGCAGCTACTGTTAGCTAGCCAAGTGCAAAGCTAGCCACTGAATTGACTCAGCCAGTTCGCGTCTGTTCGCTCGGTCGTTCCAGCTATTGTTTACTAGTAGCTATCCAGGTAGCAACAAGCTAGCTAAATTTCAAGCACAGTAGCCACTTGCTACCTAACGTTAACGGTTCAGACAATGAGGTTAGAAAACAGCTGAAAGGTAGGCAATTATTGTATGTAATTATTGTAGGCAGCCAGCTGGCGTAATTACAGGCACTCTCAGGCGTGAAACAACTATACCGTTGCTAATAGCTACTCGCCAGCTAGTCCAGGTGGTGGATTAGCTAGCTAGCTTCGTGCTACACCGGGCACAGCCGAATACAATACTAACCTACAATAATTACATACAACAACCCACGAAAACTACCTACAATACCTAACTACAATCTAAATACATAGTTTAAGCCTTACTCGACAAAGCCCAAGCTATGTATAAAGCCAAGCTTACCCGACGCCAAGCTTACCCGACGACCTCCTCCTTCGACAAGCTGTTTCCCATTATCTATGCATAGTCACTTTCTAAACCGGGAGCTAGAGGGTATGACCTGGTACACATGGTGTAGAGGGTGGGCACAGTCAGACAGGATGGATTCTGCCATCCTCACCACTTAGTCTGTTGTACAGATCAGACAGATCTGCTGGACTCCTGTGATCTTACTACCCACTTTCACTATTCTAGCTAATGCATTTTTTGCTTTGACACCAAGGTTTCCGTCAGTGGTGTAAAGTACTTAAGTCAAAATACTTTAAAGTTTTTTGGGGTATCTGTACTTTACTTTACTATTTATATTTTTCCAACTTTTACTTTTACTTCACTACATTCCTAAAGAAAATAATTTACTTTTTACTCCATACATTTTCCCTGACACCCAAATGTACTCATTACATTTTGACAGGAAAATGGTCCAATTCACACACTTATCAAGAGAACATCCCTGGTCATCCCTACTGCCTCTGATCTGGCAGACTCACTAAAAACAAATGCTTTGTTTGTAAATTATGTTGGAGTGTTGGAGTGTGCCCCTGGCTATCCGTCAATAAAAAGAAAAAGAAAATGGTGCCGTCTGGTTTGCATAATATAAGGAATTTGAAATGGCTAAATACTTTTACTTTTGATACTTAAGTACATTTGAGCAATTCCATATTTAAAACCAAATACTTTTAGACTTTTACTCAAGTAGTATTTTACTGGGTGACTTTCACTTTTACTTGAGTCATATTCTATTAGGGTATCTTTACTTTTACTCAAGTATGACAATTAAGTACTTTTTCCACCACTGGTTACCGTACCAGCAAATCAAAGAAAATGTTAAGACAGACTACGTACGACTTATAAAAGAGATTCATCAAGGTCCTGTCTACCTGGAACTTTGCCAGTTTCCTGAGACAGAAAAAAAAGGCCTTGCTGGCCCTTCTTACACAACATGTCAGTGTTGCACTCGAAGTTCAATTTATTATCAATCATTAAGCCAAGATACTTGTAGTTGTTGTCTACAGTGTCCACCACCTGGCCTTTGATGATAGTGTTCTGAGGGGTAGGGGGTTGACGCCTGAAATCAATACACGTCTTTGGTTTTTGTCTCATTCAATAAAAAAGCTCTGTCGCACCAATGTACAAAATCAATAACAAGAGGATGATGCAAAGATAGCACCAATGTTACTGAAGTGTTGAAACAACACTATATAACCCAAAGGAAGACTGCATGTTCAGCAGTCAGTGATACCGTAGACCCCCTTAGTTCGGTGCAGGTCCAGCAGAGGGAACCTAAACCTAGTCACTGGGTTTAATAGTTGAGAGGTGGGGATGGTAACGCACACCCAACAAGACACCCAAGGAGTTGAGCCCTGCGATGAGACTGCATACTTTCTCCCTAAGAGGGACAGAGCGTATGGAAGGACAAGTGTTGATGACAGCAAGACATGAACAAAAACACAGACTGGGAGATACCGAAGAAGAGAAACATGATTTGTTTTAATAAATATTGAATGGAGAGTGTTAAAGAGTGACCAAGCAACACAGGATCAATATTCTTTTGAATTACTTTTTTAAATGACATTGGCACATTACATTGTTGCAGAAGCTTCATGCAGAAGTATTATCACACCCTGATCTGTTTTACCTGTCTTTGTGATTGTCTCCACCCCCCTCCAGGTGTCGCCCATCTTCCCCATTATCTCCAGTTTATTTATACCTGTGTTCTCTGTTTGTCTGTTGCCAGTTCGTTTTGTTTCGTCAAGCCTACCAGCGGTTTTCCCCTTGCTCCTGTCTTTGTCAAGTTCCTGTTTTCTAGTTTTCCCGGATTTGACCATTCTGCCTGCCCTGACCCTGACCCTGAGCCTGCCTGCCGTTCTGTACCTTGTCACACCACCCTGGATTATTGACATCTGCCTGGCCTTGACCTGTTGTTCGTCTGCTCCCTGTTTTTGTAATAAACTTTTGTTACTTTGACACTGTCTGCATCTGGCTTTTCTCTTGAAACGTGATAAGAATAGAAAGCAAACTGTCAAATGCTACAGCATCGAGTAATGTGTTCCATTGTTCATTTATGAGTTATATCATGACTCTCGAGATTTTGTCATAAGCAATTCATTGACGATGACCATTAACCAATGAGCAACGTTTACCATACAAAAGTCCAATAACCCCTCACTTAACTGCACATTATACCTCAGCGCACTTCAGTCTGGCAACTCAAAATGCCACTCTATGGACAGCGGATAGACAACACTTAGTAGTTTGGCAGACGTGTGACTAAGCTATTGGAAGGTATTTCAAGACGAAATGTGAACCCGCAGCACCATGCTTCTCTCACTTGAAGTGTCTAAGGCGTTTGACATGGTAGACCATAAGATATTGATGTAGAGATTGACAAACATAGGCCTTTCAAGTAAAGCTGTTTGTTGGTTTAAACTCTTAAGGATCGGACCCTATTTTTTCAATATTTGCCTAAAATGACATACCCAAATCTAACTGCATGTAGTTCTGGACCTGAAGGAAGGGTATGCATATTCTTGAATACATTTGAAAGGAAACACGTTGAAGTTTGTGGAAATGCATTGTGTGCAAGGAATATGCGACCAAATACCAAACATTTGACTACTTTAATACACTATAAGTGAAAATTGTCTAAATACTTTCCGTAGGCAATTATTGTAGGTAAGTATTGTTTACGGTGGAGCCCGGCGAAGCACGAGGCTAGCTAGCTAGCGGGTAGCTACTGGTAACGTTTATTGGTAATTATCTGTTTAGTGCAATGGTGGAGAGTTGTTTCCAATGTTAATGTGCTAGCTAGCCAACGTTTAATTTTTGCTGCGTTATGAAAGGAACTAGACACGGACATGAATTATCTGTTTAGTGTGTTAACACACTCTTGGTATGCTAGCTAGCTAGCGGGTAGCTACTGGTAACGTTTATTGGTAATTATCTGTTTAGTGCAACGGTGGAGAGTTGTTTCCAATGTTAATGTGCTAGCTAGCCAACGTTTAATTTTTGCTGCGTTATGAAAGGAACTAGACACGGACATGAATTATCTGTTTAGTGTGTTAACACACTCTTGGTAGTTTGTTGTAACCAAGTATTGGTGCTAAACTGTGTGTTATTGGATGCTAGCATGCTAGTTAGCTATGGCGTCATAGCTAGGCATTGTGGGCTGTTGTGGGTAGTTACTGTGGGTTGGCATTGTTTTTCGGCGGTGCCGGGGGTAGCACGAAGCTAGCTAGCTAGCCGTTCTTCAAACAAGGTCAACACAGTGGCCATTGCTAGCTAGCCAACACAACCAGCTAACTGTACTGTAGTAGCTAAATACAATATATTTGTGTTACATAGCCAACGTTTAATTATTGCTGCGTTATGAAAGGAACTAGACATGGACACGAATTATCTGCTTAGTGTGTTAACACACTATTGGTGGTTTGTTGTGACCAAGTGTTGGTGCTAAACTGTGTGTTATTGGATGCTAGCATGCTAGTTAGCTATGGTGTCATAGTTAGCTAGCTGAATAAAGTGGGTTGAGTCTATTCCTTTAAACATTGAACCGCTGTGGGTCACAACAATTCTGATTTCTAAAGGTGGAAGTTGGTAGAGTTTTTGTTCGGGTGGTTCAGTGAAACAATTATAGTTTCTGAGGTAGAAGTTTTTGGTGAGGAAGGCCCTGCTCTCTACTCTCCCAGATGTTTAGTTCATTTCATTCCGATCTCCTCTGCATTATTGTAGCCATTTGCTACAGCCTGTCAACTATGCCTCTGCCTATCCCTGTTCTCTCCTCTCTGCACAGGCTACACAAACGCCCCACACCGCGTGGCTGCTGCCTCTCTAACCTGGTGGTCCCTGCACGTACCCCACACCTGGAGTTCCAGGTCTCAGGCAGCCTCTGGAACTGCCGTTCTGCTGCCAACAAAGCTGACTTCATCCCAGCCTATGCTAATCTCCAGTCCCTCGACTTCCTGGCGCTGACGGAAACATGGATTACCACTGAAAACACTGCTACTCCTACTGCTCTCTCCTCGTCTGACCATGTGTTCTCGCATACCCCGAGAGCATCTGGTCAGAGGGGTGGTGGTACAGGAATTCTCATCTCTCCCAAGTGGACATTCTCAATTTTTCCCCTAACCCATCTGTCTATCTCCTCATTTGAATTCCATGCTGTCACAGTCACAAGCCCATTTAAGCTTAATATCCTTGTCATCTATCGCCCTCCAGGTTCCCTTGGAGAGTTCATCAATGAGCTTGACGCCTTGATAAGTTCCTTTCCTGAGGATGGCTCACCCCTCACAGTTTTGGGGGATTTCAACCTCCCTATGTCCACATTTGACTAATTTCTCTCTGCCTCCTTCTTTCCACTCCTCTCCTCTTTTGACCTCACCCTCTCACCGTCCCCCCCTACTCACAACGCAGGCAATACGCTTGACCTCATCTTTACTAGATGCTGCTCTTCTACTAATCTCACTGCAACTCCCCTCCATGTCTCCGACCACTACTCTGTTTCCTTTTCTCTCTCTATCTCCTCCCACACTACTCACTCTGCCCCTACACAGATGGTAATGCGCCGCCGCAACCTTCGCTCTCTCTCTCCCACTACTCTCTCCTCTTCCATCCTATCATCTCTTCCCTCTGCTCAATCCTTCTCCCTCCAATCTCCTGATTCTGCCTCCTCAACCCTCCTCTCCTCCCTTTCTGCATCCTTTGACTCTCTGTGTCCCCTATCCTCCCGGCCGGCTCGGTCCTCCCCCTCCAGCTCCGTGGCTTGATGACTCATTGCGAGCTCACAGAACAGAGCTCCGGGCAGTGGAGCGGAAATGGAAGAAAACTAAACTCCCTGCCGACCTGGCATCTTTTCCTCCCTCCTCTCTACATTTTCTTCATCTGTTTCTGCTGCTAAGGCCACTTTCTACCACTCTAAATTCCAAGCATCTGCCTCTAACCCTAGGAAGCTCTTTGCCACATTTTCCTCCCTGCTGAATCCTCCCCCCTCCTCTCTCTCTGTGGATGACTTCGTCAACCACTTTGAAAAGAAGGTTGACGACATTCGATCCTCGTTTGTTAAGTCTAATGACACTGCTGGTCCTACTCACACTGCCCTACCCTATGCTTTGACTTCTTTCTCCCCTCTCTCTCCAGATAAAATCCAGCGACTTGTGACTGCAGGCCGCCCAACAACCTGCCCGCTTGACCCCATCCCCTCCTCTCTTCTCCAGACCATCTCTGGTGACCTTCTCCCCTACCTCACCTCGCTGATCAACTCATCCTTGACCGCTGGCCATGTCCCTTCCGTCTTCAAGAGAGCGAGAGTTGCTCCCCTTCTCAAAAAACCAACACTCGATCCCACTGATGTCAACAACTACAGACCAGTATCCCTTCTTTCTTTTCTTTCCAAAACTATTGAGCGTGCCGTCTTTAGCCAACTCTCTTGCTATCTCTCTCAGAATGACCTTCTTGATCCAAACCAGTCAGGTTTCAGGACTGGTCATTCAACTGAGACTGCTCTTCTCTGTGTCACGGAGGCTCTCCGCACTGCTAAAGCTAACTCTCTCTCCTCTGCTCTTGTCCTTCTAGTCCTGTCTGCTGCCTTTGATACTGTGAACCATCAGATCCTCATCTCCACCCTCTCCGAGCTGGGCATCTCCGGCGCGGCTCACTCCTGGATTGCGTCCTACCTGACCGGTCGCTCCTACCAAGTGGCGTGGCGAGAAGCTGTCTCCGCACCACGTGCTCTCACCACTGGTGTCCCCCAGGGCTCAGTTCTAGGCCCTCTCCTTTTCTCCCTATACACCAAGTCACTTGGCTCTGTCATATCCTCACATGGCCTCTCCTATCATTGCTACGCTGACGATACACAACTAATCTTCTCCTTTCCCCCTTCTGATAACCAAGTGGCGAATCGCATCTCTGCATGTCTGGCAGACATATCAGTATGGATGACGGATCACAACCTCAAGCTGAACCCTGGCAAGACGGAGCTGCTCTTCCTCCCGGGGAAGGACTGCCCGTTCCATGATCTCGCCATCACGGTTGACAACTCCGCTGTGTCCTCCTCCCAGAGTGCGAAGAGCCTTGGCGTGACCCTGGACAACACCCTTTCGTTCTCCGCCAACATCAAGGCGGTGACCCGCTCCTGCAGGTTCATGCTCTACAACATTCGGAGAGTACGACCCTGCCTTACACAGGAAGCGGCACAGGTCCTAATCCAGGCACTTGTCATCTCCCGTCTGGACTACTGCAACTCGCTGTTGGCTGGCCTCCCTGCCTGTGCCATTAAACCCCTACAACTCATCCAGAATGCCGCAGCCCGTCTGGTGTTCAACCTTCCCAAGTTCTCTCACGTCACCCCCCTCCTCCGCACACTCCACTGGCTTCCAGTTGAAGCTCGCATCCGCTACAAGACCATGGTGCTTGCCTATGGAGCAGTGAGGGGAACGGCACCTCTGTACCTTCGGGCTCTGATCAGTCCCTACACCCAAACGAGGGCATTGCGTTCATCCACCTCTGGCCTGCTGGCTCCCCTTCCTCTGCGGAAGCATAGTTCCCGCTCAGCCCAGTCAAAACTGTTCGCTGCTCTGGCACCCCAATGGTGGAACAAGCTCCCTCACGACGCCAGGACAGCGGAGTCACTCACCACCTTCCGGAGACATTTGAAACCCCACCTCTTTAAGGAATACCTGGGATAGGATAAAGTAATCCTTTTACCCCCCCACTGGCCATAGGGTGAACGCACCATTTGTGAGTCGCTCTGGATAAGAGCGTCTGCTAAATGACGTAAATGTGCCCTTGAGCAAGGCACTTAACCCTAATTGCTCCTGTAAGTCGCTCTGGATAAGAGCGTCTGCTAAATGACTAAAATGTAAATGTACTTATGACATCTTCAAATGTGGGGACTTGTGAAAACATACAGATGACACCATCCATGGCACACTTCCCACACTAGATGAGGCATTTCTCAAATTGCAGGAAGCGTTTGTTGTCCAACACAACCTCTTTTGGCTCAAATTGGTCTTAAATGCAGAGAAAACTAAAGTAATGGAATTCTCAAGATTAAGAAAGCAACCCCCTACTCTGCATCAGATTTTCACTTTGCTAAATAAGCCAATAGAGGTGGCGTCATCATACAAGTACTTGGGATTTCACCTTGATAAAGCTCTCTCTTTTAACCCCAACATTCAACAGCTCACTAAAAAGCTTAAAGGTGCAGTGCAGTCAACGTGATTGTCCTGTGTTTTATATACGTATATTTCCACACTATGAGGTTGGAATAATACTGTGAAATTGTGAACATTATGATAATGCACTTTTAGTGCAAGAGCTGTTTGAAAATATCACCTACAATTTCAGCTTGTTTGGCTTGGTGGGGTTTTTGGACTGCCTGTGTATAAGTTAATAGTCCAATAACAGCTCGTTTTCAGGTTACACATCCCTCCCATTAGGCTCCTCCAAATAGGCCTCTCTATTAGACCACTCCCAGACAGTCATAGCAAAATTATTGCTTGAGAAATGGCATTTTGCTAAGAAGCTATTTTTGTTTCTTTTTGACCATTTTAATTGAAAACAATCACTATAAGGTACTTCATTGTTACCGAGAAAATATTTAATATTCAGATGAAAACGTCTGCATTGGCCCTTTAAACTTAAATTGGGCTTTGTCTTTAGGAACAAGTCCTGTTTTTGATTTCAAGGTAGAAAATACCTTCTTGAAGCTACTTTTTTTGCTTTTGTTGGTGACATTCTGTAAATGAATCCCCCAGGGTCATACCTTCAAACACTCTACCGTGCTGCTCTTAGATTTGTAACAAACACAATATCTCTTACACATCACTGTACCTTATATCAGTTAGCAGGATGGCCACCCCTAACTGTAAGCAACAGACTCACTGGTACATGTTTGTCTATAAGGCCATTTTAGGGCAGCTGCCAATACATTTAAGCACTTTATTCATCCTACCGAGCCATGGACAAAACTGTATTTTATATAATTTCCCAACACAACAACGAAGTCTGGTAAGCTTTGCTGCCCCATAATCTTTGAACACTTTGCAGAAGGAGCTGAAACTAGATCATTTTATTTCGATTGATGATTTTAAATCCCAGATTGAAGGGATGATGACCACGAATTGCATTCTTAAAAACCTGCTCTTTAAGCCTTCTTATGCACTTTTTTCCCTTTGAGACAATCAACACACTTAACCTCTCCTGCTCAAGGATATTCAAACATCTTACTTGAAGCGGGAGAAGTCACATGGCAAACACACATCTGTGTTTGACATTTTACAGTACAGGGGACAGGGAAAAACAAACTAATCCCCCCCTTGCACAAAAACACACACACCATCTGTTTGCAGGAGTTTGCTGCTAAATTAATCACGTCAACTGTCTCCCGAACCCAGATTTATTTCTGTCACAATTAATGTACAGACCGATGCTGGTTTCATCCTTTTCAATGGGGCAAAGTGGTAAGAGAAGGGGATAGTACTGATCTCTCACATTTTCGCACATAATGTACACACGCGCACACAATTTTTTATGCTCGCACGCAGATGGAAACACACACATTCCGCGTCTCGTTCTCTCACACACCCACTCGTAGAAAATTCATAGCATTAATGGTTTTTCTTAAGAATTACAATAAAAAAAGGCCATGGGTACTTGTTTGATTTCTGACTGTTTGGTGAAAGAGAGGAATGAGAAGTAGAGAGGGCAGGCAGGTTGGGAGGCTGAGGGAGGGGCGAGGGGGAGGGTCATTTCTTGGCTTTCCTGGGGGGAGTGACGGGCCGTCCGGAGCCCATGCCCCCTCTGCCCCTGCAGAGCAGCTTCTTGTCTGCAGGCTTGAGGATCTGGGGAGGATTGAGAAGAACAAACAAATAAGAGACTTGCGTAAAAAAATGTTTTTACTGCCATTTACCTTGCTCTCAAAGGGGTTGAGTGCACCTAAACCATTTCAGGAAAATTCACCCCCTCCCCCTTAACAGAGGGGTTTCCATTATTTTGGCAGTTACCTGTATTCTTAGTGATAATAAAAGTGACTCCAAAAAATACACAATACATTATTCACCATTCACTTCCTATTGGACAAAGCATAATCCGAAACAAAACCAAAACAAGGTGTTAATGCATCCAACAAGTTTCTAGAGTCATAAGCTTGATGTAGTCATTGTGTGCAAGGAATATGCGACCAAATACCAAACAATTGACTACTTTAATACACTATAAGTGAAAATTGTCGAAATACTTATGACATCTTCAAATGTGGGGACAAGATAAATTAATTATATCTGTAATTTCACTAATATCTCGTCCACGCTCATCATGGCTCCGGCGTTGTCAAACTCGCCGCAGTAGTTCGGGGCCGAGAACAGGATCATCAGCTGCCTCTTCGCAAAAAACTTGTAGCCGTCCTCAACCACCTGAGGAACCAAGCAGGGTTGTGTTCAGTAGGCACGAAACGGAACAAAATGGAGCGAAATGAGGTGGTACGATCTGAATTTGACCAATAAGAAATGCTAATTTTTGTTTTCCATTGCAAGACATTTTGCTATGATGTGCCCTAATGAACCTGACCACGGTTTCGAACGGGTTGACAGTGGTATTAACACAATATCAGAATTTTCACTTCAATACCGACACCAGGTTTAGTATCACGATACTCGATACCATCACAATACTCAAACAATACCACGAAAAATAAGAAGGCGTATTAGCCAAAGTCACAGAATGACACTTAATCCAGACAGATAAACTCACATACTGCTCTGTTCAATCGTTGGGCATCTTTCGAGTTCAATGTCATTCTTTTTTTTGAATCTTGAAACATATTAAAAATGGGATATTCTAGTAACTCCCAAAACTGCCTATATAATTCAACTGACAGGCCATCAGGGCCAGGTGATTTCCCTTTTTTCATTGAATTCAGAGCCTCTCTAATTTCTTCAATTGACACAGGTGAATCGCAAACTGAGTGGAAATCATCCTCAATTACAGGGACATCATTCTGAATGTGGCAAATGTAGCTTTCACAACCATCTTACTGAAATTGTGAGTTGTAAAGGTTTTAATAAAAGGAATTGATGTTGATGTTGTAATGGGATCTTTGCATAATACATCATTCATTTTGAGTGCCGTTATAGATTTTCTTTTGCAGTTTCTCTTTTCAAGTGCAAAAAAATTAATGCTGTTTCTTTCCCCCTCTTCAATCCATTTAGCTCTTTTGATCTGACAAAGGCACCCGTTGCCAGATCCGTGTAAAGCAGTTCTAATTCTAGTTGGAAAGATTTGACTACAGATTCTTCTTCTTGAGATAGATGATCTTTCTTTAGGAAACTGTCATATTTGCTCGTCAAATCGTTTTCTCTAAGGTTCTTCAGGTGCTTCAGCTGTTTGGCATGTTTAATGGCTACAACTCTGACTTTATATTTGAATAATTCCCATCTACTTTTCTTGCAAAAACATCTTTGGCTAACGATTTGATGTTTCCAATGAAAATAGGATCTTTAAGAAGTGTGTTGTTTAATTTCCAATATCCTCGAATACCTTTTTTTACTTTTTAGTAGCTTGTAAATTCAGGGAAATAAAATGATGATCAGAAAAGTGAGCCAACTGATGATCTACATCTATTACAAATTGTAACAAAAAGGGGGAAATTATGAATACATCTATTCTAGATTTTCGTGACAGTTTTGTTGGTCCAGGCATAACTCTTTGCATCCGGATTGAAATAACGCCAGGCATCATCAACAGAGAGATCCTTGCATAATGTTGTGATGATATAGCTATTTTGAGAGCTTTGACTCATTCTAGGAGGAAAACGATCAGCAGTCATCAGGTGTTTCGTTAAAATCCCCTGAGAGAATTAGAAATGCCTCTGAGTATTTGTTGCATAAATCCCGTACCTTTCTGGTAAATTGTGCAAAAAGGGTCTAATTTGGAGCATGTGAGTTATGTCCATACACATTACAAATGATGGAAATAGCATTGTCAAGTTTAACAGTTACGATGACCCATCTCCCATCCTGTGAAGATGTGGATTCGAGAATGTTGCCATTAAACTTGTGGAGAAGCGTCAAAACACCAGCATAATGGTTTGATCCATGACTGAAATAGGCCATGTCTCCCCATTGTGACTTCCAAAATTTCAAGTCACTTTCACACAAACTAGTTTCCTGAAGAAGGACAAAATCTGTGTTACTGCGTTTACAATATAAAAATAAGGCTTTCCTTTTTCTAAGATCTCTCAAACCCCTAGCATTCAGGCTAACGATATTGAGTGAGTAATAATGTGAACAATAAAACAAACAGTAAACATTGAGAGGGTTACTCCGACTGAAAACTATGCTCAGTTGAGGTAGCGGTGGTTAACAATATAACAAATCCCTTTTTGGGGGGGGGGGTTGGCAAGTGTTCATAAATTGTAGTTTGAACGGTAATTGTACTCTTGGCAGTACTCACAGTTCAACCCAGCCTTCTTTCCCTCTTCTCGTGCCTTCTGTATAAGCGGCCACAGTTTCTCCCTGGCAGTCTTCTCGTCCAGAAACTTGGCAATTTTCCAGATGATGTCCCTGTGGTGGCACATAATGAAGTGCAGGATGACAATGCGAGGGGGTCCATAAAATCTTTGTTTCCCAAGTCAATGTACCACGTCGATCACGTCACTTAGCTTGTCTTTGATGCACGGAGCCTCCTTTCCCAGGATGTTGACGACTGCTTCCCTAATGTCCTCTCCCTCTACTTCTCTTACACCTTGGATTTTCAGATTCCACCTGCGAGAGTAACGTTGAAGTTCAGCTACATTCTCACACAGCTCATTATTTTGGGATTGCAGTTTCTTCAGCTCGTTATTTAGGAACGTTATATTTTCCTTGTTCTCGCTCACAACTGTGTGAAGCTGACAAATTTGTCTCGGACAAATTATCAATCTTTTTTTATGTTTCTTTGGTAGCCCGCTCTATGATGGACACTTTGGAGAACGTGGCATCTTGTTTAGTAGTCAGGGTCTGGATTGCAGAGAAAAATTCAGACATAGAAATGTCCTCTTTCACTTTTTCTACGGTGGATTTTTTATTGGGGTCTGAGGTGAAGAGGTTGCAAGGATCTCGTCCTGGTCCGTCTTGTTCTTTCTCTTGCTTGAGCTCACGGCATCTTGTGTATCCATGCTGCTCTGGATCTCGCCGCAGCTAATTGGCATGCCTGCCGTCTTCTGTGAGGCTTGGATATTCCGTCTTCTGTTGTCTTTCTGTCGTGTTCTTCCCATTCAACTTGACAAAAGCAAACTCTAAACTTGCCATGTGTAGCTAAAACAAGTTATAGTTCGTTTCTTGCTACATTGATAGCCAATATTAGACTGTTAACCACCTAACCCTCAAAGTTGCTTGGACAAGCGAGAAAACCCTTTCACACCGACGCCATCTTGGCTCCCCTTCTTTTATAAAAGTGTGTCTCTTTGAGACTCTGTAATGATGTCATCCAGAGTCAGTTCAGTGAGAGAGATGTGAGGAGGGTGTCACGATCGTCTACGAGAGAGGAGGACCAAAGCGCAGCGTTGGTAGCGAACATATTGATTTTAATGTAATACACGAGAATACAAAACAAAACACGATCATGAAGTCCTCAGTGACAACGACTGAACATAGAACAAAAACCCACAACCCCAAGGTGAACAATGACAGTTTAAATATGGCTCCCAATCAGAGATAACGAGCCGACAGCTGACACTCGTTACCACTGATTGGGAGTCACTGGACCAAACAATGAAACCACCAATAACAACCCAACTAATCCCCAAACACAAAAATGAACACACCCTGGCTCAATAATACAAAGTCCCGGAGCCAGAGCGTGACAGTACCCCCCCCTAAAGGCGCGGACTGCGACCGCGCCTCAAAGAACCCAAATAGGGGAGGGCTGGGTGGGTGTTGCTCCTCGGAGGCGGCTCCGGCTCTGGCTCCGGGCTTGACCACCATCCTACATCCATCCCCCGTGATGGCCCGGTCCGATCCAACCCAGCTGGCTGGATCCGGACTGATGACGCGCACCCCTAACTTGGCGCGTGAGGCAGGGACGGACCGGACCTGGCTGACGATACGCATCCTCGGCTGGTGCGTGGGCCGGACGGACCTCCTCAGGCTGACGACTCGCCTCCCTGGCTTGGTGCGCGTAGCAGGCATAGGCTGAACCATGTTGATGACTCGCCCCCCTTGGTTTGGTGCGAGTAGCGAACGAGCTGACCCAGGTTGACGACTCGCACCCTTAGCCTGGTGCGAGTGGCAGGAACAGTCCGGGTTGGGCCGGCGACGCACACCGTAGTTTTGATGCGTGGAGCAGGAACCGGCCGGGCTGGGCTGGCGACGCACCCCTTTGGCTTGGTGCGTAGAGCAGGGACAGGCCGGGCTGGGCTGGCGACGCACCCCTTTGGCTTGGTGCGTAGAGCAGGAACGGGCAGAGCCGGGATGACGAGACGCACCACAGGCTTGATGCGGAGAGCAGGCACGGGCCGTGCCGGACTGACGACGCACACCACTGGCTTGGTGCGGGAAGCTTGGATGGACCGGACTGTACTAGGGACACACACCACTGGCCCTACACCGGGATCTGGAACGGGCCGGACCGGACTGGCAACACACGCCAGTACCTCTCGCCGTGCCTCTACTTCCTCCATCCCCTCTTCGACCAGTGGCCCCCGTAACCCGGCGGCCTTCTCCAGCAACCCACTGGGCCGCTCTATCGCGGCCTCCTGCTGGTCCGACGTCGTGAGCCCCCCCCTAAAAAATTTCGGGGCGTCTCTCCTACCCGTGGACCAGGTCTCCATATCCCTCGCCAGCCTCTCGCCCTTCTGCCATAGTGTCAAGCCCTTCTCCTCCTCACTCGGCTTGACCCAGTCCAGGAGGCGAAGGAGATCTGTGAGGGATCTCCCTGGCGACGGCTCCTGGACACGCTGCTTGGTCCCATCTTGGTGGGTTTTTCTGTCACGATCGTCTACGAGAGAGGAGGACCAAAGCGCAGCGTTGGTAGCGAACATATTGATTTTAATGTAATACACGAGAATACAAAACAAAACACGATCATGAAGTCCTCAGTGACAACGACTGAACATAGAACAAAAACCCACAACCCCAAGGTGAACAATGACAGTTTAAATATGGCTCCCAATCAGAGATAACGAGCCGACAGCTGACACTCGTTACCACTGATTGGGAGTCACTGGACCAAACAATGATACCACCAATAACAACCCAACTAATCCCCAAACACAAAAATGAACACACCCTGGCTCAATAATACAAAGTCCCGGAGCCAGAGCGTGACAGAGGGAGAGACGATTAAGTGAATTAATAACGTTTTTGGTGACAATCAGCTTTGAAATCAGCATATTTTGAATTATGGTTTGCACATGATCACAAACAATATGTTGAGAGAAATTACAGTCAGTAGTCTACAAGCAACAAAATAAACTCAATTGATTGAACATTAAATGTATTTCAATATTATAGAAATAGGCCTATAGCTTACTGTTTATTTTAATACAGTCATTTCGGTTTTCATTTTAAGCATATTTTTATACACTGCTTGTTTGTATTGCAAAGACATTGGCAACTTTGGTATTTGTAGTGAACTTTGTTCTGAAGTTATCACGGTCACAGAGAGACAGATAACCCATGTGATTCTATGTTTAAGGGAGATCTGTGTATAAAGTGAGACGGGAGGACAGAAACGCATCTAACAACGTACTTAGCTGTTCTACGAGTGGTCTGAGGCAGGCGCTAGATTATGAGCATTTTCAAGTGCAAGGTTAACAACGATGGTTTTGGGAAACAGCTCGGAGATTTAACGATGCTCCTACGAAGGTTCTAACAATGAAATTAGCCTTAAAATGTTTTTGGGAAACTGGGCCCTGTTCCAGCACTGATTATGTATTATACACTACCTGGAGTCTACAGTCTAGTCTGAATTATCATTCAAAAGAAAAATAGCAACAACAAACTAACAATAGTAACAATCTATTAACCATACATCTGTCAATTCCTACATTGGACTTCACACATAACCGCCGAAATGGAAGAGAAGAATTGAACAAAGAGGACCCAGGGCCGATGTGCATCAGAACAGTAGGCCTGCAATTTTGGTGTTCATAGGTCTTAGCCTAACAGCCGTGCCTTCATGAAAAACATCCTACTGTTGTAAAAGGAAGACCTACTAAAATGTGGGAGAGATAAGCGTAGGATTCACTCTCACCAAAAAACTCTACTTCCAATCCCATGGCCATTTGACTATTTGTTAGATGCACATGGGCTGTGAGTTGCAGAATTATGCTACCGCACTGAATAGTAGCCTACTCAATAACTTGTAAAACAATATCAAAAGTAAAAAATAAAATGTCTTCCATTACACAACATTAAGCCAATGGCCGACTAGCCCATATACAGCAGCATGCCTAGACTATATTTGCAGTAGGCACCGCATCTACAGTGTCTTCAGAAAGTATTCACACCCCTTGACTTTTTCTATATTTTGTTGTGTTCCAGCCTGAATTTAAAATTGATTAAATTGAGATTTTGTGGTCACTGGCCTAAACACAATACCCCATAATGTCAAAGTGGAGTTATGTTTTTAGACATTTTTACAAATTAATTCAAAATGAAAAGCTGAAATATCTTGAGTCAATAAGTACTTAACCTCTTTGTTATGGCAAGCCTAAATAAGTTCAGGATTAAAAGTGTGCTTAACAAGTCATGGACTCACTCTGTGTGCAATAACAGTGTTTACATGATTTTTGAATGACTACTTCATCTCTCTACCCCACACATACATTTATCTGTAAAGTCCCTCAGTCTAGCAAACACAGATTCAACCACAAAGACCAGGGAAGTTTTCCAATTCCTCACAAAGAAGGGCATCTATTGGTAGATTAGTTTTTTTTTTAAAGCAAACATTGAATATCCTTTTGAGTATGGTAAAGTTATTAATTACACTTTGGATGGTATATCAATACACTCGGTCACTATGAAGATACAGGCATCCTTCCTAACTCAGTTGCCCGCGAGGAAGGTAACCACTCAGGGATTTCACCATGAGGCCAATTGTAACATTAAAACAGTTACAGAGTTTAATGGCTGGATGGATCAACAACATTGTAGTTATTCCACAATACTAACCTAAATGACAGAGTGAAAAGATGGAAGCCTTTACGGAATAAAAATATTCCTAAACATGCATCCTGTTTGCAATTAGGCACTAAAGTAAAACTGCTCAAATGTGGCAAAGAAATTAACTTTATTCCTGAATACAAAGTGTTCTGTTTGGGTTAAATCCAACAGAACATGTCACTGAGTACCGCTCAAAAATATTTTCAAGCATGGTGGTGGCTGCATCAAGTTATGGGTGTGCTTGTCATCTGCAAGGACTAGGGAGTTTTTTAGAATAAAAATAAATGGAATAGAGCTAAGCACAGGCACAATCCTAGAGGAAAACCTGGTTCAGTCTTCTTTCCAACAGACACTGGGAGATGAATTCACCTTTCAGCAGGACAATATCCTAAAACACAAGGCTAAATATACACTGGAGTTGGTTACCAAGACGACATTGAAAGTTCCAGAGTGGCCTAGTTACAGTTTTGACTTATTTTTCCTCCACTTTGACCTTACAGTACCTAGTCCCCTTAATGGAATGGCATTCAGGCCGATATAATTTCAGTGCATTTCCATCTATACATTTTTTAATAAGTGTCACTCGTGGACGATTATAGTGTCACATATCCACAGTCCGCAAGAACGCAGAGACAGCGCAAGGGAAGAGAGTGAGAGTGTCACACCCTGACGTATGGGACTCTAGTATGTTGAGTCAGGGTGTGGAGTTCTATGTTGTATTTTCTATGTTCTCAGTTTAGGTGTTGTGTTTCTATGTTTGGCCGGGTGTGATTCCCAGTCAGAGACAGCTGTCGCTCGTTGTCTCTGATTGGGGATCATACTTAGGCAGCCTGTTTGCATTCATTAGTTGTGGGATCTTGTTCCGTGTGGAGGCTTGTATTGTGTTTAGCCTTAGGACGTCACGTGTCGTTTGGTTTGTTGTTTTGTTCTTGTGTTTATCGGTGAAATAAACATGTATGCCTTTCACGCTGCGCCTTGGTCTGACCCGTTCTTCAATGACCGTGACAGAGAGAGATAAATAAGTATGTAGTGTTGTGTAGGCCTAATTGGGAATTACTGGCTCAGCATTGCAGGGTTACTGACAACCAGGTTGTTATCTTGGAGTCCCTGAAGAGCTGGTTGTTAATGGAGAGCCTGTCCAACTCCAGGCACACTTTCTGGCCCTGTGGTGTTTAAGAATAGGGTACAGACAGTGGTTTAAAGTACTTAAGTAAAAATACTTTAAAGTACAATTTAAGTAGTTTATTGGGTATCTGTACTTTACTTTACTATTTATATTTTTGACAACTTTTACTTTTACACCACTATATTCCTAAAGAAAACAATGTTATTTTTACTCCATACATTTTCCCTGACACCCAAATGTACCCATTACATTTTGAATGCTTAGCAGGACAGGAAAATTGGGAAAATATCAACTTTGGAGGGGGAGCAAAGTCCCTCAAAATATTGCTCTATTAATTTCTGCAATGGCGGGTTTGTTACACAGATTCTATTTCGCCCTACACTAACAATCGTGGTCTGTCGGAATGTATGTCTACGTGATTCCCACAGGGTCCATACCGTTCTGAGCATTCACTGATCAATTTGGGACCTTCTATAATGTATAGCTAGCCTAACTTTATAGTCTGTAATTTCAACCTCAGGGTTTGTCCCTGCTATAATACACCTTGTGCACCTACACCTCACTATGGTCAACCATGGCATCACCCCATTTCTATTAAACTCTTACTGATCTATTAGGGCTATCTGTTGGCTGTGGACCTCAATTCTACAAAAATATTTTATTATTTCTAAAACGGGGTTTGGTTTAAAACAATCACAGGTGCACCTTACTATTTTATACCATATCATTGTAATGCATTCTCTACATTTCTATAGCACTCTTCTCGGTCCACACAGGGCTGTAGCCCACACAGGGCTTTTTGCTTTAAAGTCTTAACTAGTTCACAAAGATACTAGTTCACACACTTACAGATAATAATGAGGCTGGTCGAGAGCTCTGACATACAGAGATAAACAGACGTCTTATATAGTGGACCTAAACATGCTTAGTCATGGCTGGTTCCACTCCTCCACGTCAGCTCGGAAGAAAACAAGCTACCTTGTTTTCTTCTTGTGGCTGTGTGTATCAGTTCATAGTGCACAAACAAGTGATAACGCCAGTTCCATTACTCCTCTCTGTTCAAGCCATCCTCTGTTCACCTCATATCTCCACACAGCTGTGCCATTGAAAGATATGAGAAGAAACAGGATGGCCTGAGACACTGTGGTCACTTCTCAGAGGCTCTTTGTCTTATGACGTGTGACCAAGTTACTCAGAAGCAAAGATGATACAAAACAATAACAGGTTGTTCTGTCCCTCAAGTTTGATCTTTATCCCGAGGCGCAAGTTCTCTCTGAGTCGCCCCATGTCCTTGACGATACACACAGACCAGCTGCAGGGAGCAGAGAGTGGAACCATCCCTTCTCAGAAGCACAGTATTGCAAGTTATCAAAATCTCTTTACCAATGTTAAGCATTACATTGTTAACTATTAATTTAAAACAAAGCAGGTAATTTTTACTCTCACCCTTTTTATAGTTTATAGCCTGGCTGATGCACAGATCTGTGATACACATACAGTGGGGAAAAAAAGTATTTAGTCAGCCACCAATTGTGCAAGTTCTCCCACTTAAAAAGATGAGAGAGGCCTGTAATTTTCATCATAGGTACACGTCAACTATGAGAGACAAATTGAGGAAAAAAAATCCAGAAAATCACATTGTAGGATTTTTTATGAATTTATTTGCAAATTATGGTGGAAAATAAGTATTTGGTCACCTACAAACAAGCAAGATTTCTGGCTCTCACAGACCTGTAACTTCTTCTTTAAGAGGCTCCTCTGTCCTCCACTTGTTACCTGTATTAATGGCACCTGTTTGAACTTGTTATCAGTATAAAAGACACCTGTCCACAACCTCAAACAGTCACACTCCAAACTCCACTATGGCCAAGACCAAAGAGCTGTCAAAGGACACCAGAAACAAAATTGTAGACCTGCACCAGGCTGGGAAGACTGAATCTGCAATAGGTAAGCAGCTTGGTTTGAAGAAATCAACTGTGGGAGCAATTATTAGGAAATGGAAGACATACAAGACCACTGATAATCTCTCTCGATCTGGGGCTCCATGCAAGATCTCACACCGTGGGGTCAAAATGATCACAAGAACGGTGAGCAAAAATCCTAGAACCACACGGGGGGACCTAGTGAATGACCTGCAGAGAGCTGGGACCAAAGTAACAAAGCCTACCATCAGTAACACACTACGCCGCCAGGGACTCAAATCCTGCAGTGCGAGACCTGTCCCCCTGCTTAAGCCAGTACATGTCCAGGCCCGTCTGAAGTTTGCTAGAGTGCATTTGGATGATCCAGAAGAGGATTGGGGAGAATGTCATATGTCATATGGTCAGATGAAACCAAAATAGAACTTGTCGTGTTTGGAGGACAAAGAATGCTGAGTTGCATCCAAAGAACACCATACCTACTGTGAAGCATGGGGGTGGAAACATCATGCTTTGGGGCTGTTTTTCTGCAAAGGGACCAGGACGACTGATCCGTGTAAAGGAAAGAATGAATGGGGCCATGTATCATGTGATTTTGAGTGAAAACCTCCTGCCATCAGCAAGGGCATTGAAGATGAAACGTGGCTGGGTCTTTCAGCATGACAATGATCCCAAACACACCGCCCGGGCAACGAAGGAGTGGCTTCTTAAGAAGCATTTCAAGGTCCTGGAGTGGCCTAGCCAGTCTCCAGATCTCAACCCCATAGAAAATCTTTGGAGGGAGTTGAAAGTCCGTGTTGCCCAGCGACAGCCCCAAAACACCACTGCTCTAGAGGAGATCTGCATGGAGGAATGGGCCAAAATACCAGCAACAGTGTGTGAAAACCTTGTGAAGACTTACAGAAAATGTTTGACCTGTGTCATTGCCAACAAAGGGAATATAACAAAGTATTGGGAAACTTTTGTTATTGACCAAATACTTATTTTCCACCATAATTTGCAAATAAATTCATAAAAAATCCTACATTGTGATTTTCTGGATTTTTTTTCCTCATTTTGTCTGTCATAGTTGACGTGTACCTATGATGAAAATTACAGGCCTCTCTCATCTTTTTAAGTGGGAGAAGTTGCACAATTGGTGGCTGACTAAATACTTTTTTTCCCCACTGTAAACAGGTCTGATAACCATTCTTTCCTTCGCAATATTCAAAATACAAACAATCAAGATCGATTTTCCATGAACGGCCCTGCATGCTTATTACCTGTGTCGTAGGTTTAGTATGAATGGGTCTGACACGGGTTAAACCGACTTCAAATATACAGGGTAAAACCCTGGTTCTTGGTGTGAAAGGGGTATACGTATTTGCATGGGGCAAGGCTCCACCACGCTTTCTGATAAATTCATTGTTGCCGCACTTCTGAACTGAAACATGAACTGAAGCTTACTTACAAAAGGATCTACCTACAAGCTAGCACTTTGCAGTGTCAATATTACAGACACGTCACATAAACAATATCAAAGAGCCAACAGAGTCTGGTGCTTTGGTCGTGTCAGATATTTAACTTTCTCCCAAAAATTATGATGAATCAAGCAATACTTACCATCTATGGGAGGTATATCATCATCTATAGCAACCACAGTTGGTTCCTGTACCTCTTGCTTAGGGATCTCGACAACTACCACTTTGGTTATGGCATCATCCTCTACCAAAGTACTTTTGAAAAATGTGTCATGCACTCCAAAAGGAATCCATTGTAAACAACTTCAAATGAGCTGGCTAGAGCTATGGGATACAACTAGCTAGCAAGCTAAAGCAGCCAGCTTGTCTAGCTAACAGTAACTACCAGCAAATGGTTTGACTAAGCTAACCTTAGCTAGCACCACACTGACAGTAGACTAGCCTAGTAACATTAACCTTATTTTGCGTATTAACTGAAGTTGCTAGCTAGCTAGCTAACTAGGCTATTGTATAGGCTAGTGACTTTACCTTTGCTTGTGAAGGACATCTAAATTAGATCCAGACTATTTGAGTGAGCTTCTATTCGGCTACACATAGCCAAGCCATAGCCAGGCTACACATGACAAATGGCTATACATGGCCAAGCTATAGCCCGACTTCTAGCTAATGCTATTATAATGTAATTAGCTAGCTACCTACTGTAGTTAGCTAGCCATTAAAAAGTTAGCTGACAGTTGGATAACCAATGTAAGCTGGCTAAACTAACATCCACTGTGAGCAAACTGTTTTATCCTGCTATGGCAACGATTAACATGCCTTTTGCATCTGTAACATTGTTAGCTAGATAATAAACCAAGTGAAGATAATATAATTTGCAAAATATAACTAGCTAACTGCTGTTTGTGTAAACCAGGTAAATTCCAGATGTGTCACTTAGTCTTTAGCTAACCTTAGCTAGCTAGCTAGCTATGTTGATAATGGCAGGCTGGGACCGAGAACGAGATGGTCCCACAAAAGGCACCTCTGCGATGTCACACCGATTATCAGGACACATTCAAATCTAAATTTTAACTACTTACTACTTATTTACCTTGATCAAGATTGACTGTAACTGCGCTTTTGTCCTCATTTTTACATTTTAGTAGATGCTCTTATCCAGAGCAACTTACAGTTAGTGAGTGCATACATTTTTTCACGCTGGTCCCCCGTGGGAAACGAACCCACAACCCTGGCGTTGCAAGCGCCATGCTCTACCAACTGAGCTACACGGGGCCCCATCCTCGATGTCGTTTAACAACATGGAACAAGTGAACGTCTTTTTTTTGCTGAGTAACTTTACTACAATTTCCTGCACGTGGGTATTTCAGGACAATTTCCACAATTTCCAGCTAGATACAAATTTAAACTCTTAAAGTGTGCGCCCAAATCCATTGCTGTTTTTACCTGACCCAAGGATTTTGAATTGAACACGGCTCGTGTGTGATATATTGTCGGCAAAAAACATCAGAAAAACTAAAAAGAAGGTTATCAAATACATCCAGAAGAAAGGCCTGCTCAAGAAATCTGTGCGGTGTCCTATCAGTGGCCACAAACAGAAAATGATCCGGCATGGTATTGATTGGCCTAGAGAACTTTGGGAAAGTTTGAAATGAGGAATACTGTAAGAAATGTTTGAATATGTAAATGTTGTGGTAAACCGTGGGGTGTTGGGTTGAGCACACATTGATGGACACAGAGACAGGGAGGTTCTAGTCAGAAAAAAAGACTTTACTAGGGAACAAAAAATAAATGTAACAACAAAATAACTTAGGTTTGGCTTCTTATATTCAGCTCCGTGCCTCCGGGAACTTCGTTCCCCTCTGTCGGCTCACTCCTTGCCTCTCTCTTTTTCTCCCCCGCGGTGTGCCACGGTGCTCCATTTATGTGGCCTGCACGGCTGGTTGCCACTCTCCTCTAATTACCCCTAATTGGTGCCATCAGGGTCGGGGTGCCCAGCCTGGGTACTCCCAGCAGAGGGAGCCAATGTCGCGGCACATACCTCCCCTCTATCACCAATCCCCGGGGTAGACCTCCCAGGATACCACACCCCCCCCCTCGTAGCCCTGACCGGGAGGGAGGCGTGCTCAAGGCTAGGTTTGTATCCCTCCTGGAGAGGGCGTCCGCATTGCAGTGCCTGGCCCCCGACCAGTGGATGACAGAGAAAGAGAATCACTGTAAGGACAGGAACCAGTGGATGACGTGGTCATTTGTGTCCTTACCTCTTGCCATCCACACAAGGGGGGCATGGTCGGTGATCAGGGTGAACTTCCTCCCGAGGAGGTAATACTTGAGGGTGTCCAGCGCCCACTTCACCGCGAGGCACACCTTCTCGACAATCAAGTACTTCTTCTCCCTTTGGAGGAGTTTACTGCTGACACACATGATGGGGTGCTCCTCGCCTTCCTACTATTCGGACAAGACCAGGAGGTTTTTTGAGAAGTCCGGCCTGGAATGCCGCCTCTGTGTCCTCCATCCATCGGACCGTATGGGGTAGCCATCCCTTTGTCATGTATGTGAGGGGAGAAGCTATTGTGGTAAAGTTAGTTACAAATCGACTGTAGTAGCCTGCTAATCCCAGGAATAACTTCACCTGCCTCTTGGTTCGGGGGACCGACCAATCCCTAATGGCTGCAATTTATTTTATTTTTTTCAAGTTTCCCCGCCCGATTCGATAGCCCAAGTATTCCACCTCGGCATAGCCCCGCTTGCAGTTGTGGGGGTTTGCGGTCAACCCCACATCCCTTAGCGCATCAACCACCGCCTGTAGCCTACAGAGATGGGACTCCCAACTGTCACTGTGCACGATTATATAATCCAAATAAGCAGCAGCCCACGGTCCATGAGTCGCTGGAAGGTCGTTGGGGCCCCGTGGAGCCCGAAAGGAAGAACCCGGTAGTGGTATAGCCCCCCGGGATGAAGAAGCCCATTTTCTTCCCGGGAGGCCGCTGCCAGTGGCACCTGCCAGTACCCCTTCGTCAGGTCCGGGGTGCTGATGTACAGTGGGGGAAAAAAGCATTTAGTCAGCCACCAATTGTGCAAGTTCTCCCACTTAAAAAGATGAGAGAGGCCTGTTATTTTCATCATAGGTACACGTCAACTATGACAGACAAATTGAGAATTATTTTTTTTCTCCAGAAAATCACATTGTAGGATTTTTTATGAATTTATTTGCAAATTATGGTGGAAAATAAGTATTTGGTCACCTACAAACAAGCAAGATTTCTGGCTCTCACAGACCTGTAACTTCTTCTTTAAGAGGCTCCTCCGTCCTCCACTCATTACCTGTATTAATGGAACCTGTTTGAACTTGTTATCAGTATAAAAGACACCTGTCCACACCCTCAAACAGTCACACTCCAAACTCCACTATGGCCAAGACCAAAGAGCTGTCAAAGGACACCAGAAACAAAATTGTAGACCTGCACCAGGCTGGGAAGACTGAATCTGCAATAGGTAAGCAGCTTGGTTTGAAGAAATCAACTGTGGGAGCAATTATTAGGAAATGGAAGACATACAAGACCACTGATAATTTCCCTCGATCTGGGGCTCCACGCAAGATCTCACCCCGTGGGTCAAAATGATCACAAGAACGGTGAGCAAAAATCCCAGAACCACACGGGGGACCTAGTGAATGACCTGCAGAGAGCTGGGACCAAAGTAACAAAGCCTACCATCAGTAACACACTACGCCGCCAGGGACTCAAATCCTGCAGTGCCAGACGTGTCCCCCTGCTTAAGCCAGTACATGTCCAGGCCCGTCTGAAGTTTGCTAGAGTGCATTTGGATGATCCAGAAGAGGATTGGGAGAATGTCATATGGTCAGATGAAACCAAAATAGAACTTTTTGGTAAAAACTCAACTCGTCATGTTTGGAGGACAAAGAATGCTGAGTTGCATCCAAAGAACACCATACCTACTGTGAAGCATGGGGGTGGAAACATCATGCTTTGGGGCTGTTTTTCTGCAAAGGGACCAGGACGACTGATCCGTGTAAAGGAAAGAATGAATGGGGCCATGTATCGTGAGATCTTGAGTGAAAACCTCCTTCCATCAGCAAGGGCATTGAAGATGAAACATGGCTGGGTCTTTCAGCATGACAATGATCCCAAACACACCACCCGGGCAACGAAGGAGTGGCTTCGTAAGAAGCATTTCAAGGTCCTGGAGTGGCCTAGCCAGTCTCCAGATCTCAACCCCATAGAAAATCTTTGGAGGGAGTTGAAAGTCCATGTTGCCCAGCGACAGCCCCAAAACATCACTGCTCTAGAGGAGATCTGCATGGAGAAATGGGCCAAAATACCAGCAACAGTGTGTGAAAACTTTGTGAAGACTTACAGAAAACGTTTGACCTGTGTCATTGCCAACAAAGGGTATATAACAAAGTATTGAGAAACTTTTGTTATTGACCAAATACTTATTTTCCACCATAATTTGCAAATAAATTCATAAAAAATCCTACAATGTGATTTTCTGGAAAAAAAATCTCATTTTGTCTGTCATAGTTGACGTGTACCTATGATGAAAATTACAGGCCTCTTTCATCTTTTTATGTGGGAGAACTTGCACAATTGGTGGCTGACTAAATACTTTTTTCCCCCACTGTATCTCTCCTTCACCAAGCGGTCGATCAGTTCGTCCACCCGGGGCATCGTTGGATCCAAGATGGCGAAGTAGTGCAGTCTTGTTTCTGTCGTGTGTCTGTAAATAGCCTGTAAATACCCAGTTTTTTTGTATTTTTCGTACATATTTCCCTATCAGACTTTTCATCCTTCTACAAAATATACTTTCCTGCAACCTGCCTCACTCAATGTGGAACGGATTCTATTATTGACTTACCTTTTATCCAGAATCTAGAATCTCCAGTTGAAACTAGCTAGCCAGCTAACTAGCTACTTGCTATTAGCCACGGCTAGCGGTGTTTCACCCAGAACATAGGATTTTTTTCCGCAGGATTAATTTTAATCACTGGACATTGATCACCGGATATTCGGCCAGTCTGCACAGCGCGTTATCGACCCAGAACATATCAGTTCTTCCGCCGGATTCACTGATTCACTGGACCTCTAACTCCGGATTCATCGCCACCAGCTGGCTACAACAAAACGGACGCTGTGGTCTGGCTAATCAACCTGAGCTAGGCCCATCTCCCGGCTATCTACCTCTCTATCAACTGGACGGGACCACCTAGGATTGACGCGGAGCCCCGCCGATCCTACACGACTGGTCTGCCGACGAAATCGTCTGATGTGGTTACGACGTAACCACGAAGATTCCATCCATCTGCTAGCCCTGGCCCGTTAGCACACGCTTACTCACTAAACTGAACTAGCTACTGAACTAGCTACTTGCTATTGGCCACAGCTGGCGGTGTTTCACCCAGAACATTTGATTTTTATTTTATTTTTTCCGCGGGATTGGTTTTAATCACTGGACATTGATCGCCGGATATTCGGACAGTCAGCACTGCGCGTTGTCGACCCAGAACATATCAGTTTTTCCGTCGCTACCAGCTGGCTACAACAAAACGGACGTAGCACACGCTAGCCGTGGCCT
Organism: Coregonus clupeaformis; assembly: GCF_020615455.1. Classification (NCBI taxonomy): domain Eukaryota; kingdom Metazoa; phylum Chordata; class Actinopteri; order Salmoniformes; family Salmonidae; genus Coregonus; species Coregonus clupeaformis. The sequence goes on from NC_059222.1 coordinate 3,958,298, forward strand.
CTTGCTCACTGGCGCTTCACCACCGGACCTTGTGATAACTCAGCTATACAGCTGATATCTGCTGGACTGTTCCTTTTTACGGTACTACATCCTGTTTATGTTTAGCCTCAGCCCAAACATGGTTAGTTTATTGTTGTTTCGGTTATTTCTAATTGTACTATATCACTGTAGACCCCCAGCCTAGCTGAACCTGCCTTGGTTAGCCCCTTTGTCCCTCCACCCATACACTCACAGACCGACTCAATTTATGCCTCTAGAGATACTATCTCTTTCAGTATTACCCAACGCTTAGGTTTGCCTCCACTTTACTCATGTCCTTCCATATCCTTGTCTGTTCATAATGCCCTGAATCTTTTCTATAACACCCGGAAATCTGCCCCCCTTTATTCTATGTACCCAACGCACTAGAAGACCAGTTCTTAAAGCCTTTAGCCGTATCCTTATTCTAGTCCTCCTCTGTTCCTCTGGTGATGTAGAGGCTAACCCAGGCCCTGTAGCCCCCAGTATCACTCCTACTCCCCAGGAGCTATCATTTGTTGACTTCTGTAATCGCAAAAGTCTTGGTTTCTTGCACATAAATATCAGAAGTCTACTTCCTAAGTTTGAGTTATTCACTGCGTTAGCACACTCTGCCAACCCTGATGTTCTAGCAGTGTCTGAATCCTGGCTCAGGAAGGCCACCAAAAATTCTGAAATTTCCATCCCCAACTATAACATTTTCCGTCTAGATAGAACTGCCAAAGGGGGTGGAGTTGCAATCTACTGTAGAGATAGCCTGCAGAGCTCTATCATACTATCCAGGTCTGTGCCCAAACAGTTTGAGCTTCTACTTCTAAAAATCCACCTTTCCAGAAATAAGTCTCTCACTGTTGCCGCTTGCTACAGACCCCCCTCAGCCCCCAGCTGTGCCCTGGACACCATATGTGAATTGATTGCCCCCATTTATCCTCTGAGTTTGTACTGCTTGGTGACCTAAATTGGGATATGCTTAATACCCCAGCCATCCTACAATCCAAGCTAGATGCCCTCAACCTCACGCAAATTATCAACGAACCTACCAGGTACAACCCTAAATCCTTAAACATGGGTACCCTCATAGATATCATCCTGACTAATATACCCTCTAAATACACCTCAGCTGTCTTCAACCAGGATCTCAGCGATCACTGCCTTATTGCCTGCGTCCGTAACGGGTCCGCGGTCAAACGACCACCCCTCATCACTGTCAAACGCTCCCTAAAACACTTTAGCGAGGAGGCCTTCCTAATTGACCTGGCCCAGGTATCCTGGATGGATATAGATCTCATTCCGTCAGTAGAGGATGCCTGGTTGTTCCTTAAAAGTAATTTCCTCTCAATCTTAAATAAACATGCCCCATTCAAAAAATACAGAACTAAGAACCGATATAGCCCCTGGTTCTCCTCAGACTTGACTGCCCTTGACCAGCACAAAAACATCCTGTGGCGTACAGCATTAGCATCAAATAGCCCCCGCGATATGCAACTTTTCAGGGAAGTTAGGAACCAATATACACAAGCAGTCAGGAAAGCAAAGGCTAACTTTTTCAAACAGAAATTTGCATCCTGTAGCACTAACTCCAAAAAGTTTTGGGACACTGTAAAGTCCATGGAGAATAAGAGCACTTCCTCCCAGCTGCCCACTGCACTGAGGCTAGGAAACACTATCACCACCGATAAATCTACAATAATCGAGAATTTCAACAAGCATTTTGCTACAGCTGGCCATGCTTTCCATCTGGCTACCACTAACCCGGCCACCAACTCTGCACCCTCTGCTGCAACTTGCCCATGCCCCCCGCTTCTCCTTCACACAAATTCAGACAGTTGATGTTTTGAAAGCGCTGCAAAATCTGGACCCCTACAAATCAGCTGGGCTAGACAATCTGGACCCTTTCTTCCTAAAACTAGCCGCCGAAATTGTCGCAACCCCTATTACTAGTCTGTTCAACCTCTCTTTCATAACGTCTGAGATCCCCAGAGATTGGAAAGCTGCCGCGGTCATCCCCCCTCTTCAAAGGGGGTGACACTCTAGATCCAAACTGCTACAGACCTATATCCATCCTGCCCTGCCTTTCGAAAGTATTCGAAAGCCAAGTTAACAAACAGATCATCGACCATTTCGAATACCACCGTACCTTCTCCGCTATGCAATCCGGTTTCCGAGCTGGTCACGGGTGCACTTCAGCCACGCTCAAGGTCCTAAACGATATTATAACCGCGATTGATAATAGACAGTACTGTGCAGCCGTCTTCATCGACCTGGCCAAGGCTTTCGACTCTGTCAACCACCGCATTCTTATTGGCAGACTAAATAGCCTTGGTTTCTCAAATGACTGCCTCGCCTGGTTCACCAACTACTTTTTAGATAGAGTTCAGTGTGTCAAATCGGAGGGCCTGTTGTCTGGACCTATGGCAGTCTCTATGGGGGTGCCACAGGGTTCAATTCTTGGGCCGACACTTTTCTCCGTGTATATCAATGATGTCGCTCTTGCTGCTGGTGACTCTCAGATCCACCTCTACGCAGACGACACCATTTTGTATACATCTGGCCCTTCATTGGACACTGTGTTAACAAACCTCCAAACGAGCTTCAATGCCATACAACAATCCTTCAGTAGCCTTCAACTGCTCTTAAACACTAGTAAAACTAAATGCATGCTTTTCAATCGAACGCTGCTAGCACCCGCCCACCCGACTAGAATCACCACTCTCGACGGGTCTGACCTAGAGTATGTGGACAACTACAAATATCTAGGTGTCTGGTTAGACTGTAAACTCAACTTCCAGACTCACATAAAGAATCTCCAATCCAAAGTTAAATCTAGAATCGGCTTCCTATTTCGCAACAAAGCCTCCTTCACTCATGCTGCCAAACATGCCCTCGTAAAACTGACTATCCTACCGATCCTTGACTTCGGCGATGTCATTTACAAAATAGCCTCCAACACTCTACTCAGCAAATTGGATGTTGTCTATCACAGTGCCATCCGTTTTGTCTCCAAAGCCCCATACACTACCCACCACTGTGACCTGTACGCTCTTGTTGGCTGGTCCTCACTACATGTTCGTCGTCAAACCCACTGGCTCCAGGCCATCTATAAATCACTGCTAGGCAAATCCCCGCCCTATCTTAGCTCATTGGTCACCATAGCAGCACCCACCCATAGTCTGCGCTCCAGCAGGTATATCTCACTGGTCATTCCCAAAGCCAACACCTCCTTTGGCCGCCATTCCTTCCAGTTCTCTGCTGCCAATGACTGGAACGAATTGCAAAAATCTCTGAAGCTGGAGACTCTTATCTCCCCCAATAACTTTAAGCATCAGTTGTCAGAGCACCTTACCGATCACTGCACCTGTACACAGCCCATCTGAAATTAGCCCACCCAACTACCTCATCCCTATATTGTTATTTAATTTGCTCTTTTGCACCCCAGTATCTCTATTTGCACATAATCTCTTGCACATCTAGCATTCCAGTGTTAATACTATTGTAATTATTCTGCACTATAGCCCATTTATTGCCTTACCTCCATAACTTGCTACATTTGCACACACTGTATATATATTTTCTGTTGTATTTTCTGACTTTATGTTTTTTTTCTTTACCCCATATGTAACTCTGTGTTGTTTTTATTGCACTACTTTGCTTTATCTTGGCCAGGTCGCAGTTGTAAATGAGAACCTGTTCTCAACTGGCTTACCTGGTTAAATAAAGGTGAAATAAAAAAATAAAAAAAATGGGGTAGGCATCGAATTTACTGACCTTGTTCATGCCCTGGAAGTCATTGCAGAAGCGAACGGTTCCGTCCGGTTTCGGTACAAGCACTATAGGGCTAGACCACTCAATGTGGGACTCCTCCAGTACACCCATCTCTAGCATTGTACAGTGAGGGAATGTTTGCCCACTGACAAAGAAATGATCAGTCTATAATTTTAATGGTAGGTTTATTTGAACAGTGAGAGACAGAATAACAACAAATAAATACATAAAAACGCATGTCAAAAATGTTAAAAATTGTTTTGCATTTTAATGAGGGAATACCTGCCCCCATTGTAAGAGCTTTCATTGTCTGCTAATGTGCCCCTGTTAATTTAGCCCACTGTTCGGACTCGGTGGACAGGGAGAACAGTGTAAGAACGGCCCATGTTCTGCATTATGTCGCTGTCCATTTCAAAAGTGCTGAACGAATAGGCGGCATATAGGCTACATCCGTCTCAGCTCGCTCAGGTCTTAATTGAAATTACGGCTTGCCTCTTAACCACTTATCATCATTTATGCCATAGTTTGTACATCTGCATTTATATATTGCTTACAGTGAGGGAAAAAAGTATTTGATCCCCTGCTGATTTTGTATGTTTATTTGAACAGTGAGAGACAGAATAACAACAACAAAAATCCAGAAAAACGCATGTCAAAAATGTTATAAATTGATTTGCATTTTAATGAGGGAAATAAGTATTTGACCCCTCTATCAAACATGACTTAGTACTTGGTGGCAAAACCCTTGTTGGCAATCACAGTGGTCAGACGTTTCTTGTAGTTGGCCACCAGGTTTGCACACATCTCAGGAGGGATTTTGTCCCACTCCTCTTTGCAGATCTTCTCCAAGTCATTAAGGTTTTCGAGGCTGACGTTTGGCAACTCGAACCTTCAGCTCCCTCCACAGATTTTCTATGGGATTAAGGTCTGGAGACTGGCTAGGCTACTCCAGGACCTTGATGTGCTTCTTCTTGAGCCACTCCTTTGTTGCCTTGGCCGTGTGTTTTGGGTCATTGTCATGCTGGAATACCCATCCACGACCCATTTTCAATGCCCTGGCTGAGGGAAGGAGGTCCTCACCCAAGATTTGACGGTACATGGCCCTGTCCATCATCCCTTTGATGTGGTGAAGTTGTCCTGTCCCCTTAGCAGAAAAAAAACCCTAAAGCATAATGTTTCCACCTCCATGTTTGACGGTGGGGATGGTGTTCTTGGGGTCATAGGCAGCATTCCTCCTCCTCCAAATACGACGAGTTGAGTTGATGCCAAAGAGCTCCATTTTGGTCTCATCTGACCACAACACTTTCACCCAGTTCACCTCTGAATCATTCAGATGTTCATTGGCAAACTTCAGACGGGCATGTATATGTGCTTTCTTGAGCAGGGGGACCTTGCGGGCGCTGCAGGATTTCAGTCCTTCACGGCGTAGTGTGTTACCAATTGTTTTCTTGGTGACTATGGTCCCAGCTGCCTTGAGATCATTGACAAGATCCTCCCGTGTAGTTCTAGGCTGATTCCTGATTCCTTGAGATCTTGCATGGAGCCCCAGGCCGAGGGAAATTGACTGTTATTTTGTGTTTCTTCCATTTGCGAATAATCACACCAACTTGTTGTCACCTTCTCACCAAGCTGCTTGGCGATGGTCTTGTAGCCCATTCCAGCCTTGTGTAGGTCTACAATCTTGTCCCTGACATCCTTGGAGAGCTCTTTGGTCTTGGCCATGGTGGAGAGTTTGGAATCTGATTGATTGATTGCTTCTGTGGACAGGTGTCTTTTATACAGGTAACAAACTGAGATTAGGAGCACTCCCTTTAAGAGTGTGCTCCTAATCTCAGCTCGTTACCTGTATAAAAGAGACCTGGGAGCCAGAAATCTTTCTGATTGAGAGGGGGTCAAATACTTATTTCCCTCATTAAAATGCAAATCAATTTATAACATTTTTGACATGCGTTTTTCTGGATTTTTTTGTTGTTATTCTGTCTCTCACTGTTCAAATAAACCTACCATTAAAATTATAGACTGATCATTTCTTTGTCAGTGGGCAAACGTACAAAATCAGCAGGGGATCAAATACTTTTTTCCCTCACTGTAATCACTTCCCGCTTAGGCCTCTACTTCCATATATATATATATATATATATATTTGCGAGAAAAAAACAACATATGGGGGATTGGAAGTGATGCAGACAATTACATTGATGTAAGTTACAATCTATCTGCAATATTAAAGCTGATCTACCCCCCCCCATTTTTTTCGTTGTTGAAATTAATAATAATGACATTTTGAGAAAGTGGTTCACAATCAGGGGCTAACACTTTTTTTGTTTTGTTTTTACACTGGGATGGCATGCTCCATTGATGATTAAATAGTTGGGCTAGTGGTAGACCTGCCAAGGTCAGAAAATACATAATTTGGACCACTTTGTTTGTTAATAGCGGTCACCCACAGAAAGTCCATGCTCTTTCAGCCCCCAATAAAATTATGCATAACAACCATACACAAGATACTGGTGAGTGTGGGTCTTTCTGCTAAGTAATTACATATTAGTTAGTGTTCCGTGGCATAGGTTAGTACAGAAGTGGAACAAGGTAGGGCGAGCAGGTCTCTCCAGGCTGAAGAGAATGTGGTTTAAGGGCAAGTTAAGGTTGTGTTACCAAAAGCTGGGTCTCAGTGGGTTGAGTCTGGGGCCTATTGTGGGTTTAATTTATGAAAAAAATATTTGGGTTTCTATTGTCATATACAATTGATCTGATTTGCTAATTTCTTTGTTGCAATATTGCAGATTTGCACAGGGGGTACACTTGAGGCAAGTTGATATTATAGAGGATGGCATTGCACGGAGCTCAAGGACCCTGACAAGAATGCCGAAAAGCCTGAGAAAGGTGAGAGGTGCATTGTGATTGTTACAGTTGTCGATCAACACAGAATTATGAGCAAATTTGACTTTGAAAAAGCCATCAACTTTCTTTACCTATATTCACTCTGAGGAAACTTTTAGCTCACAAAGTGTATGTAAAAGGGTGTTTTTAATAATCTGGCTTTTGGGATATTTCATGCATTATTTACTGGACAGCTAAAAGAGTCTCTCCAAGATTTTCAACATTTAGCCTGCTTTGCCACCCATCCTGACCAGTGTTTCCCACAGGTATTTAGGTTACTTGTCATGGTGGCAGGCCGGGAAGGGCAGCATGGCACGACTGGGGAAGCTTGCACCACTGCTGCTGCCCTAATTTATTATTCTTGTGAGCTATTCAGGCAATCAATCATCAATCAAATTGATGTCACAAAGTGCTATACAGAAACCCAGCCGAAAACCCCAAACAGCAAGCAATGCAGATGTAGAAGCACGGTGGCTAGGAAAAACTCCCTAGAAAAGCAGAAACCTAGGAAGAAACCTAGAGAGGAACCAAGCTCTGAGGGGTGGCCAGTCCCCTTATAGCTGTGCCGGGTGGAGATTATAACAGTACATGGCCATTAAGGCCAGATATTTCTCAAAGATGTTCAACCGTTCATAGATGACCAGCAGGGTCAAATAATAATCACAGTGGTTGTAGAGGTTGCAACCTGTCAGTACATTGGGAGTAAATGTAATTTGGCTTTTCATAGCCGGGAATTGATTAGTCTTTTTCAGTGAACTATGAGATAAACAAAGTTAATCACAAACATGACGAACACGGAGCCAGGGTTAAACATGGGTACATCTTTGTTGATAGGCAAGAATTGAATTGGTTCCTCTCACTGGTTTTGTGTGTGTGAAATGGGGATCAGACCTCGGGTCGAATTCCTCGCACTTACCTAATCCACGGCTGTCCTACCTTATCAGAGACTGAAACCAGACTGTTGCCTTTTGCCTCTGTCAGACAAAGTCCTGAAAATGGAGCCAGAGTTGAACAGAGTTCAGGCTGGACCCTTTGTCTTTCCTTGGGCATCTTCATGATTAATTACAGCATGACGGGAGGGGAGAGAGGGGTTGGGCTTGGGTATGTTTGAGAGATTGAGTGTGGACCTGCCATGTCCAACAATCGATCTCCAGGAAACTGAAGACAGTGGTGTGGGAATCCAAGAGGGAGGGGTTTTAAGCTAAAATGTATGCAAATATGACTATATCAACTGAGAGCTGAGAGGTAGAAGGGAGATGCTTTGCAAACCACCTCGGCTTTGCCTATTGTAATAAAGCATATCTTAATTCTATTAAAACTTAAAACTACTTTTGGTTCTTTGATCAGTATAAGGACAAATTTGCTACAACAGCATTTAGAGGTTGAAATAGCAGGTTAGGTAGAGAGAGAGAGAGTTGAAAACAGCAGGTCTGGGACAAGGAAGCACGTCCGGTGAATAGGTCAGGGTTCCATAGCCGCAGACAGAAGAGTTTAAACTGGAGCAGCAGCATGACCAGGTGGACTGGGGACAGCAAGGAGTCATCAGGCCAGGTAGTCCTGAGGCATAGTCCTAGGGCTCAGGTCCTCCGGGAGGGGAGGGAGAGAGGGAGAGAAAGAGAATTAGAGGGAGCATACTTAAATTCACACAGGACACCGGATATGACAGGAGAATAACACCAGATTTAACAGACTGACCCTAGCCCCCCTGCACATAGACTATTGCAGCAAAGATACTGGAGGCTGAGACAGGGGCGATCGGGAGACACTGTGGCCCCGTCCGACGATACCCCAGGGCCAACCAGGCAGGATATAACCCCACCCTTTGCCAAAGCACAGCCCCCACATCACCAGGAGGATATCAACAGACCACCAACCTACTACCCTGAGACAAGGCTGAGTATAGCCCATGAAGATCTCCTCCACTGCACGAGCCCAAGGGGGCGACAAACCGGACAGGAAGATCACGTCAGTGACTCAACCTACTCAAGTGACGCACCCCTCCTAGGGATGGCATGGAAAGTACCAGTAAGCCAGTGACTCAGCCCCCGTTATAGGGTCAGAGGCAGAGAATCCCAATGGAGAGACGGGAACCGGCCAGGCAGAGACAGCAAGGGCGGTTTGTCGCTCCAGTGCCTTTCCGTTCACCTTCGCAACCCTGGGCCAGACAACAATCAATCATAGGACCTACTGAAGAGATGAGTCTTCTGTAAAGACTTAAAGGTTGAGGCCGAGTCCGCGTCTCTCACATGGATAGGCATACCATTCCAAAAAAATGGAGCTCTATAGGAGAAAGCCCTGCCTCCAGCTGTTTGCTTAGAAATTCTAGGGGCAATAAGGAGGCCTGCGTCTTGTGACCGTAGCGTACGTGTAGGTATGTACGGCAGGACCAAATCGGAGAGATAGGTAGGAGCAAGCCCATGTAATGCTTTGTAGGTCAGCAGTAAAACCTTGAAATCAGCCCTAGCCTTAACATTTACATTTTAGTCATTTAGCAGAAGCTCTTATCCAGAGCGACTTACAGTTAGTGAGTGCATACGTTATTTTTAATTTTTTCATACTGGCCCCCCATGGGAAACGAACCCACAACCCTGGCGTTGCAAACGCCATGCTCCATCAACTGAGCTACATCCCTGCCGGCCGTTCCCTCATCTACCCTGGACGACGCTGGGCCAATTGTGCGCCGCCCCATGGGTCTCCCGGTCGCGGCCGGCTACGACAGAGCCTGGATGAACCCAGAGTAGAGAGGCTAGCACTGGAGTAATATTATATATATTTTTGGTTCTAGTCAAGATTCTAGCAGTTTATTTAGTGCTTTATCCGGGTAGCCGGAGAGTAGAGCATTGCAGTAGTCTAATCTAGAAGTGACAAAAGCATGGATTAGCTTTTCTGCATCATGTTTGTAAAAACAAAATCTGATTTTTGTAATGTTACGAAGATGGAAAACAGCTGTCCTTGAAATATTCTTGATATGCCCATCAAAAGAGAGATCTGGGTCCAGTTTTCAACCAGCGACTGTACAACCATCAACATTTATTGTCAGATCCAACAGAAGATCTCTTTGTTTCTTGGGACCTAGCATCTCTGTTTTTTCCGAGTTTAAAAGTAAACAATTTGCCATCATCCACTTCCTTATGTCTGAAACACAGGCTTCCAGGGTAGGCATTTTTGGGGCTTCACCATGTTTCTTCTAAATGTACAGCTGTGTGTCATCCGCATAGCAATGAAAGTTAACATTGTGTTTCCGAATGACATCACCATGAGGTAAAATATATAGTGAACACAATAATGGTCCTAAAACGGAACCTTGAGGAACACCGAAACGTACAATTGATTTATCAGAGGACAAACCATCCACAGAGACAAACTGATATCTTTCCAACAGATAAGACCTAAACCAGGCAAGAACTTGTCCGTGTAGACCAATTAAAGTTTCCAATCTCTCCAAAAGAATGTGGTGATTGATGGTGTCAAAAGCAGCACTAAGGTCTAGGAGCACGAGAACAGATGCAGAGGGCTCCCGAGTGGCGCAGCGGTCTAATGCACTGCATCTCAGTGCTTGAGGTGTCACTACAGACTCCCTGGTTCAAATCCAGGCTGTATCACAACCCGCTGTGATTGGAAGTCCCATAGGGCGGCGCACAATTGGCCCGGGTTTGGCTGGTGTAGGACGTCATTGTAAATAAGAATTTGTTACTAACTAACAGCCATGTTCTAATGTCATTTCCTACCTTTATGAGTGCAGTCTCAGTGCTATAATGGGGTCTAAATCCAGACTGAAGAGTTTTGTATAGATTATTTGTCCTCAGGAAGGCAGTGAATTGCTGCACAACAGCTTTTTCTAAAAAATCTGAGAGGAATGGGAGATTCGATATAGGCCAATAGTGTTTTACATTTTCTGGGTCAAGGTTTGGCTTTTTCAAGAGAGGCTTTATGACTGCCACTTTTAGTGAGTTTGGTACACATCCAGTGGATAGGGAGCCATTTATTATGTTCAACATAGGAGGGCCAAGCACAGGAAGTAGCTCTTTTAGTAGTTTAGTTGGAATAGGGTCCAGTATGGCCTCTAAGCTTGAAGGTTTAGAGGCCATGACTATTTTCATGAATGTGTCAAGAGATATAGGATTAAAAAACTTGAGTGTCTCCATTGATCCTGGTCCTGGCGGTTTTGTGCAGACTCAGGACAGCTGAGCTTTGGAGAAATACGCAGATTCAAAGAGGAGTCCGTAATTTGATTTCTAATGATCATGATCTTTTCGTCGAAGAAGCTCAAGAATTCATCACTGCTGAAGTGAAAGGCATCCTCTCTTGGGGAATGTTGCTTTTTAGTTAGCTTTGCGACAGTATCAAATATGTATTTTGGATTGTTCTTATTCTCCTCAATTAGGTTGGAAAAATAGGATAATCGAGCAGCAGTGAGGGCTCTTCGATATTGCACTGTACTTTCTTTCCAAGCTAGTAGGAAGACTTCCAGTTTGGTGGACTGCCATTTCTGTTCCAATTTTCTGGAAGCTTGCTTCAGGGCTCTGGTATTTTCTGTAAACCAGGGAGCTAGTTTCTTGTGACAAATGTTTTTTGTTTTTAGGGGTGCGACTGCATCTAGGGTATTATGCCAGGTTAAATGTAGATCCTCAGTTAGGTCGTTAACTGTTTTTTGTACTCCGACGTCCTTGAGTAGGTGGAGGGAGTCTGGAAGGGCCTCTAGGAATATTTGGGTTGTCCAAGAATTTATAGCACAGCTTTTGATGGGCCTTGGTTAGGGTCTGAGCAGATTATTTGTTGCGATTGGAAACGTAATAAGATGGTCGTCCGATAGTCTGGGGTTATGAGGAAAAACATTTAGATCCACAATATTTATTCCACGGGACAAAATTAGATCCAGGGTATGACTGTGGCAATGAGTAGGTCCGGAGGCATGTTGGACAAAACCCACTGAGTCGATGATGGCTCCGAAAGCCTTTTGGAGTGGGTCTGTGGACTTTTCCATGTGAATATTAAAGTCACCAAATATTAGAATATAATCTGCCATGACTACAAGGTCCGATAGGAATTCAGGGAACTCATTGAGGAACTCTGTATACGGCCCAGGAGGCCTGTAAACAGTAGCTATAAAAAGTGATTGAGTAGGCTGCATAGATTTCATGACTAGAAGCTCAAAAGACGAAAACGCAGTCATTTTTGTGGGGGGTAAATTGAAATTTGCTATCGTAAATGTTAGCAACACCTCAACCTTTTGCGGGATGTGCGGGGGATATGGCCACTAGTGTAACCAGTAGGAGAGGCCTCATTTAACACAGTAAATTCGTCAGGCTTAAGCCATGTTTCAGTCAGGCCAATCACATCAAGATTATGATCAGTGATTAGTTAATTGACCATAAATGCCTTTGGAAATTAGGGATCTAACATTAAGTAGCCCTATTTTGAGATGTGAGATATCACAATCTCTTTCAATAAAGACAGGAATGGAGGAGGTCTTTATTCCAGTGAGATTGTTAAGGTGAACACCGCCATGTTTAGTTTTGCTCAACCTAGATCGAGGCACAAACACGGTCTCAATTGGGATAGCTGAGCTGACTATACTGACTGTGCTAGTGGCAGACTCCACTAAGCTAGCAGGCTGGCTAACAGCCTGCTGTCTGGCCTGCACCCTATCTCATTGTGGAGCTAGAGGAGTTAGAGCCCTGTCTATGTTGGTAGATTAGATGAGAGCACCCCTCCAGCTAGGATGGAGTTCGTCACTCCTCAGCAGGCCAGGCTTGGTCCTGTTTGTGGGTGAGTCCCAGAAAGAGGGCCAATTATCTACACATTTTTGGTAGGGGCAGAAAACAGTTTTCAACCAGCGATTGAGTTGTGAGACTCTGCTGTAGAGCTCATCACTCGCCCTAACTGGGACGGGGCCAGGGACAATTACTCGATGCCGACACATCTTTCTAGCTAATTTACATGCTGAAGCTATGTTGCTCTTGGTGACCTCTGACTGTTTCATCCTACCATCGTTGGTGCCGACGTGGATAACAATATCCCTATACTCTCTACACTCACCATTTTTTGCCTTAGCCAGCACCATCATTCGGATTAGCCTTTACGTCGGTAGCCCTGCCCCCTGGTAAACAGTGTATGATCACTGGATGATTATTTTGATGTATAATATTGTGGGTAATGGAGTCGCCAATGACTAGGGTTTTCCATTTGTCAGAGCTAATGGTGGGAGGCTTCGGTGGATCAGACCCCGTAATGGGTGGAGGAGAGACCTGAGAAGGCTCGGCCTCTGACTCCGACTCGTTGCTTAATGGGGAGAACCGGTTGAAAAGGTATGTCGGCTGAATGAGCGACACCGGTTGAGCATGCCGACAGCATTTATTTCCAGAAGCCTTGAGAAAATTGTCCGGCTGCGGGGACTGTGCAAGGGGATTTATACTACTATCTGTACTTACTACCCACATGTACATATTTCTTCAATTACCTCGACTAACCGGTGCCCCCACAAATTGACTCTGTACCGGTACCCCCTGTATATAGCCTCCCTACTGTTATTTTATTTTACTGCTGCTCTTTAATTATTTTGCTATTTTTATTTTTTACTTTTCTATTCTTTACTTAGTGTAATGAATACTCGGACAGAGTGGTAAGATCCAATCGCAGAATTGCGATGCTTTATTCGAGTACAGACAAGGGAATAGCTTAATCGTGGTCTGGCGAGCTGTGGTCAAAACCGAGCAAGGCAGAGACAGGCAGAGGTACCAAGGGAGCGGGCGTAGTCGTAGTCGAGGGCACGGGCACAGGTTCAGAATACGGTAATCACTGAGATAGACAAGCAGAAGATTAAGCAATTCGGGGAGTCAAACAATGACGCACAGGTCTGGTACACTGGTAATCAAAAACAAACTCTCTCTCTCTCTCTCTCTCTCTCTCTGAACAAAACGCTTAGCAAGTCACAAAGGAACAATACCTCGCACCGACTGAACTTCTGAGCACACCTTAAATCCTACTCTAATTACTGACAGGTGTGCTCAGAACTCAGGTGAAACAGATCGAGTCTGATGACTCCCCCTCTCAGTAGATCGGGGAAGTGTCAGACTCTGTCTAGATCCAGCCAAACCCCGATCCCTTATAGTATCCCCTCCCCAGGGCCGGCTCCTGACGGCCTTCTACCTCTACCGGGTGGTCTTCCTCTGGGTCGGGGTCCTGGATGATCTGGGTGTTCAGCGTGGAAAGTGGCCTTGAGAGCGGGATCCAGTATGTCCTTCGCAGGGATCCAGGACCGTTCCTCAGGTCCATATCCCTCCCAGTCCACGAGATATTCGATGCCCCCTCATCTCCGTCTTGACTCCAGTATCTCGTGGACTGTATAGGTGGTGTCCTGTTCATCCTCCAGAGGTGGTGTAGTAGGTTGTTGAGCGATTGGGGGGTACATCGGGCTATAGTGGACAGATTCAACAGCGAGACGTGGAACGTAGGGGTTATCCTGTAGTGTCGAGGAAGTAACAGACGGTAGGTGACAGGGTTAATACGTCTCAGTATCTTGAAAGGCCCGATGTACCTGGGTTGGAGCTTCTTACAGCTCCGTCGGAACCGCAGGTCCCGGGTAGACAGCCACACTCGTTGCCCGGGTTGATAAGTGGGAGTAGGTCTCCGGCGTCGGTCGGCGTAGGTCTTTTGCTGTTGTGAGGCCTGACTGAGATGTTGATGGGCCGTCTCCCAGACCTGCGCACTCCGACGGAACCACTCGTCGACAGCCGGTACCATCCCTGGTGCAGTATCCCATGGGAACAGAGGTGGTTGATACCCTAGAACACACTGGAAGGGCGTTAGACGTAGGGAGGTGTGAATGAGAGAGTTCTGAGCATACTCTACCCAAGGAAGAAATCGGCTCCACTCCTGCGGCTGCCGCGAACATTGTTGCCGTAGATATTTCCCAATTTCTTGATTGAGCCGTTCTGTCTGCCCATTGGCCTGGGGATGATATCCGGAGGTTAGGCTCACCGAGATGCCCAAGCGTTCGCAGAAGGCCTTCCATACCCGGGAAACAAACTGGGGTCCCCGGTCGGACACAATATCCTCCGGAACACCAAACTGCCGGAACACCTGGTTAAACATAGTCTCAGCCATCTGAGTGGCGTTAGGCAAACGGGTCATGGGTACTAACCGGCACATCTTGGAGAATCGATCGATGACCACGAGAATTACAGTATGGCCCTCTGATTCTGGAAGATCTGTAACAAAGTCCATAGCAATATGCGACCAGGGTCGTTGAGGAGTTGGCAATGGCATCAGCTTACCCTCCGGTAGTGCACGAGGCGCCTTGGATTGCGCGCATACTGGGCAGGATAAGACATAGTCTCGGACGTCATCTGTAAGGGAATCCCACCAGTATTTTCGGCTGATGAGTCGTGTAGTACGAGTAATTCCGGGATGACCAGATCCCAGCGACGTGTGGCACCATTCCAACAGTTGCGGTCGAAGCGGAGCTGGTACAAACACCTTAGACACCGGGGTTTCTGGAGGGGCTGGTTCCGCTTGTAGGCTCTCCTGAATGGTGTCATCAATAGCCCACCTCACAGGACCAGCACGGCAACTCATGGGGAGGATAGGTTCTGGTTCCACGGGTCTTTCCGCGCGCTCGAACTGTCGGGAAAGCGCGTCCGCCTTTCCATTCTTGGACCCGGGGATATAAGAGACAGTGAATCGAAAACGGTTGAAGAATAAAGACCACCTAGCCTGTCGGGAGTTCAGTCATTTAGCACTGTGAAGATACTCCAGGTTGCGGTGGTCCGTGAGCACTTGGAACGGATGCTCTGCTCCCTCCAGCCAATGTCTCCACTCCTCCAGTGCTAACTTCACCGCCAGTAATTCACGATTACCCACGTCGTAGTTCTGCTCGGCCGAATTCAGTTTCCTTGAAAAGAAAGCACAGGGTCGTGATTTAGGCGGCTCACCTTGGCGCTGGGATAACACGGCTCCAACTCCAACCTCCGAGGCGTCCACCTCCACGATAAACGGCAAGGTAGGGTCCGGCTGACATAAAATAGGAGCGGTGGTAAAGCGTTGTTTCAACGTCTCAAAGGCCCGCATTGCCTCCTCTGTCCAGTTCAGACTGCGACCCTTGTAGCTGGTCATCGCCGAAAGGGGAGCTGCGGTTGTGCTGAAATTACGCACGAACCGTCTATAGTAATTGGCAAACCCTAAGAATCTCTGGAGCTCTTTCACCGTCTGGGGTTGAGGCCAGTCTCGTACCGCTTGCACCTTGGATTCATCCAGTTTAACCCCGTCGGGAGTGAGTATGGCCCCAAGGAAGGAAATCGTAGTGACATGGAATTCACTCTTTTCTGCCTTCACGAACAGGGAATGTTGTCGGAGTCGGTCCAGAACCTGTCGTACATGGGACACATGTTCACTCAGAGAGTTTGAATAGATTAGGATGTCATCAATGTACACTATAACAAAGCGATCAATCAAGTCCCTGAAAATGTCATTCATGAACGCCTGGAATACTGAGGGCGCGTTGGTAAGTCCATAGGGCATGACACAATATTCATAGTGTCCTCGATGTGTGATGAAGGCGGTCTTCCATTCATCCCCTTCTCTAATGCGCACCAGATTGTACGCACTCCTGAGGTCCAGTTTACTGTAGATTGAGGCCTGCCCCACCTGCTCGAGGGCTGCTGGAATCAAAGGCAGGGGGTAACGATTTTTGATGGTAATATCGTTCAAACCTCGATAGTCTATACAAGGGACGCAGTCCGCCATCCCTTTTCTTAACGAAGAAAAAACTGGATGCGGCGGGAGACATAGATGGGCGAATGGCCCCTTGCTGTAGCGCCTCATCAATATACTTGCTCATCGATTCTCGTTCCGGCTGTGACAAAGGGTAGATTCTTCCACGAGGAGGTGTAGCCCCGGATAGCAGATCAATCGCGCAGTCCCAGGCCCGATGAGGTGGTAACACGGTAGCCCTCTCCTTGGAGAACACCTGCGCGTAATCCTGGTATTCTGTTGGAACAACAGTAGACACCGCACCCTGCGCATCCTCCACAGTAGACGTTTTGCACGGTAAATTGAGGCACTCTGCCCTACATACCTCACTCCAAGCAGTGATATCGCCAGATTTCCAGGAGATGACCGGATCATGGGTGACGAGCCAGGGGTGGCCGAGAACTAGCGCCTCCCGTGGAGCGGAGATGACGAACAGAATGATGTTCTCATGGTGTATGGAGCCCACTTGTAACTTTATTACCTCTGTACGGTGCGTAATGAACCCAGTGCCCATGGGCTCACCGTCTAGCGCGTTGACTCGCAGGGGAGGTTGAATTGGGATAAGTTGAACTCCCAATTCCTCAGCGAGACCCATATCCATAAAACTGGCAGCCGCTCCGGAATCAATAAGACCTTCCAACCTGCGCACTTTCTCTCTGACAGATAAGGTAACTGGCACATACATTTGTTTAGATGTAATGTTGAAAACTTGAGTCTCACTCACTGGTTTGGCAGTTCCGAGGCGATATTCTGGGGTACGGTTTGGTCGTACCGGACATTGACGAATGAAATGACCCGACTGACCACAATACAGGCATAGTCCGTCTTGCCGACGTTGTTGTCTCACCGAACTTTGTAAGGGCGACCGTCCCAGTTGCATGGGTTCCTCCTCAGATTCTCTCCTCCGCTCTGTCGATTGCTTTGGACCTGTGACCGAGGGCTCCCGGACTGCGGATACCCTGTGTTGCACTATCAAATTATCAATAGAGATGGCTATGTTGATAAATTCATGTAGCGCAGTGATATCTCCCCGACAGGCCAACTCAGTCTGTACTTCTTTGCGCAGCCCTCTTCGGAAAACGTGAGCAGTCTCGCTCCAGCCGCTACCAGCTGCTATAGTCCGAAACTCTAAGGCGTAATCGGCTACTGTGCGACGGCCCTGCTGAAGTTCGCATAGTTGGTCTCCCACGCTACGCCCAGATATTGGGTGGTCGAACACCTCTCGGAACAGTCTCTTAAACTCAACTTCCACATTCAACTCGGGGACCTCAGCTGCCCATAGCGCAGTAGCCCAATCCAGTGCTCTTCCCGTTAGCAGAGAAATCATGAAATCCACCCTGCTACGGTCATCGGAAAACATAGTACGATTGTAGGACATATACAGGGACGTCTGAAGTAGAAACCCCTGATATTTGCCAGGTTCCCCATCGTACTTAGTCGGTAGAGAAATCGGAGGTGCATGACGAGGACTGACCGTGCTCGGGTTGGTGCCTTCAGCCGCACCAGCGTTGAGTAGTTGCAGGAGTTCATCCATCCGTTTCTCCTGTATCTCCCATCGCCTCTGTAATTCCGCTGGATCCATGGTTGAGGCGAGGTATTCTGTAATGAATACTCGGACAGAGAGGTAAGATCCAATCGCAGAATTGCGATGCTTTATTAGAGTACAGACAAGGGAATAGCTTAATCGTGGTCTGGCGAGCTGTGGTCAAAACCGGGCAAGGCAGAGACAGGCAGAGGTACCAAGGGAGCGGGCGTAGTCGTAGTCGAGGGCACGGGCACAGGTTCAGAATACGGTAATCACTGGGATAGACAAGCAGAAGATTAAGCAATTCGGGGAGTCAAACAACGAAGCACAGGTCTGGTACACTGGTAATCAAAAACAAACTCTCTCTCTCTCTCTCTCTGAACAAAACACTTAGCAAGTCACAAAGGAACAATACCTCGCACCGACTGAACTTCTGAGCACACCTTAAATCCTACTCTAATTACTGACAGGTGTGCTCAGAACTCAGGTGAAACAGATCGAGTCTGATGACTCCCCCTCTCAGTAGATCGGGGAAGTGTCAGACTCTGTCTAGATCCAGCCAAACCCCGATCCCTTATACTTAGCACTTTATTTGTTATTTTCTTAAAACTGTATTGTTGGTTAAGGGCTTGTAAGTAAGCATTTCACTGTAAGGTCTACACCTGTTGTATTCGGCGCATGTGGCAAATACAATTTGATTTGATTTGATTTGGTGGCACAGACGCTGTTTCGTCCTTTCCTACACTTAAATTGCCCTTGCCTAACAATAGCATCTGAAGCTGGGCTTGCAGCACGGCTATCCTCACCATAAGGCGACAGTTTTCCTGTATATTATGAGTACAGCGACTGCAATTAGATGGCATAGTGTTAATGTTACTACTTACCTTCTGCTGGTGGAGGTCCTGTAGGACCATGTCCATATAAAGCGTCCGGGGTGAAAAAGTTGAATGAAAAAAGTAGTGAGAAAAAAATACAATAAAAAAATAACTAAGACGTTGGTAAATTGTGTTAAATGAAGATTGATTAAACCGTTTTTAAAAAGTAAAAACCGTCAAGTTTGGCAGATAGCCAAGCAACAAACAGCACAGCACAGCAGCACAGAGACAAGTGACGCGCTCAAAACGGACGCAACGATGGTTTTATCAGTATTACATATGTCACCAGTAGGCCTTGTAAATGAAGTAAAAGCTGTTACAAATGTGTTTCAGTACTGTTTTTAGAGCTGCAACTAACAACTATTTTGATAATCAATCTGTCAGTCATTACTTTGATTACTCATTTTGTTTCAATTTTAAAAAGCCTGTTTTGCTGACTGAATATAGGTTGAAGGTTTTATCAAATATTAAAATGTTTATAGTGCATTACAGTGCAAATAGCAACAACAGACAAACTCAAACTCAGTTATTTTGTGACAAACAAAAGTACTTTAGGGACATATAAAATATTTTATATTATCCATTTTGCTTAATTTTTACATGGTAGAAATTACATTAGTGTATTTAGGAGCAGTGTCAGCTCAAGATGATCTGAGAACCTAAGTGAGTGTTATGTGGGCAGCTTGTCTCTCCCTTTTCTGTTTCCCTTCCTCCTTGTTTTGTCCCCTCTTTGTATGTTGTATCTGTATGTGTGTTGTCCCCATTATATGGGTGTGTCTGGAGTGGATCGGGGGGCGTGCTCAGGATCTGCCTCTCCTGTGCAGCTGCGGGTTGTTTCCAGTGATTCCTGCCTACGCAGCTGCATCCTATTCTCTCATCAACCTGCACTACTAATTCCTGGGCATGGCTCTCCACCGGCGCCAGATCGTTGTTCTTACCAGAGCGGTAACTTGGCTCACCAGTAGAGTTAAATTGTCTTTGTCTTCAGCCTGGCTCTTTACTCTCCTTAACCTGTCGTTTGTTTTGTCTTCAGTTCAGACATACCTCCCAACCTGCCTGCCTGCCTTCCTGCCTGCCTGCCTGCCTGCCTGCCTGCCTCAGCCTATCCTTCCTCCGGAGCCGACTAGCCCACTCTGTTCCTTTTCTTCAGTTGTATTTGGACTAAGACAAATTGAACTTTTATTAAAATAATTTTTGTTTCTTCCACTCCCTTAGTCGTGTTTGTTTCTCTGAGTGCTGGGTTGAACCATAGCCTAACAGAACGATCTGGCCATGGACCCAACAGAGAAACAGCACGGGGCAAACGAAGACAGCTTCCAACAAGCTATCCAGGCTCAAGGAACGTTGCTAGGACCGCATGACCAATTGATTCGGACTCTTATGGAAGATAATCATCAACTGCTGAACCAGGTGACTCAGTTAACTACACAAGTCTCTAAATTGTCTGTTATCAGTTCTCCATCTCTCTCTGACCCCCAGTTTGATGCACCCCAAGTTGTTTCCTCTGACATTATGCAGGCTTCGTTCCATCGGGAACCCCCTGTCACGTCGCCTGAACCGTTCAATGGAGAATTGGACAAGTGCCGGGGATTTTTGCTTCAGTGTGACTTGATTTTTCGGCAGAGACCACTGTCGTTTTCTACTGATTCCTCTAAGGTACATTATGTTCTGGGGCTGTTAAGAGGGAGAGCTCTGGTTTGGGCTGAGGCTGTGTGCTCAAATCAAACTTTGACTGGATTGACTTTTGCTGATTTTTCTGCTAAATTGAAGACTGTTTTTGACCATCCTGACCATGTGGGTAATTCCTCCAAGATACTTTTTAATTTGAGGCAGGGTTCTAACAGTGTGGCTGAGTACTCTATTGAGTTCTGGACTTTGGCAGCGGACTCCAAGTGGAACAATGTGGCACTTCAAGGAGCATTTCTAAACGGTTTGAATGAAGCCATTAAGGATGAACTGGCTGCTCGTGACGAGCCACATGATTTACATTCTCTCGTTTCCCTGTCCATTAAGCTAGACAACCGGTTGCGGGAGAGAGGCGGTCGGCCACATCTAGGAGGACGAGTTCCCCAGCCTTCAACCACTCGAGTCTCGCCTCCCCGGAGCCGGCAGCTTCTTGTTCCTGATCCCATCCCGAACACAGAGGAGGAACCAATGCAAGTGGGTCGAGCTCGACTACCTCCAGCAGAGCGGCAACGGCGCCTCCAGGCGGGTGAGTACCTGTACTGTGGAGACGCCACACACATTCTCGCTACATGCCCTAAGCGACCAAAAGACAAGGCTCGCTCGTAACGGTGGGTCTACTTGCGAGCCCAGAGTTAGATCCTGAACCCATCATTCCCCGATTACAAGTACCTGTAACCTTACGTTTCCAGAGTCATTCCCTGCCACTCTCAGCTCTCATAGACTCAGGTGCAGAAGACAACTTTATTAGCCACCAGTTCGTTACACAAGCTCGTATCCCCATGGAGCCACTACCTACCCCCATTCGGGTCACAGCCCTTGATGGGCGCCTCCTCGCGGAGATAACTCATCAAACCACCCCCGTTTCCCTAGTGATTTCTGGCAATCATTGTGAAAGCATTCAGTTAAGAGTTATGTCTGGCTCAGCTACCTCCCTAATCCTTGGCTTCCCCTGGTTGGCTCTTCACAACCCACAAATTGATTGGACACGTCACACCATTCTCAGTTGGAGCACTAACTGCCATTCAGAGTGCCTTAGGTCAGCGGTTCCCCCCACTAAGTGTGACCCAACTCATCCCTCAGCTCCTCTCGATCTGTCATCTGTCCCCAAAGAATACCATGACTTAGCGGAGGTTTTCAGTAAGGACAAGGCTCTGTCTCTACCACCACATAGGCATTATGATTGCCCTATTGAACTGCTTCCTGGTGCTCCCTTGCCCTCTAGTCGCTTATACAATCTGTCCCGACCGGAAAGAGAGGCAATGGAGCAGTATATTGGTGATTCTCTGGCCTTGGGCATAATCCGTCCCTCGTCGTCTCCTTTGGGTGCAGGTTTATTTTTCGTTGAAAAGAAAGACAAGTCGTTACGCCCCTGTATCGATTTCAGGGGTTTAAACAACATAACTGTTAAAAAGAAGTATCCCCTTCCACTCATCAACTCAGCTTTTGAACCTCTGCATGGCGCCACAGCTTTCTCCAAGCTCGACCTCAGGAACGCTTATCACCTTGTCAGAATCCGAAAGGGAGATGAGTGGAAAACCGCTTTCAACACTCCACTGGGGCATTTTGAGTATTTGGTCATGCCCTTTGGGCTCTCAAACGCCCCTGCTGTATTCCAAGCCATGGTGAACGATGTTCTTAGGGATTTTTTGAACCGTTTTGTCTTTGTATACCTGGATGATATTCTTGTTTTTTCCAAGTCACCCGAGGAGCATGAGTCACACGTCCGTCAAGTCCTTCAACGGCTCTTGGAGAATAAGCTGTACGTCAAAGCAGAAAAGTGTGAGTTCCACAAACAGTCTACATTGTTCCTTGGTTTCATCATTGAGAGCGGGCAGGTGAAGGCGGACCCCGAGAAGATCCGGGCAGTGACGGAATGGCCCACACCCACCACCCGTAAGCAACTTCAACGATTTTTGGGCTTTGCTAACTTCTACCGTAGATTCATTAAGGGTTTTAGTAAAGTGGTGGCACCCCTTACTAGCCTCACATCCCCAAAAGTCCCTTTTATGTGGTCCCCTGAGGCGGAGCAGGCGGTAGGGGTTTTGAAGGAACTGTTTTCCACCTCCCCCGTGTTGATACACCCCAATACCTCTCTGCAGTTTATTGTGGAGGTGGACGCGTCTGACTCAGGTGTGGGAGCAGTCCTCTCCCAGCGCTCCCCCACTGACCAAAAGCTTCACCCCTGTGCTTTTTTCTCCAAGAAATTGTCACCCACAGAACGGAATTACGACGTTGGAAACCGGGAACTGCTGGCGGTCAAGCTAGCACTGGAAGAATGGCGGCACTGGCTGGATGGAGCTGAACTGCCGTTTGTGGTCTGGACAGACCACAAAAACTTGGCTTACATCCAAGCCACTAAGAGACTCAACTCACGCCAAGCCAGATGGGCCCTGTTTTTTAGTAGGTTTAACTTTATTCTTACATACAGACAGGGGTCAAGAAATGTTAAACCAGATGCTTTGTCCCGCCAGTTTGCTGACCCTTCGGAGACCAGCGAACCTGAGGCAGTCCTACCTTCCTCA
This sequence comes from Coregonus clupeaformis, assembly GCF_020615455.1. Lineage (NCBI taxonomy): Eukaryota > Metazoa > Chordata > Actinopteri > Salmoniformes > Salmonidae > Coregonus > Coregonus clupeaformis. The sequence goes on from NC_059222.1 coordinate 3,981,316, forward strand.
TGCGTCGTGGCGGCAGTACAGTGGGAGATCGAGTCTCTTGTGAAGACTGCACTTGCCACGGACCCGGGACCGGGTGATGGACCTCCCAACCTACTCTTTCTTCCCGAGACGGTCCGGTCTCAGGTGTTGCAGTGGATTCACACCTCCCGTTTTGCTGGTCACCCTGGGATGAGACGCACGTTGACGCTGCTTAGGAGACATTTTTGGTGGCCTTCAATGGAAACTGACGTTCGGGCTTTTGTGGCAGCCTGTTCAACCTGTGCTCGGGGCAAAGCCTCCCATCAGTCCCCTTCGGGGCTGCTGCTACCCCTCCCAGGTCCCAGCCGTCCCTGGTCCCACATAGCCATGGATTTTGTCACCGGCCTACCCAAGTCTGAAGGTAATGATACTATACTTACCATTGTGGACAGATTCTCTAAATCTGTTCACTATATAGCATTACCAAAATTACCGTCTGCCAGTGAGACAGCGGACCTCCTAGTCCAATATGTATTCCGTCCCCATGGAATACCTGTGGACATCGTATCTGATAGAGGCCCACAGTTTACTTCCCGTGTTTGGAAGGTGTTCTGTTCTGCTTTGGGTGCTTCCGTTAGTCTGTCCTCAGGGTTTCATCCCCAGACCAACGGTCAAACAGAAAGAGGCAATCAAAACCTCGAAGCAACCCTTCGTTGTGTGGCTGCTCAACATCCATCATCCTGGGCCAAACATCTGCCTTGGATAGAGTACGCCCACAACTCCCTCACCACCTCTGCCACCGGCCTTTCACCTTTCGAAGTAACCATGGGTTATCAACCCCCTCTGTTTCCTGCTCAGGAGAAGGAATTGGCTGTTCCTTCGGTTCAGGAGAACCTCCGCCGCTGCCAGAGAGTGTGGAGCGACGCTCGGGAAGCGTTGCTTCGGACCACCGACAGGAACAAGACGACAGCGGATAGGAGCAGGACTCCCGCACCTGTGTTTCATCCTGGTCAAGAAGTTTGGCTGTCATCTAAGAACGTACCTCTTCGTACCAAATCACGCAAGCTGTCTCCTCGGTACCTGGGTCCGTTTGTGGTGGAGTCCATCGTTAACCCCGCTGCGGTTCGTTTGAAGTTGCCTTCAGCCATGAAGATACACCCTACTTTCCACGTCTCCCAACTGAAACCTGTGTCCTCCAGCCTTTTGTGTCCGCCGGCAGATCCACCTCCACCTGTTCGCCTCATTGACGACCATCCGGCCTACACCGTCAGTAGGCTCCTGGACTCTCGGAGGCGGGGTAGGGGTCTCCAATACCTAGTCGATTGGGAAGGTTATGGACCAGAGGAGAGGTCTTGGGTCCCTAAGCGTTTTGTGTTGGATCCTCAGCTGATCACGGACTTCCATCACGACAACCCTGACAGGCCTGGTGGGTCGCCAGGTGGCGACCATTGAGGGGGGGGTACTGTTATGTGGGCAGCTTGTCTCTCCCTTTTCTGTTTCCCTTCCTCCTTGTTTTGTCCCCTCTTTGTATGTTGTATCTGTATGTGTGTTGTCCCCATTATGTGGGTGTGTCTGGAGTGGATTGGGGGGCGTGCTCAGGATCTGCCTCTCCTGTGCAGCTGCGGGTTGTTTCCAGTGATTCCTGCCTACGCAGCTGCATCCTATTCTCTCATCAACCTGCACTACTAATTCCTGGGCATGGCTCTCCACCGGCGCCAGATCGTTGTTCTTACCAGAGCGGTAACTTGGCTCACCAGTAGAGTTAAATTGTCCTTGTCTTCAGCCTGGCTCTTTACTCTCCTTAACCTGTCGTTTGTTTTGTCTTCAGTTCAGACATACCTCCCAACCTGCCTGCCTGCCTTCCTGCCTGCCTGCCTGCCTCAGCCTCTCCTTCCTCCGGAGCCGACTAGCCCACTCTGTTCCTTTTCTTCAGTTGTATTTGGACTAAGACAAATTGAACTTTTATTAAAATAATTTTTGTTTCTTCCACTCCCTTAGTCGTGTTTGTTTCTCTGAGTGCTGGGTTGAACCATAGCCTAACAGTGAGATTTGATTTCGGTGCTCCTCCTATAGAAGTTGATGGTCATGCTTCCCTGGGACACTCAAGTCTTCTCATATCACTAACATTTGTCTTACCTCTCATTATTGAAGGTCAGCAACAAAGCCCTGATGATGTTCAAGAGGAGGAAGGCTATCTAAATTGGGTCTAGTTCTCTATGGAGATTGGTGGTGATAGATTAATCCAAGCTCTCGTACAAGAGAAAGGTATAGCATTATCCATTTTGATGTAGTAAAATTCAGAGGGTGGTGCGGTCTGCCGAACGCATTACCGGGGGCAAACTACCCGCCCTCCAGGACACCTACAGCACCCGATGTCACAGGAAGGCCGAAATGATCATCAAGGACATCAATCACCCGAGCCACTGCCTGTTCACCCCGCTATCATCCAGAAGGCGAGGTCAGTACAGGTGCATCAAAGCTGTGACCGAGAGAATGAAAAACAGCTTCTATCTCAAGGCCATCAGACAGTTAAATAGCAATCACTAGCACATTAGAGGCTGCTACTGCCTATTGAAATCACTGGCCACTTTAAGAAATGGAACACTAGTCACTTTAATAATATTTGCATATCTTGCATAACTCATCTCATATGTATATACTGTATTCTATAATATTCTACTGTATCTTAGTCAATGCCGCTTGTCCATATATGTATATATTCTTAAATTCCATTCCTTACTTAGATTTGTGTATATTGGGTATATGTTGTGAAATTGTTAGATATTACTTGTTAGATATTACTGCACTGTCGGAGCTAGAAACACAAGCATTTCACTACACATCTGCTAAACACGTGTATGTGACAAATACAATTTGATTTGATATATTTCACTTATAGTAATCAGTTGCCTTCTTAAAGTACTCCTCAGTAGATATACTGATATGGATAAAAAATAGAGGGCTTGCACATGTCTGTGCTCTTGAACACATTTACATTACATTTACGTCATTTAGCAGACGCTCTTATCCAGAGCGACTTACAGTTAGTGCAGACATTATTCTTTTTGTTTTTAATAATTTTGTTATTTAAAAAATATATATATTTATATATATATATTTTTTCATACTGGCCCCCCGTGGGAAGCGAACTCACAACCCTGGCGTTGCAAACGCCATGCTCTACCAACTAAGCTACCTCCCATTCCCTCCCCTACCCTGGACGACGCTGGGCCAATTGTGCGCCGCCCCATTGGTCTCCCGGTTGCGGCCGGCACAGCTAGCACTGCGATGCAGTGCCTTAGACCACTGCGCCACTCGGGAGGTTACATCATCAGGGATGTTTCCTAGGATCATGTTTCAGGTCTTTCAACATTATACAACTTCACCCATCAGACCTTAGCTTGTGTCATAAGTGACATTATGCTAGTTCCCATGGATTTACTTATCCCCGCCATTTCAAGGTGTGACTAACCACTGGCCAACTCCCTGTCACAAAATAACGATATGCACTTGTTCCTATCTTTTAGTACAATTGTGGAAGGATGGGGCCAACGTGGAGGAGACAGGGTTGGGTGTTTGGGATGATGGAGGTCAAACACAACAGACGGCGCCCAGTTCTTAAAATGGTGGAAACTGTTCACAGGATCCCTATCATCAGACAACATGTGCGAAGAGGTTCCGCCATTCTGAGTGACTGTTGGAGAGCGTATGTCAGGTCTCTGAATAGGCTGGGTTACAATTACCAGACAGACAACCACACAAACAACTTTGTGGATCCTCACATAGGATGTCACACACAACAGATTGAAAGAGCGTGGCAGACAATATAGGGGCAGGTCTGGAGGCTAAGGGGCAATCGGACCAAAAGAGGTTTAAAGAAGCATCTCCATTTTATTGAGTGGATGTACTGGTTGGGTAAAGAAAATAAGAAAGGAGTACTCTCTCAACTCTTCAAAGACATCCGATTAGTATATCAGCTGTACGATTTTTACTCTTAGCATGCACCCCCTAGAGGAAATGTTTTGTCAAGACCATTCCAAGCTGTAAGATAAGACATTCTTTGTCACATAAGTAGGGTCAATATTATCTTTCAAAAAAGAGCCTACTGTGATGAACTATCTGAGTTATAACTGAGATCTTTCCATTTCCTTTCAATGTGAATAGAATACTTACAGATGAGTTGTTTGTTGCACAGTGTCTCAAGAAGGACATTCAATTTGAAATATGTGGTGATTTTTTATATTTTTTATATTAACATCGCTAATTTCAAGTGTGGTTGCATTTGTGAAAATATGCCAAACACTTGCCAAAAGGAGCCGGGAGTACCCGGTGCCGGGTACTTTCCACATCAATTTAAATAGCGGTCAATACCGGCTCCTTTAAAATGCATGCAACCCCAGCAAGCTCTATTTTGCTGAAAACAACAGAATCTCAACGTTTTATTTATATCAACCAATACGATGTCTTTGGAACTACGATCCTACAGCAAATTAAAATTAATTCTTTTGACAGGGTTATAAGCATGTTTGGTCGCTATCATTGTTTTTTGGGTCACTACACATAAATTGTTTTGATATCACATGAAATAGGAGACTCTGGATTCCATTGCTTCCAAACATATCACTGTCCCGATCAACAGGCTACGCACCAATCCTCAAGAAAGTGTATTAACAAACATGACCTAGTAGTTATCTAAATCTTTCCTCAGTTAGCGCTAGGACTAATGTAGCCTACAATTTCCGGTTTGAATGATTGTGTATGCTGTCGCTACTTCTGTGAATGTCTGAACATTGCATCCAAAAATAAACTGGTCACATTCAGGACATAACTTTGTAAGGACTGTGTTAGTGCAAAATGTTTCTGTGAAAAAACAGTGTGGCTAGCTCAAACGCTGACTATTGCGTCAATCGAAACTGGACGTTCTAAATAAGTGTTCTAATCACACCGGTTTGAGCGTACGCTGCAGGGACATTTTACATTTACATTTTTACATTTACATTTATGTAAAGGCTGTGTCCGCCTCCAAGGAGAGGAGCGGCAGGGACCACTGTAGAATGATCACACCCATTTGTTGGTACGTGTGAAAAGGTTAAGTTGCTTGTTCCTGTGTATAAACATTGTAGTTACAATAATTTTCTTTATAATGATATTGCAATAACTGAAATTGTGATATACCCTGCCAAATGTTTAATACTATTGAAAGTACATAGTAATTATACTTAAATGTGCTGTAACAACATTGTTCCTAGATTGACATAGATTCACATTCAACACAACTACAAGTACTATATTGGGTGTCTGCCATCATTGTAACATAGTAACTACATAGTAATTGTATGAGTAATTCAAAGTACGTTTCACTTTATGTGCTGCCATCCTGTTAGAAGGTAACAGATTATTTTATTATAGTGGTTAAGAGTGACTTTCATTGTGTTCCATTGTGTTTATCGCCCCCTAGTGGAGCTTTCTGGTACTTAGAATAATGTGGAAAACCCGGAAGTAGAGTAGTCATTCTGCACGCAGACAAGCAGCTAGAAACAACGCTACTTTACAGTTCTTTCTGTGCAACTATTTCTTGTTACGCTTCAGCCTCGGAAAATATTTGTTTGTAAGTTCAATTCAAGCATATTGTTAATGATAGAATTGTTTACTTATCAATGTTAGTTGGTTACATTTGCTCACGCAAATTGCATTGACTTTCATGTATGTCGTCAGCTGTATTAGTTTGCTCGTGCGTCATGTAAAGAAGTGTAAAACCTACTATAGTTTGTTACTGTTTCTAGTGTAATATGCTTTGTTATTTTACAGAGGTGTTTGCACATTATTAGAGTAATGAAAAGAGTTGGCTAGTTGTTACTCATAGAGCAATTATCTATTTGGTTTGTCGTCATGTCAGATACATGGTAACTTGGCACTTGCTTTGTATTTATGCAAATTCAACTTAAAATGTATAATGAACAGCTACAGTATGTCAATGTGAATTGAATACTAAAGTATATTATTTTCTGTATTTGCAGTTTCACAACATAAACGTTTTCAATACATTCGTTCAAGAAAAGTTATGCCTTGGAAGTTTTGTTGAAGACTCAGTTGTTAGCTATCTGTCTAGTTTTGCATGGGAACGCAATTCCAGGGCAGAATACTTTACATTAAGTTGCTTGTTCCTGCGTGGAAACATTGTATTTACAATACTTTTCTTCATAACGACATTGTAATATCTGAAATTTGTATGTACCCTGCAAAATATTTTATAATATTGAAAGTACATAGTAATTACACTTTAAGGTGCTATACCAACGTTTTTCCTAGATTGAGATAGATTCCAATTGATCACAACTACAAGTATTGTATTGGTTCTCTGCCATCGTTGTAACATAGTAACTACATAGTAATTACATGAGGAATTCACAATGCGTTTCACTTTACATTAAAGTTGCTTGTTCCTGTGTAGAAACATTGTAGTTACGATAATTTTCTTTATATCAACATTGTAATAACTGACATTTGGATATATCCTGCGAAACATGTAATTGCATTGAAAGTACACTGTAATTACACTTACAGGTACTTTAACAACATTTATTCTACATTGAAGTGTATTTTCCCAATGATTGTAATAAAAAGGTTTACCCTTTCACTTTACTTTACTTGAAATTACATGTCCTTGTTCCACTTGTGTAATAACCTATACCGCTAAACCCTTGTTACAGTGTAATTACATAGTATTTACATAGTAAAAGACAACCATTTCTGCAGCACTCCACCAATCAGGTCTTTATGGTAGAGTGGCCAGAAGGAAGCCACTCCTCAGTAAAAGGCACATGACAGCCCACTTGGAGTTTGCCAAAAGGCACCTAAAGGACTCTCAGACCAAGAGAAACAATATTATCTGGTCTGATGAAACCAAGGTTGAACTCTTTGCCATGAATGCAAAGCGTCACGACTGGAGGAAACCTTGCAAATACCATCCCTACAGTGAACCATGGTGGTAGCAGCATCATATTGTGGGGATGTTTTTCAGCGGTAGGGACTGGGAGACTAGTCAGGATCGAGGGAAAGATGAACAGAGCAAAGAACAGAGAGATCCTTGATGAAAACCTGCTCCAGAGTGCTCAGGACCTCAGACTGGGGCGAAGATGGTTTGGGATGAGTCGGAAAGGAAGGAAAAGCATCCAACAAGTGCTCAACATATGTGGGAACTCCTTCAAGACTGTTGGAAAAGCATTCCAGGTGAAGCTGGTTGAGAGAATGCGAAGAGTGTGAAAAGCTGTCATCAAGGCGAAGCGTGGCTATTTGAAGAATTTCAAATATAAAATATATTTTGATTTGTTTAACACTTTTTGGGTTACTACATGATTCCATGTGTTATTTCATAGTTTTGATGTCTTCACTATTATTGTACAACGTTGAAAATAGTAAAAATAAAGAAAAACCTTGAATGAGTAGGTGTTCTAAAACATTTGACTGGTAGTGTATACAAATCGAATCAAATCAAATTGTATTTGTCACATACACGTTTTTAGCAGATGTTATGGCGGCTGTAGAGAAATGCTTGTACTTCTAGCTCAGTGCAGTAATATCTAACAATTTCACAACATATACCCAATACACACAAAACTATTAAGGAATGGGATTTAAGAATATATACATATATGGACAAGCAATGACAGAGCGGCATGGACTAAGATACAGAAGAATATTATAGAATAGAATGCAGTATATACATATGAGATGAGTAGTGCAAGATATGTAAACATTATTAAAGTGGCCAGTGATTTCAATAGGCAGCAGCAGCCGCTAATGTGCTAGTGATGGCTATTTAACAGTCTGATGGCCTTGAGATAGAAGCAGTTTTTCATTCTCTCGGTCCCAGCTTTGATGTACCTGTACTGACCTCGCCTTCTGGATGATAGCGGGGTGAACAGGCAGTGGCTCGGGTGATTGATGTCCTTGATGATCTTTTTGGCCTTCCTGTGACATCGGGTGCTGTAGGTGTCCTGGAGGGCGGGTAGTTTGCCCCCGGTAATGCGTTCGGCAGACCGCACCACCCTCTGAATTTTACTACATCAAAATGGATAATGCTATACCTTTCTCTTGTACGAGAACTTGGATTAATCTGTCACCATCAATCTCCATAGAGAACTAGACCCAATTTAGATAGCCTTCCTCCTCTTGAACTTCATCAGGGCTTTGTTGCTGACCTTCAATAATGAGAGGTAAGACAAATGTTAGTGATATGAGAAGACTTGCGGTTGCCAGACGTATCCGTAGCATTCGGAAAGTATACAGACCCGTTGACTTTTTCCACATTTTGTTACGTTACAGCCTTATTCTAAAATGAATTAAATTGTTTTTTCCCCTCATCAATCTACAAACAATACTCCATAATGACAAAGCAAAAGCAGGTTGTTTGAAATCTTTTCAAATGTATAATTTTTTAAAACTTAAATGACATTTACATAACTATTCAGATCCTTTACTCAGTACTTTGAAGCACCTTTGGCAGAGACATACCCAAGACTATTCTTGGGTATGACGCTACAAGCTTGGCATACCAGTATTTGGAGAGTTTCTCCCATTCTTCTCTGCAGATCTTCTCAAGCTCTGTCAGGTTGGATCAGGAGCGTCACTGCACAGCTATTTTCAGGTCTCTCCAGAGCTGTTCGATTGGGTTCAAGTCTGGGCTCTGGCTGGGCCACTCAAGGACATGCAGAGACTTGTCCCGAAGCCACTCCTGTGTTGTTGTCTTGGCTGTGTGCTTAGGCTCGTTGTCCTGTTGGAAGGTGAACCTTCGCCCCAGTCTGAGGTCCTGAGCACTCTGGAGCAGGTTTTCATCAAGGATCTCTCTGTACTTTGCTCCGTTCATCTTTCCCGCGATCCTGATTGGTCTCCCAGTCCCTGCAGCTGAAAAACATCCCCACAGTATGATGCTGCCACCACCATGCTTCGCTGTAGGGATGGTACCTGGTTTCCTCAAGACGTGACGCTTGGCATTCAGGCAAAAGAGTTCAATATTTCATCAGACCAGAGAATCTTGTTTCTAATTGTCTGAGAGTCCTTTAGGTGCCTTTTGGCAAACTCCAAGCTGGCTGTCATGTGCCTTTTACTGAGGAGTGGCTTCCGTCTGGCCGCTCTACCATAAAGGCCTGATTGTTTGAGTGCTGCAGAGATGGTTGTCCTTCTAGAAAGTTCTCCCATGTCCACAGTGGAGCTCTGGAGCTCTGTCAGGGCCCTTCTCCCCCGGTTGATCAGTTTGGCCGGGCGGCCAGCTCTAGGAAGAGTCTTGGTGGTTCCAAACGTCTTCCATTTCAGAATGATGGAGGCCTTGGGGACCTTCAATGCTGCAGGAATATTTTGGTACCTTTCCCCAAATCTGTGCTTTGACACAATCATGTCTCGGAGCTCTACGGACAATTCCTTCAACCTAATTGCTTATTTTTTTTTTTACATTTTACTCATTTAGCAGACGCTCTTTTCCAGAGCGACTTACAGGAGCAATTAGGGTTAAGTGCCTTGCTTAAGGGCACATCGCCAGATTTTTCACTCGGCGATTAGAACCAGTGACCTTTCGGTTACTGGCACAACGCTCTTACCCACTAAGCTAAGCAATGGCTTGGTGTTTGTTCTGACATGCACTGTCAACTGTGGGACCTTATATAGACAGGTGTATGCCTTTCATAATCATGTACAATCAATTGAATGTACCACATTCAGCAGGCTGTCATGTTGTAGAAACATCTCAAGGGTTGTAAAAACATCTCAAGGATGATCAATGGAAGCAGGATGAACCTGAGCTCAATTTCGAATCTCATAGCAAAGGGTCTTAATACTTATGTAAATAAGGTATTTCTGTTTTAGGTTTTTATGAATTTGCTAAAATTTCTAAAAACCTGTTTTCACTTTGTCATTATGGGGTATTGTGTGTAGATTGATGAGGATTTTATTTTATTTTATCCATTTTAGAATATGGCTGTAACGTATCAAAATGTGGAAAAAGGGAAGGGGTCTGAATTCTTTCCAAATGTACCAACTACTGAGCACACAACTACTGACCACAACTACTGACCACAACCACACAACCTCTGACCACAACCACACAACTACTGACCACAACCACACAACTGCTGACTACATCTACTGACCACAACCACATGACTTCTGACCACAACCTCACAACTACTGACCACAACCACACAACTGCTGACTATATCTAGTGACCACACAACTACTGACTACAACTGCACAACATCTGACACAACCACATAACTACTAACCACAATCACACAACTACTGACCACATTACAACTACTGACCACAACCACACAACTGCTGACTACATCTACTGACCACAACCACATGACTTCTGACCACAACCACACAACTACTGACCACAACCACACAACTGCTGACTATATCGAGTGACCACACAACTACTGACTACAACTGCACAACATCTGACCACAACCACAGAACTACTAACCACAATCACACAACTACTGACCACATTACAACTACTGACCACAACCACACAACTTCTGACCACAACCACAAAACTATTGATCACATTTGGGGACCACATCCAATCAACTACTGATCACAACCACAACTTCTGACCCCAACCACACAACATCTGACAACACGACTACTGACCACACATCTAAATCACCATAAATATTGACAACCATAGTTACTGACCACAAGCACCTCGTCACAACTACTGACCAGAACTACTGACCACAAAAACACTACTACAGAGCACAACTACTGACCACAAACACACAACTTCAGACAACCACAAAAATACTGACCACATCCACACAACCTTTGACCACATAACTACTGACCAAAATTACTGACCACAACCACACAACTTCTGACCACAACCACACAACTGCTGACTACATCTAGTGATCACAACCACAAAACTACAGTCTACAACCACACAACTTTTGACCACAACCACACAACACAACTACTGTCCACACAACTACTGACTACATCTACTTACCACAACTACACAACTGCTGACCAGATCTAGTGACCACAACCACACAACCACTGACCACAACTGCACAATATCTGACCACAACCACACAACTACTGACCACAACTTCTGACCAAAACTACTGACCACAACCACAACTTCTGACCACAACCACAAAACTACAGTAATGACAACAAGCATACAACTTTTGACCACAACTACTGACCACAACCACACAACTACTTACCACAACCACACAACTACTTACCACAACCATACAACTACTGATCACAACCACAACTTCTGACCACACAACTACTCACCACAACCACACAGATACTGACCACAACTACTGATCAAAACTACTGGCCACAGCCAAACAACTTCTGACCACAACAACAACACTGCTAACCACAAGCATACACCTTTTGACCACACAACTACTGACCACACAACTACTGACCACAACCACAACTTCTGACCACAACCACACATCTGCTGACCATATTTGGCGACCACAACCAAACAACTACTGACCACAACCACACAACTTCTGACCATACCCACTCAACTACTGACACAACCACACAACTGCTGATCACATCTAGTGACCACAACAACCCAACATCTGACCACACAACTACTGACATACATCTTAATCACCATAACTACTGACCAACACAATTACTGACCACAACCACCTGGTCACAACTACTAGTTTTTTTCTACCTGGAAATTGGGACCCAATGTACCATTCCTTCCCAAAACTGAAGGGCAGTATTGAGTGAGTTTTGCAACAGAAGTCCTGCCCCTGTGTGTCCGTTATCCTTCTGGTATGAACACCGAAGCAATGGACGTTCTGCTTCTTGCAAGCTTCCTTTTTTGTGCTTTTATTTTGAAATTTGGTACACACAATTATGTCTCTGTCCAGTTTTGAGGAGCATCTGTGTAACCTGGTGAGACAATACGAGAACCTTTACAACCCTTAGATGCGGTTGTATTTGGACAAGCACGCAAAAGACAGCTGGAGGGAGATATCACAAAATTTGAACACCGATACTGATATCAAAGAAACATGGAGAAAGATTTGTGACCGGTATGTTCTCAATCTGAAAAGCGTGAAGGAGACGAGTAGTGGGGCTGCCGCTGGTGTGTGTGTCCCACCGATTGTCTGACAAATGGATTTGCTTCGTGTTCATGTGAAACATCCTCAGACAGACACCAATATGCCAGATACGGTATGTACTCGTCATGCAGCCAAATTCTTTTGTACAGTGTATGTGTTTGTGATCTTATTTTTAGCAGACCTAGTTAGAACATGTCAAATCAGCTCTTTTCTGGATGGAAGAAATTGTAAGTGGGAAATGTTCAGTGCCTGTGTTCTCCTAATGATTAACAGGGCTAGTTCTAACATCTGAAAACAGACAGTGTCTTGTGTGTGTGCTAATTAGATTGAGATGTTTATGAAATCAGTTCTTATGGGTAAACATTTTAACTCAAAGGAGCCCATGGAGATGTTTTAAGATTGCTTGCATTGTATTCTAATGTATTTGCCATCTGCTTGTAGGTGTTGGATGAGGATGGTGTTTTGGACAGCCCAGAGACTGAGCTGAGCCCGAGGGCCCATCTACAGGTGGTTCATTGCCCCTTGATTTATCATCTCCCCGGCCTGGTTCAACACTTCCCCACCCCCTCTCCCCAACGCCCAGGCCCTTCTCACCAACACCCAACTAAACCGTCTAGGCGCACCCTTGCTTGATGCCCTGCAACTCCATCAACCTCCACCCCGTCTCCCTGACCCAGCGCCAGTGGTCGGAAGAGGAAGACAGCTGAGGATTATGCAGCGGGTGGATGACTTAAAGAAACGGCAGCAGGAGAGTCCAGCAAAGTAAAAACATATCTAAAAGGTCTGCAAATGTATTTGTCTGGTTATTTGTATTTGTGGCAGAAAATATTACTGTTTTGAATCAGTCACTCAGTAAACTTGTATGCTTTTTACATGAGCTACGTAGATGAGGTTAAAGTCTTGGGGGTCTGTCCTTATTATCTACAGCTGGACACTCACCTATGTACCATAGCAGGAAGGTCTCCATTGAAAGGCCACTACACATAACACAAGGTTAGGTAAATGTTTTGAAGGTCTAGCCTCCAAAAAATATATGAAAAACTAAATTAACACAAGGATGAAGTGACTGTCATTATGGTAGTCTTTATTGTGATTTGTAAAGTGAATAAGAAAAACAGCAACATCCAAACAGCAAAACCAAGTGTGTAGCTCACAGCACAGCAACTCTGGTTGCCCTGTCTGCCGACATGTTTCTTGGGTCCAAGAAGCTAGTGTTCCCTTGTACCACATGTCTCCACTCTCCTGGATGCAGGTCCCCATTGCGAGTGGAGTGGTCAACAAACGTGGAGTGGATGTACCATGTTGATAACTCTGTGTTGTCATTGTCGGTAATTGTAGAGGGCCACAATGGTCTCAGCTTTCTCTGGGGCAACCTCAAGGGCTTGTCCTAGGATCCTTCATCTTGCAGCAAGGATGCCAAGCAGTTGCCATACCAAGCCGTGATGCAGCCAGTCAAGATGCTCTCAATGGTGCACCTGTAGAACTTGTTGAGAATATGACGGCCCATGCCAAATCTTTTCAGCCTCCTGAGGGGGGAGAGGCATTGTGGTGACCTCTTCAAAAAAGGGTCAATGTAGGTAGTCAGGGTAGCCATTTGATATACAGGGAGTACCAGTACCGAGTTGATGTGCAGGGGTACAAGGTAATTGAGGTAGCTATGTACATATACAGTTGAAGTCGGAAGATTACATACACTTGGGTTGGAGTCATTAAAACTCGTTTTCAACCACTCCACAAATTTCTTGTTAACAAACTATAGTTTTGGCAAGTCGGTTAGTACATCTACTTTGTGCATGACACAAGTAATTTTTCCAACAATTGTTTAAAGACAGATTATTTCACATATAATTCACTGTATCACAATTCCAGTGGGTCAGAAGTTTACATACACTAAGTTGACTGTGCCTTTAAACAGCTTGGAAAACCTTTAAAAATGATGTCATGGCTTTAGAAGCTTCTGATAGGCTAATTGACATCATTTGAGTCAATTGGAGAAGTCTGATTCAACCTTGGGAGAAATTTCCAAATGCCTGATGGTACCACGCTCATCTATACAAACAATAGTACGCACGTATAAACACCATGGGACCACGCAGCCATCATACCGCTCAGGAAGGAGACGCGTTCTGTCTCCTAGAGATGAATATACTTTGATGCGAAAAGTAAAATTCAATCCCAGAACAACAGCAAAGGACCTTGTAAAGATGCTGGAGGAAACAGGTACAAAAGTATCTATATCCACAGTAAAATGAGTCCTATATCGACATAACCTGAAAGGCTCAGCAAGAAAGAAGCCACTGCTCCAAAACCACCATAAAAAAAAGCCAGACTACGGTTTGCAACTGCACATGGGGACAAAGATCGTACTTTTTGGTCTGATGAAACAAAAATAGAACTGTTTGGCCATAATGACCATCATTATGTTTGGAGGAAAAGGGGGGTAGCTTGCAAGCCAAAGAACACCATCCAAACTGTGAAGCACGGGGGTGTCAGCATCATGCTGTGGGGGTGCGTTGCTACAGGAGGGACTGGTGCACTTCACAAAATAGATTGTGTATCATGAGGAAGGAAAATTATTTTGATATATTGAAGCAACATCTCAAGACATCAATCAGGAAGTTAAAGCTTGGTCGCCAATGGGTCTTCCAAATGGACAATGACCCCAAGCATACTTCCAAAGTTGTGGCTAAATGGCTTAAGGACAACAAAGTCAAGGTATTGGAATGGCCATCACAAAGCCCTGACCTCAATCCTATAGAAAATGTGTGGGCAGAACTGAAAAAGCGTGTGCGAGCAAGGAGGCCTACAAACCTGACTCAGTTACACCAGCTCTGTCAGGAGGAATGGGCCAAAATTCACCCAACTTATTGTGGGAAGCTTGTGGAAGGCTACCCGAAACGTTTGACCCAAGTTAAACAATTTAAAGGCTATACCACGAAATACTAATTGAGTTTATGTAAACTTCTGACCCACTGGGAATGTGATGAAAGAAATAAAAGCTTAAATAAATCATTCTCTCTACTATTATTCGGACATTTCACATTCTTAAAATAAAGTGGTGATCCTAACTCACCTAAGGCAGGGAATTGTTACTCGGATTAAATGTCAGGAATTGTGAAAAACTGAGTTTAAATGTATTTGGCTAATGTGGATGTAAACTTCCGACTTCAACTGTAGATAGGGGTAAAGTGACTAGGCAACATGATAGGTCATAGACAGTAGGAGCAGTGCATGTGGTGAGTGGGAATGTGTGTGTGTGTTGTCAGGATGTAGATGGGTGTGTGTGTGCTATGTGTGTGTGGGTGTATGTAGTGTGTGTGTGTGCGCGCGTATGTGTTGGGATCTCAGTCGAAGTATGTGTGAGTGTGTGGGTAGAGTCCAGTGTGTGTGCGTAGAGTTAGTGCAAAAAAGGGTCAATGAAGGTAGTCTGGGTAGACATTTGATTAGCTATTTAGCAGTCTTGTTTAGTAGTCTTATTTGGTATTTGGTATTTTATTAGGATCCCCATTAGCTGTTGCAAAAGCAGCAGCTACACTTCGTGGGGTCCAAACAAAACATGAAACATGACATAATACAGAACATTAATGGACAAGACAGCTCAAGGACAGAACTACATCAAAAAATGTTTTAAAGGCACACGTAACCTACATATCAATATACACACAAACTATCAAGGTCAAATAGGGGAGAGGCGTTGTGCTGTGAGGTGTTGCATTATCAGTTTTTTGAAACCAGGTTTGCTGTTCATTTAACTAATATGAAATGAAACGGAGTTCCTTGCAATAATGGCTCTATATAATACTGTAAGCTTTCTTGAATTTGTTCTGGATTTGGGGACTGTGAAAACACCACAGGTGGCATGTCTGGTGGTGTAAGTGTGTGTGTCAGAGCTGTGTGTCAGTTTTTAAAAAAGTATTATTATTTTCTTTATATTTAATTCAAAAAAATTAAATAATCTAAGTGACCCCAAACTTTAGAACGGTAGTGTACATACATACATATACAGTACATATCCTTTAAAAAAAATGTATTTCTCTTTATTACTTTCCAACCCCACCACCCCTTCCCTAATTTGAGTAAACTAGTGAACAACAACGCTTAGGCCTCTACTTCCATCTTATAAATACTATATACATTTTATGGACACAGTCAATTATACAATAATCCTATTTTGTTTGTTTTTACTCCTGAACTTCCTCTACCCTCAACCTCTCCAATCATTTTCATGATGTCCATCCGGTTTGCATCTACATGCCATATCTTTCTAACTGTGCTCTTTCACAAAAGCTCTCAACCTATAACCTACAATGGGGGGAAAAGTATTTAGTCAGCCACCAATTGTGCAAGTTCTCCCACTTAAAAAGATGAGAGAGGCCTGTAATTTTCATCATAGGTACACGTCAACTATAACAGACAAAATGAGGGGAAAAAATCCAGAAAATCACATTGTAGGATTTTTAATGAATTTATTTGCAAATTATGGTGGAAAATAAGTATTTGGTCAATAACAAAAGTTTCTCAATACTTTGTTATATACCCTTTGTTGGCAATGACACAGGTCAAACTTTTTCTGTAAGTCTTCACAAGGTTTTCACACACTGTTGCTGGTATTTTGGCCCATTCCTCCATGCAGATCTCCTCTAGAGTTGTGATGTTTTGGGGCTGTCGCTGGGCAACACAGACTTTCAACTCCCTCCAAAGATTTTCTATGGGGTTGAGATCTGGAGACTGGCTAGGCCACTCCAGGACCTTGAAATGCTTCTTACGAAGCCACTCCTTCGTTGCCCGGGCGGTGTGTTTGGGATCATTGTCATGCTGAAAGACCCAGCCACGTTTCATCTTCAATGCCCTTGCTGATGGAAGGAGGTTTTCACTCAAAATCTCATGATACATGGCCCCATTCATTCTTTCCTTTACACGGATCAGTCGTCCTGGTCCCTTTGCAGAAAACAGCCCCAAAGCATGATGTTTCCACCCCCATGCTTCACAGTAGGTATGGTGTTCTTTGGAAGCAACTCAGCATTCTTTGTCCTCCAAACACGACGAGTTGAGTTTTTACCAAAAAGTTATATTTTGGTTTCATCTGACCATATGACATTCTCCCAATCCTC
Organism: Coregonus clupeaformis; assembly: GCF_020615455.1. Lineage (NCBI taxonomy): Eukaryota > Metazoa > Chordata > Actinopteri > Salmoniformes > Salmonidae > Coregonus > Coregonus clupeaformis. The sequence goes on from NC_059222.1 coordinate 3,998,495, forward strand.
TTCTGGATCATCCAAATGCACTCTAGCAAACTTCAGACGGGCCTGGACATGTACTGGCTTAAGCAGGGGGACACATCTGGCACTGCAGGATTTGAGTCCCTGGCGGCGTAGTGTGTTACTGATGGTAGGCTTTGTTACTTTGGTCCCAGCTCTCTGCAGGTCATTCACTAGGTCCCCCCGTGTGGTTCTGGGATTTTTGCTCACCGTTCTTGTGATCATTTTGACCCCACGGGGTGAGATCTTGAGTGGAGCCCCAGATCGAGGGAGATTATCAGTGATCTTGTATGTCTTCATTTCCTAATAATTGCTCCCACAGTTGATTTCTTCAAACCAAGCTGCTTACCTATTGCAGATTCAGTCTTCCCAGCCTGGTGCAGGTCTACAATTTTGTTTCTGGTGTCCTTTGACAGCTCTTTGGTCTTGGCCATAGTGGAGTTTGGAGTGTGACTGTTTGAGGTTGTGGACAGGTGTCTTTTATACTGATAACAAGTTCAAACAGGTGCCATTAATACAGGTTACGAGTGGAGGACAGAGGTGCCTCTCAAAGAAGAAGTTACAGGTCTGTGAGAGCCAGAAATCTTGCTTGTTTGTAGGTGACCAAATACTTATTTTCCACCATAATTTGCAAATAAATTCATTAAAAATCCTACAATGTGATTTTCTGGATTTTTTTTCTCTATTTGTCTGTCATAGTTGACGTGTACCTATGATGAAAATTACAGGCCTCTCATCTTTTTAAGTGGGAGAACTTGCACAATTGGTCTCTCATCAGCATACATGGATACACATGCTTTGTTTAATGCCAGTGGCAGGTCATTGGTAAAAATAGTAAAAAGTAGAGGGCCTAAAGAGCTGCCCTGAGGTACACTACAGTTTACATTTTTGACGTTAGAGAAGCTTCCATTAAAGAAAACCCTTTGAGTTCTATTAGATAGATAGCTCTGAATCCACAATATGGCAGAAGTTGAAAAGCCATAACACAAGTTTTTTCAACAACAGGTTATGGTCAATAATATAAAATGCTGCACTGAAATCTAACAGTACAGCTCCCACAATCTTTTTATTATAAATTTCTTTCAACCAATCATCAGTCATTTGTGTCAGTGCAGTACATGTTGAGTGCCCTTCTCTACAAGCATGCTGAAAGTCTGTTGTTAATTTGTTTACAGAGAAATAGCATTGTATTTGGTCAAACATAATTGTTTCCAACAGTTTGCTAAGCGCTGGCAGCAAGCTTATACGTCTGCTGTTAGAACAATTAAAGGCCGCTTTACCACTCTTGGTTAGCGGAATTACTTTGGCTTCCCTTCAGGCCTGAGGACAAAATATTTCCTCTCCCACACTCACTTTACGAAATTCAAACTTGCAATGCTTTTCTTTCATTATTTGTTTTTTATGCATGAATACGATGGCTCACTGTTCGTTGTTGGCATTTCCTGCCTAAGTTTGCCCACTTTACCAATGAAGTAATCATTTAAATAATTGGCAACATCAAATGGTTTTGTGACGAATAAGCCATCTGATTTGATGAAAGATGGAGTTGAATATGTCTTTCTTTCCATCATTTCATTTAAAGTACTCCAAAAAAAAATGTAATCATTCTTTATATCATTGATCTTGGCTTCATAATACAGTTTCTTCTTATTTTTATTGAGTTTAGTCACATAATTTCTCAATTTGCAGAAAGTCAGCCAGTCAGATGTGCAACCAGACTTATTAGCCACTCCTTTTGCCCCATCTCTTTCAACCATACATTTTTTCAATTCCTCATCAATCCTTGGAGCCTTAACAGTTCCAACAGTCAGTTTCTTAACAGGTGCATGTTTATCAATAATTGGAAGAAATAATTTCATAAATTCATCAAGTGCAGCGTCTGGATGTTCTTTATTAATCAAATCAGACCAACAAATATTTTTAACATCATCCACATAAGAGTCACAGTAAAATCTTTGTATGATCTCTTATACACTATTTTAGGTCCATCTTTTGGAACTTTGGCTTTCCTGGACATAGCCACTACATTGTGATCACTGCATCCAATGGTTACGGATACAGCTTTAGAAAAAAGTTATACAGTATTAGTAAAAATGTGATCAATACATGTGGATGTTCTTGTTCCTGTAGTGTTTGTAAACACCCTGGTAGGTTGATTAATAACCTGAACCAGATTACAGGCACTGGTTACAGTGAGAAGCTTCCTCTTGAGCAGACAGCTTGATGAAAACCAGTCAATATTCAGGTCCCCAAGAAAGTAGAACTCTCTGTTTACATCACATACAATATCAAGCATTTCACACATATTATTTAGATACTGACTGTTAGCACTTGGCAGCCTATAGCAACAACCCAAAAGAAAAGGCATTCGATGTGCCAAGTGAACCTGCAACCACAACACTTCAATAACACTTGACATAAGATCTTCTTACAGGGATATGGCTCTGAATATCTACAGCAACACTTCACCTATAAGCATTTCTGTCTCTTATATAGATGGTATATCATTGTATTGCTACTGTTGTATCATCAAATGAATTATCTAAGTGAGTCTCAGAAATGGCTAATATATTAACGTTATCTGATGTTAGCAAGTTATTGATTTCTAAGGCTACATATATTAATATTGGCTATTTTCAGCCCTTCCCTGGGTAGCTTATCAGAGATAGACATAATATGGAAAAGAGCAAACAAAGCAAGAGAAAAAAATATACATTCAGCAGTCCTTTAATCAATTAGTGTGTGTGTGTGCTGCAGGGTTGAAGCTACGAACCCATAAGCTTGGCTCTCTCATCCCTTCCAGGCTTCTGGGAGGGAGGATGGACAATGAGCCTGTAATAGCGAATGTAAGCTTTCATGGCTGGGATAAGTTATTTCCTCTTCTGGCGCACAGCTTCAGGATAGTCCTCGTTGAGGAAGATATACAGTGAGGGAAAAAAGTATTTGATCCCCTGCCGATTTTGTACATTTGCCTACTGACAAAGAAATTATCAGTCTATAATTTTAATGGTAGGTTTATTTGAACAGTGAGAGACAGAATAACAACAACAAAAACCCAGAAAAACGCATGTCAAAAATGTTATAAATTGATTTGCATTTTAATGAGGGAAACAAGTATTTGACCCCTCTGCAAAACATGACTTAGTACTTGGTGGCAAAACCCTTGTTGGCAAGGTCAGACATTTCTTGTAGTTGGCCACCAGGTTTGCACACATCTCAGGAGGGATTTTGTCCCACTCCTCTTTGCAGATCTTCTCCAATTCATTAAGGTTTCGAGGCTGACGTTTGGCAACTCGAACCTTTAGCTCCCTCCACAGAATTTCTATGGGATTAAGGTCTGGAGACTGGCTAGGCCACTCCAGGACCTTAATGTGCTTCTTCTTGAGCCACTCCTTTGTTGCCTTGGCCGTGTGTTTTGGGTCATTGTCATGCTGGAATACCCATCCACGACACATTTTCAATGCCCTGGCTGAGGGAAGGAGGTTCTCACCCAAGATTTGACGGTACATCATCCCTTTGATGCGGTGAAGTTGTCCTGTCCCCTTAGCAGAAAAACACCCCCAAAGCATAATGTTTCCACCATGGTGGGGATTGTGTTCTTGGGGTCATAGGCATTCCTCCTCCTCCAATTGATGCCAAAGAGCTCCATTTTGGTCTCATTTGACCACAACACTTTCACCCACTTCTCCTCTGAATCATTCAGATGTTCAATGGCAAACTTCAGACGGGCATGTATATGTGCTTTCTTGAGCAGGGGGACCTTGCGGGCGCTGCAGGATTTCAGTCCTTCACGGCGTAGTGTGTTACCAATTGTTTTCTTGGTGATTATGGTCCCAGCTGCCTTGTGATCATTGACAAGATCCTCCCGTGTAGTTCTGGGCTGATTCCTCACCGTTCTCATGATCATTGCAACTCCACAAGGTGAGATCTTGCATGGAACCCCAGGCCGAGGGAGATTGACAGTTATTTTGTGTTTCTCCCATTTGCGAATAATCACACCAACTGTTGTCACCTTCTCACCAAGCTGCTTGGCGATGGTCTTGTAGCCCATTCCAGCCTTGTGTAGGTCTAAAATTGTGTCCCTGACATCCTTGGAGAGCTCTTTGGTCTTGGCCATGGTGGAGAGATTGGAATCTGATTGATTGATTGCTTCTGTGGACAGGTGTCTTTTATACAGGTAACAAACTGAGATTAGGAGCACTCCCTTTAAGAGTGTGCTCCTAATCTCAGCTCATTACCTGTATAAAAGACACCTGGGAGCCAGAAATCTTTCTGATTGAGAGGGGTCAAATACTTATTTCCCTCATTAAAATGCAAATCAATTTATAACATTTTTGACATGCGTTTTCTGGATTTTTTATTTGTTATTCTGTCTCTCACTGTTCAAATAAACCTACCATTAAAATGATAGACTGATCATTTCTTTGTCAGTGGGCAAACGTACAAAATCAGCAGAGGATGAAATACTTTTTTCCCTCACTGTACATTCCTCTCAAGTTCTTGGCTCTTTCCAGAACAGCTACCTTGTCCTTGAACCTCAGGAACGTGACCACTATCGGCCTGGGCCTGTCACCTGGGCGGTGGTGGGTTTTCCAGTCCTGTGGGCACTCTCCACCTCAATCTTCCTGTGGTCCATCTTCAATTTCTCAGAGATAATTTCCCTCACTTTGTCCTCAGACTCCATCCAGGTCTCATATGGAGAATCTGCAATTCCGTCCACAACCATGTTATTCAGCCTTGATTGTCCCTCGAGATAGTCTGACTTATCCGTCATTGTTATAATGGATTCACACACAGAACTGATATCCTCTCTCAATGACTTACAGATTGCTGTCATCTTGCTATTCTCCTGTTTCAACTCATCGAGCTGACCCTGGGAGCAATGCAAGCTGTTCTTCAGGTCCTGGACCTCTCTGTGTCACACCCTGGCTCTGGGGACTCTATATGTTGAGCCAGGGTGTGTAGTTTCTATGTGTTTATTTTCTGTGTGGTAGTTCTAGTGTTGTATTTCTATGTCGGCCAGAGTGGCTCCCAATCAGAGGCAACGAGTGTCAGCTGTTGCGGGTTGTCTCTGATTGGGAGCCATATTTAAACTGTCTGTTTTCCCTTTGTGTTTGTGGGATCTTGTTTCCGTTTTGGTTTGTTCCTTGTTGGTTATGTTAAACCGTAGGACTGCACGTTTCGTTTTGTTGTTTTGTTGTTCTTATTATCACTGAAGATAATAAAGATTAAATATGTTTGTTCATCACGCTGCGCCTTGGTCTACTCCATATAACGATCGTGACAGAAGATCCCACCACTCCAGGACCAAGCAGCGTGTCCAGGAGCAGGCTGCCTGGACATGGGAGGAAGCGCCAGGAAAGGAGCTGGAGAGGTTGGCGATGGCCCAGGTGGGCAAAGTGTGGTCCTGGGAGGACATGCTCGGGGGAAGAGGGCCATGGGCTAGGATTAAGGCCCTGGCGAGAGAGGAGCAGCAGCGTCAGCAGTGTCATCGTCGGACGGACGAGAGGCAACCCCAAAAAAAATTTAGGGGGGGGCACACGGCATGGGCGACTGGGCAGCAGGAGGCTGCCACAGGGCGATTTGGGAGATTTGGAGAGGAGGCCACCGGGTTTGGGGGGCCAGAAGGCAGGTTGGCGGAGCCTGGATGGAGAGCAGAGCCAACTCCCCGTACTCAGGCATGGCAGCATGGGACTGGGCAGGTTCCGCGGTATGCGGAGCTGCGTACTGTGCCACGAGTGGTCCGGCATAGTCCGGTACGTCCTGTGCGAGCACCCCGCACGTGTCGTGCGAAGGTGGGCATGCAGCCAGGACGGAGTGTGCCGGCTCAGCGCTCGTGGTCTCCAGTGCCTCTCCTCAGTCCCGGATATCCTGCGCCAGTGTCACGTGCTGTTATGCCAGTACGGGTACACAGCCCTGTACGTCCTGTGCGGATGCCTCACACAGAGTGTGTGAAGGTAGGCATTCAGCCAGGACGGGTTGTGGCCGCTCTTCACTCCAGGCCTCCTATCCGTGTCCACAGCCCGGCCCGGCCTGTTCCTGCCCCTCGCACCAAGCCTACGGTGCGTGTCGCCAGCCCGGCCCGGCCTGTTCCTGCTCCACGCACCAAGCCTACGGTGCGCGTCGCCAGCCCGGCCCGGCCTGTTCCTGCCACTCGCACCAAGCCTACGGTGCGCGTCGCCAGCCCGGCCCGGCCTGTTCCTGCCACTCGCACCAAGCCTACGGTGCGCGTCGCCAGCCCGGCCCGGCCTGTTCCTGCCACTCGCACCAAGCCTACGGTGCGCGTCGCCAGCCCGGCCCGGCCTGTTCCTGCCACTCGCACCAAGCCTACGGTGCGCGTCGCCAGCCCGGCCCGGCCTGTTCCTGCCACTCGCACCAAGCCTACGGTGCGCGTTGCCAGCCCGGCCCGGCCTGTTCCTGCCACTCGCACCAAGCCTACGGTGCGCGTCGCCAGCCCGGCCCGGCCTGTTCCTGCCACTCGCACCAAGCCTACGGTGCGCGTCGCCAGCCCGGCCCGGCCTGTTCCTGCTACTCGCACCAAGCCTACGGTGCGCGTCGCCAGCCCAGCCCGGCCTGTTCCTGCCACTCGCACCAAGCCAGGGGTGCGAGTCGTCAGCCTGGTAAGGCCCGTTCCTGCCACTCGCACCAAGCCAGGGGTGCGAGTCGTCAGCCTGGTAAGGCCCGTTCCTGCTCCACGCACCAAGCCAGGGGTGCGTATCGTCAGCCCGGTCCGGCCCGTTGCTGCTCCACGCACCAAGCCAGGGGTGCGCATCGTCAGCCCGGTCCGGTCCGTTCCTGCTCCACGCACCAAGCCAGGGGTGCGTATCGTCAGCCCGGTCCGGCCCGTTGCTGCTCCACGCACCAAGCCAGGGGTGCGCATCGTCAGCCCGGTCCGGTCCGTTCCTTCTCCACGCACCAAGCCAGGGGTGCGCGTCGTCAGTCCGGCACAACCCGTGCCTGGGTCACCGGTGCCTGATCAGGTACCGGTCAGCGGCTCCACAACGGAGCTTAAGCAATCCGCTCCATCGATGTCCAGTCCAGCTCCAGCCAGCGGGGCCAAACCGGACCAGGGGCGCTACGGGGGGTTTATTGAAGGGTGGTGGTCAAGCCCGGAGCCGGAACCGCCTCCGAGGAGGAATGCCCACCCAGCCCTCCCCTGTTTGGGTTTTGTTGAGGCGCGGTCGCAGTCCGCGCCTTTGGGGGGGGGGTACTGTCACACCCTGGCTCTGGGGACTCTATATGTTGAGCCAGGGTGTGTAGTTTCTATGTGTTTATTTTCTGTGTGGTAGTTCTAGTGTTGTATTTCTATGTCGGCCAGAGTGGCTCCCAATCAGAGGCAACGAGTGTCAGCTGTTGCGGGTTGTCTCTGATTGGGAGCCATATTTAAACTGTCTGTTTTCCCTTTGTGTTTGTGGGATCTTGTTTCCGTTTTGGTTTGTTCCTTGTTGGTTATGTTAAACCGTAGGACTGCACGTTTTGTTTTGTTGTTCTTATTATCACTGAAGATAATAAAGATTAAATATGTTTGTTCATCACGCTGCGCCTTGGTCTACTCCATATAACGATCGTGACAGAAGATCCCACCACTCCAGGACCAAGCAGCGTGTCCAGGAGCAGGCTGCCTGGACATGGGAGGAAGCGCCAGGAAAGGAGCTGGAGAGGTTGGCGATGGCCCAGGTGGGCAAAGTGTGGTCCTGGGAGGACATGCTCGGGGGAAGAGGGCCATGGGCTAGGATTAAGGCCCTGGCGAGAGAGGAGCAGCAGCGTCAGCAGTGTCATCGTCGGACGGACGAGAGGCAACCCCAAAAAATTTTTAGGGGGGGGCACACGGCATGGGCGACTGGGCAGCAGGAGGCTGCCACAGGGCGATTTGGGAGATTTGGAGAGGAGGCCACCGGGTTTGGGGGGCCAGAAGGCAGGTTGGCGGAGCCTGGATGGAGAGCAGAGCCAACTCCCCGTACTCAGGCATGGCAGCATGGGACTGGGCAGGTTCCGCGGTATGCGGAGCTGCGTACTGTGCCACGAGTGGTCCGGCATAGTCCGGTACGTCCTGTGCGAGCACCCCGCACGTGTCGTGCGAAGGTGGGCATGCAGCCAGGACGGAGTGTGCCGGCTCAGCGCTCGTGGTCTCCAGTGCCTCTCCTCAGTCCCGGATATCCTGCGCCAGTGTCACGTGCTGTTATGCCAGTACGGGTACACAGCCCTGTACGTCCTGTGCGGATGCCTCACACAGAGTGTGTGAAGGTAGGCATTCAGCCAGGACGGGTTGTGGCCGCTCTTCACTCCAGGCCTCCTATCCGTGTCCACAGCCCGGCCCGGCCTGTTCCTGCCCCTCGCACCAAGCCTACGGTGCGTGTCGCCAGCCCGGCCCGGCCTGTTCCTGCTCCACGCACCAAGCCTACGGTGCGCGTCGCCAGCCCGGCCCGGCCTGTTCCTGCCACTCGCACCAAGCCTACGGTGCGCGTCGCCAGCCCGGCCCGGCCTGTTCCTGCCACTCGCACCAAGCCTACGGTGCGCGTCGCCAGCCCGGCCCGGCCTGTTCCTGCCCCTCGCACCAAGCCTACGGTGCGCGTCGCCAGCCCGGCCCGGCCTGTTCCTGCCACTCGCACCAAGCCTACGGTGCGTGTCGCCAGCCCGGCCCGGCCTGTTCCTGCTCCACGCACCAAGCCTACGGTGCGCGTCGCCAGCCCGGCCCGGCCTGTTCCTGCCACTCGCACCAAGCCTACGGTGCGCGTCGCCAGCCCGGCCCGGCCTGTTCCTGCCACTCGCACCAAGCCTACGGTGCGCGTCGCCAGCCCGGCCCGGCCTGTTCCTGCCACTCGCACCAAGCCTACGGTGCGCGTCGCCAGCCCGGCCCGGCCTGTTCCTGCCACTCGCACCAAGCCTACGGTGCGCGTCGCCAGCCCGGCCCGGCCTGTTCCTGCCACTCGCACCAAGCCTACGGTGCGCGTCGCCAGCCCGGCCCGGCCTGTTCCTGCCACTCGCACCAAGCCTACGGTGCGCGTCGCCAGCCCGGCCCGGCCTGTTCCTGCTACTCGCACCAAGCCTACGGTGCGCGTCGCCAGTCCAGCCCGGCCTGTTCCTGCCACTCGCACCAAGCCAGGGGGTGCGAGTCGTCAGCCTGGTAAGGCCCGTTCCTGCCACTCGCACCAAGCCAGGGGTGCGAGTCGTCAGCCTGGTAAGGCCCGTTCCTGCTCACGCACCAAGCCAGGGGTGCGTATCGTCAGCCCGGTCCGGCCCGTTGCTGCTCCACGCACCAAGCCAGGGGTGCGCATCGTCAGCCCGGTCCGGTCCGTTCCTGCTCCACGCACCAAGCCAGGGGTGCGTATCGTCAGCCCGGTCCGCCCGTTGCTGCTCCACGCGCCAAGCCAGGGGTGCGCATCGTCAGCCCGGTCCGGTCCGTTCCTTCTCCACGCACCAAGCCAGGGGTGCGCGTCGTCAGTCCGGCACAACCCGTGCCTGGGTCACCGGTGCCTGATCAGGTACCGGTCAGCGGCTCCACAACGGAGCTTAAGCAATCCGCTCCATCGATGTCCAGTCCAGCTCCAGCCAGCGGGGCCAAACCGGACCAGGGGCGCTACGGGGGGTTTATTGAAGGGTGGTGGTCAAGCCCGGAGCCGGAACCGCCTCCGAGGAGGAATGCCCACCCAGCCCTCCCCTGTTTGGGTTTTGTTGAGGCGCGGTCGCAGTCCGCGCCTTTGGGGTACTGTCACACCCTGGCTCTGGGGACTCTATATGTTGAGCCAGGGTGTGTAGTTTCTATGTGTTTATTTTCTGTGTGGTAGTTCTAGTGTTGTATTTCTATGTCGGCCAGAGTGGCTCCCAATCAGAGGCAACGAGTGTCAGCTGTTGCGGGTTGTCTCTGATTGGGAGCCATATTTAAACTGTCTGTTTTCCCTTTGTGTTTGTGGGATCTTGTTTCCGTTTTGGTTTGTTCCTTGTTGGTTATGTTAAACCGTAGGACTGCACGTTTTGTTTTGTTGTTCTTATTATCACTGAAGATAATAAAGATTAAATATGTTCGTTCATCACGCTGCGCCTTGGTCTACTCCATATAACGATCGTGACACTCTGGTCAGGTCGTCCTTTCTTTTATTAATTGAATGCACCAGTATTTGGACAAAACACTTGAAGCTATTTTCTTGTTGTTGTAACAACTGCTTGTAGAACTCTTTGCGTTCCTTTAAAATATCCTTCACCTGTGCTTTAGAGACACCACTCCTCAACGGTACTCCCGCCAGCTTTCGTCTTTGTCATGGTAGTTAGCAACATAGGTTACGCTGTTACTCCTTGCAGTTCCAGACAGGGCAGGTCACAGGGAAGATTTAAAAGAACAAACAGCAGGGATCTAGACAGCCACAAACCCGGGACAATCCGCGGTCCCAGCCACAATGGCTAACCGCGTTGCAGGCTGCGTTCAAGCCCTCAAGAAACACAGCTAACTTGATAGGCAGCCAGCTAGCACCTAAGCTAGCTGCTATGCCAAATAGCTCCTCAGACCCGGCCTTGGTCGGCAGGATCATATGGTGGAAGATTAATTAATTAATCATGCTATCCCGTGTTTTACTACTTAGAGAATTGCCTCTGGTTATATGCTAGTGTTTTTTTCTAACCTGATACAAACTTGTCTTTGTGTGACTTAGTCACAAGACTGGGCGTATAGCTAAGATCTGTGTGGGTGCGACCGCAGCATGTGAGACATCCCGTGGTTTTACTATCTGCAGGAAGTCAGCTGAATGGAAACTTGCAGGAAGGTGCACATTATCGTGCTATCAACCTCGGGCTATCTTAATCTGCACAGACAAACCAATCGCCTTTTATACTATGTTCCGCCCGTTTCTACACATCTGCTAACTGCCTCGTTGACAAAAGAGGTTGTACACTTTCTATAAAATCCAACTCTGTTCGTTGGGCTTTCAACTCTGAACCATTTTGAGTGATTGTTGATTGTTGCATTTTTGCAAATCTTATAATAAAGTTGTTGTTGGAAAAATCTACAGTCTCTCTCTTCTTTAGAATTTCCACCACAATCACTGGACAGAGAGTAGCAGTCACAGCATCACATCCCAACTGCGTTGCGGGATCCAAACAAAAAAGTTAGCTAGCTACTAAGAAACTTTCCAATACACTTTTAAAACAACAAACTTTCCAGAACAACAAACTTAGCTCTCCCTCGTTCCACGTTCAACAGGAAGTGACAGGAAGTCACAAGAGTAAATTCTCAGAGGCGACCCGGAACATTTCCTTGTCCGCGTGATCAAAACATTCTTGAAGCATATATTCCAATTGGTCAGGCCAACGTTGAACAGTCCTTACCACAGGACCTTCCTGTTTAAGTTTCTGCCTATAGGTGGGGAGGAGCAGAATGGAGGCATTATCTGATTTGCCAAAGGGAGGGCGAGGAAGGGCCTTGTAGCCATCCCGGAAGGGAGAGTAGCAATGAATATACACGGCAGTGATGATGACCGAAGAAAATTATCTCGGGAGGTAATACGGTCAGCATTTGATGGTGAGATATCCAGATCGGGAGAACAAAAGGATTTGAGTTCCTGTGTGTTACCACAATAACACCATGAGTTGTTAATCATGAAACAAACCCCTCCACCTTCTTGTCTGTGCAATGGACGGAGAACCCCGCTGGCTGAATGGATTGAACAATATATCCAGAGAGAGCCATGATTCTGTAAAACAGAGTATGTTACAGTCCCTGATGTCTCTCTGGAAGGAAATCCTCACCCTGAGCTTTTTTACTTTATTGTCCAGGGACTGAACGTTAGCGTGTAATATACTCAGAAGCAGTGGATCGTATGCACGCCGCCTGAGTCTGACTAGGGCCCACTCCTTCTACCTCTTCTCTGCCATCTGCATTTTGGTGCAGCCCACGGGATGAATAGAGCTGCCTCAGAAAGTACAAACAAAGGATCCAGGTCAGGGAAGTCGAATTTCTGCAAACATTTCTGGTGAGTGACCGCTGATCTAATATCCAAAAGTTATTGTTATTGTGTGCTGTTTTTCTATTTATGTAGTTCTGTCCTTGAGCCATTCTTGTCTATGAACCTTTTCACATGTGAGTTCCAAATATCTCTAACGGTCGTTCCAGAGTTGTTTTAGGCACGTGACTGTTCCAAAATGTGATTGTTACGCAATAAGACAGTTAACACGCGCTGCCTGCTAATTATCTATAGGCTATGTTTCAACTTGTCAATTTCCAAATATTTTCTAATAAGTTGTATTTTGTAACAACAGTCTGAGTTGAGGTGTGTTCCGCCTCCTCATTAATTCACATAGAAGTAGCCCATTTCAGTGTTGCGGACAATTTATGTTTGAGGCTTTACGGAGCCGGACAAACTTCTCTCTTCGAGGAGAGCCCAAGCACGCACTTCACCAATGTTTCCGCATATCAAGTATGCAGACATTTGCGCAGTCCTGCACGAATTGGCACATTTTCTCGCTCGCATTGCCTTCCTTGTTGTTTTCCTTACAAATAATAACTTTGGACATGTGTGCGTTCCTATCAAATTAAGTGCCTTATTTTCTGTATATATGGTGTTGTCGTTTCTACTGTAGCATACAGTATGTATGTATGTATGTATGTATGCATGTATGTATGTATGCGTGTATGTATGGAGCATAATGTATTTACAGTTTTATTAGTACTGGTGACAAATAATGCATTCCGATTATTGCATAGATTGTAATGGACACCTTTGATGTGTGTAAAATACTATTTTGAAAGTTGTACTGATTATGATGAGCTAATGCTAAGCTATTTGTCAGCTATGTGTGGCGCCATGTCTGTTGACATTATACAATGCATTCTGGGTGTCACGTAAACGTCTGTCAGACCAAAGATGTTATAATGAGGTGAAGGGTAAACGTCCTGAGCAAATATTAAAATACATATAACATTTTAAAAACAGGGTGACCGTGTCAGTCGGAGCCATCTTGTTATCTATAAAGATATTTCATATCAATGAAAGTAAGGCACTTTCGGAGCGGTGCAGAGAAAATAAAAAGAAAGAAGATACATTTTTTATAAAATACCTAAGTTATCGCATTTCTTTAGTAAAAAGACAGGTGCCGCTGATAATACTGCGATCGTCATTGAGGCAGAGGACATGACGACGATGAGCCCAGAGACAGGTCCAGGCCTAGCTAGCCTTCAAAAAACACTAGCATTAGACTAGCTAGCACTTCAACCAGTAGCATTACTGCTTCTGCTCCTGTTGGTGGCTCATCATCATCAGTACCAACTAGCACTAGCAGCAGCAGCGCCGCGGTCGCTGATGTCGAACCAGAGCGAGAGCTTGGAAAGGATGATGCCCTCACACTGCCTTTAGCTACTCCACTGACCTGCTGCCTCTGCTCACTAACCTCATTCATCCCACCTCATCCTGTCTTTTAATTGTGGTTTCCCTCCTCCACTACTCCTCTACCCCTCTCTTCTCAATCCTTAGGACCAATACAACTCAAAACTTTAGAGTAAAGTAAACAAATTATGAGGGAAGATAATAAATCACTATGTCCGCCCCTGGGTGTAGTTATAGGGGATAGAGCGAGAGAGAGAAAGAGAGTGATATAGAGAGGGTGTCACGAACGTTGAGGGACGGGTCGGACCAAGGTGCAGCGTGAAAAGCGTACATGTTTATTAACGAAATAAACATACAACAAAACAAGAAACAACGTAACGTGACGTCCTCCGGCTATACACATAAAAGCCTAAACAGAACAAGATCCCACAACTAAGGTAGGCAACCAGGCTACTAAAGTATGATCCCCAATCAGAGACAACGAGCGACAGCTGCCTCTGATTGGGAATCACACCCGGCCAAACATAGAAAGATCAACCTAGATCTGCAACATAGAAATAGACTAACATAGATCTCAAATAGACATTCACACCCTGACTCAATAAACAAGAGTTCCATAGGTCAGGGCGTGACAGAGGGAGAGAGAGATACATACTGTATAGAGAGAGAGAGCAGGATGAATGGATGGAGGAACAGAACTGGATGGAAGGATCTAAGAGGAGGATGTATGGAATGGAAATGAGTCTGAACCCAACCCCAGGAGGAAAAAGAGGACCACACGAATGTACTTTTTTTCTGAAATTATAACATTAATAGTTTTGATTTACTGTAGCTTAGGTGATATGTTTACTGATCCTCCATGTAAAAATGGTGAATGTCAATGCCCTTAGTCATCTTTAGAAATGCCATTGTTAAGGATGCCATGACCTCAATGAGAGGCCAAGAGCCTGTTTAAGATGTTAATTAATAATGGACACACACACACAAGTACACATACAGTGCCTTGCAAAAGTATTCATCCCCCTTGGCATTTTTCCTATTTTGTTGCATTACAACCTGTAATTTAAATTGATTTTATTTGGATTTCATGTAATGGACATACACAAAATAGTCAAAATTGGTGAAGTGAAATGAAAACAATAACTTGTTTCAAAAAAATAAAAAAATAAATAACGGAAAAGTGAGGCATGCATATGTATTCCCCCCTTTGCTATGAAGCCCCTAAATAAGATCTGGTGCAACAAATTACCTTCAGAAGTCACATAATTAGTTAAATAACGTCCACCTCTGTGCAATCTAAGTGTCACATGATCTCAGTATATATACACCTGTTCTGAAAGGCCCCAGAGTCTGCAACACCACTAAGCAAGGGGCACCACCAAGCAAGCGGCACCATGAAGACCAAAGAGCTCTCCAAACAGGTCAGGGACAAAGTTGTGGAGAAGTACCGATTAGGGTTGGGTTATAAAAAAATATCCAAAACTTTGAACATCCCTCGGAGCACAATTAAATCCATTATTAAAAAATGGAAATAATATGGCACCACAACAAACCTGCCATAGAGGGCTGCACACCAAAACTCACGGACCAGGCAAGGAGGGCATTAATCAGAGAGGCAACAAAGAGACCAAAGGTAACCCTGAAGGAGCTGCAAAGCTCCACAGCGGAGATTGGAGTATCTGTCCATAGGACCACTTTAAGCCGTACACTCCACAGAGCAGGGCTTTATTGAAGAGTGGCCAGAAAAAAGCCATTGCTTAAAGAAGAAAATAAGCAAACATGTTTGGTGTTCGCCAAAAGGCATGTGGGAGACTCCCCAAACATATGGAAGAAGGTACTCTGGTCAGATTATATTAAAATTGAGCTTTTTGGCCATCAAGGAAAACGCTATGTCTGGCGCAAACCCAACACCTCTCATCACCCTGAGAACACCATCCCCACAGTGAAGCATGGTGGTGGCAGCATCATGCTGTGGGGATGTTTTTCATTGGCAGGGACTGGGAAACTGGTCAGAATTGAAGGAATGATGGATGGCGCTAAATACAGGGAAATTCTTGAGGGAAACCTGTTTCAGTCTCCCAGAGATTTGAGACTGGGGCGGAGGTTCACCTTCCAGCAGGACAATGACCCTAAGCATACAGCTAAAGCAACACTCGAGTGGTTTAAGGGGAAACATTTAAATGTCTTGGAATGGCCTAGTCAAAGCCCAGACCTCAATCCAATTGAGAATCTGTGGTATGACTTAAAGATTGCTGTACACCAGTGGAACCCATCCAACTTGTAGGAGCTGGAGCAGTTTTGCCTTGAAGAATGGGCAAAAATCCCAGTGGCTAGATGTGCCAAGCTTATAGAGACATACCCAAAGTGACTTGCAGCTGTAATTGCTGCAAAAGGGGGGGGTGGGGGTGTGAATAGTTATGCACGCTCAAGTTTTCTGTTTTATTGGTCTTATTTCTTGTTTGTTTCACCCCCAAAAATATTTTGCATCTTCAAAGTGGTAGGCATCTTGTGTAAATCAAAAAATCCATTTTAATTCCAGGTTATAAGGCAAGGAAATAGGAAAAATGCCAAGGGGGTGAATACTTTCGCAAGCCACTGTATAGCTGAACACACATGGATACACACGTGTACACACACAGCCATACTTGTGCACGCACACACACACACACACACACACACAGGTGTAATCTTACCTTGTTTCCACGTCATTTCAAGAACCAAAAATTCAATGTGATGACGTTGAATCAACATGGAACATTTTTGGATTTGCAAAAAGTCATTAACGTAAAGGAATTTCGGTAATGTTTGTCTTTTATTCACCCAACTTTTAATCTAAATCCAATGACATGGTTCAAATTTTTGCTGTTTAGAACTTAATCAAATCTAGATGTTGAACTGACGTCTGTGCCCAGTGGGAAGAATGTACACATGCACACACACTGCATACACTACATATCTACACTTAAGACCCAGAAAAAAACCTTACAGAGCAATGCTAAAAACAATCCATTGCTAATGCCTTAATAAATGGTATAATGAAGGCAATAATACCTAAAAGGGCAATCTGCAAATCAAACAAAAACAAAGCGGTCACCTGCGGTAACCAGAGGAGATGAGATTAAAAAATTGCAGTTTCTTGAGCATCACCAACAGCAATAGCCACCAGAAGAACTGTAAAGCTGTGCATAGCATTGCCTTGGGACCCAAGAATAAACAGCTCTGGGGTGAAGTTTCTCCTAAATACAGATCTAGGATACACTTCCCCTCCCGTAACTTTAACCATTTGTGAGGAAAATGCAAAACTGACCCAAGATCAACATCTAGGGACAATTTCACCCTACACCGAATAAACAACTTAGTGGTTGTTTGCATGTCTATGTGCAAACAAACCTGACATGTTGGTGTTTCTGTGGTCTATTTCCAATATATCAAGCGTCCACTGTCTAATGCTTATTCTGTGAAAGATAAATAAGCAAGTCTTACACATGCGAACAATCAATTTCCATCACTCTGATAGCTTGGCTGCAGCACTAAAACGTGTAGGCATGCAAATATCAGTGCCACCAATGTCTAACATGTTACATGAGAAAGAATCTGTGCACTCTCGGACAATAATACAATTTTACCTTGACATTTCACAAACCACATGATCACAAAATTATTAAAGTAAGGAGATTGAATATGGCGTTGAGTTGTGTCATCTGCATTCTAATATACAGTGTGTGCCTTAGCAAGGACAGTAGCTAACCACACAGGTAAACTAACTAGACAAGGCCTTAAGATCACAGAGCTAAGAAATCTAAACTCTGAATGCTAGTCTTCCAAATCTAGATTCAACATGCACTTTATTGTAATCATTATCACAATACATTTTTCTAAGAGAAAAATGCCATTTAAACCTTAGTGTTTTATTAAAAGTACATGGCTTCATCAGGTACTCTCGGCCCCTTCTCTTTGCCCTTCCGCTCCTTTTCTTGTCTTCGGATGTTAAAGCTTCATTTGCCATTGGTTAAGGGTACCTCCTCCCCATTCTCTACCGCACCCCCACCCCGGGCTACTTAACGGCCTGAACTACTTCTTGTTACCAGCCTCAGAAATTGCAGCCCAAATGAATGCTTCACAGAGTTCAAGTAACAGACACATCTCAACATCAACTGTTCAGAGGAGACTGTGTGAATCAGGCCTTCATGGTCGAATTGCTGCAAAGAAACCACTACTAAAGGACACCTATAAAAAGAAAATTATTGCTTGGGCCAAGAAACACGAGCAATGGACATTAGACTGGTAGACATTTGTCATTTGGTCTGGAGTCCAAATTGGAGATTTTTAGTTCCAACCGCCGTGGCTTTGTGAGACGCTGTGTGGGAGAACAGATGATCTCCGCATGTGTAGTTTCCCACCGTAAAGCATGGAGGAGGAGGTGTTATGGTGTGGGGGTGCTTTGCTGGTGACACTGTCTGTGATTTATTTAGAATTCAAGGCACACTTACTAGAATAGCTACCACAGCATTCTGCAGTGATACGCCATCCCATCTGGTTTGGGCTTAGTGGGACTATCATTTGTTTTTCAACAGGACAATGACCCGACACACCTCCAGGCTGTGTAAGGTCTATTTTACCAAGAAGGAGAGCGATGGAGCACTGCATCAGATGACCTGGCCTCCACAATCCCCCGACCTCAACCCAATTGAGATGGTTTGGGATGAGTCGGACCACAGAGTGAAGGAAAAGCAGCCAACAAGTGCTCAGTGTATGTGGAAACTGCTTCAAGACTGTTGGAAAAACATTCCAGGTGAAGCTGGTTGAGAGAATGCCAACAGTGTGCAAAGCTGTCATCAAGGCAAAGGGTGGCTATTTGAAGGATCTCAAATATAACATGTATTTTGATTTGTTTAACACTTTTTTGGTTACTACATGATTCCATGTGTTATTTCATTGTTTTGATGTCTTCACTATTATTCTACAATGTAGAAAAAAATAAAGAAAAACCCTGGAATGAGTAGGTGTGTCCAAACTTTTGACTGGTACAGTATATATTAATGGTATGTATGCATTGATTCTTGAAAAATAGAACTTATAAATGCCTCATGAGCTTACTTCACTGTCGAACCCCATCAGAACCCAAAATATAAAAAAGCTTGTTTTACTCCAATATTTGTAAACAAAGTAAATGTAAACAAACACTTTTTATATCATGGATGGTCAGTCCTTGCATCCATAGCTCTGTCTGTCTATATATTTGAGAGTTGTTACATTCCTCCAGCCCCATCCCTTTTAACTGAAACAGTGGCAGGGACATCCCTTGTAATTGTTTCAACCGCTGATTGCCCCTTTAAAGCAAGCTCTTAAAAATCTGATCATTTTCTGGATCTAATGTCCTACCCTGTAAAAGTCCATGACTAAAGATTGTTGTGCATGTATGATTTCTAACCTAATTGCCAGCTAAGAATGCTGTCATATTATGGGATCATTATCTGCTTGCAGAAAGAATGAAAACTGACATTGCAGTAATTTCTAATATAGAGTTGAAGTTTATAGAGAAGTTAACATTGAATTATCTGGCAACAGCTCTGGTGGACATTCCTACAGTCAGCATACCAATTTCGTACTCCCTCAAAACGAAACATCTGTGGCATTGTTTTGTGTGACAAAACTGCACATTGTAGAGTGGCCTTTTATTGTCCCCAGCAACAGGTGCACCTGTGTAATGATCGTGCTGTTTTATCAGCTTCTTGATACGCCATACCTGTCAGGTGGATGGATTATCTTGGCAAAGGAGAAATGTTCACTAACAGGAATGTAAACAAATTTGTGCACACAATGAGAGAAATAAGCTTTTTGTGAGTATGGTACATTTCTGGAATCTTTTATTTCAGCTCATGAAACATGGGACCAACACCTTACATGTTGCGGTTATATTTTTGTTCAGTATACATTGGAAGAAAACTGGTAAATCTCTAAATTCAATGATATACTGCCCTCATGTGGCCATTAATTAATCCTCACTTGCAGCACTTGTGAACGGACCCAATACAAAGATTGGCACACTTAATATATTTGAACATGTCATCTATGCCATTTACAGAATTGTTTGTTACAATCTTTGAATGGTCTAAAATGCAATAGTATGTACTGAATTATCAAGTCGTTTTAATTCTTAAAGCCACATTCTGTAAGATTAACAGTAATTTCAACTAATAAAATATACCCCTAGATATTGAATAAGAAAACATTAGAAAATGAGATTAGTACAACTACAAAAAAAAGTATGGTTTTTGCTTTTGTCATATGAGACTTTGTTAGTAATTATGTTTAGCTTAAAATCAATCATATATCAAGTCCATCCACACCAGCAAAATTTTCAACTTTTTTTTTAAATGACAGCTATTTGTAAAATGTTGTTCAAATCTTATTCTTCTAAATATGTTTATGAATCAAATAGAGTAATCTATTAATCTGTGTTCCTGTGCCCAAAGACTCAACAAAAACTAAATATTAGTAAAACACAAGACATTGGTTCTTTTCCAAAGTACTTACATTTATTTGAGAAGAGATAACCACAAGGAGGTGAATACAGTACAATAGTGTCAACCTGGTGCACAACATTTTAGGCACTTTATTCTCAGGTAAAAAGATCCCGGAAACCTGTCTGACAGGGATATTAAAACTGAAAAAATACCCAGATTCTCCTAAGAAAGGAGAATTCCTTAAAATGTAAGAGAATAACAATTATTTGGTTGTCGAGTTTAGAGGTATTGGAGAGAGAATCATGTTTTGTCAAGGGGGGGCTAGTCTGTAACAAGCGTAATTTGTCAAATGAAAGAGCAAAGAAATCATTAACAGAACTCACTCTACTATTACAAAACAAATGTATTAGACATTGGAAATCACAGGTTTTCAATTAGCATATGATCAGAAACACAAACGTGAATGAAATGTATAAGGAAAGTAGCT
The DNA here is from genome assembly GCF_020615455.1 of Coregonus clupeaformis. Taxonomy (NCBI): domain Eukaryota; kingdom Metazoa; phylum Chordata; class Actinopteri; order Salmoniformes; family Salmonidae; genus Coregonus; species Coregonus clupeaformis. The sequence continues at coordinate 4,018,753 of NC_059222.1, forward strand.
AATCTGCTGGTGTGGTTGCTGCTTAAACTGTGGTCTAGTCTTATTTTGTGCAGGCTGTTTCACCAGTCTCATGAAGCCATATGATATTATTTTGTAGGCCTATTAATTTCAACTACTAGTAGAATTTAAATAGTACCGCTTTGATCATGGGGAAACATTTTCTGCCCGCTAAACAGTACTAAATGTGCAAAAATGACATTACTCATTAGGACGTCCAACTTGTACTACTAAAAGACACAATGCAAATTCAATTCAGTCACCCCCCCTCCATTTAAAGTACTCCAAAAACTTTTTTCCATCATTCTTTATTTCATTGATCTTCGCTTCATAATACAGTTTCTTCTTCTTTTTGTTGAGTTTAGTCACATAATTTCTCAATTTGCAGTAAGTCAGTGAGTCAGATGTGCAGCCAGACTGATTAGCCACTCCTTTTGCCCCATCTCTTTCAACCAGTTATTTTTGCATACTGAACACAAATGTGGAAACAAACCAACAATGACAAACAGTTACGAGAGCTAAAACCAACATAACTATGTTATGACTAATGCTAAAATCAAGCACTAACTTAAGATAGACATAAATAGGGTTGTGTTGCCGTAAAAAAAAGCTAAAACATCTGTCACCCCAGAAATAAAAACAGGTAAAATAGTGAGCCAAACCGGGATGCATGTAGGAAATACTGTATGTAACTGCAAAAAAAAAAAAAAAACATTTCCACAAGAAGGACCCACTTGTATACCCGTAAAACAGTTTCTATAGAATTATTTCTGAACATTAAAAAAATGTATATATGGGAATAGAACATGAATAACCAAATGCTTGGATTTATGGTATACAAATGAAGTTTCCTGACCTCATGAATGGAAGAATTAAAGGGAATTAATAAAGGGAATCAAAATACAAATTACCTCACAATGTTCTCTCAAACCTATGAATAGATGATGAATGTCAAAGAATTACTTATGTTACAAAGCAGATTAGTTGAATCAGAGAATATGAAATCACCTGAGGAATTTGGTACATTTCTGAATAGAAAAAAAAAATCTATCAACAGTGCTCCCTCCAATATAATCCATTACAGTGTGCCAAGTTTTCACAGTTCAATTCCATCTGTACATACGGAGTTTAAGTCATACTTATATAATCGTATTAGAATATCTATACATACCAAAAGGTTTCAGCTTGTACCACACATTAACAGCCTCAAAAACTGTGATTCAATCATAGCTATTAGGGCATTTATGGGAATAGAAACTGCTGTAAGAATAAAGTATACTGATAAGTCATTTGAAAAATATACAACTTAACCTCTCCATTTGTGCCACTCTATAGGATGGTATTTTGGCCCATCCAGGGGCTATGTGACAGCTTTAAAACGGCTTATTCCAGTCTCTGGTCGCCTCCATGAGATGCCGCTGGCCGTGGCCTATCCACTCCTCTTGGTTGTTGAAGAGTCGACCACAAAACCAACAGGCGAACATCATTGATGACCTCTCTGCACTTCTAGATAAGGACTTCACTACCTCATACTTTTTCCTGCTAGTCTTTCTAAACTTCAGTTTTAACAGAAATCGCTCTCGGACTCTGCTTTCTGAAGGCCGAAGTCTTGACCCACTGCTTTGTGACGAGGGACATTTCACCTTGGAGCTTTTCCCCAGAAGTCCAGCAGGGCTGAGTTCAGAGAGAGCTTGAACCGTTTTTTGGGACAGTGCCACCTTGGAAACAGCACCTTTGTACTTGTTAGCGGACCTCATGATACTGGCCACTTCAGGAATGTCGGCATCGGGATGGTTGAGAACCACTACCGGCTGATTTCGTCGAGGGCATTTTATCTCCTGTAGTGAACTGAATGGGTACAGTCTCAGTGTCCTCTCTGCATCTTTGGGTACAGGCACCCAGAGCGAGGTAGCCCCTTTCTCAGTCACCGCCTTGTTCGAGAGCCTCTTCACTTTAGGCAAGTGCTCTGGGAGTTCATCAAACAATGCTTTCCTGCGCCTCTTCCTTTGACTTAGCTGGCGACTTGGCCTTGGGGCAAGGGGCGATTTATTCAGACCATCTATGCCGACTTGCTGCCTGACCCTACCTTGCATGTTGGATTGGGGGGACAGAATATTTGAGAGCTTGGAGGCTGTGACAGGTTTGTGGGAGGCATTTTGTATGGGTATCAGTTTTTGCCCTCCAGTAGAGACATTATTTGATGACATCAGAAAACAGGGCATCTGTGTGGAATTTGTGGCCAGATAAATGGGCTTGTTGGCTGAGGAGTGTGCACCACCAGCAAGAAACGTGCTACCATTGGCAGTTCTGACTATCTTATAAACAACTTTATTTCCTCTACTTTCATTAGGTTGACCTTTCTGGTTCACAGACTTCCCATCAGGACTACTCAGAAGCATCCCTGACTTAGCTGGAGCGATATACCTAACCAGGAAGGCTTGGCGCCCAGTGTGCAACGCAGTTAATTTGTTCACGGAGTTCGCAGACATTGCCAGAACTGGACGGGACGTGTGTGGATTCTGAGACACTGAGCTTGCTAATTTACTACCAGCATTGTGGGGGGGCTGGGCTACAGGGACTGGCCTCTGGACTAAGTAACAAGTCTGCAGTGACTTCATGGTCTTTTCTCCAGGAGAACTATGAGCTGCGTCTGACAACAGCAGATTACCTTTAAAAGCTGTGCTGTTGACTAGGTAGTGGCTTGCACTGGTACTGGCTCCAGGCTGAATGGCAGATAACAGCGTTGCACCTTTTTCACTAGCACCTACAGTCTGTCCTGGAATGCTGAACCTTCCACCATTGAGGGTGAGTGCCAGCCCTGTGGTGTGATTCTGTCTTTCAATTCCTGGCTTAACATAGGACACATTGATCTGAGGAGCAGAGGATTTGGTTATCAGCTTGAACCCTGGGTTGCCTTGGAGCTGCACAGGTACAGCAAACCGGTTCTCTGCAGTCTGTAAGAACATCTGTTGCTTTCCCTCTGCTGTTTTAAGGATCCTTAGCATTGTCTTAGGTGGCGTGACAGAATCTTGGCTAGCAGCTGAGCAGCCTATTCTATCTTTCTCAAGCTGGTGGCTAATGATAGCATCTGAATGCTCCTCCAGTATGCGACCCAAGACGGCCAAACTACTTATGCTCCCTGTTGCCCTTTCTGACACAGGAACACTCTCCTCCTCCATTTTTACTGTAGTTTGGACTTGGTGTGTAGACCCAGAGTGTCCATGATTATCTTCCTCAGTTGCCACTGGGGTGGCCAGATCCTCTACAGTAGCTATGCACTCATCGACCTCAATGTCACTGTCTGACACTCTTTCCATTGCAGTCTCAGTCTCTTTTGCAGTCTCCACTTCCCCATTTCCAGATCCCTCATCTGGAAGTTGTGGGGATGCAGCCAATGTCAAGCTCCATTCAGGTGACTCTTTCATCCAAACACTTTCATCCGCTGTCGAAAGCTCTGACGGATGTTCACAAGGTTGTGTTGAGTTGGAGGAAATGCTTGATGTTTCCTTTGAGTAATTATGAAAACTGAACACCTCCTGGTTGGGAGTATTCAGATTTTCAGCATTAGTATCAGTCTCTTTGGAGTTGTCAGATTCAGATGGGTGTGACTCCAGTTGGGGCGTCAGATCTGGGGATAAAGTTGCAGTTTTAGTCTTAGTAGCTACACAGGAATTAATCTTATCGGTAGTAGAAGCAGAAGGATCCATCTCCTTGATAATTGAAGGATTATTTTCAACAGTATAATCAGAAGGTAGGACGTCACCAGTCATGGGTTCTGAGGGAGTCTCCTTAGGTTTGTCATTGGAGGGTAGCGTCTCTCCATTGGACACAGGGGAATTTTCAGTGATGGGGTCACTGATCTTATCATCTGTAGCTGTACTCAGGTCACCAACTCCAAGCATGCTGATAGTTTCTTCAGAGACTGGTTTGGGAAGCATGGTCTCATAAACTGATTCAGAGGGCATGGTCTTATCTGTGAGCATTTTGTCTGGAACGACCTCCATAGCAGTCACATTAGGGCTTGAATAAGCAGACATTTTGTCTCCCAACTCAGAATCATTCAGCTGATTAGCAATTGATGATGTATTGTTATTTAGTTTACCGTTCTGAATCGTGGAGTGAACTGACTCTTTGGTCATTGGCGAAACTGCCAAGGAAATAATCTGTTCATCCTTAAACTTATGTTGTTCATCACTCCTCTGCTGCTCTGTGTGTTTTGCTTTCGGTGCTATTGTCTGTGCTAGTTTCTCTAGTATGGGAAACGTCTCCTCAATGCTAATGTCCTCTTCCTCTGGCTTCACTTGTACTGAAATTGCAGCATCTCGATCAGTCCCTGAGGGGCTTAGAACAGTCAAGTAAGGGAAGAATGTACTTGAATTTTCCCAATTTTCAGCCAAATCTGAGCATTTATTTCCATCGGAGGTAGCGTCTATCATTGGGCAGCCTATCTCTTGCGCTCTACATAACATTTTATTTTCTGCAGAAGACTCAGGCTTTGCTGTTGGTATAACTTTGAGAACTAAATGCTTTTTGCCGTCGACCATCTTGAACCCCATTACTTTTGTAGTACAGTTAGGTGGAATAGAGATTTTATTTTTTACCATGAGAACAGTTAATCCATTGGAGTTGTTGGGGTTTAGGGCGTCAGCCCCGTAACTGTCATCACTTTCCTGGGACTTAGGTGGTGGTATAGATGATACAGCCTGGGAGTCAAATTGTTGCTCATTCTTAAGAGTGCCTTTGACCCGCTTCTTACAGTCCTTTTTCACGCCCACAGCCCTTTCAAGGAACTGCTGGGTTTCCTCCAATGTTTTCTCAGGGTTCAACAACCTTCCATTTTGGTCAAGTAAACCTACTCCAGGAAGAGAATTCAGTTTGGACATCCACTGGGATTCCTTTGATTGACCACCTGCAGCAGGGCTTTTCTTCAGCAGGAGTTTTAATCCTGAAGAAGAGTTTGCCAGGGTATTGTTGCTGTCCTCCGTTGCTCTCCATATATTTTTCTTGTCAGCATCCTCACCATGGACAGTTACCATGTGCTTTGTGAGGTATTCTCTCCGTGCTGCCCCATATCCACAGACCTGACATGTGAAGGGGAAGGTACCCGAGTGGAGTTTTAGGTGCCTCTGGTGCTCACCTCGGCTAGAGCTCACATGTTGACATTTCACACATTTGAGCAGGCTCTCATTGTGATGATGGATGTGCTGCACAAATGTCCCTGCGTCAACTGTTGAGAACTCACATTTTTCACAGTGAAAGTGGCCATTTTGGCTGTGAGACATGATATAGTGTCTAGTGAGCAGGAGGAGAGAGTACTGTACATCATCATTACAGATCTCGCATGTGACTAAAGTGTTCCTGTGCCCAATCCGATGGCGCTGAAGTGCGGGGAACTCATTGGTGACAAAGCCACACAAGTCACATGGATACGTCGGCAGGGTCCCCTTGTGGGCCCCCTGAAAATGTTTGAGGAGGTCATTGGGGCTGTAGGTAGCATCACCCTTACACTCTGAACACCCAAAGCTAAGTATTTTTCCAGAGAAGACTGCACCTTGCTGTATTTTACATGGGGACTTAGATGCTTTTCTGGATGTCTTGCGACAACCTGACTCTTCAACAGATGTTTCATCAGGGTCACATTGGTCACTACATGGCAACCCCGGAGATTGATCTGACTTCTGGCCGGTGTGGTCCTTTGCCAATTCCTTTTCTTCCTCAGCCTCCATGATGTCGTCATGGCTTTCAGCAGGATCATCCAATGTCATCAGGTCCTCTTCCATGCTTCAATATACAGGGTCCTATGAACAAGAGAAGAGTGTCAAACATGCTATCTAGCTGCACAAGACCATTTTTTCTCACCACGGAACCCACTTTTGATTAAACAGTCAGTCAATCACAACTTGGGAATTCTGACTAACCTTGCAAATCAGGCATTGATGTCAATGGAGAAATTATGTGACGCATCAAATCAGAACTTTAGTCACCTGACACATTTGAACAAGAAATTGAATTCAGGTTTGTGGGCGAAAATAAAGGGGTACAGTGAGGGAAAAAAAGTATGATCCCCTGCTGATTTTGTACGTTTGCCCACTGACAAAGACATGATCAGTCTATAATTTTAATGGTAGGTTTATTTGAACAGTGAGAGACAGAATAACAAAAAAATCCAGAAAAACGCATGTCAAAAATGTTATAAATGTATTTGCATTTTAATGAGGGAAATAAGTATTTGACCCCTCTGTAAAACATTACTTAGTACTTGGTGGCGAAACCGTTGTTGGCAATCACAGAGGTCAGACGTTTCTTGTAGTTGGCCACCAGGTTTGCACACATCTCAGGAGGGATTTTTGTCCCACTGCTCTTTGCAGATCTTCTCCAAGTCATTAAGGTTTCGAGGCTGACGTTTGGCAACTCGAACCTTCAGCTCCCTCCACAGATGTTCTATGGGATTAAGGTCTGGAGACTCGCTAGGCCACTCCCGGACCTTAATGTGCTTCTTCTTGAGCCACTCCTTTGTTGCCTTGGCCGTGTGTTTTGGGTCATTGTCATGCTGGAATACCCATCCACGACCCATTTTCAATGCCCTGGCTGAGGGAGGAGGTTCTCACCCAAGATTTGACGGTACATGGCCCCGTCCATCGGCCCTTTGATGCGGTGAAGTTGTCCTGTCCCCTTAGCAGAAAAACACCCCCAAAGCATAATGTTTCCACCTCCATGTTTGACGGTGGGGATGGTGTTCTTGGGGTCATAGGCAGCATTCCTCCTCCTCCAAACACGTCAAGTTGAGTTGATGCCAAAGAGCTTGATTTTGGTCTCATCTGACCACAACACTTTCACCCAGTTCTCCTCTGAATCATTCAGATGTTCATTGGCAAACTTCAGACGGGCCTGTATATGTGCTTTCTTGAGCAGGGGGACCTTGCGGGCGCTGCAGGATTTCAGTCCTTCACGGCGTAGTGTGTTACCAATTGTTTTCTTGGTGACTATGGTCCCAGCTGCCTTGAGATCATTGACAAGATCCTCCCGTGTAGTTCTGGGCTGATTCCTCACCGTTCTCATGATCATTGCAACTCCACGAGGTGAGATCTTGCATGGAGCCCCAGGCCGAGGGAGATTGACAGTTATTTTGTGTTTCTTCCATTTGCGAATAATCGCACCAACTGTTATCACCTTCTTACCGAGCTGCTTGGCGATGGTCTTGTAGCCCATTCCAGCCTTTTGTAGGTCTACAATCTTGTCCCTGACATCCTTGGAGAGCTCTTTGGTCTTGGCCATGGTGGAGAGTTTGGAATCTGATTGATTGATTGCTTCTGTGGACAGGTGTCTTTTATACAAGTAACAAGCTGAGATTAGGAGCACTCCCTTTAAGAGTGTGCTCCTAATCTCAGCTCGTTACCTGTATAAAAGACACCTGGGAGCCAGAAATCTTTCTGATTGAGAGGGGGTCAAATACTTATTTCCCTCATTAAAATGCAAATCAATTTATAACATTTTTGACATGCGTTATTCTGGATTTTTTTGTTGTTATTCTGTCTCTCACTGTTCAAATAAACCTACCATTAAAATTATAGACTGATCATTTCTTTGTCAGTGGGCAAACGAACAAATTCAACAGGGGATCAAATACTTTTTTCCCCTCACTGTATTTATTCTTAAATCCCATGACCCACTATGGCAGGGATCATCAACCAGATTCAGCCGCGGGACAATTTTTCTTGTGTAGACTGAAAACAGATGTAATATTTGACTAAAACAATCATTTCAAACCTTGCTTGCATTTGTATACGATCACATACACTAGTATGTGGACACTCCTTCAAATTAGTGGACTCCGCTATTTCAGTCACACCCGTTGCTGACAGGTGTATAAAATCGAGCACACAGCCATGCAATCTCCATAGACAAATATTGGCAGTGCAGAACTCAGTGACTTTCAATGTGGCACCGTCATAGGATGCCACCTTTCCAACAGGTCAGTTCGTCAAATTTATGCCCTGCTAGAGCTGCCCCTGTCAACTGTAAGTGCTGTTATTGTGAATTGGAAACGTCTAGGAGCAACAACAGCTCAGCCGCGAAGTGGTAGGCCACACAAGCTCACAGAACGGGACAGCCAAGTGCTGAAGCACGTAGTGCGTAAATATTGTATGTCCTCGGTTGCAACACTCACTACCAAGTTCCAAACTGCCTCCTGAAGCAACGTCAGCACAATAATTGTTCGTCAAGAGCTTCATGAAATGGGTTTCTATGGCCGAGCAGCCGCACACAAGCCTAAGATCACCATGCGCAATGCCAAGCATTGGCTGGAGTGGTGTAAAGCGCACCGCCATTGGACTCTGGAGCAGTGGAAACGTGTTCTCTGGAGTGATGAATCACACTTCACCATCTGGAAGTCCGACGGACAAATCTGGGTTTGGTGGATGCCAGGAGAACGCTACCTGCACAAAGCAAGGTCCATACAGAAATGGTTTGTCGAGATCGGTGTGGAAGAACTTTACTGGCCTGCACAGAGCCCTGACCTACACCCCATCAAACACCTTTGGGATGAATTGGAACGCCGACTGCAAGCCAGGCCTAATCGCCCAACATCAGTGCCCGGCCTCACTAATGCTCTCGTGGCTGAATGGAAGCAAGTCCCCACAGCAATGTTCCAATATCTAGTGGAAAGCCTTCCCAGAAGAGTGGAGGCTATTATAGCAGCAAAGGGGGAACCAACTCCATATTAAATGGCCATGATTTTAGAATGAGATGTTGGCTCATGTTGAACAACATTTCTATAGGCTATGCAATGGCGGAAGAACAACTTAAGTTACATTAATAACTCTAAATGAAGCATATAGCAGTACCTATTTCTTTGTTAACCGCTCAACACAGAATAGCCGCATGTGCGCACTCCCTCAAACCGTTTGGAGAAAATATTTATATTTTATTCAGCTTTGTTCAATTGTATTCTTCATACTATAAAATAATGCCACGGAATTATAAGCAAATCTTGTCTGCTAATAGAACTAGTGTAGCCCACAGCCATTTGGCATAGCCACATCAGAACCTAACATAAGGACAACTCAGAGTATGCTATTATTTTCTTCTGAAATAGACTACATTTTCTTCATGTTATGCCTCTTTAGACCTGTCTAAAATAAATAATGGGTTCATTGTGAAGGTGTAGGCTATATTACATGGATTTATTAGACTTTTTAAAATGGCTTGTAGGCCATGTGTGTAAGCCAGGAGATGTTAAATGTGTTTATGTTAATTAACGGTCAATTACAGTGAGACCGACAGTTATTTGCTTGACAATCACCGGCTGACGAAATTTCATGACTGCCACAGCCCTAATTGGTCCGGTTCTGACTTACAATCTTCTTTGAATCACCCAATAGAATAATGTTCAGTGGAAGGGGGGTTTACAGGGTACCAACCTCCTAGTGTAGTGCCCCTGTAAGCCCCTCTTTTATGTTAAGAGGCTCATCATCCATCTGATACAATTGTCTACATGTACAATTTTGCTTCACAATAAAACATTTGAAACATGATAATGTTCAGTGGATTTGAGAGAACACATTACTGGAGGGAATATGGAAGGGATGTTTAATATTGACTTTGGCTGTAGCTGATTACCCCAGTTTTTAGTGAATGTTTTACTAATTTAGTATTTGGTCATTTACACAATTTTTCAAAAAGACCATAATAACATTACAACTCATATTACTTTGCTGGTAGGCCTATTACTTAACCCTTCACACTCGTACCCGTATACAGTGCATTCAGAAAGTATTCAGACCCTTTGACACTCTCCACATTTTGTAACGCTACAGCCTTATTCTAAAATGGATTAAAAAATAAATTGTAATTGATCTACACACAATACCCCATAATGACAAAGCACAAACAGTTATTTTTTTGAAAATGTTGTTTAAAAAAACTGAAATATCACATTTACATAAGTATTCAGACCCTTTATTCAGTACTTTGTTGAAGCACATTTCGCAGCAATTACAGCCTTGAGTCTTCTTGAGTATGACGCTACAAGCTTGGCACACCTGTATTTGGAGAGTTTCTCATAGCAAAGGGTCTGAATACTTAGGAAAATAAGGTATTTAAGTTTTTTATTTTTAATAAATTTGCACAAAAAAAAAGTGCTTTGTCATTATGGGGTATTGTGTGTAGATTGATGAGGAAACACATTATTGAATCAATTTTAGAATAAGGCTGTAATGTAACAAAATGTGGAAAAAGTCAAGGGGTCTGAATACTTTCCGAATGCACCGTACGGGTTGAAAATGGCGAAGTTGGGCACTAATAAGTGCCTAAATTGGAACGTAGTGGCTGTACAGTAACATGCTATACATGACGTCAGAGCTCTGGCTCTGCGCTTTACAGCGCTTTATGGGTTTTGACTGAACTTAAGCACCACGCGCGACAAGAAGTTCCCATCCCTCCCGGTAATTGGGTAACTTCAGCAAATGTTTTGTTGTCCAAGTGAGTGAAATGCTGTAAATTAAGATGACTATGTATTTTGAAAGATGAGACATTGAGGACAATAATAAATATCGCTTTGATGTCATACAAGCAAGCCAAACGCGAGTCCAAATGTGCACTGCACATTCCCAAATCATCAAACTCATGTCATATACAGTGTCGACATTTATGATCACTATGTTTGATGTACAGTTACAAGATGACATGCCGTCATACCCTGGTTTGTTCTGAACAGAATGAGCCTGTATTGTTTATTGTGAAGAAATTTCACCGGGGCACACACACACCTGAATGCACCCATGACTCCTTTCTAAATGCAACAAAATTACGATCTGTTTCTTTGAAATGCCTTGTGAATGCCTAACACTGTAAGATCGTATTGTATGGCTTAGCTAGTCATGTTGGCAATAGAACAAGCTTTCAAATCACGCCCAGAAATACAGCCAGTATGCATTATGCATCATACAGCTGTATTTTTGTATTTTGAAAGTTATACATCTTGAAAACTTGATTGCAGACATGCAAAACATTTTGGGACTATTTCAACAATGGACTAATTAAATAAATAAATAAATAAATAAATAACAAAAGTTATTTAAGTGTACCTCTTTGAATGTAAGTAAACTATAGACAGGGGCAACGCTGTGATGGAATGCACTTTACTGACTGTTGAACTCACTCACTCGAATATTGTCATTAGAAGTGACGTTGTCTACAGAGTGAACATTCATTCACTTCAATTTCAAATCATGAAATACATTCAGTAATTAAAAGTGTGCAATATAAATGCAAAACTATTGAATGAGTATATATATATATATATATATATATATATGCTAATTCACTCCATAACGCGCTAATCACCTTGTCCACGTCCGCACAGCCGCGTTCTTGAATATTGGACCGTTGGCTTTCATACGTTTTGAATTCTCAGCACGGCTCAAGCTATTTCTACAAATGTCACCACATTCAGATAAATAGGAGCCACGTGTTGGCTGGACATTTTGGGGAGGTGCGCGGTCGGTCTGTGTGTCCCCCACAGACCGTGGTCTCAGAGCCGCATAGCTATGTCACAATGAGCTGCCGGACTATCACGGCTCTGCGGCTATGGACCCTGAATTAGCCTCAACATTGTCTTATTTCAGGAATCAGACCGCAGCCAATAATTATACTTTTTATGAAACATTGTCCAATGCTAAACATCAGCAATTTCTGGATCTGAATAGCCACCCATCAAGAGATGGAAGTGGTCAAAATAAGCATAATGGGAACATTGCAACAAACATTGACAGCCTTATAAACATGAGGTGATCTCCTTGCATGCACATAATGATCTCCATTGCTGAGAACATAGATAACCTAGACAATGATGACTTCACACAGTTCTGATGTGAGTTCAGATGTTCTCCTGCTTTATTCTTGTGGCTTTTTCATTGTAATCAAGATTATGGTCACACTGAAATCTGGTTATATCCCATTGTTACCACTTTAAGAAATACAGCATTGCACATTTGTTGGTCCAATTGCCTCACATCAGAGATTAGAATTGTGGTAGTCCATACAGATTAAAAGGACACCATGACAAAGAAAATTGACTGAAAATGATTGAAACAGGTATAACTACTGTATGTCTGTTGTATGCACATAACCAAATTATCAAGACTGAACTCAATAGAACACTTGCTCAACAAAAATAAACCTCAGAAATTAGCTACCTCCTCTATTTTTAATATGACTACCGGTATGTGAATTTACCTTTACCCCTTCCAAGGAAGCCTTATCAATGTTGTGTCTTCTCCCTCAGGGTTGGTGATGTGGGGATGTGCTCCGCGAGCTGTCAGAAAAATAGCAAAATGATCAATACGGTGGCTACCATTTATTGTGTGGACTGATTACATGGTAAATGTTTTGATGTCCATTTATTGTAACCATTATTTTCTGTGTGTAAATTGGTAAAATATTAAATTACGGGTAAGTAAGGGTAAGGTAAAGATTATGGTTGAATGAAGGGTAAGATTAAGATTGCCTCCCGAGTGGCGCAGTGGTCTAAGGCACTGCGCTAGCTGTGCCACTAGAGATCCTGGTTCGAATCCAGGCTCTGTCGTAGCTGGCCGTGACTGGGAGACCCATGGGGCGGTGCACACGAGGGGTATGAAAAATAAAATAATGTATGCGTCTGCTAAATGACGAAAAATAAAATGTACGATTGTTAAACTGAGACTGAGCACTATGACGTTGCCACTAGCAGGATGAACCGATAATATTGCAGATGAGAGCATTGCAAGACGAACTCACAAAGTATCTGCACATGTGCACAGGTGTGCTTCACTGTGCTGCCACGTGATAGTATAGTTTTCAACGAGTAGGTGGGTAGTACAAAGGGCAGTCTAAATAGCTGGTTTTGTCATTTTACAGTTATTTGCACAGGACCCTTTGGAGGTTGGGTATTAGCACGTCTTTTGACCCAACCAAGAAAACTAAGGTATTTTTATTGCCTCAGATCTTTTCAACTCGTTCAGTCAAAAGAAACAAATCTTTTGACTAATTTCATTCATTTGATTCAGTAATGCCCAGAGCACGCAGGACCCACTACTTGATAGAATCATGATTCTACAAGCCTCTCGTTCACCATTAATGGAGCTGTCATTTGTCACATGCTAAGCATACAAATAAGATGTATTGATAGCTTTGAAATGAGGTCTAGTAGCGTCCTAACGTTTTGGCTCTTATGAACAAGATGCTGTTCTCCGTTTTGCTCGACAGCCGATTTGCCAACTTCTGTCTGTAGCATTCAAACAGTAATATGACCTCTCTGTGGAAAGGTGAGACTCTCACGAACACATACATGTTGGTTGTTTTGCTCTAGGATGCCGACAGGCCTCACAAGACTCATCTGAAGGTCCCCCGGTACCAGTTGAGAAAATGTATGGAAGTATATATGGAGACTGTTTAGTGCCAAAAATAAGGGGTAACTGTTGTTCAATGAGTTTGTATGGGCTAATAGCAGTAAGGCCAAATCAACATTGCAGCCTGCAGGTAGAAAATATCCTGATAAAAATAAATATCCTATGAATCACATTGGCTGTGCATGGCCTGTCTGCAACAAACTTGAAACATTGTATCAACTATAAACTTGGTCCGGCTTGAAGCTTGCACTAGCAAATGTGCAACATTGTATGAAATATTCTGGGCCCTCAGAGTTTCCATGCCAGTGAGCTCGGAACAGACACAGCTGTAGGCTATTTGCGCAAGGGATAAGAGCTCATCAGGTAGGTGTATTTTATGAGATTTCCATTGAATCAGAGCATGACCATGAGTGGTTATCGAAAGGGAGAGAGCTGCAATGATTTTTCAAATACATTGTGTTTGACTTGGTGTTTGAGGTGCAGAAAACATCACCTTGAGAAGCTCCACAGCTCATTAGTGGTGGTGCATTAAGCCAGTCCGAAATATAATCAGATCCCAAAATGGGCACATTTATATGCCTACATTTGCACACAGGCCAGGTAGCCTATAGGCCTACTTCTATGAGTAATCAGGTGCGCGTCCTTACTTAACATTGACAGGAGCGCTCCAAAACAAAAAGACAAAACTCATCAATGGAATGAAATAAACCAAAACTTGTTTCTCACAAGTGTAGCATAGGTTGTGCGCTCTGGAAACAACGTTATCACTCTGACAATAAATAATATATTGAATGCATTAACAAAAATTACCATAACCAACCAAACATTGTAGGTTAGAAATTATAGGAATTAACTGTAGAAATGTACTTCCGGTGATATACTGTATGTAATGGGGAACTGATAGACACTAACAATCAAAACGCAAACAATTCACACAATGAATTTATGAAACAATGAATGTGCACAAATTGGCAGGAGAGAGCGCATTCTGGAGAGAGACGTGCATTGTGCATTTTAGCCACACTCCCCTTCTTATTTGACTGTGCCATCCCTGTGGCCTCCACAATGCATTAGTTCCCTGAGATGGGCGCGAATCAGACAGGTGTCTCATCCATAAAATAAATAAATAAAATATATATATATATACATACATACACATACATACATACATACATACATACATACATACATACATACATACACACACACACACACATACACATACATATATATACACACATATATATATATATATACACACATACATATATACAGTGGGGGAAAAAAGTATTTAGTCAGCCACCAATTGTGCAAGTTCTCCCACTTAAAAAGATGAGAGAGGCCTGTAATTGTCATCATAGGTACACGTCAACTATGACAGACAAAATGAGGAAAAAAAATCCAGAAAATCACATTGTAGGATTTTTTATGAATTTATTTGCAAATTATGGTGGAAAATAAGTATTTGGTCAATAACAAAAGTTTCTCAATACTTTGTTATATACCCTTTGTTGGCAATGACACAGGTCAAACGTTTTCTGTAAGTCTTCACAAGGTTTTCACACACTGTTGCTGGTATTTTGGCCCATTCCTCCATGCATATCTCCCCTAGAGCAGTGATGTTTTGGGGCTGTCGCTGGGCAACACAGACTTTCAACTCCCTCCAAAGACTTTCTATGGGGTTGAGATCTGGAGACTGGCTAGGCCACTCCAGGACCTTGAAATGCTTCTTACGAAGCCACTCCTTCATTGCCCGGGCGGTGTGTTTGGGATCATTGTCATGCTGAAAGACCCAGCCACATTTCATCTTCAATGCCCTTGCTGATGGAAGGAGGTTTTCACTCAAAATCTCACGATACATGGCCCCATTCATTCTTTCCTTTACACGGATCAGTCGTCCTGGTCCCTTAGCAGAAAAACAGCCCCAAAGCATGATGTTTCCACCCCCATGCTTCACAGTAGGTATGGTGTTCTTTGGATGCAACTCAGCATTCTTTGTCCTCCAAACACGACGAGTTGAGTTTTTACCAAAAAGTTATATTTTGGTTTCATCTGACCATATGACATTCTCCCAATCCTCTTCTGGATCATCCAAATGCACTCTAGCAAACTTCAGACGGGCCTGGACATGTACTGGCTTAAGCAGGGGGACACGTCTGGCACTGCAGGATATGAGTCCCTGGCGGCGTAGTGTGTTACTGATGGTAGGCTTTGTTACTTTGGTCCCAGCTCTCTGCAGGTCATTCACTAGGTCCCCCCGTGTGGTTCTGGGATTTTTGCTCACCGTTCTTGTGATCATTTTGACCCCACGGGGTGAGATCTTGCGTGGAGCCCCAGATCGAGGGAGATTATCAGTGGTCTTGTATGTCTTCCATTTCCTAATAATTGCTCCCACTGTTGATTTCTTCAAACCAAGCTGCTTACCTATTGCAGATTCAGTCTTCCCAGCCTGGTGCAGGTCTACAATTCTGTTTCTGGTGTCCTTTGACAGCTCTTTGGTCTTGGCCATAGTGGAGTTTGGAGTGTGACTGTTTGAGGTTGTGGACAGGTGTCTTTTATACTGATAACAAGTTCAAACAGGTGCCATTAATACAGGTAACGAGTGGAGGACAGAGGAGCCTCTTAAAGAAGAAGTTACAGGTCTGTGAGAGCCAGAAATCTTGGTTGTTTGTAGGTGACCAAATATTTATTTTCCACCATAATTTGCAAATAAATTCATTAAAAATCCTACAATGTGATTTTCAGGAATTTTTTTTCTCAATTTGTCTGTCATAGGTTACGTGTACCTATGATGAAAATTACAGGCCTCTCATCTTTTTAAGTGGGAGAACTTGCACAATTGGTGGCTGACTAAATACTTTTTTTCCCCACTGTACATATATATATACACACACATATGCTGCAATGACTCCAACCAAATGCTTCCTGTAGTTGCTGATCAGTCTCTCACGTCGCTGTGGAGGAATTTTGGCCCACTCTTCCATGCAGAACTGCTTTAACTCAGTGACGTGTGGGTTTTCAAGCATGAACTGCTCATTTCAAGTCCTGCCACAACATCTCAATTGGGATTAGGTCTGGAGTTTGACTAGGCCATTCCAAAACTTCAAATTTGTTGCTTTTTAGCAATTTTCATGTAGACTTGATTGTGTGTTTTGGATCATAGTCTTGCTGCATGACCCAGCTGCGCTTCAGCTTCAGCTCACAGACGGATGGTCTGACATTCTCCTGTAGAATTCTCTGATACAGAGCAGAATTCATGGTTCCTTCTACTAAGGCAAGTCGTCCAGGTCCTGAGGCAGCAAAGCATCCCTATGAAATAACACATATGGAATCATGTAGTAACCAAAAACGTGTTACACAAATCAAAATATATACATTATATTTGAGATCCTTTAAATAGCCACCCCTTGCCTTGACGACAGCTTTGCACAATCTTGGCATTCTCTCAATCAGCTTCACCTGGAATGCTTTTCCAACAAACTTGAAGGAGTTCCCACATATGCCGAGCACTTGTTGGCTGCTTCCTTCACTCTGCAGTCCGACTCATCCAAAACCATCTCAATTGGGTTGAGGTCGGGGATTGTGGAGGCCAAGTCATCTGATGTAGCACTCCATCTTCTTGGTAAAATAGCCCTTACACAGCCTGGAGGTGTGTTGGGTCATTGTCCTGTTGAAAAACAAATGAGTCCCACTAAGCCCAAACCAGATGGGATGGCGAATCACTGCAGAATGCTGTGGTAGCCATGCTGGTTAAGTGTGCCTTGAATTCTAAATAAATCACAGACAGTGTCACCAGCAAAGCACCCCCACACCATAACACCACCATGCTTTACGGTGGGAAATACACATGCACCGAATAAAACAGGTGTAGACGTTACAGTGAAATGCTTACTTACAAGCCCTTAACCAACAATGCAGTTTTAAGAAAGAATACCTACCCTTACCACCTGGGGGCGGCCCTTCAGGAAGTCCAGGATCCAGTTACAGAGGAAGGTGTTTAGTCCCAGGGTCCTTAGCTTGGTGATGAGTTTTGAGGGCACAATGGTGTTGAACACTGAGCTGTAGTCAATGAATAGCATTCTCACATAGGTGTTCCTTTTGTCCAGGTGTGAAAGGGCAGTGTGGAGTGCAATAGAGATTGCATCATCTGTGGATCTGTTGGGGCAGTATGCAAATTGGAGTGGGTCTACGGTTTCTGGGTTAATGGTGTTGATGTGAGCATTGACCAGCCTTTCAAAGCACTTCATGGCTACAGACGTGAGTGCTACGGGTCGGTAGTCATTTAGGCAGGTTACCTTAGTGTTCTTGGGCACAGGGACTATGGTGGTCTGCTTGAAACATGTTGGTATTACAGACTCAGTCAGGGAGAGGTTGAAAATGTCAGGGAAGACACTTGCCAGTTTGCCAGCGGCTGCTCGGAGTACACGTCCTTGTAATCCGTCTGGCCCTGCGGCCTTGTGAATGTTGACCTGTTTAAAGGTCTTACTCACATCGGCTACGGAGAGCGTGTTCACACAGTCATCCGGAACAGCTGATGTGCTCATGCATGTTTCAGTTTTACTTGCTTCGAAGTGAGCATAGAAGTAATTTAGCTCGTCTAGTAGGCTCGTGTCACTGGGCAGCTTGCGGCTGTGCTTCCCTTTGTAGTCTGTAATAGTTTGCAAGCCCTGCCACATCCGACGAGCGTCGGAGCCGGTGTAGTACGATTCGATCTTAGTCCTGTATTGACGCTTTGCCTGTTTGATGGTTCGTTGGAGGGCCTAGCAGGATTTCTTATAAGCTTCCGGGTTAGAGTCCCGCTCCTTGAAAGCAGCAGCTCTACCCTTCAGCTCTGTGCGGATGTTGCCTGTAATCCATGGCTTCTAGTTGGGATATGTACGTACGGTCACTCTGGGGACGACGTCATCAATGCACTTACTGATGAAGCCAGTGACTGATGTGGGGTACTCCTCAATGCCATCGGAAGAATCCCGAAACATATTCCAGTCTGTGCTAGCAAAACAGTCCTGTAGCTTAGCATCTGCTTCATCTGACCACTTTTTTATTAACTGATTCACTTGTGCTTCCTTCTTTAGTTTTTGCTTGTTAGCAGGAATCAGGAGGATATAATTATGGTCAGATTTGCCAAATTGAGGGCGAGGGAGAGCTTTGTACGCGTGTAAAGGTGGTCTAGAGTTTTTTTCCCCTCTGGTTGCACATTTAACATGCTGGTAGAAATTAGGTAAAGCGGATTTAAGTTTCCCTGCATTAAAGTCCCTGGCCACTAGGAACGCCACCTCTGGATGAGCGTTTTCCTGTTTGCTTATGGCCGAATACAGTTAATTGAGAGCGGTCTTAGTGCCAGCATCGTTTTGTGGTGGTAAATAGACAGCTGCGAAGAATACAGATGAAAACTCTCGGTAGATAGTGTGGTCTACAGCTTATCATGAGATACTCTACCTCAGGCAAGCAAAACCTTGAGAATTCCTTAGATATCTTGCACCAGCTTTTGTTTACAAATATACATAGACCACCACCCCTTGTCTTACCAGAGGCTGTTCTATCCTGCCAATACAGTGTATAACCCACCAGCTGTATGTTATTCATGTCGTCGTTCAGCCACGACTCGGTGAAACATAATATATTACAGTTAATGTCCCGTTGGTAAGATATACGTGCTTTTAGTTCGTCCACTTTATTATCCAGCGATTGTACGTTGGCCAATACTTGTCCTGTTGAAAAACATATTATAGTCCCACTAAGCCCAAACCAGATGGGATGGCGTATCGCTGTAGAAGCCATGCTGGTTAAGTGTGCCTTGAATTCTAAATAAATCACAGACAGTGTCACCAGCAAACCACCCCCCACACCATAACACCACCTCCTCCATGCTTTATGGTGGGAAATACACATGCAGAGATCATCCGTTCACCCACACCGCGTCTCTAAGACACGGCGGTTGGAACCAAACATCTCCAATTTGGACTCCAGACCAAAGGACATATTTCCACCAGTCTGATGTCCATTGCTCGTGTTTCTTGACCCAAGCAGGTCTCTTCTTCTTATTAGTGTCCTTTAGTAGTGGTTTCTTTGCAGCAATTCGACCATGAAGGCCTGATTCACACAGTCCCCTCTGAACAGTTGATGTTGAGATGTGTCTGTTAATTGAACTCCGTGAAGCATTTATTTGGGCTGCAATTTCTGAGGCTGGTAACTCTAATGAACTTATCCTCTGCAGCAGAGGTAACTCTGGGTCTTCCATTCCTGTGGCGGTCCTCATGAGAGCCAGTTTCATCATTGCGCTTGATGGTTTTTGCGACTGTACTTGAAATGTTCTGGATTGACTGACCTTCATGTCTTAAAATAATGATGGACTGTCATTTCTCTTTGCTTATTTGAGCTGTTCTTGTCATAATATGGACTTGGTCTTTTACCAAATAGGGCCATCTTCTGTATACCCCCCCTTCCTTGTCACAACACAACTGATTGGCTCAAACGCATTAAGAAGGAAAGAAATTCCACAAATTAACTTTTAAGAAGGCACACCTGTTAATTGAAATGCATTTCAGGTGACTACCTCATGAAGCTGGTTGAGAGAATGCCAAGAGTGTGCAAAGCTGTCATCAAGGCAAAGGGTGGCTATTTGAAGAATTTCAAATATAAAATATTATATTACTTTTTTGGTTACTACATGATTCCATATGTGTTCTTTTATAGTTTTGATGTCTTCACTATTATTCAACAATGTAGAAAATAGTAAACATAAAGAAAAACCCTGGAATGAATAGGTGTCTCCAAACTTTTGACTGGTACTGTATGTTTGGTGTTGTCAATGTTTGATCCTGTGAAACTTGGGGAATAGCTCTCAGATTAGCAAGTCCTGTCATGATCACTTGGTTGGTACAGGCGAGCACAGCTGTAGAGCAGCAGCTCAAATTATTTATCTCTGTCTCATTGAAATAGTTCCAGTGTTTAGCTGTATATTGTCAGCTAACTAGTTGGTTGTTTTGTCTTGTTTCTACCAATGTAACTTATTCTGGAAACAGCCCAAACTGCTTACTATAGCTAGCTAGCTGGTCTGTCAGGCAAGAAAAGTTGTGTGTGGCGGTAAATATGGGCTGCGCTCGCGAAGCTTCAACTTCAACTGTCACTAGCTAGCCATACAGACAGCCAACTAACTAGCCACGGAAATGTAGATGAGAGTAATTTGTGTTTATTTGTTGGGTTTAGGTCATGGTCGGTCATGTTTTCTTGATACAGACATTCATAGGCTACAATAGGATTGGGCGGTATACCGGGGTATTTGGTAATAGCCACAGGATGGTTTTTCAATACCGTCGAAATTA
Source organism: Coregonus clupeaformis (assembly GCF_020615455.1). Lineage (NCBI taxonomy): Eukaryota > Metazoa > Chordata > Actinopteri > Salmoniformes > Salmonidae > Coregonus > Coregonus clupeaformis. Next base: position 4,039,460 of record NC_059222.1, read on the forward strand.
TTTTCTATAAAACATTTTCAATAGATTTTCATATTTGTAGCTACTTTTTAAATAAATACCTGCAGTCAAACTTGTGCAACACGTTAGGAGATAAAGCAGATCGCGTTCTTCATTTCACAGGTCACATTATGAAGCTTACCGTAGTTCTCCAGAACAGTTGAGCCAGTCACGCGTTTGTTTGTAAATAGCACAACGGAAGAAAGTGGGAGCAGCTGTGTATGGACAGGGGTCGCATTTTATATTGAGTCAATGTTTTTTGCTTCAATAGAGTGATCAGGGTTGTATAACTATAGTTTTCCTTCACAGAAAATGCATTAGATCAAAACATTCGGCAGAAAATAGCTTAATTGTCATCAGATGACAACAGAAGTGCAAGACTATTTGGCTGGCAGCCACACAAGTACAGCTTACAATGAAAAAGCAAGGTATTTTTTCCCCTCTTTTTTTTTGAATGCTTAAAGGTAATCTTGCATTTTACCGGAGACAAGTAGGCTGGCTACACTGAGAAAAGTTCCAGAGAAAAGTAGCTACACATCAGTCAGAGCGCTGTCTTTTGATAGAATGCCCGTTTGTGAATTCTCATCTCTGTGGAGAAGTGCAAATGAAGCACATTTGTTTGACGCCGAGCAGAAATTACAATAAGAATCATTTTAGATCTGCAATTACAAAACGCAGGAAGATATTTCTTATGAGTTTTATCTTTTTTCCTGCGTATTAAGCTAGCAGCTTCTATGGAAATTCGCTGTTACTTGTGCTGATTTTGTTAGCATTCTGGTAATAGACGCCCAATGGGCTTTTTAAACTTTTTTTGGCACCACCTTGTGTACTAAGCTGGTAATACAGTAAATCCCGGCGTGAGAGAATCTGGATACCACCCAACCCTAGGCTATACATTGACTCGTTTTCCTATTTGACAGCTTAGCTGTCGTGTTAGGGTAGATGCCCGCTCAGTGGAACGCATATGATATTGAGTTGCAGTGATATTTAAATAGCCAGCTAACAAGTTGCTTGTTTTGTCCTGTTTCTACCGATACAATTCATTTGGAAACTAGCCCAGCTTCGTAACTAATCAGCTAACATTGGTGAACTATGTAGTTAGTCTGTCAGGCAAGAAAACGAGAGTGGAGGCAACATTGTGCTTCGCTCGCGACGCTGCCACTTACTTGATCGTCACACTCCCTCCCAACTAAAATAACCAGCTAACTACGGCCATCGAAATACATGAAGAATTATTATAAACCTGTTTGGCTAAATTGCACAGTGTCATCTTTGTAATCTTTTACTTAAATAAACAATAGTGGATGATGTGTTGAATCTGTAAACCATTGTGCCAAATACTATGACTTCTTACCATCTATGAAAAGTAATCTGACCATGGGTCTTGTTGTGTGTGTACCCTATATAGCCTTTATGGTTATAATCTGACCCATCTATGAACGTCAAGACGTTTCATGGCATGTTGTATGCTAAATGCAAACACTGAAGTGACAGTGTGACATGAATTTGTCCTACAAATCTTATAGGGAAATGGTGTACTTAAAAAAAAAGTCTCTGAACAGTTGTTGTGTTGTGTATCTTCTCTCTTTAGATCTGTCTCTATCTAATACTTGTTGCATTCACTGAATTGTTGTCAAAGTGGCCTACCATTTCTACATTTTGTCAGGCCTGGTCTGTACTAAATCTTGAGAGGTTATCTACATTTTGAAATATTCTCTGAATAGTTGTTTGCATTTTTACAGAAGAATTGTTGTCAATCAAATAGCCTACTTTGTGTGGTGTGATATTAAAAGAAGAGGTTGTGCTCTTTACAACTAACTATTGGGAACTAACTACTAAACTTGAAGTATCCCTATTCATATTAGAACTGAGGGTATGGAAATCTACTGAGTATGAGAGGGGAGTGCAGAAAGTTTACATTTTGTCAGAACATGTTATTGGTAAATTTCAGGTATCCTATGGAGAGGAGAAGGGCCACAGTCTGGTTTCAGTTAACAGATAAGGTAGGACAGCCGTGAGTTAGGGAGGAGTGAGGAATGTGGGCTGAGGTCCGGTCATATGAAGAAGTGAAGAGGAACAGTCCTATGACATACACACATAGGAGGCAGGGCCATGTCTACACCAATGAGAGGAACCAGTTAAGTTACTGCCTAGCAACAGAGATGTATTGATGTCTAGATGTGCAAGGTTGACTCCGCCCATTAGAGGGTATAAATAATATGTACTTGTGTAAACATGTCTTTGTCTTTGCAGCTGTTTGACCCAGTGGGTGAATAAACTTGGTTTGAGCTTTTCCTAGTCGTCCATGTGTTTTACTCTGTATATTTAGAACCTAACATAACTTGTAATTGTCATTTGTTCCTTGTTGTTTATGCCTTGTCTGTTTGAAATGTGAGAAAATTTGCTTTATCTTGAAAATTCTCAGTAATCTACAGCAGCATTCTAGAATTCTATTGGGGTCTAAAGGGTTAACTAATGTTTTCATAGGAATGTTTGCGTGATGTGCACACGAACAGTCAAATAGAACTTACCCAGAACGTGGTTACCATGTTCTCAGAACATAAGATAATGTTCTAGACACGTTTCATGGGAACGTTGCAAGAACATTTGTGTGTCCAGTTCTGTGAGCTAGGATAATATTCCATCAACGTCCCACAAAACATACACAGAACATGGTTGCCATGTTCTCAGAACATAAAGGAATACTACAGGATTTTGGCAATGAAGCCCTTTATCTACTTCCCTAGAGACAGATGAACTCATGGATACCATTTTTATGTCTCTGCGTGTAGTTTGAAGGAAGTTGCTAACTAGCATTAGCACAATGACTGGAAGTCTATGGTAACTGTTAGCATGCCAGTAGATATAGACTTCCAGTCACTGCGAAACTACCTCTTACTTTATGCAGAGACATAAAAATGGTATCCATGAGTTCATCGGACTCTGGGGAAGTAGTCTAGATAAAAGGCTTCATTGCCAAATCCCAAAGTATGCCTTTCATGTTCTAGACACATTTCATTGGAACGTTGCAAGAACATTTGTGTCTGAAGAAAAATTCATTACACGTCATGCCTTGTTACTGTTGCCGAACCAATAAAACGCCCTGATTGGTGAACCCCTGATCCATTCATAGCGCTTTGTCTGTTGGCAAGGTTAGGGATACTCTCATACAGTGATTTTAACATAGTGTTTTCAATTTACACTACCGTTCAAAGGTTTGGGGTCACTTAGAGATGTCCTTGTTTTCGAAAGAAAAGCTTTTTTTTTCTCAATTAAAATAACATCAAATTGATCAGAAATACAGTGTAGACATTGTTAATGTTGTAAATGGCTATTGTAGCTGGAAACGGCTGATTTAATGGAATATCTACATAGGCGTACAGAGGCCCATTATCAGCAACCATCAGTCCTGTGTTCCAATGGCACGTTGTGTTTGCTAATCCAAGTTTATCATTTTAAAAGGCTAATTGATCATTAGAAAACCCTTTTGAAATTATGTTAGCACAGCTGAAAACTGTTGTGCTGATTAAAGAAGAAATAAAACTGGCTTTCTTGAGACTAGTTGAGTATCTGGAGCATCAGCAATTGTGGGTTCGATTACAGGCTCAAAATGGCCAGAAACAAATAACTTTCTTCTGAAACGTCAGTCTATTCTTGTTCTGAGAAATTAAGGCTATTCCATGCGAGAAATTGCCAAGAAACTGAAGATCTCGTACAACGCTGTGTACTACTCCCTTCGCAGAAGAGTGCAAATTGGGTCTAACCAGAATAGAAAGAGGAGTGGGAAGCCCCGGTGCACAACTAAGTAAGAGGACAAATACATTAGTGTCTAGTTTGAGAAACAGACGCCTCACAGGTCCTCAACTGGCAGCTTCATTAAATAGTACCTGCAAAACACCAGTCAACGTCAACAGTGAAGAGGCGACTCTGGGATGCTGACCTTCTAGGCAGAGTTGCAAAGAAAAAGCCATATCTCAGACTGGCCAATAAAAATAAAATATTAAGATGGGCAAAAGAACACAGACACTGGACAGAGGAAGATTGGAAAAAAGTGTTATGGACAGACGAATCGAAGTTTGAGGAGTTCGGATCACAAAGAAGAACATTTGTGAGACGCAGACCAAATGAAAAGATGCTGGAGGAGTGCTTGATGCCATCTGTCAAGCATGGTGGAGGCAATGTGATAGTCTGGGGGTTCTTTGGTGGTGGTAAAGTGGAGATTTGTACAGGGTAAAAGGGATCTTGAAGAAAGAAGGCTATCAATCCATTTTGCAACGCCATGCCGTACCCTGTGGACGGCGCTTGATTGGAGCCAATTTCCTCCTACAACAGGACAATGACCCAAAGCACAGCTCCAAACTATGCAATAACTATTTAGGGAAGAAGCAGTCAGCTGGTATTCTGTCTATAATGGAGTGGCCAGCACAGTCACCGGATCTCAACCCTATTGAGCTGTTATGGGAGCAGCTTGACCGTATGGTACGTATGAACTGCCCATCAAGCCAATCCAATTTGTGGGAGGTGCTTCAGGAAGCATGGGGTGAAATCTCTTCAGATTACCTCAGCAAATGGACAATTAGAATGCCAAAGGTCTGCAAGGCTGTAATTGCTGCAAATGGAAGATTCTTTGACGAAAGCAAAGTTTGAAGGACACCATTATTATTTCAATTAAAAATCATAATTTCTAACCGTGGCGGCAGGTAGCTTAGTGGTTAAGAGCGTTGTGCCAGTAACCGAAAGGTCGCTAGTTCTAATCCCCGAGGCGACTAGGTGAAAAATCTGTCGATGTGCCCTTGAGCAAGGCACTTAACCCTAATTGCTCCTGTAAGTCGCTCTGGATAAGAGCGTCTGCTAAATGACCAATTATTATTATTATTACTACATTTCCTATGCATTTTGCTATATTTCCTATTCAAACTAATTTCATGTATGTTTTCATGGAATTCAAGGACATTTCTAAGTGACCCCATACTTTTGAACGGTAATGTACATATTTGACATACATGAGTAGATAAAAAGGGCCTCATTACCAAAATCCCAAATTATCCCTTTAACATACAGTGCCTTTGGAAAGTATTCAGACTTTTTCCACATTTTGTTACGTTACAGCATTATTCTAAAATGGATTAAATAAATAAAAATCCTCAGCAATCTATACACAATACCCCATAATGACAAAGCAAAAACAGGTTTAGACATTTTGGCAAATGTATTAAAAATAAAAAAACAGAAATACCTTATTTACATAAGTATTCAGACCCTTTGCTATGAGACTCGAAATTGAGCTCCGGTGTATCCTGTTTCCATTGACCATCCTTGAGTCGTTTCTACAACTTCATTGCAGTCCACCTGTGGTAAATTCAATTGATTGGACATGATTTGGAAAGGCACACACCTGTCTATACAAGGGCCCACAGTTGAAAAAAAAACAAGCCATGAGGTCGAAGGAATTGTCCGTAGAGCTCAGACAGGATTGTGTTGAGGAACAGATCTGGGGAAGGGTACGAAAAAAATGTCTGCAGCGTTGAAGGTCCCCAAGAACACAGTGGCCACACTCATTCTTAAATGGAAGAAGTTTGGAACCACTAAGATTCTTCCTAGAGCTGGCCGCCTAGCCAAACTGAGCAATCGGGGGGAGGTGACCAAGAACCCAATGATCACTCTGACAGAGCTCCAGAGTTCCTCTGTGGAGATGGGCAAACCTTCCAGAAGGACTATTATCTCTGCAGCACTCCACCAATCAGATCTTTATGGTAGAGCGGCCAGACGGAAACCACTCCTCAGTAAAAAAGGCATGACAGCCCGCTTTGAGTTGGCCAAAAGGCACCTAAAGGACTCTCAGACCATGAGCAACAAGATTCTCTGGTCTGATGAATCCAAGATTTAACTCTTTGGCCTGAATGCCAAGCGTCAAGTCTGGAGGAAACCTGGCACCACCCCTACAGTGAAGCATGTTGGTGGTAGCATCATGCTGTGGGGATGTTTTTCAGCGGCAGGGACTGGAGACTAGTCAGGATCGAGGGAAAGATGAACGGAGCAAAGTACCGAGCGATTATTGATGAAAACATGCTCCAGAGCGCTCAGGACCTCAGTCTGGGGTGAAGGTTCACCTTCCAACAGGACAACGACCCTAAGCACACAGCCAAGACAACGCAGGAGTGGCTTCGGGACAAGTCTCAATGTCCTTGAGTGGCCCAGCCAAAGCCCGGACTTGAACCCGATCTAATATCTCTGGAGAGACCTGAAAATAGCTGTGCAGCGAAGCTCCCCATCCAACCTGACAGAGCTTGAGAGGATCTGCAGAGAAGAATGGGAGAAACTCCCCAAATGCAGGTGTGCCAAGCTTGTAGCGTCATACCCAAGAAGACTCTAGGCTGAAATCGCTTCTAAAGGCGCTACAACAAAGTAAAGTGAGTAAAGGGTCTGAATACTTATGTAAATGTGATATTTCTAAAAACCTTTTTTTGCTTTGTCATTATGGGTTATTGTGTGTCGATTTCATCCATTTTAGAATAAGGCTGTAACATAACAAATTGTGGAAAAAGTCAAGGTTCCTGAATACTTTCCGAATGCACTGTACATCTACAGAAATAAGGCATCCTGCTACTGTTACCTGTTTGAGTATTTGTTTAATAGCCTACTGATTCCATGAGCACCAAGCCTCACGCAACCACAACATGTCGGATAAAGAATTTCACAAATTCCGCTGTTTTTAATCTTTGCTATGCTGTAATAAAGACTTTACACTTTCGTTATAAACAGCCTCTCTGGTATTACTTAGAATTTATGTAGTGTTATTTACACTGTTCCAAATTGTCAGGAAAATGTTATGAATAATAATAACAACCCTCCTTTTTCGTGATCTCCTTGTTATTATTATTATTATTATTATTATTATTATTATTATTACTATTATTATGAGCTGTAGGCCTAAGAGCGCATCCTGTATAGTCTTAATACCGTAACTTACCTAGGCCTATATTTCAATACTTATATAGGCTACTGTATCAATCAATCATTCATTTGTTTATGTCATCACACAGCATATGAGTAATTTATGATTTGAAATGCAATCAAGCATTTTAGTTTTATACTGAACAAAAATCTAAACGCAACATGCAAAAGAAAAATCAGTCAATTGAAATAAATTATATGGATTTCTAATGACTGGGCAGGGGCACAGCACTGTGAGACCATAGAACCACCCACTGGGGAGCCAGGCCCCGACAAAAGGGCTTTATTACAGAGAGAAAAGAGAAATAGTCCTCAGTTTCATCAGCTGTCTGGGTGGCTGGTCTCAGATGATCCCGCAGGTAAAGAAGCCGAATGTGGAGGTCCTGGGCTGGCGTGGTTATACGAGGTCTGCGGTTGTGAGGCCTGTTGGACGTACTGCCAAATACTCTAAAACTACGTTGGAGGCGGTTTACGGTAGAGAAATTAACATCCAATTATCTGGCAACAGCTCTGGTGGACTTTCCTACAGTCAGCATGCCAATTGCACACTCCCTCTAAACTTGAGACATCTGTGGCATTGTTTTGTGTGACAAAACAGCACATTTTAGAGTGGCCTTTTATTGTCCCTGGTAAAAGGTGCACCTGTGTAAGGATTATGCTGTTTAATCAGCTTCTTGATATGCCACACCTGTCCGGTGGAAGTATTATCTTGGCAAAGGTGAAATGCTCACTAACAGGGATGTAAACAAATTTGTGCACACAATTTGAGAGAAATAAGCTTTTTGTGCGTACGGAACATTTCTGGGATCTTTTATTTCAGCTCATGAAACATGGAACCAACACTTCACATGTTGAGTTTATATTTTTGTTCAGTATAAATTCAAATAAAGCGACCCTTGAGTAATTCGATGTAAATAATACTTAAACCATTCCATTTCGGCAATTGCATTCACGAATGCATGAGACTGTTGTTAGTCTTTGCTGTACTAAAGGTGTTACAAAAAATGTAAACAGCAAGTCTGAGTCCAGCCAGCACAATCAATTCAATTGCAGTCGGACTCCCTCTAGTCATTTGTGTCTTAATTATTTCATCAAACAGTGCACTTAAAACATCAGACAAGCTAAGTGCATATAGTTGATTTGATTAAAACACATAGGATGTGTCTACAGTTGAAGTCGGAAGTTTACATACACCTTAGCCAAATACATTTAAACTCAGTTTTTGCAATTCCTGACATTTAATCCTAGTAAGAATTCCCTGTCTTAGGTCGGTTAGGATCACCACTTTATTTTAAGAATGTGAAATGTCAAAATAATAGAGAGAATGATTTATTTCAGCTTTTATTTCTTTCATCACATTCCCAGTGGGTCAGAAGTTTACATACACTCAATTAGTATTTGGTAGCACTGCCTTTAAAATTGTTTAACCTGGGTCAAACGTTTTGGGTAGCCTTCCACAAGCTTCCCACAATAAACTGGGTGAATTTTGGCCCATTCCTCCTGACAGAGCTGGTGTAACTGAGTCAGGTTGGTAGGCCTCCTTGCTCGCACACACTTTTTCAGTTCTGCCCACAAACTTTCTGTACGATTGAGGTCAGGGCTTTGTGATGGCCACTCCAATACCTTGACTTTGTTGTCCTTAAGCCATGTTGCCACAACTTTGGAAGTATGCTTGGGATCATTGTCCATTTGGAAGACCCATTTGCGACCAAGCTTTAACTTCCTGACTGATGTCTTAAGATGTTCCCTCAATATATCCACATAATTTTCCTTCCTCATTATGCCATCTATTTTGTGAAGTGCACCAGTCCCTCCGGCAGCAAAGCACCCCCACAGCATGATGCTGCCACCCCCGTGCTTCATGGTTGGGATGGTGTTCTTCGGCTTGCAAGCATCCCCCCTTTCCTCCAAACATAACGATGGTCATTATGGCCAAACAGTTCTATTTTTGTTTCATCAGACCAGAGGACATTTCTCAAAAAAGTAGGATCTTTGTCCCTATGTGCAGTTGCAAACCGTAGTCTGGCTTTTTTATGGCGGTTTTGGAGCAGTGGCTTCTTCCTTGCTGAGCGGCCTTTCAAGTTATGTCAATATAGTACTCGTTTTACTGTGGATATAGATACTTTTGTACCTGTTTCCTCCAGCATCTTCACAAGGTCCTTTGCTGTTGTTCTGGTATTGATTTGCACTTTTCATACCAAAGTACGTTCATCTCTAGGAGACAGAAAGCGTCTCCTTCCTGAGCGGTATGACGGCTGCATGGTCCTATGGTGTTTATACTTGCGTACTATTGTTTGTACAGATGAACGTGGTACCGTCAGGTGTTTGGAAATTGCTCCCAAGGATGAAGCAGACTTGTGGGGGTCTACAAAAATGTTTCTGAGGTCTTGGCTGATTTCTTTAGATTTTCCCATGATGTCAAGCAAAGAGGCACTGAGTTTGAAGGTAGGCCTTGAAATACATCCACAGGTACACCTCCAATTGACTCAAATTATGTCAATTAGCCTATCAGAAGCTTCAAAAGCCATTACATAATTTTCTGGAATTTTCCAAGCTGTTTAAAGGCACAGTCAACTTAGTGTATGTAAACTTCTGACAAACAATTTTTACTCTGGGACAGCCCTGAGCCTTAGTCTCACGTTGCCATACCTCCAAAATCATGTCGTTGTCACGCCACCCTTGGAGGTCTGGATAATTTTTTATTGCAAAAACGGTTTGAATGGTCTGCTGGCTCCCAGCGGCAAGATTTTGATTGGATGTTACATTTCAAAAATCCTCCCCCCACACGCCCGTGCCTGTGTTTTATGTGCTTGACTGTTTTCCGTCTGGGTAGTTGTGCCTATGCTAGTGTCAAGTGCTAGTTTTCAAGTTATCAAGTGTGGCTGACAGTCTGCAATTTATATTTATTGAAATTGAAAGTTGATTACATAAAGTTGAAGGCATAAAATTAACACCCGCTAAATGCGGGTAGATTTAGGTATTGGCGGGTAAGAATGTCTACTTCACCAGCCACGTTGGCATGTCAATTTGCAGGGCTCTACAGTGCGAACATTACATTAAAATTTGTGAATAAAAATAGAGTCAAAAGTCAAGTATGAACATGTGCTGTTTTCAAATTATTTCTGCTGTTTTGTTTCATAGCTGCTAATGGCACAAAGAAATTCGAATTCTACATCCCACCTCGCGCAGCAACAGCTTTGCGCACCGAGTGAAGCACTGAGATTCATTTTGAGGCGCTGGGCACAGGCATAAAAGTTGGTCTAATTTACTCAAGTCAGCAAAGTGAGACTTTGTCCTCATGTTTCTTGGCTATTTACATTGTTTTGTTCACAAGCTAGGTTATTTTTCAATGTTAGTTTGAATCTGTTGCTTTAACTGATAGCGAAGAGAAATCTCTCTCACCCACCCTTAAAGGGGCAGCTGAACCTTTTTGTCTTATCTGATACTTTGAAATTGAGCAATATACCACATCACTTCTTACTAATATATTTATTGTTTTGGAAACATTACGAAGATCATCCATTTTTTTAATGTAATTATGGTGTAAAAAAATTTTGGCTGGTAAAAAAAATCTTAATGTCTGGTAGATTTTTTTATCTACCTGCCACTGTGGCTGGTGAAACAAAAAGTTAATTTTAGGCCCTGCTGAAAAAGTGAAACGTCACAACACATTCTAAACCGCTCTGGTGACAAACATACTTTTTTCCTTGCCTGCATTCGTCCACATGGCTGCTGGCTGCGCTTTGCTACCACCAAAAATAGTGAAGATTGGCCATTATTTTGTTTTTGTAACTAGCTAACTGTACACACTGTTTAGCTAAGTGAATTAAATGTCATCAGGTAGACAACTTCCTATTAGCTAGCTATCTTGATGTACAGTAATCATTGTAAATTTGGCAGCTTATCATATGGCATGCATCACCAATGCAGCCATAGGCCTACAGTATGATAGCATAACTGGATTTATGGGCATCTGTCATCTGAAGCAGAGAATAGCTAAACTCACATTGTTTACATGATAAGCTATATGTTCTCAATTAAAAATGATACAAGTAGACAATGTATATTAGGCAAACCATGTACCAGATGTTGTACATGCCTTTTAAGTGCTGACATACAATTGTTTAGTGCAAATCCAACCCTTGTAATTTACAGTATGAAAATAACGAGAAGACAATTAGGCTACCGGAGATGAGCATTACAGGTAACATTTTATGAGGTTCATTTTCTTTCATTCATTTTAGCAATGTTTCTTGCAAAATTATTGCAGTTGGTCCCACATACAGTACATGGTTGCTCTACGTACCACTGACCCTGGATAAGATAGTGACTGGGCTAACACAGATAAACTTTTATGTTAATAATATGCTGTTTTTATTAACATTTTGTTGGCTTTATAATCATGACAGAAATGTAACTAACTTATTAGTTAGTTATACCTAGGTAGCTTACAAGGTTAGCTGACTTTTCTCAGAAACGCCAACATTTTAAATATTGATATGGCCAGCACTGTCGACTATTTCTCCTCTCTTTTTGCGGCTTTAGCTCATCTCGGAACAACAGAGAAATGCTGTGAAAACCTTGTTTGTTTTGTAGACATTTTTTGGTCCTCACGCACTGTTGCTCCTATGGCACTAATCTGGTGAGTACATTTGGAGCTCCGCCAAGCAAGGCATTTGATTGGTTTGACGTGTTGCGAGGAAACTGACTTACACCAGGTTCTGACCCCTCTTTAGCCGATTTCTGCCATGGAACTTCCCCAGGCATCCTGTTATAGGGAAGCCAGAAGTCGGAGAGTTCCGAATTCACAGTTGTTTTGAACTGGGCAAGTGTCCATGCTGACATCGTTCCCCAACCCATCCCCATTTTTGAACTGGTCGTTCAGTACAGCACCATTTCCATTCAATTGAATGTCCCAGAACCTAAAAACATCCCGAAAGTAGCCTATACAAAAACGATGTGCACGCTTCCATGGGGCAGAAATCAGCCTGTTGTTGTGAAGCCTGGATGGCCAGATTGCTAGCAAGATCGACAAGAAACTGCCATGTGGGGAATCATAAGTGGCTCCTTTCAACTTGTTATTGATACCATGTCTTGTTTTGAGTTGTTTTGACTGATTTCATGTCAATGCTAATAAGGCTAAAATTCACTAGCTAGTTAACCAACAACTGTAACGATGTATTTGAGAGACAACAATTAGTCATTGTGCAAATTTCATTATGTTTTCAATAAACATTGGAGACAAAATATAGCTTACATGTTGTCAACAATCTAAGCCGACCTCATCCGTTTTGCCCCATGGTTGCGCGCTTCTTGTTTTTTTGCTAAACAACTAACCCATCTATAGAGCCTTTCTCTAACTTTGAGAAACGCGCGGACGTATACAACACCAGTGTAAGGAAGCATTTAACAATGTTTGTCTTGCGAATTTACACTGTTCTAGCTAACGTTACTTAACTAATCAAGTTCATCCTTGATGACAAATAATTACTTTACGTTGCGACTGGTGTAAGAACAATAACCGGTTATTGAAATACAAAATAGAGCTTGCCCGCACCCACTCGAGAAATAGCACCTCATAATGTAAATGTATGGTTAGATTATTTATTTAGACATTCTTCACTGCGACGCAATGTAAGCACGTGACATTGCAAAAATTACAGTTGAAAAAACGTTTACTGTTGATTAATTTACCTTCCTTTTCTCTTCAGCCTTGCAGGTCAGCGACGGCGGCCATGACAGTTCCATCCGGGTACTTCGGTGCTGACTGACTGAGGTTGGTGAGGCATCTAAAGCGGATGAATATGGATTACCTGCTAGACTCGAGTCAAGAGCTGTTCGAGCTTTTAGAAAATTATTTTTCTATGCGAACGACTGATTCAGAAGAGGCAAATTCATATGAAGACAATGTTCACAGGCCCGTGTTCTACATTTCATCTGTTTCGCTAAATTATCATGGCAGCGCTTCCCATCCGAAACAGTTCATGCATATATTATGACGACATTTTGTGACGTTTTGGTCTTCGGCAATATTTTTTCCCCCGGCTTTTCGTGCCATAGAATTAGAATGAATAGAACAGTGCTCCCCATTGAATTTAATGACGCATAATAGGTGGACTGGCGGCCATTGCAAGCGTACCCATAGGAGCAAAGTAGGACGTAAAAGCAGGAAGTGTACCCATCAATCTGTGCTGTGATTTGTTTAAACAACTCAACTAACATTTAAAAAAAAGACATTCCATTGCTGGAGCCACATCAGTTAGCGTCATTTAAATGAGCATTCTACATTACCTTGGAAATTATTGCGTCACAATACCAGGCAGACATTGCAAGTGTACCCATGATATCCATGGCTGTTCTATTAATTAGATTTCTATGGTGTGTGCGCACTACATTTTCTTCCTGAGGCAAGCGGAAGTTCGTAGCTATTATCTACACCCCGTCCGTGAATTGTCAACAATATGGAGTCTTCAACCAAGTCTTTGAAGGAGAGACTCGTTTTCATGCAAATGTTTTCACTTGAGAAATACTGCGCCAAACATTTTGTTTAAATGTAAAATTGCGCGACTAAGACCTCCTAGGCAAAAACATACAATTAATTACAGTTTCTTTAGTTATTTTAGATGAATTCAGACTATTTTGAGGAAGTGTATACCGGCTACGTCAACTCAAGAGGGACAAACAGTACTATTGCCGACTTGCGCCTATATGTCGACTGCATGAACTTTACAAAAATGTGATCACATTTTTTATTCATTTATTGCATTACACGAACATTGTACAAAACAATATACAGATATCACACATAACAAAAAAAGACATTAAATAAATAAATCCAGAAAAAAAAGTATATTATGCTATAGACAAGTTACATTTTGACATACTGTAGACACTTTGGTAATTTGGTATTTATATATTGTAGGGATGTTATAATATTGTAAATAGATTAGGATTTTATTTTTATTTTTTTACCTATGAACGTCATTTTCTTAATGAAAAATGTTCTCAATAAAATGAACAAATTCACACTGTATTGGCAGTCACTGTGTGTGTATGTAAAATTAAAAGGAATATCACATTTGGTAATGCTGATAGGTTTACCCATCTTATCACTAAAATATATTTTCATATCTGTCCAATATTTCACTATGCAAACAATTACAAAATGCTCTATAGTCTCATTTTCAAATTCACAAAAGCTATATTGCAAAATGTGACATTTTAGCAGTTAAAGATGCAGTGAGTCCTAGATCATGTGATCAAAGTGTCATGATGTTTTGACTGCAGTGAGAGAGGCACTACTCGGCGGAAAATCTGTCTCCCTCCAGCAGGTTGTGTTTTTCATTGTTTCGCCCACCAAGCAAGGAGTTTTGGTATGGAGGTCAATGTGAGCGTGTCGAATTTGGTCAACATAAAATGAATTACTTATTTGCCAAGTGAGGTTTATTTGATCGAATACAAGTTTTGTAATGTTTTATGTTGTTACGAGTGTGCTGATATAAGTAGGACACGTGACATCCCGGCAAATTTGAGATAAAACACTTTATATCAGAGTTCTCTCGAGATGAGGCTAGTAGCATAGCATCTCTCTCCATTGAATACAGGTGATTGATGTCAACAACCCTCATCAAATATTCAGAAAAGGATTACAATAATGAGATGTATCCAAATCACATTTTATTTATCATATGCCCCGAATACAACAGGTGTAGACCTTACCGTGAAATGCTTACTTACAAGAAAGGATACGTGGGAGTTAGACAGCATGCCACTTTGTGGACAACGACTCCCACTTTTTCTTTATTTGTACTGTTTTTTACATTATAGAATAATAGTGAAGACATCAAAACTATGAAATAACACATATGGAATCATGTAGTAATCAAAAAAGTGTGATGACAGCTTTGCACACTCTTGGCATTCTCTCAACCAGCTTCACCTGGAATGCTTTTCCAACAGTCTTGAGGGAGTTCCCACATATGCTGGGCATTTTATGGCTGCTTTTCCTTCACTCTGACGTCCGACTCATCCCAAACCATCTCAATTGGGTTGAGGTCGGGGGATTGTGGAGGCCAGGTCATCTGATGCAGTGCTCCATCGCTCTCCTTCTTGGTAAAATAGCCCTTACACAGCCTGGAGGTGTGTTGGGTCATTGTCCTGTTGAAAAACAAATGATAGTCCCACTAAGCCCAAACCAGATGGGATGGCGTATCACTGCAGAATGCTGTGGTAGCTATTCTGGTTAAGTGTGCCTTGAATTCTAAATAAATCACAGACAGTCTCACCAGCAAAGCACCCCCACACCATAACACCTCCTCCTCCATGCTTTACGGTGGGAAATACACATGCGGAGATCATCTGTTCTCCCACACAGCGTCACACAAAGCCACGGCGGTTGGAACTAAAAATCTCAAATTTGGACTCCAGACCAAAGGACACATTTCCACCGGTCTAATGTCCATCACTCATATTTCTTGGCCCAGGCAGGTCTCTTCTTCTTATTGGTGTCCTTTAGTAGTGGTTTCTTTGCAGCAATTCGACCATGAAGGCCTGATTCACACAGTCCCCTCTGAACAGTTGATGTTGAGATGTGTCTGTCACTTGAACTCTGTGAAGCATTTATATGGGCTGCAATTTCTGAGGCTGGTAACTCTAATGAACTTATCCTCTGCAGCAGAGGTAACTCTGGGTCTTCCATTTCTGTGGCGGTCCTCGTGAGAGCCAGTTTCATCATAGCGCTTGATTTCAATGTTCTTGAAATGTTCAGTATTGACTGGCTTTCATGTCTTAAAGTAATGCTGTTCTTGCATAATATGGATTTGGTATTTTACCAAATAGGGCTATCTTCTGTATACCCCTCTTACCTTGTCACAACACAACTGATTGGCTCAAACGCATTAAGAAGGAAAGAAATTCCACAAATTAACTTTTAATAAGGCACACCTGTTAATTGAAATGCATTCCAGGTGACTACCTCATGAAGCTGGTTGAGAGAATGCCAAGAGTGTGCAAAGCTGTCATCAAGGCAAAGGGTGGCTATTTGAAGAATCTCAAATAGAAAACATATTTTGATTTGTTTAACAAGTTTTTGATTACTACATGATTCCATATGTGTTATTTCATAGTTTTGATGTCTTCACTATTATTCTACAATGTAAAAAAATGTAAAAATAAAGAAAACCCCTTTAATGAGTATGTGTCCAAACTTTTGACTGGTAGTGTATCTTGTCAGTATATCCATCATTATACATACTTTTTTCACCTGCTGCCCCTTCACCCTGCCCGATAATTTGTGAACGAATGACCCCACCATGTGGCCAGAGTTGTCCTGCCAGACATCTAACGTTATTCGTACCTCATTGAATCTCCAGGTAATTTATCATTAATCTTTATTCATTTTCAATAATCCATATATAAGGTATAGGAAACATATCTTCTTAGACTGCTTTTAAACAGCAATCAATAGACAGCTCTATTCAGCAATCTAGATAGCTAATGTTAGCTAACACCTGTGTAACACCTGTGTGTACCAACTAAGTCACTGATGATAGTTACCCAGAGGACTCGCTTGCCAGACCCAAGATTTGCTAATTTCAGCATTTCAAGTTAGCTGTTGATTCTTAAATAATATCACTTATAAATACTTAATGAGTTTAGGCTGTCTGACCAATCATATTCCAAGATCTGAGGCTGTAATAGATTTCTCAGGCATTCTTTAGCCCAATAATATACCATAATGAATTTGATGCATTGGAAATTATTTTCCCGCCATAGCTACTGGCTTTATATGGCTTTACATTACACAGTACTACTCAATTGCTTATTTTATGATTGGAGCCCCCAACATCAATTATGCTTGGTTTGGCCCGGTCCTTAAGAGGCCATGGTTTGTGAAGGAAAAAAATGGAGCAATAGATCCTTTCTTTCTCCCTCTCTCCTCTCTCTTCTTAACATTACCCTTAATTCTGTGAGCTAACTTTTAACAAATAAAGAAGTACAGACACATTTAACATGGTAAATTCATAAGCACAAATAAGAACTATATAGAAAATGATATTTTTCAAACAGAGAAGGTTTATATTGTGACGTGATGAGGTGTGCATCCCGTGTGTGAGCGCGAATAAAGAGTGACAATTGGTAACGGTTATATTGGGCTCAAATTTGTGAGTTCAAAGACAAAGTTGGTGATATTATAAACTTTGGAACAACTCTGACCACCAGCAGCAAACTATCCTCCTTATTTATGTTTAGAAAACAAATATGAAGGCCAATATTGTGGGAGGAAAGCACTCATGTTTATGCAACCTCATAATCGCCCTAAAAATACTTTCAGAACCACCTTTATGTTTTATTTAAATTGAGAAAATCTACAAATGAAATTGGCCCATCCTAGTCTTTATTGATAGAGTTGCATGTGACATTGCACGGTAGTAAGCTGGTTTATTTCTCCTTTATAATTTTGTTCTTCTTGATTTCAATATGGAAGGGAAACCAAGTACTGGTGTTCGTATGTACAGTTTCTTGATGAGTAAAAGGTTTTCTTATACCATATGTTTGTGTAACAGTAGCAGTTCATTCAATAGGGGGAGGAAAGGGGGCATGGTGGGGGCATAGGATGTTCCCCCATGATGAAAGGGGGCCATGAAGTTTGGGAAGCACTGATCTAGCTAATGATAAGCACAAATACAGATGGGCATGCTTCAGCCTATTTATTTATAGCCACTATGCTGCATCAGTTGGGCTACAGGTGATAATGCAGTTAACACTCCATCTGTAGATGCTCTACAGACTATCAGTAACATTTCAACTAACTATCTACTAACCCTAACTTTAACCCTTATCCTAACCCTAAACTTAACCCTAACCGGAAGCTTACCCTAACCCTTATTCTAAACCTAACCCTAAAGCATGAAACACACAGAGAATCTGACAGCTGATAGGTACTTATCACAGTAGGAGGCCGTTCCTTCTCTTGCTAGAACAGAAGATAAACGTGCTGCGTACCGACAAACCTGCCGTTTCTGCTTGTAGAATTGCAATGCTCGGCAGTGGCCGACAATTTGACTTTGAGACAATCAGAGAGCAGAAACCTCCACGTGGGGGAGCCAACAGGAGTGCCAAGAAAAAAGGAAAAATAGGGTAAATTTTTTTCTAATGCAGCCCCTTTTCATTAGAATTGTTCTAAGACATTTAAGACAAACAGTAAAGCTGCATAATGCACCTTTTTTTTCTAGAGGAAGTCTTTACATCTTTTACATCTAGCTAAGGTGCTTTGTGCTTGAATTACAGTGGGGGAAAAAAGTATTTAGTCAGCCACCAATTGTGCAAGTTCTCCCACTTAAAAAGATGAGAGAGGCCTGTAATTTTCATCATAGGTACACGTCAACTATGACAGACAAAATGAGAAAAAAAAATCCTGAAAATCACATTGTAGGATTTTTAATGAATTTATTTGCAAATGATGGTGGAAAATAAGTATTTGGTCACCTACAAACAAGCAAGATTTCTGGCTCTCACAGACCTGTAACTTCTTCTTTAAGAGGCTCCTCTGTCCTAAACTCGTTACCTGTATTAATGACACCTGTTTGAACTTGTTATCAGTATAAAAGACACCAGTCCACAACCTCAAACAGTCACACTCCAAACTCCACTATGGCCAAGACCAAAGAGCTGTCAAAGGACACCAGAAACAAAATTGTAGACCTGCACGAGGCTGGGAAGACTGAATCTGCAATAGGTAAGCAGCTTGGTTTGAAGAAATCAACTGTGGGAGCAATTATTAGGAAATGGAAGACATACAAGACCACTGATAATCTCCCTCGATCTGGGGCTCCACGCAAGATCTCACCCCGTGGGGTCAAAATGATCACAAGAACGGTGAGCAAAAATCCCAGAACCACACGGGGGGACCTAGTGAATGACCTGCAGAGAGCTGGGACCAAAGTAACAAAGCCTACCATCAGTAACACACTACGCCGCCAGGCCTCAAATCCTGCAGTGCCAGACGTGTCCCCCTGCTTAAGCCAGTACATGTCCAGGCCCGTCTGAAGTTTGCTAGAGTGCATTTGGATGATCCAGAAGAGGATTGCGAGAATGTCATATGGTCAGATGAAACCAAAATATTACTTTTTGGTAAAAACTCAACTCGTCGTGTTTAAAGGAAAAAGAATGCTGAGTTGCATCCAAAGAACACCATACCTACTGTGAAGCATGGGGTGGAAACATCATGCTTTGGGGCTGTTTTTCTGCAAAGGGACCAGGACGACTGATCCGTGTAAAGGAAAGAATGAATGGGGCCATGTATCGTGAGATTTTGAGTGAATACCTCCTTCCATCAGCAAGGGCATTGAAGATGAAACGTGGCTGGGTCTTTCAGCATGACAATGATCCCAAACACAACGCCCGGCAACGAAGGAGTGGCTTCGTAAGAAGCATTTCAAGGTCCTGGAGTGGCCTAGCCAGTCTCCAGATCTCAACCCCATAGAAAATCTTTGGAGGGGAGTTGAAAGTCTGTGTTGCCCAGCGACACCCCCCAAAACATCACTGCTCTAGAGGAGATCAGCATGGAGGAATGGGCCAAAATACCAGCAACAGTGTGTGAAAACCTTGTGAAGACTTACAGAAAACGTTTGACCCGTGTCATTGCCAACAAAGGGTATATAACAAAGTATTGAGAAACTTTTGTTATTGACCAAATACTTATTTTCCACCATAATTTGCAAATAAATTCATTAAAAATCCTACAATGTGATTTTCTGGATTTTTTTTCCTCATTTTGTCTGTCATAGTTGACGTGTACCTATGATGAAAATTACAGGCCTCTCTCATCTTTTTAAGTGGGAGAACTTGCACAATTGGTGGCTGACTAAATACTTTTTTTCCCCACTGTATTTTTTTGTTAGGTTTGATCATGAGCACTAGCTTATTAGTTAGCTTGCTAACTGAGAAAGGCAGTCACACACACTTCATATGAAACAAATGGGGTGGTAAGTGCAGCACAATGCACACGGCACTAAATGCAGGGCCGGCCCTCCCATTAGGCAAGATTAGGTGGTCAATTTATAATAATAATAATAAGCCATTTAGCAGACGCTTTTATCCAAAGCGACTTACAGTCATGCGTGCATATACATAATTTTTTTGTGTATGGGTGGTCCCAGGGATCGAACCCACTACCTTGGCATTACAAGCGCCGTGCTCTACCAGCTGAGCTACAGAGGACCACAATTTGGGGTGGCATTTTGGAAATTGGCCGCTGCCTTCCTGCGCCCCCTGATCGGCTAATACACCGCCGGCGGTGCCCCAGCCACCAGCTCATAGCCGTTGCTGCAGTTCCCGCTCCCACCTCATTCCCGCTTCTCCCGAAGTTCACTCCCACTATCCTTAGTAGCTATGGTGATATGTGTGTATTTTTACATGGGATTATCAAATTGTGAAATATTAATAAAAATGAATCTGCCAATTACACTATTGTATTGTTTATTATGTTTGTGTGTGATGAAGATGATTAGTGATTAAGGCAGTAGCCTAACCTAGCCTGTTAACCTTAGCTAGCTACTAGTGGAAATCCTTTCAGCTAAAAAGAGATTTGCAACCAGATTTGCTACCATGTCTAAGAGACAAAAACTATCAGGAAGCAAATATATATATTTTTTAAAACAAATGAGAAAAGAGGCACAATCTCTAACCCAAAGAGATTCGTTGTTGAAATGTATCAGCGTGCAGCAATGTCCATCAGCCAGTGTGGAGAACAACAAGCATCCGACAGGCCCTTCATTCACAGCGATGGACAAGCCCCCGTTCGCTGGTTCTAACAGCGAAGAGGGCGAACCGGTGGAGTCAGAGCCATCCACTTCCACCAATGATGACAGCTCTCTGGGTGTACAAGAACAGGTGGCCGCACCAGGCTAGCCACACCTCCAAACAATACCGGCGGAGACCCTACTATCTTGGACCCGGACTCAGAGCCGTCGCTCCACGTCCCCATAACAGTGGTGCTGCTGCTGCTATATCCGACTCCCAGACAAAAAAACATTAAAGATCCCGGTGGCCAAAAGATATTAATGGATCTTTACAGGATATGTTAGTGCAGGCTGGGCCACATCAGGATAAGAATTTCCCAAGATATGAGGGGCAACAAATATTTTCGTTGGCCCACTACAATAGGAGGATGGCGAACGGGTAGAGCGTGGCGAGACCATGGCTCATTTAATTCCAAGCAAAACAATGCAGCCTTCGGTTTTTGCTGCAAACCTTTTTCACATGAATGCAAATCTGCACTGGTCAGCGATGGAACCAGGGACTGGAATAATCTGTGCCACCTCCTCAGGTCGCATGAGAAGTCGCATGACCGCCTAGATAGTTTCCAGAGGTGGAAGGAGCTGGAGATCAGGCTGGTGACCAAGCAAACTATCGATTCCCAAGCCCAACGGGCTATTGATGGAGAGACTCTCCATTGGCAGCAGGTGCTGCAGAGGCTCATGGCCCTGATACGTGTAATGGCCACCCAGAACATTGCGCTATGTGGGACCACCGACAGGCTGAATGAGCCAAATAATAGGAACTTTCTGAAGTTTGTGGAAATGCTGGGTATCTTTGATTTGATTTCAGGACCATGGACAGCTACCGAGAGAAAACATCGCTGACTGCAATGCAGCACCACAGCAGAGGAAAGAGTCCACTCTAGGCGGGCCACGAAATGAAGAAATGCTGAAACTGATGTTGGACAGTCAAATTCTATATGTAAATAAACATTCGTTAAGGCTGGGTCATTGACAGAAAGCTTATTTTACACTGCTACAGCGAAACGAGGCCCGCCATGCATTTATGAAAGCACTTGTATCCAAAGCTCAAATGATCTCACTCTTTTTACAGTTCTACAGGAATATTAAATTATGTTACATTTGTTAAATAAAATAGTTATTTTTTGTTCTAATTGTAACAATTGTGGGGTCGTGCCATGTGTGATAACAGGTGTCATATTGTTAGTAAGACACTGTTTCCTACTATAGGCAGCTAGCTGCATAGTGATTGCAACATTGTAACTGTCCGATGCAGGGGTTAAAGTAAAATTCCTTTCTGCCCGGTAAGGGACCTCCTATATGTGCATGTGTGCACCAACAATTTTTATGGGCCTAGTCATAGATTACATATAGAATTGGAGCCTATTTCTTCCTATTCAAAAACATGGTAGGCCTACCTGTTTGACAAACACAATTATGCTATCCATAGATGTCGGTGTAGCCAAATCCTCGAATACTGTCGCATGCACTCCTTAAATAGTGTCTGGGAAGGGCTTGGTGTGTTTGGGCTCAAATTGAGTGAGGGTATCCCATACCCTTTGTTAAAGAAAATTGCAAAAAGGATACTTAGTGTTAGTTTTATATTTATATTTAGAAATAAATACATAAAAAGTATCCAGATTATATAAAGCGTTCTATAACAATGCGGCAGGTAGCTTAGTGGTTAAGAGCGTTGTGCCAGTAACCAAAAGGTTGCTGGTTCTAATCCCCGAGCCGACTAGGTGAAAAATGTGTCGATGTGCCCTTGAGCAAGGCACTTAACCCTAATAGCTCCTGTAAGTCACTCTGGATAAGAGCGTCTGCTAAATTGTGTTATGTTAATACTAATTAACACCGTGACGCATTATGGTAGAAACACGCTTTCAAATGCCTGTGAAAGACGTGACTCCGATGCATATGGGGATATATTGATTCCTCTCTATGACATTCTGAAGCTGAGCTGCAGCCTATAATATTCAAGGAGACAAACAAATTGACTTTGCTATTCTGTCCCTATTAATGGACCTTTTCACTTTCTGAAAAGAGAAGATGTTTGTTTAAACCCATGCAGCTTTTAGGGAAACACTTCTGTTTTTTGGGTAATGCAATGGATGAGTAGCCAGCAGTTGAAGCTTACATTTTTGTGCGTCGGTAGAGCATCTGTCTGGTTGGAAAGGTTAACTTTTGATAGTGCCATGCTTAGATTCATAAGGATGTCTAAGATTTAATTATTTGCAAACAGTGTTGCAAACAAGACACTGGTTTGACATTGGAGAAATATGGTAAGAATGCCTATTTCTCTGTCCATTTCCTTTCTTTTGAGACTTTTTCAGCCCAACATTTTCTTTTGATTGCAAGATGTTTTTCCCCAATCAACACACACAGAAAAAAAAAAAAAAAAACGAATTTAATAGAGACATTGGTGATTTTATCAATGTAATCATATTAGGCTATGTTATTGACATTGAACTGATTATATAGCCTACTAACCAGATGTGTTAAAAATTGTGTTTAATTTTTTGTGTAGGCCTATGGATTGGGCTGCTATTATGTTCTGTCCCTCCGACTTTCAGGTGAGAAAAAAATTGGCCCAAGGCCAAACCTATTGCTGACCCCTGCTGTACATAGTTTAGCGAAGATAGGAGGGGGGTGGCAGATTTTTGTCTCGGTGGCAGAACCCAGGGCCGGCCCTGACTAAATGCTTTACCAAGTTAGCTATCTGGCCACTGAAGCTAGTAACATTCTAATTAAATCACAATGGATTTGTTTCTATTAAGCAGCTGCCTGTAGCTGGCTGCCGAGAGTCAATGCAGTGTCATTACTTTACCTAGCTAGCACAACAGCTAGCTAGCTAGCGAATCATGCTAACCATTTAGCTAACGTTAGCCAGCTAGCTATAACTCTATATGGGCTATGTTATTATGGAGAGTGAATTAAATAGTTAATTTGTCATCTTGCTAGCTAGTTATATAGCTGTGGCCATCTGTCTATTATTAACAAGGACTTTCTACAACAATATCAACATTAGTGCAGCTAGCTAGCTAACATTGACTAAACCATAAAGCGACACAGACGGACATGCATTGACAAACAACGCTACTGCCACCTTCAGGTTTGGAGTATTTTAACAAGGCTAAGTGACTGACGACTTCAAGGTATTTTCTGTGTGAACACAAGATTGACTGCCGACACTCTGTTCAGAGGTGCTATGTACTGTCGGCAGGCAAACATTTGACAATCCTACCGGGATGTCTGAGCTCTAACCATAACTGTAGCAAGCAGTTGCATATCAACAAAATAGTTTGTTGAAAAAAAAACGTTACGCAACGTTCTATTAAATGTAAACGGTGCTGTTCTGAACGACCAGTTGAACAACGGGGAAGGGTTGGGTTGTGGTTTCCATATGCACCGCTGCCCTTCAACAACCCACACCAGTAGAAATCCATTTTTTCCAAGTTGAAAGACGATGGCCAGTAAGTCAATGAGTCATCGTTTTAGTCAAAGTATGATATATTTGGGCTTGAAGTGCTAAATCCGAATGTGTGACTTCAGATGTTTCCGTGAGTGTTGCATGTCTTTTCCTATGAGATGATGTGGAAATTATTTTCAGCCTAGGTTTCATTTCAGGGCTGAGTTTTATTTAAATGTTACCACCCACCAGCATGGCAATGTTTATTAATCAGAAACACCTGCTGCAAAGCCGTCTGAGAGCCAAACAGCTTTTCTCTGTAGCCTACATTTACATTTATTTACTAGATAATACAGCCACAAACTCAAAATTGGCAATATCGTACAAATTCAGGAAAACTAAAATGTGCTTTTTGGTCTTAATTTAAGGTTAGGGTTAGACTAAGGTTAGCAGTTTGGTTAATGTTAGGGTTTAGGGCGAGAGTTAGGTTTAAAATCCAATTTTAAGAAGAGAAAATGTAGAAATAGACAGGGTTTATGACTTTGTGGCTGTGTTAACTTGTCACGACGCTACAGTTGGCTGCCTTGCCATGGAGCTAATTAAAATAGGGGTGCAAACTAATGTTTTTGCACCTCCACTTTTTTTTACCAACAAATTATCATAATCCATTGGATAATTTATAAAGTTGCACTTATGTTTTTGCAAGTCTGCATTAAAAGAACAGCCTCAATTCGTCGGGGCATGGACTACAAGGTGTCGAAAGCGTTCCACAGGGGTGCTGGCCTATGTTGAGTTCAATACTTCCTACAGTTGTGTCAAGTTGTCTGGATGTCCTTTGGGGGGTGGACCATTCTTGATACACACAATAAACTGTGGAGGGTGAAAACCCCAGCAGCGTTGCAGTTCTTGACACAAACTGGTGCGCCCCGTTCAAAGGCATTTCATATTTTGTCTTGCCCATTCACCCTCTGAATGGCACACATACACAATCCATGTCTCAATTGTCTCAAGGCTTAAAAATGATGGCATTGTATGATTATGTTTGTCAAATGATATGGCTCCATTTGCACTGTACACTTTAAAAATGCTGGGTTAAAAACAACCCATTGCTGGGTAAATAGTGGACAGAACACACATTGGGTTATTTTGACCCAGCCAGTTGGGTCACTTAGTTGGGTTGTTTCCTTTGAAGAAGGGAGGCGTGGCTTAGTAGGGGTGTGGGTTTATATAGCTCTTTTTGGACACCTGTGAGAGTAACTGTCATTCCGGTTCATCTGTTCTGTTGTATTGTCATCACCTGTTAAGGTTGAGCACTGGCACTTGTGTAGCTTTAATGAGGCTTACACATGAGTATGAGTTCCTCAATGCCAATGTATAGAGCATTTGGAAAATACTCAGACCACTTTCCTTTTTCCACATTTTGTTATGTTACAGCCTTATTCTAAAATGGATAAAATGGTTTTTATCATAATCTACACACAATACCCCATAATGACAAAGTGAAAACAGGTTTTTAGAAATGTTTGTAAATGTATTCAAAATAAAAAACAGATACCTTATTTACATAAGTATTCAGACCCTTTGCTATGAGACTCAAAATTTAGCTCAGGTGCATCCTGTTTACATTGATCATCCTTGAGATGTTTCTACAACTTGATTGGAGTCCACTTGTGGTAAATGCAATTGATTGGACATGATTTGGAAAGGCACACACCTGTCTATATAAGGTCCCACAGTTGACACTGCATGTCAGCACAAAACCCAAGCCATGAGGTCGAAGGAATTGTCCGTAGAGCTCCGAGACAGGATTGTGTCGAGGCACAGATCTGGGGAAGGGTACCAAAAAATGTCTGCAGTATTGAAGGTCCCCAAGAACACAGTGGCCTCCATCAGTCTTAAATGGAAGAAGTTTGGAATCACCAAGACTCTTCCAAGAGCTGGCCGCCAAGCCAAACTGAGCAATCGGGGGAGAAGGGCCTTGGTCAGGGAGGTGACCATGAACCTGATGGTCACTCTGACAGAGCTCCAGAGTTCCTCTGTGGAGATGGGAGAACCTTTCAGAAGGACAACCATCTCTGCAGCACTCCACCAATCAGGCCTTTATGGTGGAGTGGCCAGATGGAAGCCACTCCTCAGTAAAAGGCACATGACAGCCCACTTGGAGTTTGCCAAAAGGCATCTTAAGGATTCTCAGACCATGAGAAACAAGATTCTCTGCTCTGATGAAACCAAGATTGAACTCTTGGCCTGAATGCCAAGCGTCACGTCTGGAGGAAACCTGGCACCATCCCTACAGTGAAGTATGGTGGTGGCAGCATCATGCTGTGAGGATGTTTTTCAGCGGCAGGTACTGGGAGACTAGGCAGGATCGAAGGAAAGATGAACGGAGCAAAGTACAGAGCGATCCTTGATGAAAACCTGCTCTAGAGCGCTCAGGACCTCAGACTGGGGCGAAGGTTCACCTTCCAACAAGACAACGACCCTAAGCACACAGTCTCTGAATGTCCTTGAGTGGCCCAGCCAGAGCCCGGACTTGATCCCGGTCGAACATTTCTGGAGAGACCTGAAAATAGCTGTGCAGCGACGCTCCCCATCCAACCTGACAGAGCTTGAGAAGATTTGCAGAGAAGAATGGGAGAAATTCCCCAAATACAGGTGTGCCGAGCTTGTAGCGTCATACTCAAATTTAATTTGCAAACATTTTAAAAAATCTGTTTTTGCTTTGTCACTATTGGGTATTGTGTGTAGATTGATGAGGGAAAGAAAACTATTTAATCCATTTTATAATAGGGCTGTAAAGTAACAACATGTGGAAAAGGTCAAGGGGTCTGAATACTTTCCGAATGCACTGTATATCCCAATGTTGGGATAGTTACCACTTTGTTATAATATTTAAATAACAGTGTTATTTGTATAAAATATGTAATCTGCAAAAATATTGAAGGCAAATTGAAATTTGCAGTGTAAAAATGTCTTTTTTGTTTTCGCTTTGGTAATATTTTCACAAGTACAGTGAGGGAAAAAAGTATTTGATCCCCTGCTGATTTTGTACATTTGCCCACTGACAAAGACATGATCAGTCTATAATTTTAATGCTAGGTTTATTTGAACAGTGAGAGACTGAATAACAACAACAAAATCCAGAAAAACGCATGTCAAAAATGTTATAAATTGATTTGCATTTTAATGAGGGAAATAAGTATTTGACCCCTCTGCAAAAAATGACTTAGTACTCGGTGGCAAAACCCTTGTTGTCAATCACAGAGGGCAGACGTTTCTTGTAGTTGGCCACCAGGTTTGCACACATCTCAGGAGGGATATTGTTCCACTCCTCTTTGCAGATCTTCTCCAAGTCATTAAGGTTTCGAGGCTGACGTTTGGCAACTCGAACCTTCAGCTCCCTCCACAGATTTTCAATGGGATTAAGGTCTGGGACTGGCTAGGCTACTCCAGGACCTTAATGTGCTTCTTCTTGAGCCACTCCTTTGTTGCCTTGGCCGTGTGTTTTGGGTCATTGTCATGCTGGAATACACATCCACGACCCATTTTCAATGCCCTAGCTGAGGGAAGGAGGTTCTCACCCAAGATTTTACGGTACACGGCCCCGTCCATCGTCCCTTTGATGCGGTGAAGTTGTCCTGTCCCCTTAGCAGAAAAACACCCCCAAAGCATATTGTTTCCACCTCCATGTTTGATGGTGGGGATGGTGTTCTTGGGGTCATAGGCAGCATTCCTCCTCCTCCAAACACGGCGAGTTGAGTTGATGCCAAAGAGCTCAATTTTGGTCTCATCTGACCACAACACTTTCACCCAGTTCTCCTCTGAATCATTCAGATGTTCATTGGCAAACTTCAGACGGCCCTGTATATGTGCTTTCTTGAGCAGGGGGACCTTGCGGGCGCTGCAGGATTTCAGTCCTTCACGGTGTAGTGTGTTACCAATTGTTTTCTTGGTGACTATGGTCCCAGCTGCCTTGAGATCATTGACAAGATCCTCCCGTGTAGTTCTGGGCTGATTCCTCACCATTCTCATGATCATTGCAACTCCACGAGGTGAGATCTTGCATGGAGCCCGAGGCCGAGGGAGATTGACAGTTCTTTTGTGTTTCTTCCATTTGCGAATAATCGCACCAACTGTTGTCACCTTCTCACCAAGCTGCTTGGCGATGGTCTTGTAGCCCATTCCAGCCTTGTGTAGGTCTACAATCTTGTCCCTGACATCCTTGGAGAGTTCTTTGGTCTTGGCCATGGTGGAGAGTTTGGAATCTGATTGATTGATTGCTTCTGTGGACAGGTGTCTTTTATACAGGTAACAAACTGAGATTAGGAGCACTCCCTTTAAGAGTGTGCTCCTAATCTCAGCTCGTTACCTGTATAAAAGACACCTGGGAGCCAGAAATCTTTCTGATTGAGAGGGGGTCAAATACTTATTTCCCTCATTAAAATGCAAATCAATTTATAACATTTTTGAAATGCGTTGTTCTGGATTTTTTTGTTTGTTATTCTGTCTCTCACTGTTCAAATAAACCTACCATTAAAATTATAGACTGATCATTTCTTTGTCAGTGGGCAAACGTACAAAATCAGCAGGAGATCAAATACTTTTTTCCCTCACTGTATGTGGTGAATTTTCAAATCTCTTAGTACAAAACTCAGAACTGGTAATACTCGTAATGCAGCCAGTCTTACATTCAAAACCTTTCATTGTGCATACATTTTGTTTGTAGACATCTTTCACCACACAACCATTGATCCAAAATATAAGTTTAATGTGAAATATTATGAGTACATTGGTTTAATCACCAAAATGCAACATAATGATATCTTCTCAATTTAGTTATTTTAACAACCAGTTAATCCAATAGCAAAAAGTGTAAAATACATGTTTCAGAATTGCCTTTTGAATGTAGTATGCTATAGTACTGTAAATTACAGTTCATTAAACTGTTTTCACATTAGGCGAAACACTTGCACTACCCATTAAAACTGACTGAACATCACATTTCCATAACTTATATCCCATGTGTGATCAAAGGTGTGATCATTGAATATACATTTTTTTAAGTAAGTAAAAAAATATAAAACAAAAACAAAAGTTACGCAATAAAATAACAAGATTCTCTGGTCTGATGAAACCAAGATTGATCTCTTTCCCCTACGGACTCGGGAGAGGTGAAGGTAATCAATTTTAGAATAAGGCTGTAACGTAACAAAATGTGGAAAAAGTCAAGGCATCTGAATACTTTAACTTTTTATGTTTCTACTTTACAGACATTTCATTATGTACACTGTAACAAATTGCTGTAGTTTTTACAGTAAAAACACACAGTAATTCCCTGTTTTATCCATTAACAATATAATGCTGTAGACTGCAATGCATCTTGGGTCGCTGAACGATTACAGTTTGTAACAGTGAATGTTACGCAAACATGATGATTTCCCGCTAATAACGGTTAGTCCTAGGCCCATTGGATTATAATATGCCATTTAGCAGACGCTTTTATCCAAAGCGACTTACAGTCATGTGTGTATACATTTTTACGTATGGGTGGTCCCGGGGATCGAACCCACTACCCTGGCGTTACAAGCGCCATGCTCTACCAATTGAGCTACAGAGGACCAATTATGGGATTGCTCTGTCTTTTCAGTTGAATTCTTGCACAAGACCTCTACACTGAAGCAGCCATCAGGTGGACATTTAAAAACACAATACTATGCTTTCTTGAATATATTCCCAGATGGATCTAAGGACCCTAAAACAGGGAGGAGCAGCTTTTAATGTTCCTGAGTTTAAGGTGGCAGTAACAAAAAGAGCAACTGATCATTTATCTGTTTACACAATGGAGTTGGTAGCCATACTATTGGCTGCAGAGTGAGTGGGGGAGGTGAGGCCAGACAGGGTAGTCATCTGCTCTGACTCCTTTGCAGCACTGATGAGCTTCAATTCATGTG
Organism: Coregonus clupeaformis; assembly: GCF_020615455.1. NCBI lineage: Eukaryota > Metazoa > Chordata > Actinopteri > Salmoniformes > Salmonidae > Coregonus > Coregonus clupeaformis. Next base: position 4,069,552 of record NC_059222.1, read on the forward strand.
TGTCTCAGAGCAGACAGGATGTATTGTATGAGGATTTGCTGTGTTTGTATAGGGTGAAACAGATGGGGGTATTTGTTATGTTCTTCTGGGTACCAACTCATGTGGGAGTAGATGGGAATGAGTAACTGGATATTATTGCCAAGCAGGCTCTTAAACATCCTAATGTTGAGATGGAATTGTCAATCAGTAAAGCAGAAGCCAAGGGGTTAATAAGAACAGTGGTTAAAAATGAGTGGCAAGAGTTGTGGAACAGGGAGAGAAAGGGAAGACACCTGTATAAGATCCAGGAAAAGGTGGGGGCAGGGAGGTCCTCAGGCCGAGAGAGAAGGGAGGAAAGTGTAGTCATAAGGCTGAGACTGGGACACACAAGGCTAAATAGTACATTGAAATTAGTGGGGAAACATCCGACTGGGAGGTGTGATCATTGTCAGGAGGAGATGGAGACAGTGGAACATGTTCTATTTCGGTGCCAGAAATATATGAGAGAAAGGGAGCGAGTATTATTAGATTTGAGGAGTAATGGGGTTGAAGAGCCAGGATTAAGTGAAATGCTGGGGAAATCATCAGGGGATATAGTATTTCATTATGTATTTCGTTTCCTTAGGGACACAAGATTATTGGGTAGGATTTAGACCTTCACTGTCTCTGGTCCACACTCCAGTCCAGTTGGTGGCGGTAATGCACCTTAAAGTTGGTTGCCAACCGCCATATAAAATCCACAGAAAAAGAAGCATCCATCAGCCTCTCAAAGTTCGGACTCTTTTTTTCCATTTTCGCCTAAAATGACATACCCAAATCTAACTGCCTGTAGCTCAGGACCTGAAGCAAGGATATGCAAATTCTTGATACCATTTGAAAGGAAACACTTTGAAGTTTTTGGAAATGTTTAATTAATGTAGGAGAATATAACACATTAGATCTGGTAAGGATCATGAGATCATAAAGATCATAAGGCTAGAGAAATATATCGACAAATATTAAAACAACACGCAACACCCAAACATGTCAGAAGATAAACGAGGAGAACCAATCCCCAAGAGAAAACGCAACTCGTCGACTGATACAGATGATATATGCTTTTCACCACTGGGTCTGGTAAGTGTGGAAAGCGACCTGTTGAAGTCGATAAATGACTAACTGGGCATACTAGAGTTGGTCATTAAGGATGTAAAGGAGTTGAAAGCTAGTCTTGAAACGAGTGACGAAAAAGCTGCGATAATGGAGAAAGAAACCAAAAAATTAAAAGTGACAGTCACTAACATGGAAACGGACATTAGGGAACTTAAAAAGGAGAACGATCTTCTGAGAGAAGCCTTACTAGACATCCAAACTAGATCGATGAGAGAAAATCTAGTATTCAGGAAAAGGAGGGAGAAATAACCGAGAATATTATGAAGGATTTCCTGCATACAGCGCTTCAAATCCCACTCGAGGCTGTCAATAAAATCCAACTCGAGCGTGTACACCATTTCGGACAAAGAGGACAGAGATATAAGCACCCAATCGTTGCCAAATTTGCATTTTTTAAGGATAAATCAATGGTTAAAAGCCTAGGTAAAAGACTTGCTGGCACGAAAATAGGCATGAATGATCAGTTCCCGAGGTAGATTGCAGAAAGGCGCAAAGTTCTGTATCCAATCTTTGACAACCAAATGTTCAGTGACACAAAGACTACTCCATTGCTATTCTAAAAGTTGTAATAGAGGAGTCGAATAATGGAACACCCAATACTAGCAATGATAGGGATTGTAATATTAAAGAACATGTATAGTATTTTATAAAATGATAAGACGATATAACAAGAAAAGATAACAGGCAGAATAATACATCTTCAAATACAACTAATTAGAACATGGCTTTTTTGGCGGGCAATTGTTGTTGGTCCTGTGTTCTTCCTGGCATCCTTTCCCCCTTGCGGCAGGTGTGGGATGCTGGTGCGTTTGTGCGCTCGGCCCATTTCCTCCGCAGTCAACCATGTGGTGTTCATTTTTGTGTTTGGAAAGGTGCAGCGTTAAGTGAGTGAGAGGGGAAATGGTTGCATATCCCAGAGCCGACGGGTGTCTATGAGCAGGGTAGTGAGAGAGAGCTTTCAATTTTGTGTAGATGAGGGATATACATTTTTAAATATAGTATACATCTAATCTAATTTTTTATTGTCCTATCATGATGGAAAGATCCCCAACCCTATATCCTGGACACCCACCTGAGTGACCCATACACCAAAGAGAAGTTCCCATCTGTTTTATGGACCTGCTGTGAGTATGCAGCCTAAACAGAGAAATAAATGCGGTCAGAGACCTACTTGAGCAGCACCGCCAACTCAAGATTCTGAGCCTGCCTGGCAGGGTTGGTCCTACAAAGCCAGAGCCCCCTGATGGGAGAGCATTATATACAAGGACATTCTCAAAGCTGCTAATGAGAACCTTGACGACCTTGTACCTAGCCGGTGGGGATTCCGGTGGGGTACCCCCACCCAGGTAGTGGCAGTGCTGGCAACACTGGCTGCAGTAACCCATGGGGAGGGGGTCACACTCTGACAATCAGAGAGGGGGTTTATCATTGTGGCACAGGTGTCACAAAATAATCAAAGGTCTGACAGCACGGAGATGCTTGGGGAAAATGGTTACAACGGGGGACCATAGTGTTTGTGTCTCAGGTGAAGAGGGTGAATCTGATCTCCATCACCTAGGACTTGACATAGATTAAATAGATTAATCAAATCTCACATTGTTGTCAATTTCTGCTCAATCTTGCATGCTTTCTCAATCAGCTGTAACTGTATGTTCATTTGCAAATCAGGTCCTTTCTCGAGTTGGGCTCTGGGATGTAACAACCGTTGAGCATCTGATTTTATGGTTGATTGTGGAGGAGGGGGGTTGAGTGTGTTGGAGTATGTGAGTATGTGCGTGTGTGTTTGTCCCGCATCTGTTGTGGGGGGGTGGGGATGTTGGGGGGAGTATGGCATGGACCGCGGTAATTGTTTACCAGGATAATAATTGCTTGTCAATAAATTAAATGTAATACAATGGCAATTTGGGTTATATGTTAAAATCCTACGCATAAACTGCCAACATTATTACGCATATTAATTGATAATGATAGAAAATAAGATGTGCAAGATATTTGAATAGATATATATTTTTAAATAATTATATATTCAGTGGGGAGAACAAGTATTTGATACACTGCCGATTTTGCAGGTTTTCCTACTCACAAAACATGTAGAGATCTGGAGAAGGTCTGTATGGAGGAGTGGGCCAAAATCACTGCTGCAGCGTGTGCAAACCTAGTCAAGACCTACAGGAAACGTATGATCTCTGTAATTGCAAACAAAGGTTTCTGTACCAAATATTAAGTTCTGATTTTCTGATGTATCAAATACTTATGTCATGCAATAAAATGCAAATGAATTACTTAAAAATCAAACAATGTGATTTTCTGGATTTTTGTTTTAGATTCCGTCTCTCACAGTTTAAATGTACCTATGATAAAAATTACAGACCTCTACATGCTTTGTAAGTAGGAAAACCTGCAAAATCGGCAGTGTAGAGGTCTGTAATTTTTATCATAGGTACACTTCAACTGTAAGAGACGGAATCTAAAACAAAAATACAGAAAATCACATTGTATGATTTTTAAGTAATTCATTTGCATTTTATTGCATGACATAAGTATTTGATACATCAGAAAAGCAGAACTTAATATTTGGTACAGAAACCTTTGTTTGAAATTACAGAGATCATACGTTTCCTGTAGGTCTTGACTAGGTTTGCACACACTGCAGCAGGGATTTTGGCCCACTCCTCCATACAGACCTTCTCCAGATCCTTCAGGTTTCGGGGCTTTCACTGGGCAATACGGACTTTCAGCTCCCTCCAAATATTTTCTATTGGGTTCAGGTCTGGAGACTGGCTAGGCCACTCCAGGACCTTGAGATGCTTCTTACGGAGCAACTCCTTAGTTGCCCTGGCTGTGTGTTTCGGGTCGTTGTCATGCTGGAAGACCCAGCCACGACCCATCTTCAATGCTCTTACTGAGGGAAGGAGGTTGTTGGCCAAGATCTCGCAATACATGGCCCCATCCATCCTCCCCTCAATATGGTGCAGTCATCCTGTCCCCTTTGCATCCCCAAAGAATGATGTTTCCACCTCCATGCTTCACGGTTGGGATGGTGTTCTTGGGGTTGTACTCATCCTTCTTCTTCCTCCAAACACGGCGAGTGGAGTTTAGACCAAAAAGCTCTATTTTTGTCTCATCAGACCATATGACCTTCTCCCATTCCTCCTCTGGATAATCCAGATGGTCATTGGCAAACTTCAGACGGGCCTGGACATGCGCTGGCTTGAGCAGGGGGACCTTGTGTGCGCTGCAGGATTTTAATCCATGACGGCGTAGTGTGTTACTAATGGTTTTCTTTGAGACTGTGGTCCCAGCTCTCTTCAGGTCATTGACCAGGTCCTGCCGTGAAGTTCTGGGCTGATCCCTCACCTTCCTCATGATCATTGATGCCCCACGAGTGAGATCTTGCATGGAGCCCCAGACCGAGGGTGATTGACCGTCATATTGAACTTCTTCCATTTTCAAATAATTGCGCAAACAGTTGTTGCCTTCTCACCAAGCCACTTGCCTATTGTCCGGTAGCCCATCCCAATTTTATCCCTGATGTCCTTACATAGCTCTCTGGTCTTGGCCATTGTGGAGAGGTTGGAGTCTGTTTGATTGAGTGTGTGGACAGGTGTCTTTTATACAGGTAACGAGTTCAAACAGGTGCAGTTAATACAGGTAATGAGTGGAGAACAGGAGGGCTTCTTAAAGAAAAACTAACAGGTCTGTGAGAGCCGGAACACTTACTGGTTGGTAGGTGATCAACATCCCGTGGCTATTTCAAAATACTCTGGTATACGGCAAATACAGCATACCACCCAAGCCTACTTGGTACTGTCTATTTTATTGTATATTTTACCTTTTATTGATGTGAATTGTGTGAATGCCTTGTCTATACTGTGTATGGTACATTATGTGCAGTGATCTGTATTGTGTTGTAAAAACTGTATAATCGTCTTTGCCGGTTCATCGATTGTCATGTCATTACATAGGTCTACACTATGTTTTGTTAGCTTTTACCAATTTACCTTCAGTATTAAAATGTTGCTGATACATTGATCTGACTGCTATATTTCATACATTACACTAAGATGTGGCATACTGTAATGCAATGGTCACCAACCGGTTGATTGCGATCGACTGGTCGATCTCCAAGACATTCCTAGTCAATCAAACATTTCTGTAGAAAAGCCAACTATAAAGGCTGTGATAAAGGCTTGTGATCCTTATTTTTTTATTTGTGTTGCGCTGTTGGTGGTAGATGCACTTGATTCAGAAGCCCTGCGCACTGGGTAAGCAAAGTGTTCCCATTTTTAACCATTTAATATGTCTGAAAAGGCAAACTCCGCCTACCCAGCGGACCAGGAGTTCTGTGGCTAAATCGAGTGTGCCTACTGCATTGGCCAATCAGATAGCTCAAATCACTGTGGCTACAAAGCTTCCACAACCCTGGCCACAGCAAAGTTTGATACTAGCCTACATAAGATTTCATTTTATTTTTGTATTTTCTGTATTTTACACCCTTTTTCTCCCCATTTTCAATCTTGTCTCATCGCTGCAACTCCCCAACGGGCTCGGGGGGCTAAAGTCGAGTCATGCGTCCTCCAAAACATGACCCGCCAAACCGCGCTTCTTAACACCCACCCGCTTAACCCGGAAGCCAGCAGCACCAATCTGTGAAGGAAACACTGTTCACCTGACAACCAAGGTCAGCCTGCAAGCGCCCGGCCCACCAAAAGGAGTCGCTAGAGCGCGATGAGCCAAGTAAAGCCCCTGGCCAAACCCTCCCCTAACTCGGACGACGCTGTGCCAATTGTGCGCCACCCTATGGGACTCCAGATCACGGCCAGTTGTGATACAAGCCTACATAAGATTTAATAACTTATGTAGGCTTGCTCAAACCTCATTCTTACAGAACTGTTTTTAGTAGGTTCATGTTAGATCTCGGCTTGCTTTTTGACTGCGAAAGTGATCTTAACTAGGAAAAGGTTGATGACCGCTGTAATTAATCACTTTTTAGATAGTAACAAAATATACTGAACAAAAATATGAACACAACATGTAAAGTGTTGGTCACGTGTTTCATGAGCTGAAATAATCTCAGAAGTTTTCCAAAGTTTATTTCTCTCAGATTTTGTGCACAAATTTGTTTACATCCCTGTTAGTGAGCATTTCTCCTTTCCCAAGATAATCCATCCACCTGACAGGTGTGGCATAACGAGATGCTGATTAAACAGCATGATCAATACACAGGTGCACCTTGTGTAACCACACCAGCCCAGGAACTCCACATCTGGCTTCTTCACCCACGGGATCGTCTGAGACCAGCCATCTAATTTCCTACAATCATCAGTCAAATTAACACATTTATTAAATATCGATTACTATTTATAGCTTTGTAATACTATAAATGACCAACCACCTAGCTTTGGAGTAGTGAGGTCTATTTCCCTGGTTTTGAAAGGAACTGACTAGTAGATGCCCATAGACTTCCAGCAATTGTGCTAAGCTAACAATATTTTACCTTCAACTTCCTTCAACTACCAAAATACCGAAGTATCCATTTAAAAGCAGTCAGATTAAGCAATAGTAAAATGTATTTTAACAAAAGAGCAGAGAATCACATCAGAAATAATGTGAGCATTGAATTGTGAAAGGCAATTACTTTATATGAACATATATTGCAATTTGAAACACGTATTTCTAGATGAAACACTGATTAGATTTGGTGAAAAAGTGACTGTATGATTACAGAGTTGGATAACTGCCTTTTTGATGATCCGTTTTGTGTTTTGTACTAAGAGTTGTGAAAATTGCACCAAAGCAATACAAAGAACTGTAACATGATGAACAGGGATGACATTTACTCTCACAGGTGACCAAAAATAACTATCTGAAAGCACTGCCCAAATAGGCCACGCCTTCTGAAAATACCCTATGGATTACATTAAATAAGACCCAGCTGCTGGGTCAACCCAACATGAACATGAATAAAAACCCAACTGATGCTTACATTAACCCATGTTTGGGTAATCAGGTTATTTTCAGGATGGTTGGCCTATTGGGGTCATGGCTTTCAGATAGTTATTTTTTGTCACCTGTGAGAGTAAATGTCCTTCCTGTTCATCATGTCAAGTGTGTACACTGCAAATGTAAATGTTTCCTAACATTGGGATATACAGTACATAGGAACTTCGAGAGCTTGGGATTATAAGGTTGGCTTTAAAGTTCCAAACCCTAATTGTTTTGAATGGTGTCAGCAATTTAAATCTGGTATTCTTTTGAAGTAACCAACATGGATTGCAGTATTTAGAGGTCTCAACTTTAAGAACTCAAACTATTGTGTACGCCTCATGAAAGCTACAAACATGTCAGCGCTCAACCTTAAAATAAAGATGACAATACAACAGAACAGATTAATCCGAATTACATTTACTCTCACGGGTGGCCAAAAATAACTATCTGAAAGCCACAACCCTACTTAGCCACGGCTCCAGTCTTCTGATCTGACCCGGTGGGTCATAGTTCAATAATCCAGCATCAATAACCCAACTAAGTGACCCAACTGGCTGGGTCGAAATAACCCAACGTGTGTTCTGTCTAATATTTACCCATATTAGGTTGTTTTTAACCCAGCATTAGTGCTAGTTGAATCTAGAATCCCCAACTAGCACTAAGACTATTATTGTCGTTGAAAAGCTTGAAATCCTGTTGTACTCCTACTCTTACCAGGGACTTAAGCCATCTGTTATTACAGATCATTGAGTCAGTATGATCAATCACTAATACAGAGTGGTAACCCTCTTAGAAAGGAGAGGGGCTGTGGGAGAGACGGTGTTGTTGCTGCCTTTGAGTCTTAGTCTGCCTTTGAGTCTTAGTCGAGACCACAATTCCGGTCAGGTGTGAATGCTAAACCGGCATTCCGATAAACTACTTATCCTCCTATTTTCCAGAAGCTTCTGGCCATTGTCCTCTGGTTTTCTTCAATCCTCAATCTAAAAACGGAAACAGTGGTTGGGATTTAGAGTGAAATTTAATGTTGTTGTCTTCCTTTTCCTTTTTTTCCTTCTTTTTTTTTACTCTGCTCGTTTACCAGATACGGCCAAGAAATTGGAGATTAAACAAGAAAATCACCCAACAGGCATTATGCAATGATTTTCTCATCTATAACCATGAGCGATCATTTCATTCCAATTTGTTGGTGGAAGGGGTAAAATAAAATAATGGAATCATCCCAGAGGCTTTCCTCTTGTACACAAAGTATTTTTTTGTTGTCTGAAAAAATAAATGAAAAGTATGGATGGTATTTCAATATGTTTGCACACCTCTCGGGGGGTAAATTGCTCTCTCTCTCCACTTGGAAGAGTTCTAATTATTTTCACTGTTCCGAGCGGTTCTGCAAACACAACTCTAGCAAAGCCTCATGAATGTGTGTGTGCACATCTGTGGCGTTTGGTGCCCTTTAAGATTTTATGAGCATTTCTATTACAGCATATTGGATGAATGTCATTCATATTCCATTGAGTACCACAGTATGAGTCATAATACCCATAAAACTTAGCGGTAAAACCCATAAATGGTTCCAATAATTTTTCCACTGTTCAATTTTTCTAAAGGAAATGTTAGAACTACTTCATATAAGGTCTGTGTTTCGTGTATGCTTACCCTGGCGTGACGTTTTGATAAATGCACAAATCTCTCTTGGACAAGGTAACTTTTATCAATTTATTCACCTGTCATACAGAACTACACATCCTGTTGCAAGTTTTTCCAGGGTGGGAAAAACTTCAAAATGTCTCCATGCAAACTATCATCGACAAGTATCAAGTAACCTAGCGAGTAGATATTATAGCCTTTTTAGTTTCTTGTGTAAATAATTGATATTGTGTATTTCTCGTGTGTACCTGGCAAGCTACCTTGGAATCTTTTAAAATCTATTGTTTACAGGAAACTCATTAAACAATTCTAGATTAAGTTGCGTGGAAAAAGGAATGGGGGGGTGAAATATACTTCTCCCATGGGAAAAGAAACTCAAAAGGGGTGATGATATTAATTAACAGTAATTTCGATCCGAATGTGCAAACTGTCCAAACAGATACGCAAGGTAGATGGATTATTTTAAATATGTTATTAGACCATAAACAGATGTTGGTCATTAACCTTTACGGACCAAATAATTCTCTATTCTCTATGTCACCAAAGCCCCATATACTACCCACCATTGTGACCTGTACGCTCTCGTTGGCTGGCCCTCACTACATACAGTGAGGGAAAAAAGTATTTGATCCCCTGCTGATTTTGTACATTTGCCCACTGACAAAGACATGAACAGTCTATAATTTTAATGGTAGATTTATTTGAACAGTGAGACAGAATAAAACAAAAAAATCCAGAAAAACGCATGTCAAAAATGTTATAAATTGATTTGCATTTTAATGAGGGAAACAAGTATTTGACCCCTCTGCAAAACATGACTTAGTACTTGGTGGCAAAACCCTTTTTGGCAATCACAGAGGTCAGACGTTTCTTGTAGTTGGCCACCAGGTTTGCACACATCTCAGGAGAGATTTTTGTTCCACTCCTCTTTGCAGATCTTCTCCAAGTCATTAAGGTTTCGAGGCTGACGTTTGGCAACTCGAACCTTCAGCTCCCTCCACAGATGTTCTATGGGATTAAGGTCTGGAGACTCGCTAGGCCACTCCCGGACCTTAATGTGCTTCTTCTTGAGCCACTCCTTTGTTGCCTTGGCCGTGTGTTTTGGGTCATTGTCATGCTGGAATACCCATCCATCACCCATTTTCAATGCCCTGGCTGAGGGAAGGAGGTTCTAACCCAAGATTTGACGGTACATGGCCCCGTCCATCGTCCCTTTGATGTGGTGAAGTTGTCCTGTCCCCTTAGCAGAAAAACACCCCCAAAGCATAGTGTTTCCACCTCCATGTTTGACAGTGGGGATGGTGTTCTTGGGGTCATAGGCAGCATTCCTCCTCCTCCAAACACGGCAAATTGAGTTGATGCCAAAGAGCTCAATTTTGGTCTCATCTGACCACAACACTTTCACCCAGTTCTCCTCTGAATCATTCAGATGTTCATTGGCAAACTTCAGGCGGCCCTGTATATGTGCTTTCTTGAGCAGGGGGACCTTGCGGGCGCTGCAGGATTTCAGTCCTTCAAGTCCTAGTGTGTTACCAATTGTTTTCTTGGTGACTATAGTCCCAGCTGCCTTGAGATCATTGACAAGATCCTCCCGTGTAGTTCTGGGCTGATTCCTCACCGTTCTCATGATCATTGCAACTCCACGAGGTGAGATCTTGCATGGAGCCCCAGGCCGAGGGAGATTGACAGGTCTTTTGTGTTTCTTCCATTTGTGAATAATCGCACCAACTGTTGTCACCTTCTCACCAAGCTGCTTGGCGATGGTCTTGTAGCCCATTCCAGCCTTGTGTAGGTCTACAATCTTGTCCCTGACATCCTTGGAGAGTTCTTTGGTCTTGGCCATGGTGGAGAGTTTGGAATCTGATTGATTGATTGCTTCTGTGGACAGGTGTCTTTTATACAGGTAACAAACTGAGATTAGGAGCACTCCCTTTAAGAGTGTGCTCCTAATCTCAGCTCGTTACCTGTATAAAAGACACCTGGGAGCCAGCAATCTTTCTGATTGAGAGAGGGTCAAATACTTATTTCCCTCATTAAAATGCAAATCAATTTATAACATTTTTGACATGCATTTTTCTGGATTTTTTTGTTGTTATTCTGTCTCTCACTGTTCAAATAAACCTACCATTAAAATTATAAACTGATCATTTCTTTGTCAGTGGGCAAACGTACAAAATCAGCAGGGGATCAAACACTTTTTTCCCTCCAGGTCATCTATAAATCACTTCTAAGCAAATCCCTGCCTTATCTTAGCTAATTGGTCACCATAGCAACACCCACCCGTAGTATGCGTTCCAGCAGGTATATCTCACTGGTCATCCCCAAAGCCAACACCTCCTTTGGTCGCCATTCCTTCCAGTTCTCTGCTGCAAATTACTGGAACAAACTGCAATTTTAAAGGAGGAAACAAAGTACTTTAAGCATATGTTTTCGGTTCAGTCGCCTCCATCTCCTCTAACTGAAGCTAATTGTAGAGATTTTGTTCTAATGATAATGTAAAATTAACAGCCATGCAGAAAGACTCATATGAAGGTGAAATTACAGAGGGGGAACTTCTGGATGCAATTAAAGACTTTAAGTCCGGGAAAACTCCAGGGTTGGATGGCATACCAGTCGAGGTATACCAAACCTTTTTTGATATTCTCAGAGGACCGATATTAGCATGTTTTAACCCCTCCTATGTAAATGGTAGATTATCAGACACTGAAGAAGAAGGTCAGATTTCATTATTACTGAAACAGGATACAAGTGGAAAATACAAAGATCCAGTCCATTAAAAAAGTTGGAGGCCCCTTACACTTCAGTGTTGTAATGCAAAAATGGATTGACAGCCGTCCAATATAGATTGCAAAATAGTTGGGAAGAGATTTTTGACGTTCCGATCCCATGGCATAGTGTTTATGAACTGATACGCAAAACGATGCCGGATTCAAAATTTTTCAATTTAAATTATTATATAAAATTCTTGCTACCAATTGAATGTTATTTATATGGGGGATACAATCTTCCCAGCTCTGCAGATTTTGCTGCGAAGAGACAGAATCATTAGATCATTTGTTTTGGTACTGTCCATTTGTAGCTTGTTTTTGGACATAGGTCCAGGAATGGATAAAGGATTGCAATATTTACCTGGAGCTAACCCTGCAGATAGCATTACTGGGTGATCTGAAAAGTCATAGTCAATCGATCAATAATATAATAATACTTTTAGCAAAAAAATGATTTTCAATGTACAATCTGTGGAAACAATGAGAATAGAAAGGTTCAGAACTTTTGTAAAACATCACAGTACAGTTGAAAAATATATGGAAAATAGAAATCCAATATGGATGGTGTTAAGAGATAGATGGGTGGTGTTGAATGGAGTTGAAGGATGGGACTAATAACTACTAACAACAACTAATAACAACAAGATAACTAATAATGTAAGCATACTGTGTCCATAATACGTATTTAGGTTATAGGTTGAGAGCTTTTGTGAAAGACCACAGTTAGAAAGATATGGCATATAGAAGCAAACCGGATGGACATCATGAAAATGATCGGAGAGGTTGAGGGTAGAGGAAGTTCAGAAGTAAAAACAAACAAAATATAATTATTGTGTCCATAAAATGTACAGTGGGGAGAACAAGTATTTGATACACTGCCGATTTTGCAGGTTTTCCTACTTACAAAGCATGTAGAGGTCTGTAATTTTTATCATAGGTACACTTAAACTGTGAGAGACGGAATCAAAAACAAAAATCCAGAAAATCACATTGTATGATTTTTAAGTAATTAATTTGCATTTTATTGCATGACATAAGTATTTGATACATCAGAAAAGCAGAACTTAATATTTGGTACAGAAACCTTTGTTTGCAATTACAGAGATCATACGTTTCCTGTAGGTCTTGACCAGGTTTGCACACACTGCAGCAGGGATTTTAGCCCACTCCTCCATACAGACCTTCTCCAGATCCTTCAGGTTTCGGGGCTGTCGCTGGGCAATACGGACTTTCAGCTCCCTCCAAAGATTTTCTATTGGGTTCAGGTCTGGAGACTGGCTAGGCCACTCCAGGACCTTGAGATGCTTCTTACTGAGCCACTCCTTAGTTGCCCTGGCTGTGTGTTTCGGGTCATTGTCATGCTGGAAGACCCAGCCACGACCCATCTTCAATGCTCTTACTGAGGGAAGGAGGTTGTTGGCCAAGATCTCGCGATACATGGCCCCATCCATCCTCCCCTCAATACGGTGCAGTCGTCCTGTCCCCTTTGCAGAAAAGCATCCCCAAAGAATGATGTTTCCACCTCCATGCTTCACGGTTGGGATGGTGTTCTTGGGGTTGTACTCATCCTTCTTCTTCCTCCAAACACGGCGAGTGGAGTTTAGACCAAAAAGCTCTATTTTTGTCTCATCAGACCACATGACCTTCTCCCATTCCTCCTCTGGATCATCCAGATGGTCATTGGCAAACTTCAGACGGGCCTGGACATGCGCTGGCTTGAGCAGGGGGACCTTGCGTGCGCTGCAGGATTTTAATCCATGACGGCGTAGTGTGTTACTAATGGTTTTCTTTGAGACTGTGGTCCCAGCTCTCTTCAGGTCATTGACCAGGTCCTGCCATGTAGTTCTGGGCTGATCCCTCACCTTCCTCATGATCATTGATGCCCCACGAGGTGAGATCTTGCATGGAGCCCCAGACCGAGGGTGATTGACCGTCATCTTGAACTTGAATTTTCTAATAATTGCGCCAACAGTTGTTGCCTTTTTCACCAAGCTGCTTGCCTATTGTCCTGTAGCCCATCCCAGCCTTGTGCAGGTCTACAATTTTATCCCTGATGTCCTTACACAGCTCTCTGTTCTTGGCCATTATGGAGAGGTTGGAGTCTGTTTGATTGAGTGTATGGACAGGTGTCTTTTATACAGGTAACGAGTTCAAACAGGTGCAGTTAATACAGGTAATGAGTGGAGAACAGGAGGGCTTCTTAAAGAAAAACTACAGGTCTGTGAGAGCCGGAATTCTTACTGGTTGGTAGGTGATCAAATACTTATGTCATGCAATAAAATGCAAATTAATTACTTAAAAATCATACAATGTGATTTTCTGGATTTTTGTTTTAGATTCCGTCTCTCACAGTTGAAGTGTCCCTATGATAAAAATTACAGACCTCTACATGCTTTGTAAGTAGGAAAACCTGCAAAATCGGCAGTGTATCAAATACTTGTTCTCCCCACTGTATATAGTATGTATAAGCTGGAAGTAGAGGCCTAAGCATTGTTGTTCACTAGTTTACGCCAATTAGGGAAGGGGTGGTGTGGTTGGAAAGTAATAAAGGGAAATATATTTAAAAAAAGAAAATGTATCTGTATGTGTATATATGTATGTATTTTATTATTTATTATTATTTTTATTTCACCTTTATTTAACCAGGTAAGCCAGTTGAGAACAAGTTCTCATTTACAACTGCGACCTGGCCAAGATAAAGCAAAGCAGTGCGATAAAAACAACAACACAGAGTTACATATGGGGTAAAACAAAACATAAAGTCAAAAATACAACAGAAAATATATATACAGTGTGTGCAAATGTAGCAAGTTATGGAGGCAAGGAAATAAATAGGCTATAGTGCAAAATAATTACAATTTAGTATTAACACTGGAATGATAGATGTGCAAGAGATGATGTTGCAAATAGAGATACTGGGGTGCAAATGAGCAAAATAAAGAACAATATGGGGATGAGGTAGTTGGGTGGGCTAATTTCAGATGGGCTTTGTACAGGTGCAGTGATCGGTAAGGTGCTCTGACAATTGATGCTTAAAGTTACTGAGGGAGATAAGAGTCTCCAGCTTCAGAGATTTTTGCAATTCGTTCCAGTCATTGGCAGCAGATAACTGGATGGAATGGCGGCCAAATGAGGTGTTGGCTTTGGGGATGACCAGTGAAATATACCTGCTGGAGCGCATACTACGGGTGGGTGTTGCTATGGTGACCAATGAGCTAAGATAAGGCGGGATTTGCCTAGAAGTGATTTATAGATGGCCTGGAGCCAGTGGGTTTGACGACAAATATGTAGTGAGGTACAGGTCACAGTGGTGGGTAGTATATGGGGCTTTGGTGACAAAATGGATGAAACTGTGATAGACTACATCCAATTTGCTGAGTAGAGTGTTGGAAGCTATTTTGTAAATTACATCGCCGAAGTCAAGGATCGGTAGGATAGTCCGTTTTACGAGGGCATGTTTGGCAGCATGAGTGAAGGAGGCTTTGTTGCGAAATAGGAAGCCGATTCTAGATTTAACTTTGGATTGGAGATTCTTAATGTGAGTCTGGATGGAGAGTTTACAGTCTAACCAGACACCTAGGTATTTGTAGTTGTCCACATACTCTAGGTCAGACCCGTCGAGAGTAGTGATTCTAGTCGGGTGGTCGGGTGCCAGCAGCGTTCGATTGAAGAGCATGCATTTAGTTTTACTAGTGTTTAAGAGCAGTTGGAGGCTACTGAAGGAGTGTTGTATGGCATTGAAGCTCGTTTGGAGGTTTGTTAACACAGTGTCCAATGAAGGGCCAGATGTATACAAAATCGTCGTCTGCGTAGAGGTGGATCTGAGAGTCACCAGCAGCAAGAGCGACATCATTGAGAGTCGGCCCAAGAATTGAACCCTGTGGCACCCCCATTGAGACTGCCATAGGTCCAGACAACAGGCCCTCCGATTTGACACATTGAACTCTATATATATGTATGTATGTATGTATGTGTATGTATGTATGTATGTATGTATGTATGTATGTAATGTTTTATGCTAATTAGCCGCTTTGTGGCTACCATACAGAACTACACATCCTGTCGCAATCTTTGACGTAATCACTCAAGGCCCAGGGTGGGAAAAACCTCAAAATAATTACCTAGCAAGCTACCTTGGAATTGTTTCATTTACCCTGGCCTTTGTAGCTAACCTTAGGTCTCTCCGTCGATCACAAGCAAGGACGGTTCTGTGCTATGTACAGGAATGTAACCACTACTCTGATAAGCACACATGCATTTTATCATTTTCCGACCTCTGTAAGCGAGAGGCGTCGCTGGAGCTGTGTGATGAGGTAAGCCCTGTTTGCTAGCTTCTATCAAGCTATTTTGGTTACGTCAAAGATCTGTGGTTAGCTAGATGCTTTTGAAAATTAGCTAGATAACCACCGAATGTAGTTATGTGTACAACGCACATTACCTTCCTTACAAGTAAAAATAAAACTAGCATAGGCGAGCATAATGACTGTTGTGACCTTATAACTTTGACCAGTCCTTTGTGAGCTAGACAGCTAGTTAACGTTAGCTCACGGTTTGTGTAGTCATACTTTTTCAAGTGGTGACCTGCTAACTAATGTTAGCCCACCAGGGCAGGGATATAGCTAGCTAAATATCGCCTGGTGGGCTAGCTAGTTAGGCATCTTGGTTGGCTAGTTGGCTACATTAGCTAACGTTGCACCATATTTCACCGTGGTGTTGTCAGACTTTCCCAACAGGTGGTGACATGCTAGTGAATGTCCTAACGTTAGTGATTAGCGCTAACTAGCAGACGTTAAATGTCTCTGTCCTGGTGGATTAGCTAGCATGTCACCACCCGTGGGATCTGGGGAAAAGTCTGACTACGCTAAACTAGCCTGACACAGCAGTGAAATGGCTAGTAGAAAATGTGCCAAACTAGCCTGATACAGCAGTGACATTTTGCCTTTACTAACATCGCATGCCACAGATTTAGGACCTGAATGTTACCTGGGCTAATAGAAATCGTGGTCTGCTTGCCAGTGCCCAAAATCCTTATGTTAAATCCTTGCATGTCAGTCCCTTTCAGATGATCCCCCTTATCACTGTTGGTCCTCCTCAGAGACCTCACGGCTGAGGGTTTTAACTTTCCTCTTGAGAATTAGAATCAGAAGTACAGTAGTATAGCTCATCGCAATACTTCACCTCATCAGGCAAGTAGTACCCTAGACTGTCCTGATCATCTAGTTGAGCATTACAGATAATTCCTCCATCACAGCAGAAATGTCCTACCCACATAGTAGGATTTTAGATGTGCAGATAGAGCAAAGCCCAGTCTATTTTACAGTTACTATAGTCAAGTCTGTGGGTTATGGTATTTTAATATAGATGTTAATATTTTAGTAATCAACTTAGCTAGCTAGTAAAAGTAACTATTTTTTTTGTCTTTCAGATGGGCGGACCGGAAACCCAGTGACAACACCCGGGTCTGCAGCTGCCATTTTCTGGTGGGGAAGAGAAATGGCACTGTATTTTCTAGAAAAGGTAGCTCATCCACCATGGCAGAAGAGTAGTATCCAGACTGTTGATTGGGAAACAAGAACAAACAATGAGGCATGAGGATTGGGTGTTGAGGGACCACTTGTCACATTGTCCAAGGTCCAAGGTGTGTAAAGATGGTGATACAGCATTGAAAAATACCTACCAGTGACCAAATGTCTCTTAGTTTTCCTGTTCAACAGGAGTGCTCCCCTTAGACCATCCGGTGCATGGACATCCTGTGCCAGTGTGATCCAAGCACGAGCGTCCAGTTGTGGAGACTACAGCACATCGAACCTGTGGACGGACAGGTCAGTAACTCATCAAATATGATACAATAGTGTAAAACAGAATTTGTAGATGCATCAAAATGTTCACTTTATGTCCCCTTTTCCCCATGTTTTAGACATGAGGCGGAACATTCGGAACATCAGGCTCACCACACAAGAAGCAGTGCATGATCAACACCACCCTCAGCAAGGAGATCTGCTGGAGTGATGTACTCTCGCTCTCGCTCTCGCTCTCACTCTGTCTCACTCTGGAGCTAAGACATAATTTAAACATCACAGATATACATTCACACTGTGTTCTACTTCTGAATGAAACTGTGAGGAGATGCACTCAGACCAGCCTTTGTGATTGAACTTACGTTAACTACATTACTTTAATTGGCTGCTTTGAGCATAACTTACATGGAATATGTGACTCGTTTCAGGAAACTAGGCGTGTGTCACACGTCACTACTTCACAGGAGAGGCTTTTGAACGTAAACATTTATTTTTTATCAAAATTCTTTTTTTGGCAGAAATGCCTTCTGGAACATGTGAACTTTCATGTGCCTTAATAACAAACTTGCATGCCATCTGTAAATACAAATAAAATTGTTAAATTACGAGCCTAGTTGGTTTAGCCACAGAAAAAGACAGGAACCTTCCAGTTGGCCATGATTTGCTGAGATAATATGTGGGCTGGACATGCCTAGAGATGAGTTCGGATTGGTCTGCCATGTAGCATGCTTCTGTCTTTAACATGAGCTGCTCAGTACATGTAGGTAATCCTTTCTAACGCTGCCTTTTTGAAAGATATCACGAAAAACTGAAAAAGTGTTGCTAATGCTCTCCACTTTCTGGAGGACGATCGTGCCATGCTGACTCTGAAAATGAATCAGACGATGAGGAAATCCCTGATTTAGGTAAAAACATTTTAATTGAACCAGACATTGTAGAGTCTTCTGAAATGGCGATCAACCGTGTAGTTTTGAAATCAGTGGAATGCCTGGGGGAAGCAGAGTATGATAGAGATGGAGAAAATTCTGCCGTTTGATTGCAAATATGCGGTGGGTATCGAAAAGAGAAAACACAGAAGGCTGTTGTATAAAACACCTGTCTCCGGATTACATATTCAAACTAAGGCAAAAGTGTTCATCCATGTATACTGGTAAGAGTCTAGCTCCCTACATTTTCAGATATTATATGTTTCAAATTTTGTCAGAAAGTCATTTTCATTGCAAGTTAAAGCGTACTGTTAGCTAGCTAATGTTAGCTGGCTGGCACGCTAGCTAACGTTACATGTATGATCTGTGTAGTAATATTATTAGTATCTCAAAAAGCCATTAGCATTGCTAGTTATAGCCTAATGTTAGCTAGCTAACATTGAACCGAATTGGTTAGCTTTAGCTGCCTGTAGATTCATGCATGGTACTAATGTTATGAGTTGGGATTATGGTTAATTGGTTAGCTAGCTAGCTACATGTCTAAACAAAAGACTCCACTATGCAAGTAACCATTTTACTGTGCCATTTACACCTACTGTATCCTGTGCATGTAACAAATACACTTTGATTTTATTTTATTTGGTGCGTGTTTACCAGAGACGGTAATGTGAAGAACAACATGACCTGCACCAAAGTCAAATCAAGATATAACGTTAGGACAATAAGACAGTGTCCAAATTCTAAGGTAGAATGCCCTGCTTTTATTTCGTCACACTCACAACCGTTAGATATTTTCTGTAATTGGCTCAACATTAACTAGTAAATAATTATCTTGTGAGTTTATATTCCTTTAATAATGAATACAAATTAGCTCAAGTTAAGACATTGTCAGCTATTTGAACTGGCTAGCCAGCTAACTTAACATTAACCAACTAGCTTGCTAACTAGCTAGAAACTAACCAAAACATAGTTTAGAATGTTGCTTTTAGTTGCATGGTTTGCTAGATATACATATACTAAATTCATTTTTAAACGGATGGGTTTATTGGTGTTTAAATATAACAGTTATGCTATTTTGGATCACCAGGCAAGTTTGATGTCGGACTACAACAGAATGTTCATGATGTCACTGTGACAACTGTCTACAGACATGTCAATAGACGTAGTATAAACCAGCCTTTAGTCTTGAAATCTTTGGTTGTTTAGTACACTACCATACTCACTCTGTTTAGCACATGGCCTCATATGTGAATCCTTAAAGAGATGATGGACCAGTGCAGATTTTAAATGTTGGTGGGGCAAACGCCCAAAATGTGTTTTAGATTTATGCCAGCAAAGCCACTACACAGCATAAGACTGAACAATACATTAATTGCACTATAACAGTGACAAACAGTGCCCACAAACTGTTAGGGTCTACATAACGCTGTCCCAACAACAGAGCTTTCTTTTCAGCACCATGGAGTGAATCCTTACCACTGCTACACCGGGCTATCAGCGGAGCCTTGTCTGGCAACGAAACAGTTCATTCAGCCTCATTTACTGCCTTTAAAAATAAAAAATAAAGTGGTTTCTACTGACAATTGAGATGTACAAACTATGGCATAAGGGGACGACGAGCAGATAAGAGGCAATTCGTAATTTTGATTAAGACATTAATGAGCGAGCTAGGACGGACGTAGTCAATATAACAATTTGTTCAGCACTTTTGAAATGTACATCGACAGAATTCAGAACATGGGCCGTTCTTACAGTACTCTCCCTGTACACCAAGTCAGAACCGTAGGATAAATAAAGGGGGCATATAAGCAGACAATGAATGCTCATACAATATTTGATGATTAAATTGATCTAAAACAGGCTATAGGCTACATGTGCACCACCAAGTGAGAACAGTAGGCTAAGTTTTAAGGGGGAAAGGGACCTAATTATTAGGGTGAGGAACATGGGCTACTAACAGTTTACTACACAACATACACTTAGTATTACTTTCTTAGCTACAGTATACATATCTCCCTGGCATATTACATCATTTATGCAGCAGCATACATTACATTTTTGGACTCACCTTGTTGTGCTGTGCTCACGTGAACAGGAAGGTGGCGCGGTGGTCCTTCTTGGGCAAATTTTGTCATCAAACATTGTTATCAAAGTCTGGCATTCTATGGATATATGGTGCTTTCAAGACAACTGGGAACTCTGAAAAAAACAAGGTTGAATCATGACGTCAGTGATCTTCAGGTCGGAGTTCTACAAAGAGGCCTGAGTTCCTGACTTGGAATTCCGAGTTAGATGACCGTTCAAAACGTATTTTCCAAGTCGGAGCTCGCTTTTTTTCCGGGTTCCCAGTTGTCTTGAACTCACTGAGGTCTGAGATTTCCCAGTTCCGAGTTTCCAGTTGTTTTGAATGTGGCAGAAGCCAAGCTGGATTGACAGCATGGCCAATGTATTCAACCTTTTCTGGCCCATGGTGTTGAATGTTTATCCTTTTAAGCTTGGAAAAGAGACCCTTAAACCCAGACTTGGACCACACACCCATTCCACTGAATAGCAGACTAGTGATTGATTTGCAACGCTTGCAGTTAGCCACTGATTCCTTCCAAACCACTCATTGTTGAATTTGCGATTTCCAACTTGTTGTGTAATGTTTATGTCCAATGGCCGAAGAGCACCGATACGTTTTATCTATAATTTCTCTTCATAATTTCTCTTCATATGACAATGATTGAAAATGATTTGCCAGTAGATTGTACACTTTAATTATGATGATGACTGCTAGCTTGCTAGCTAAGGTTTTGAAAGTATGCCCCACCTGCCCTGAATGACAGGTCACCACTGGGTGGGGCTAAGGCTGAAGAGGGTGTTAACAATGCTGAATGGGTGTAGAAAAAGAAGAGCTCTCCAGTAGGTGTACCAAAATATTCAAGGGCCGTTTTCTCAAAAGTGGGGTTACAAATGTATCAACTTTCAAAGCAGAATTACTTTCCCATCATTCCTCAACTGTAATATACTGTATGATATACAATTTTCTAGCTCTGAGTCTCTACTTTTATCCAATGTAAAAAAAACACCATTTCAAATGTTGGTACATAAGACCGAATCGAGCCGGTCGGTCACATATAACCTATTCTAGGAGCCTATTGTTTGTATGATCTTTTTTAATTGTTCACTTGTTTTTCAACAATGCCAGGTACAGGCAGGGATGACTGGGGCCTTCAGCAAGTAAGACAATAATTTGAACATCACAGATATAAATTCCCACTGTGTACATTACTTTAGTTGGCAAAACTTGTATGTAATATAACTTATTCTGGGAGCCTAGTGTGTGTGTATGAACTATGTGGAATATTTTTGGACCATTGGCTTCCCTGAAAACAGGTACTGACAGGAGGAGCAATATGAGTCAGTTAGAGGTCGTCATGCTGGATGGGGATGGTGATGGAGGCTTTGGTGGTCCACACAACGAAGAAGCAGGTGTCCCTTCCAGTGATGTGGAGCTGACCTTGGACCTGGTGCCAGTAAGGATGGTCTTCACGGAGGCGTTAAGACCCTCCCTCCTTGATATAGAAATCCTTCGACTTCACTGCCTCTTCAATGGTAAGGTCCCTTGCGCCATAGGGACACTAGACTGCCACCACTGCTGTGGTGCCCACCAGACTATCCAATGAGGCACCCAGGATCCCAGACCCCAATGCCCTGACTCCTGCACATCCATCCCTGTAGCCATTTTGAAGGCCTTGATGCCTTCCTCTTCGTTATCTGTGCCCCACTTTACAGACAACACCCCATCCAACGACTGTGATCTGAGAACTCTTTTTAGCAGCGATGGAGTAACGCGCTTGTCCCTAACCACTGCTCCATAATTGCTGGCCGTAAACCTTCCTCTCCTCATGGTGTGCCAGTTAGGGTTGGTGCTCTCCTGCTGCCCCACCGACAGCGCCACACCAGCCAGGATGCCTGCATGCCTCAGATGCCCTTGTTTTTTAACAATGTCCGGTACAGACAGGGATGACAGGGAGGGTAGCTGTTGTTCTGGCTCAGGTTCAAGGAGACATGCCATTCTACTGAACCTGCCCCGGAGACTGTTCCTTAGCCACTGAAGATCCTCCTCTGTGGGCACTCGGTACAGAGGGTTGTAGTCTTCGGCCGGGTACAGGTCCTCCACTGACTGCACCTGGTTGGGCACGGCTGGCTTCCTCCACTTCCATATCTGTAAGGCCAATATTGTTAACCGCCAAAATAGGCTTCATGGCTACACTTATGAGCTCCACGGAGGCATTCCGATGTGGTAGAGAGAATCCCCCGTTGCTCCCCTCTGGCGCTCTGTTTTGCCGGTCTACTGAGCCACTGGTCTGAGCACGCCACCTCGGCAACACCGGATTGGAAACCCAACGCACCCTAATTACCTTCAAACTACAGAACTCCACCATCAAGTGGATCACCAGGAGGATCACAGCCTGGTCCCCCTCATGCTGGAGGACCTGCCTGCCGGTGGTTTGTAGTTCCACGTCAGTGGAGAGTCCGGAGTCCGCCCTCCAGCCCAACATTCTATGTGAGTATGCAGATCTCTCCGTTGTCTTCTCTGCCGCCAAGGCTAAGTGTCTCCCTCCTCACAGGCCCTGGGATTGCGCCATTGACCTACTGGAGGGACAACACCCCCCGAAGAGTCCATTTACTCCCTCTCCATAGCGGAGACTGAGGCCATGGAGAAGTATGTGGCGGAGACCCTGAAACAGGGATTCATCAGATGCTCTACCTCTCCTGCCTCCGCCAGCTTCTTCTTCGTGGCCAAGAAAGATGGAGGACTGAGGCCGTGCATTGACTACCGGGGGCTGAACTCTGTCACCACCAAGTACCGGTACCCCCTCCCTCTGGTTCCGTCGGCCATCGAGCAGCTGCGAGGGGCCCGGTACTTTACCATGTTGGACCTGAGGAGTGCCTACAACCTGATCCAAATCCGGGATGGAGACGAGTGGAAGACGGCATTCAGCACTACCTCAGGCCACTATGAATACTGCGTCATGCCCTACGGCCTCGCCAATGCACCTTCCGTGTTTTGATGATATCCTGATCTACTCGGCTACGTTCGAGGAGCACGTCAGGGACGTCCGAGCTGTCCTACTCCGCCTCCGGGAAAACAGCCTGTTGGTGAAGGGGGAGAAATGCGAATTCCACCAACAGGCCATCTCCTTCCTGGATACAGGATCAGTCCTCAGGGGGTGTTCATGGAAAGAGCGAAGACGGACACCGTCAGGTCATGGGCAGTCCCCACCACCATCAAGGGCCTACAGAGCATCCTGGGCTTCGCAAATTTCTACCGGCGTTTCATCAGGTCCTTCAGCTCCATAGCCGTCCTGCTCACCTCTCTCCTTAAGGGTGGGCCTCAGAAGCTGGCCTGGAATCCGGAGGCTGACACTGCCTTCAAGAGGCTGAAGGAGCAGTTCACCACAGCGCCCCTCCTAAAACACCCAGATCCAGATCATCCTTTCATCCTGGAGGTGGACGCATCTGAGGAGGGTGTGGGTGGGGTCCTATCCCAGCGGCAAGGTAAGCCAGAGAAAATATATCCCTGTGCCTTTTTCTCGAAAAAGCTTACCCCCGCAGAGAGGGACTATGGAGTTGGAGGCAGGGAGCTGTTGGCGGTGGTCCTCGCTCTGGAGGAATGGAGACACTGGCTGGAGGGCGCAGTCCATCCATTCCGGATTCTCACTGACCACCGGAATTTGGAGCACATACGGGGAACGAAACGGATGAACTCTCGTCAAACCAGGTGGGCCCAATTTCTTACTCGCTTTCAGTTTATTCTGTCCTACCGCCCAGGATCCAGAATGTGAAAGCTGACACACTCTCCAGGATGCACCATACCGGAGAAAGGAAGGATCTGGGGCGTCCTATCCTGCCTCCATCTCTCATTGTGGCACCTGTCGTTTGGGATGTGGATGAAGACATTCACCTGGCAGCTCAGAAGGACCCAGTGCCTGCCAACGTCCCTCCAGGGCACGTGTATGTACCCACCATGGACTGTGACCGCCTGCTGATCTGGGCGCACATCACCCTTACGGCAGGGCACTCCGGTATTACGCACACCCTACATTCTCTCTCACAAAAATACTGGTGGCCCACCTTGGCTACTGATGTCTCCCGCTATATCAACTCCTGTTCCGTATGTGCCCAAACAAAGACACCACGGAATGCCCTGGCAGGCAAACTAGTTCCTTTCCCAGTGCCTCAGCAACCTTGGTCACACCTGTCCATAGACTTTGTCACCAACCTCCCACGTTCTGACGGCTTCACCACAGCTCTGGTGGTCGTAGATCAGTTCTCCAAATCATGCCGTTTTTTGCCACTAACTGGTCTTCCTTCTGCTCTCCAGGTCGCTGAGGTCCTCTTGCTCTGTGTTAAGTAAACCTTTACATTGTTGATTCCTGCGTCTGCGTCCTGCCTCTTCGTATCCTCAGTACTCGTCACTGTCACCTATAGAGAGCTGCCAAGAAGAAGAATGTAAGTGCCACATGCCTTTCAATGCATGACTTTGAACACCTTGAAATGCATTTGTTGTAAGAAATGTGCTATATAAATAACGTTTGATTTGATTGATGACATTACAGCTGTAGATTATTTCATAAACTGTCATTTTCTCATGAGGACAAGTGCAGTTTTTCCATAAACTTTTAATTGATAATTTGGGATTTTATCACTTGACATATCAATCATATTATAGTAGGAAGGATCCTATAAATCAAGACTGTGTGAATGCATGTACCACTCCAAACAAATAAATACTGTGCCTTTGATGATTTGTCTCTGGTCATGAAACTACAATACAGGTTGGATCTCTAAACAAAGTCAATTCTGAATGTCAATAGATTTTTAGATTCATTCTCATCAATGACAACATTCTAGAACTGAGTTATCATTCATCTAAGTCTGCAATCTTGTTAATGATTATATAATTGATTAAGTGGCTCTTTCCTTGTAGAATGTTGACAGCAGTATAGAACACATTGTATTGCTAAGATGCTCAAACTTATTTTGTTGTGTGTACTGTATGTATTGACATTAGTCAAAAGTTTTAGAACACCTGCTCATTCAAGAGTATTTCTTTATTTTTACTATTTTCTACATTGTAGAATAACAGTGAAGACATCAAAACTATGAAATAACACATATGGAATCATGTAGTAACCAAACAAGTATTAAACAAATCAAAATATATTTTATATTTGAGATTCTTCAAATAGCCACCCTTTGCCTTAATGACAGCTTTGCTCACTCTTGGCATTCTCTCAACCAGCTTCATTAGGTAGTCACCTGGAATGCATTTCAATTAACAGGTGTGCCTTCTTAAAAGTTAATAATGCGTTTGAGCAGGGCGTGTATAAAAAAATAAATACAGAAGATAGCCCTATTTGGTAAAAGACCAAGTCCATATTATGGCAAGAACAGCTCAAATAAGCAAAGAGAAACGACAGTCCATCATTACATTAAGACATGAAGGTCAGTCAAAATGGAAAATGTCAAGAACTTTCAAAGTTTCTTCAAGTGCAGTTGCAAAAACCATCAAGCGCTATGATGAAACTGGCTCTCATGAGGACCGCCACAGGAATGGAAGACCCAGAGTTACCTCTGCTACAGAGCATAAGTTCATTAGAGTTACCAGCCTCAGAAATTGCAACCCAAAGGAGACTATGTGAATCAGGCCTTCATGGTCAAATTGCTGCAAAGAAACCACTACTAAGGGACACCAATAAAAATAAGATACTTGCTTGGGTCAAGAAACATGAGCAATGGACATTAGACCAGTGGAAATGTGTCCTTTGGTCTGGAGTCCAAATGTGAGATTTTTGGTTCCAACCGCCGTGTCTTTGTGAGACGCGGTGTGGGTGAACGGATGATCTCCGCATGTGTATTTCCCACCATAGAGCATGAAGGAGGAGGTGTTATGGTGTGGGGCTGCTTTGCTGGTGACACTGTCTGTGATTTATTTAGAATTCAAGGAACACTTAACCAGAATGGCTACCACAGCATTCTGCAGCAATACGCCATGCCATCTGGTTTGGGCTTAGTGGGACTATCATTTGTTTTTCAACAGGACAATGACCCAACACACCTCCAGGCTGTGTAAGGGATATTTTACCAAGAAGGAGAGTGATAGAGGGCTGCATCAGATGACCTGGCATCCACAATCCCGACCTCAACCAAATTGAGATGGTTTGGAATGAGTTGGACCGCAGAGTAAAGGAAAAGCAGCCAACAAGTGCTCAACATATGTGGGAACTCCTTAAAGACTGTTGGAAAAGCATTCCAACAGAGAATGCCAAGAGTGTGCAAAGCTGTCATCAAGGCAAAGGGTGGCTATTTGAAGAATCTCAAATTCAAAATATATGTTGATTCGTTGAACACTTTTTTGGTTAGTACATGATTCCATATGTGTTATTTCATAGTTTTGATGTCTTCACTATTATTCTACAATGTAGAAAATAGTAAACAAATAAAGAAAAACCCTTGAATGAGTAGGTGTTCTAAAACCTTTGACCGGTAGTGTATGTGTAACTGATAGATGCACACAGACACACACACACACACACACACACACACACACACACACACACACACACACACACACACACACACACACACACACACACACACACACACACACACACACACACACACACACACAATACACGTTAAGGTTCTTAAATGTATGTAAATTGTAAAGTATTTTGTCTGTAATGTATTTTTCGTTATGTGTCGGACCCCAGTAAGACTAGCTGTCGCCATTGGCGTCGGCTAATGGAGATACTAATAAATCAAATCAAATCAAATTAATAGTTACACTCACCGACACAGGATAAACTTGATCCCTCATGCTGGCCATGACCAAACCGGTAAGTTGCACTTCTCCACATGGCCAGACTTCTAGTGGTATTCTCCCCTTTTAATGCTCGTATGTTCATCCTTGAAAAATGCCATAAGGTCTGAAATATACACCAATATACTGTACAAACTATTATCTAGGCTAAGTAAAACAAAATGAATAAGCAACAGAGGACTTGGAAAACATGTCAACTCTCGTAGAAATGGCACTATGGTTATTGTGAGTAACCTAATTTGTGCTCCTCTAACTCCACCTTCTAGTAAGTTTATACACACTGTCATATCCTACCATTTTGATAGATTGGAGAAAATGTGGATGTAATGTTAATAATTTGGTTGTTATTCCATTGGTTACTTCGAGGCTGATGCCCCAATGACAGTGGCCCACACTCATTGAATATGGTGCTTTTAAATATTAGAGCAATCATTAGTAAAACCTTTCTCGTGAATGACCTCATTACTGAGACATGGCTCTCTTCAGACTGTAGTGCCGCTCTTACTGAAGCCTCCCCTCCAGACTGCAGCTTTTAATACTCAATCAGACAACGGAAAAAGGGTGGGGGAACAGCCTCTATTTTTACTAATGCTCTCAGCTGTAAGGACATTCCATTTGGCGACTTTGGGTCTTTGAGCATCATTCTATACTGTTTAAATGTCAGCCACCAGGGCTGGCTATAAAACTGTATAGGCCACCAAAGCACTGTCCCACTTTCTTTACAGATTTCTCTGAACTATTGTCTATTGTCCTGATAAAATGATTGTGTTGGGCGATTTTAATATGAATGTTGACAAAGAGATTGACTCCAAGGCCATTGGAATTTATGAATCTTTTGAGCTCTATGGACTTTTCCCAACATGCTACTGGGCCCACCCACAAACATGGCCATACTCTGGACCTGGTTATTACCAAGGGTCTTTCTATTGACATATCCTCTGTTGTTGATGTTGCTTTGTTTGATCACCGCTGTGTATGTTTTACTACCTTGTTGCCCATAGCACAGGGTAATACTGAATGCATTATTAACCTTTTCACACGTACCAACAAACGGGTGTGATCATTCTACAGTGGTCCCTGCAGCGTACAATCAAACCGGTTTGATTAGAATGCTTATTTAGAACGTCCAGTTTCGATTGACGCAACAGTCAGCATTTGAGCTAGCCAAAGTTATGTCCTGAATGTGACCAGTTTATTTTTGGATGCAATGTTCAGACATTCACAGAAGTATCAACAGCATACACAATAATCCAAATCGGAAAATGTAGGCTACATTAGTCCTAGCGCTAACTGAGGAAAGATTGACGTAACCCAAGAGGTCATATGTAGAGAACTCTCGGCTGACAGAAACCACAATATGAATTAGCTAATAGCAATTACTATTTATAATTCATAGTTTGTGAGTGCCGCCATGTTTGTTTGTTCGCTTCAACCAAAGATAATTAGAGGAGAAAATATGAGTTTGGTCTGTTTGCAGTATGCATGTTGAAGGGGGTATGTCATCTAGGATCATTCACTTCCCTTCATTCACTTCCGGAAGTTTACAAGAAAGATGAAAAAACCATTCCTTTACCTCAGTATAACATCTTTGGTCTGACAGACGTTTACGTGACACCCAGAATGCATTGTATAATGTCAACAAACATGGCGCCACACATAGCTGGCAAATAGCTTAGCATTAGCTCAGTAAAATAAGTACAACCTTCAAAAAAGCATTTTACACACATCATAGGTGTCCATTACAATCTATGCAATAATCGGAATGAATTAGCTGTCACCAGTACTTGAAAACATGTGAATATAACTGTAAATGCCAGCCAGAAAATGTGCCAGTTCGTGCAAGACTGCACAAATTTCTGCAAACTTGATCTGCCGGAAACAATAGGGAAGTGCTTGGGCTCTGCTCAAAGAGAGAAGTTCAAGGGCTATTTTGATTTGTTTAATACTTTTTTGGTTACTACATGATTCCATATGTGTTATTTCATAGTTTTGATGTCTTCACTGTTATTCTACAATGAAAAAATAAAGAAAAACCCTTGAATGAGTAGGTGTGTCCAAACTTTTGACTGGTAGTTAATATACATATCCTTTAAAATATATACAGTGGGGAAAAAAAGTATTTAGTCAGCCACCAATTGTGCAAGTTCTCCCACTTAAAAAGATGAGAGGCCTGTAATTTTCATCATAGGTACACGTCAACTATGACAGACAAAATGAGAAAACAAATTCCAGAAAATCACATTGTAGAATTTTTAATGAATTTATTTGCAAATTATGGTGGAAAATAAGTATTTGGTCAATAACAAAAGTTTCTCAATACTTTGTTATATACCCTTTGTTGGCAATGACACAGGTCAAACGTTTTCTGTAAGTCTTCACAAGGTTTTCACACACTGTTGCTGGTATTTTGGCCCATTCCTCCATGCAGATCTCCTCTAGAGCAGTGATGTTTTGGGGCTGTCGCTGGGCAACACGGACTTTCAACTCCCTCCAAAGATTTTCTATGGAGTTGAGATCTGGAGACTGGCTAGGCCACTCCAGGACCTTGAAATGCTTCTTACGAAGCCACTCCTTCGAGGCTGTGGAGGGATCCTAGTTGTGGATTTAAAAGAAAACATGAATCATCAGTGTACAATGACACCTTTGTTTTTAAACCCTGGATTTCTAATCCCTTGATATTATTGTTGGAACTGATTTTAATAGCTAACATTTTGATGGCCATAATAAATACATATGCCGATAGTGGACAACCTTGTTTTACTCCTCTTGACAGTTTAAAACTTTCTGAGAAGTAGCCATTATTTTCTATTTTACAGCTAGTGTTATTATACATGATTTTAACCCATTTTATAAGAGATTCTCCAAAATTGAAATGTTCCAGGCATTTATATATAAACTCCAGTCGTACTTTATCAAAAGCATTTTCAAAGTCAGCTATGAATAGCAGGCCTGGTTTCCCAGATTTTTCATAGTGTTCTATTGTTTCCAGTACTTGCCTTATATTATCTCCAATGTATCATCCATGTAAAAAACATTTCTGATTAGAATGAATAATGTCTGACAATACCTTTTTTATTCTATGAGCTATACATTTTGCACACATTTTTGCATCACAACACTGAAGTGTAATAGGCCTCCAATTTCTTTAATGGACTGGATCTTTATATTTCACACTTGTATCCTGTTTCAGTAATAATGAAATAAGACCTTCTTGTTGAGTGTCTGATAATCTACCATTTACATAGGAGTGGTTAAAACATGCCAATAACGGTCCTCTGAGTATATCAAAAAAGGTTTGGTATACCTCAACTGGTATGCCATCCAGCCCTGGAGTTTCCCCGGACTTAAAGGCTTTAGTTGCATCAAGAAGTTCCTCCTCTGTAATTTCGCCTTCACATGAATCTTTCTGTACGGCTGTTAATTTTACATTATCAATAGAACAAAAATCCATACAATTAGCTTCAGTTAGAGGAGATGGAGGAGACTGAAACAAAAACATATGCTTAAAGTACTTTGATTCCTCTTTCAAAATATAATTTGGTGAATCATGGGTGACTCTGTCATATTTAACCAGTTTCAGTAAATTATTTTTGGTTATATTTCTATGTTGAAGATTAAAAATGAATTTGGTGCATTTTTCCCCATATTCCATCCAGTTTGCTTTATTTTTATAATATCTTACACTTGATCTTTCTTGAATAAGTTCCTCCATTTCTTTTTGTTTTTCCTCTAACTTATTCTGAGCCTCTATGGAACAGTTTTTATTGCTATCTATCTGTTCTGTTAGACCTTCTATTTCCTTTGTTAGTATGGACTCTTTTGACCTAAATTGCTTTTGTTTTAGAGATCAAATAAAATAAAATCAGGTGTAGACCTTACAGTGAAATGCTTACAAGCCCTTAACCAACAATGCAGTTTTAAGAAAAATAAGTGTTAAGTAAAGAAATAGATGAGTAAAACATAACAAATAATTAAAGAGCAGCAGTAAAATAAAATAACGGAAGGGAGGCTATATACAGGGGATACCGGTACAGAGTCAATGTTGGGGGGTACAGGTTAGTCGAGGTAATTGAGGTAATATGTACATATGGGTAGAGTTGAAGTGACTATGAATAGATAATAAACAGAGGGTAGCAGCAGCGTACAAGAGGGGGTGGGGTGGGGTTGGGTTGGGTTGGGTTGGGTTGGGTGGGGGGACAATGCAAATAGTCCAGGTAGGGACTGAGCACGCACCTCTGAGGGGCCCCCGTGTTGAGGATCAGCATGGCAGATGTGTTGTTACCTACCCTTACCACCTGGGGGCGGCCCGTCAGGAAGTCCAGGGTCCAGTTGCAGAGGGAGGTGTTCAGTCCCTGGTTCCTTAGCTTAGTGACGAGCTTTGAGGGCACTATGGTGTTGAATGCTGATCTGTAGTCAATGAATAGTATTCTCACGTACAGTTGATGTCAGAAGTTTACATACACTTAGGTTGGAGTTATTAAAGCTCATTTTTCAACCACTCCACACATTTCTTGTTAACAAACTATAGTTTTGGCAAGACGGTTAGGACGTCTACTTTGTGCATGACACAAGTAATATTTCCAACTATTGTTTACAGACAGATTATTTAATTTATAATTCATTGTATCACAATTCCAGTGGGTCAGAAGTTTACATACACTAAGTTGACTGTGCCTTTAATCAGCTTGGAAAATTCCAGAAAATGATGTCATGGCTTTAGAAGCTTCTGACAGGCTAATTGACATCATTTGAGTCAATTTGGTGGTGTATCTGTGGATGTATTTCAAGGCCTACCTTCAAACTCGGTGCCTCTTTGCTTGATTTCATGGGAAAATCCAAAGAAATCAGCAAAGATTGTAGACCTCCACAAGTCTGGTTCATCTTTGAGAGCAATCTGTACAAACAATAGTACGCAAGTATAAACACCATGGGACCACACAGCCGTCATACCGCTCAGGAAGGAGACGCATTCTGTCTCCTAGAGATGTACGTACTTTGGTGCGAAAAGTGCAAATCAATCCCAGAACAACAGCAAAGGACCTTGTGAAGATGCTGGAGGAAGCAGGTACAAAAGTATCTATATTTACAGTAAAACGAGTCCTAAATCGACATAACCTGAAAGGCCGCTCAGCAAGGAAGAAGCCAGACCACGGTTTGCAACTGCACATGGGGACACAGATCGTACCTTTTGGAGAAAGGTCCTCTGGTCTGATGAAACTAAAATAGAACTGCTTGTCCATAATGACCATCGTTATGTTTGGAGGAAAAAGGGGTATGCTTGCATGCCGAAGATACCATCCCAACCGTGAAGCACGGGGGTGGCAGCATCATGCTGTGGGGGTGCTTTGCTGCAGGAGGCCATAATGACCATCGTTATGTTTGGAGGAAAGAGGGGGTGCCTTGTGTAATGATGTCATGTCATAGTATCGTGTGGACCAGGTTAGAGTTGGTAGATAAGTGGCTTGTTGCCACATAGTCTGCATTCCTTATGTCAAAGGAGATTACTGATGTTGATCTTAGAAATTATTGATGGACAGGATATATTACTTGGGGGTAAAGGGTAATAACATCAAAGAAAGGGAGTGCCCATGGAGGTTTACCAGATGTTAGTGAAGAGACTTGTAACAGAGTGTATATATAGAGAGAGTGGATCTTTGTTCTGGAGTTGGAAGATGGCAGAAGCAGGGCTATGTCCTTTGTATGCTATAACTAACCATGGTACCATATTAAATATCTAATATGACCTCCCCATCAAAAGTGTACATCCTTACATCATTAAATTCATAATCACTTGATACCCTAGAAACTCATCATAACACCTTGTAAGCCGAAGAACACCATCCCAACCGTGAAGCACGGGGTGGCAGCATCATGCTGTGGGGGTGCTTTCCTGCAGGAGGGACTGGTGCACTTCACAAAATAGATGGCACCATGAGGAAGGACAATTATGTGGATATATTGAAGCAACATCTCAATACATCAGTCAGGAAGTTAAAGCTTGGTTGCAAATGGGTCTTCCAAATGGACAATGACCCCAAGCATACTTCCAAAGTTGTGGCAAAATGGCTTAAGGACAACAAAGTCAAGACATGGGAGAGGCCATCACAAAGCCCTGACCTCAATGCTATATAAAATGTGTGGGCAGAACTGAAAAAGCGTTTGCGAGCAAGGAGGCCTACAAACCTGACTCAGTTACACCAGCTCTGTCAGGAGGAATGGGCCAGAATTCACCCAACTTATTGTGCGAAGCTTGTGGAAAGCTACCTGAAACGTTTGACCCAAGTTAAACAATTGAAAGGCAATGCTACCAAATACTAATTGAGTGTATGTAAACTTCTGACTCACTGGGAATTTAATGAAAGAAATAAAAGCTGAAATAAATCATTCTCTCTACTATTATTCTGACATTTCACATTCTTAAAATAAAGTGGTGATTCTAACTGACAGAGAATTTTTACTAGGATTAAATGTCATGTATTGTGAAAAAATTAGTTTAAATGTATTTGGCTAAGGTGTATTTAAACTTCCGACTTCAACTGTAGGTGTTCCTCTTGTCCAGGTGGGAAAGGGCAGTGTGGAGTGCAATAGAGATTGCATCATCTGTGGATCTGTTGGGTTGGTATGCAAATTGGAGTGGGTCTAGGGTTTCTGGGATAATGGTGTTGATGTGAGCCATGACCAGCCTTTCAAAGCACTTCATGGCTACAGACGTGAGTGCTACGGGTCAGTAGTCATTTATGCAGGTTATCTTAGTGTTCTTGGGCACAGGGACTATAGTGGTCTGCTTGAAACATGTTGGTATTACAGACTCAGTCAGTGACATGCTGAAAATGTCAGTGAAGACACTTGCCAGTTAGCCAGCACATGCTCGGAGTACACATCCTGGTAATCCGTCTGGCCCTGCGGCCTTGTGAATGTTGACCTGTTTAAAAGTCTTACTCACATAGTCATCCGGAACAGCTGATGCGCTCAAATCAAATCAAATCAAATCAAATTTTATTGGTCACATGCGCCGAATACAACAGGTGCAGACATTACAGTGAAATGCTTACTTACAGCCCTTAACCAACAGTGCATTTATTTTAAACCAAAAAAGTAAAAATAAAACAACAACAAAAAAAGTGTTGAGAAAAAAAGAGCAGAAGTAAAATAAAGTGACAGTAGGGAGGCTATATATACAGGGGGGTACCGTTGCAGAGTCAATGTGCGGGGGCACCGGCTAGTTGAGGTAGTTGAGGTAATATGTACATGTGGGTAGAGTTAAAGTGACTATGCATAAATACTTAACAGAGTAGCAGCAGCGTAAAAAGGATGGGGTGGGGGGCAGTGCAAATTGTCCGGGTAGCCATGATTAGCTGTTCAGGAGTCTTATGGCTTGGGGGTAGAAGCTGTTGAGAAGTCTTTTGGACCTAGACTTGGCACTCCGGTACCGCTTGCCGTGCGGTAGCAGAGAGAACAGTCTATGACTAGGGTGGCTGGAGTCTTTGACAATTTTGAGGGCCTTCCTCTGACACCGCCTGGTATAGAGGTCCTGGATGGCAGGAAGCTTTGCCCCAGTGATGTACTGGGCCGTACGCACTACCCTCTGTAGTGCCTTGCGGTCGGAGGCCAAGCAGTTGCCATACCAGGCGGTGATGCAACCAGTCAGGATGCTCTCGATGGTGCAGCTGTATAATTTTTTGAGGATCTCATGCATGCTTCAGTGTTGCTTTCCTCAAAGCGAGCACAGAAGTGATTTAGCTCGTCTGAAAGGCTCATGTCACTGGGTAGCTCGCGGCTGTGCTTCCCTTTGTAGTCTGTAATAGTTTGCAAGCCCTGCCAAATCCGACGAGCGTCGGAGCCGGTGTAGTACGATTCGATCTTTGTCCTATATTGACGCTTTGCCTTTTTGATGGTTCGTCGGAGGGCATAGCGGGATTTCTTATAAGCTTCCGGGTTAGAGTCCCACTCCTTGAAAGCGGCAGCTTTACCCTTTAGCTCAGTGCGGATGTTGCCTGTAATCCATGGCTTCTGGTTGGGGTATGTACGTACGGTCACTGTGGGGACGACGTCGTCGATGCACTTATTGATGAAGCCAGTGACTGATGTGGTGTACTCCTCAATGCCATCGGAAGAATCCCGGAACTTATTCCAGTCTGTGCTAGCAAAACAGTCCTGTAGCTTAGCATCTGCGACATCTGACCACTTCCTTATTAACCGAGTCACTGGTGCTTCCTGCTTTAGTTTTTGCTTATAAGCAGGAATCAGGAGGATAGAATTATGGTCAGATTTGCCAAATGGAGGGTGAGGGAGAGCTTTGTACGCGTCTCTGTGTGTGGAGTAAAGGTTGTCTAGAGTTGTTTTTCCTCTGGTTGCATATTTAACATGCTGGTAGAAATTAGGTAGAACGGATTTAAGTTTCCCTGCGTTAAAGTCCTGGGTCACTAGGAGCGGTGCCTTTGTATTTACATTTTTACATTTTATTCATTTAGCAGACGCTCTTATCCAGAGCGACTTACCGTTTGCATGAGCGTTTTCCTGTTTGCTTATGGCCTTATACAGCTCATTGAGTGCAATCTTAGTGCCAGCATCGGTTTGTGGTGGTAAATAGACAGCAACGAAAACTATAGATGAAAACTCTCTTGGTAAATAGTGTGGTCTACAGCTTATCATGAGATACTCTACCTCAGGCGAAACCTTGATTATTAGATTTCGTGCACCACAAATATACACAGACCGCCACCCTTTGTCTTACCGGAAGGAAGCATAGAAATTGGTTTTTCTCCTTACGCGTGCAAATGCGTAGTCAGCACAGACATCTGACGTCATGACGCAACATTCAGCGGCAACTTTTCCACCTGCAAAGCCTCTTGCTCTTCCCAGTTCATAACGGTTGATTAGAAAGCACGTTTATACACGGTAGGTTGAGTCATGAAATCATATTTCGTAAGCAATATGTTGTTGGTGGTGTGTTTGATAATTGTATAATTGACCATTTGGTGGCTTTTGAGATTTATTCAACTTTGTTGTGGACGTAATGTGTTACGAAAGTCATTGGTAACTTAACTAGCTAGCTAATGGTAGTCACTTTTACTAGCTAGCTAGCGAGTGAGCTTGTGTTTTTGTTAAGTTTTGTAAGGGTAGTTCTGACATTGTCAACTAAGTCAGCGTATTTTCTCCCGGTTCATTTTGTTTAAAAAATACTTTTGTAGCCGCATGTGCAAGTGACTATTGGATATGTTTGTTTTATGCTGACATTGTGTCTTGGGATGGTGGCTAGCTATTTCTAACGGTTAGCTATTATTATTAGTAAGGTTATTTTCTTTCTTTGTCATAGTAATTGTGTTAGCTATTATGCTACTACTCGCTAACATGCGAACTTAGCTAGCCAACCACGTGCAATGCTATCTAACGTTGAATAGTACCAGGTAATCACTTCTGAACATTATGAACATTTTACTGGTCTCAACATTGAAAGGAACTTTGCATTTTCTCCCCAGCATTGTTTAAGTGAATTCACTCAACACCTGAAGGTTGGACTATTTATTTTACTGCTGCTGAGAAGTCATTCTAAGAGAATAGAGACTGGTATAAGGTTAATGTTAATATTGTTGGTGTCACAATATTCAACAAAATTGGTTGTGATAGTCAGCAAATCATAAATGTAGCACTAATAAAACTAGCCTTATGTGTCACAGTCCATTCTATGCATCACAGTCAAATTCTAATCATCATTTAGAGGTTTGCTAGATTGGCATTTTGTATTTCTCCCAGAGGTAACATTATTTAGACAGGCCTAATGTGCCTAGTAATGTTCTTGTCTTTTGTTTTTCCAGAGTTGCAATGAATGTGGAAATGCAAAGATTGCGGGAGGTCTTTTTCAAGAAGATCAGAACTGCTCAAGCATTATAAACTTAGTCATAGGCATTATGTACGGGGCCATTCATACCCATGTACTTATGCACATTTAAGACTTGGAATGCTTTACTGAGCCATGTCACACCCTGGCTCTGGGACTCATTATGTTGAGCCAGGGTGTGTTCATTCTTTGTGTTTATTCTATGTGTTTATTTCTATGTTGGGGGTTCTAGTTTGTTGATTTCTATGTTTGCCTGAGTGACTCCCAATCAGAGGCAACGAGTGTCAGCTGTTGGCTGGTTGTCTCTGATTGGGAGCCATATTTAAACTGTCTGTTTTCCCTTTGTGTTTGTGGGTTTTTGTTCCGTGTTCGGTCATTGTCACCGTGGACTTCACGAGTCGTTTCTTGTTTTGTATTGTGTTTACACTTTAACTAATTAAAGTATGTTCGTTCATCACGCTGCGCCTTGGTCTACTCCTTACCTCGATCGTGACAAGCCATCTGTCAAGAAATCACCCTGCTCCGCAATCCCCACTAACCAAAGCTCTATCTACGTTCAGGTGCCATAACTGTGGTCATAATCAACTTTCTACAGAAAGAGAATATTTTCAACATATTTTCCAACATCTGAAAAATCATGAGACTGTAATTTGTACGTTTTTCGGGATTGTGCATACAAAACCAATATTTATGAGAATTTCAAAAGTCATAAACACAGAAAACACTTCAATGCTGTGAATGACTTTAAACCTGGGATTGTGGAAAGAAAGACAGTAAGTTGATCTGGTGAAGAATCATTTGACAGTGTTCCTGCTCAAATTTCAAATTGTGAGAATATATCTTGTAATGAAGTGAATGTGGACCCCGGATTTGAGAATTAAAGTTCTGAAGACTTAGCAAAAGATATTGAGCTTAAAATTGCTTCAGTCCTTCTTAAGTTAGAAAATATTTTTCTTGCATCAAGTGCAGCCATAGATGAGCTCCTGCAGGAGTTTCAATATTTGATCAGTTCTGTATCTTTGCCTATTACACAGAATACTATAAACAAAATACTACAGGATAACTGTTGCCAAGTCGACCAATCAGTTGATCAAGAGCTAGCCAGTGCACTGTGCAAGTCAAACCCCATTCAAAAAGCAATAGGACCCAGAGGTTCACTCTCCACTGCTTGGAGGCGAAATGGTTACTTTAAGAGACACTTGAATGTTGTGGAACCAGTAGAATACATACTTGACTCAGAAAATAAGAAGTAATTCCAATATATTCCTATTTTAAAGTCCTTACAGCAGATTCTTACTTGTCCAACTATTCTAGATCAGGCTGGCCATTTTAATACCATAGATCAACAGACACCCAGCTCTGAGCAGGTATACAAATCCCTCTTTGATGGTGTCTTTTTAAAAGAAAATGAATTGCTATCCAAACAGGACAGTATCTTGTTGATATTATATATTGATGACTTTGAAATTTGCAGTCCCCTCGGTACGTCTAGAAAGAAACATAAAATCTGTGGCATTTATTGGGTTTTGGGTCATTTGCAGCCAGGTTGTCAGTCCACTTTGTCGTCTATATATTTGGCTTCTTTAATCAAAAGTAATGATGTGAAGTGCTATGGTTATGAAAAAGTTTTAGAACCTCTGATTAGTGATCTTGTACATTTAGAAGAGAATGGGGTCTTTGTCTCGAAGTTGGGCAGAACAGTGAAAGGCACAGTTCAGTGTGTTGTCGCAGACAACCTTGGTGCACACGGTATTGCAGGATTTCTTAAGAATTTCACAGGGGCGTACACCTGTAGATTTTGCACTGCAGAGAAGTTAGAATATCAGCCAAAATAAGTTAGAAGTGGAGCTTTCTGTCTAAGAACTACGGAAATTCGTGCAGGTCACCTGAGGGTGCTTGAGGAAAGCAACTGTCCAACTATTACGCTGTGAATTTTTTTGTGTGTTTTGTCAAAGCACCTCTCCTATTTTGATGTGACCACTGGTTTTCCTCCAGATATTGGTCGTGATCTCTTTGAAGGCATTGTCCCTTTTGAGCTTGCACTGTGCCTCAATGTATGCATC
This sequence comes from Coregonus clupeaformis, assembly GCF_020615455.1. Taxonomy (NCBI): domain Eukaryota; kingdom Metazoa; phylum Chordata; class Actinopteri; order Salmoniformes; family Salmonidae; genus Coregonus; species Coregonus clupeaformis. Next base: position 4,108,580 of record NC_059222.1, read on the forward strand.
ACAAAAAAGCACTTCAGTTTATCCACTTTGAACAAGGCAATAATAACTTATCCTTTTAAGTGTACTGACAAAACTAATCGGCCACTTACTTTTGGATCAAGAAAAACTGTTGGAGGAAATGCCCATGAGAACTGGAGTCTGCTGAGATTTGTACCTTTTTTGATTGGGCAGACCGTTCCCTTTGAGGAACCAGCTTGGCAAATCTTAACAGACCTAAAGGACCTAGTGGACCTTCTAGTTACACCTATTCATACTGAGGAATCCATTGCGTATCTTGACTTTAAAATCTCAGAACACAGAATAAGATTTAAAGACCTTTTACCTGACTCTGACCTTAAGCCTAAACACAATTTCTTAGAACATTATCCACAATTGATACACCAGTTTGGACCACTAGTTGGACTATGGACAATGCGTTTTGAAGCCAAACATACACTACCGATCAAAATGTTTTGAACTCCTACTCATTCAAGGGTTTTTCTTTATTTTTACAATGTTTTATTCTTTGAGTGTGTGCAAGGAAGTTCCAGGTAGCTCCTAACATAAACAAACCATTCAAAGTTCAAATATACCTCTAAATAGTTTGGTTTATTCATACAGGTTGCCAGAAAAAACACTTTGATTTTATACTATGGGGAAAATGTTGTTTACATAAGGGGTTGTCTTTCTTGAGCTTTCACTTATAGGCCAAGTTCATCAAAACATTTTCGAAGTGGTAATTTAAATCCTAATGCAGTTTGATCAACACGATGTCTGCCAAAGTGTAGAATCTTTGTTGCAAACTGCAAAGCTCACAATAACCAAGACTATGAAGTTATTGCTCGGGTCCTAAAATGTTATGTTTTTACGATTTGATTTTGGTTACAGATTTGAGCTCATTTGAGTGTGTGTGCAAGGAAGCTCCAGGTAGCTCTTAATAAAAAGCAACCATCATGGACCCTAACAGCTGAATATTAAGTGGAATGGAGCATTTTCTTGCTGTGCTGTTGGTTAGAGAAGACGTCATATCGTCGCTGTCGAGTGAAAGTATTGTATCTTCAAATATCAGCAAATTCTATTTAGAATGTTTTTTCAATGTTAATGAATGGTCAAATTTTAATTAGGTTGTATTTTAGATAAGTGTCGTTGCTCCTAGAGCTGTGAAATTTTACGTGGTTAAAAAAGGGTTTTCCTTCCTTTCAATTTATATGTAAAAAAATATATCTTCACATTTGGAGTTACAAGGGTTTCACCCGACAGCAACGCTATGCTCTGTCTTGGAAAAGATTGTTAAATGTCCAACAGCACTCTACTTACCATTTGTATGGTAGCTTCTACAATTTTATTGAAGTTCAAATACCGTACCTGGAAACTATTCTGTTTATTAATGCAGGTTGCAAATTCACTTATTTTTAAAAGGAATTCTGTCGCAAATATTGAATGTTTAATAAGAAGAAGTGTTACGTTTGTTTACATACTGTATATGTATTTGCACTGTGTTCAAAAGCACTTTATTGGTCTAATAAATGTGAGACTTGAAGAAATTCTATGTTTTGTCATACTTACAGTGGGGGAAAAAAGTATTTAGTCAGCTTCCAATTGTGCAAGTTCTCCCACTTAAAAAGATGAGAGAGGCCTGTAATTTTCATCATAGGTACACGTCAACTATGACAGACAAATTGAGATTTTTTTTCTCCAGAAAATCACATTGTAGGATTTTTTATTAATTAATTTGCAAATTAAGGTGGAAAATAAGTATTTGGTCACCTACAAACAAGCAAGATTTCTGGCTCTCACAGACCTGTAACTTCTTCTTTAAGAGGCTCCTATGTCCTCCACTCGTTACCTGTATTAATGGCACCTGTTTGTACATGTTATCAGTATAAAAGACACCTGTCCACAACCTCAAACAGTCACACTCCAAACTCCACTATGGCCAAGACCAAAGAGCTGTCAAAGGACACCAGAAACAAAATTGTAGACATGCACCAGGCTGGGAAGACTGAATCTGCAATAGGTAAGCAGCCTGGTTTGAAGAAATCAACTGTGGGAGCAATTATTAGGAAATGGAAGACATACAAGACCACTGATAATCTCCCTCGATCTGGGGCTCCACACAAGATCTCACCCCATGGGGTCAAAATGATCACAAGAACGGTGAGCAAAAATCCCAGAACCACACGGGGGGACATAGTGAATGACCTGCAGAGAGCTGGGACCAAAGTAACAAAGCCTACCATCAGTAACACACTACGCCCCCCTGTTTAAGCCAGTACATGTCCAGGCCCGTCTGAAGTTTGCTAGAGTGCATTTGAATAATCCAGAAGAGGATTGGGAGAATGTCATATGGTCAGATGAAACCAAAATATAACTTTTTGGTAAAAACTCAACTCGTCGTGTTTGGAGGACAAAGAATGCTGAGTTGCATCCAAAGAACACCATACCTACTGTGAAGCATGGGGGTGAAAACATCATGCTTTGGGGCTGTTTTTCTGCAAAGGGACCAGGACGACTGATCTGTGTAAAGGAAAGAATGAATGGGGCCATGTATCGTGAGATTTTGAGTGAAAACCTCCTTCCATCAGCAAGGGCATTGAAGATGAAACGTGGCTGGGTCTTTCAGCATGACAATGATCCCAAACACACCGCCCTGGCAATGAAGGAGTGTCTTCGTAAGAAGCATTTCAAGGTCCTGGAGTGGCCTAGCTAGTCTCCAGATCTCAACCCCATAGAAAATCTTTGGAGGGAGTTGAAAGTCCGTGTTGCCCAGCGACAGCCCCAAAACATCACTGCTCTAGAGGAGATCTGCATGGAGGAATGGGCCAAAATACCAGCAACAGTGTGTGAAAACCTTGTGAAGACTTACAGAAAACGTTTGACCTGTGTCATTGCCAACAAAGGGTATATAACAAAGTATTGAGAAACTTTTGTTATTGACCAAATATTTATTTTCCACCATAATTTGCAAATAAATTCATAAAAAATCCTACAATGTGATTTTCTGGATAATTTTTTCTCATTTTATCTGTCATAGTTGACGTGTACCTATGATGAAAATGACAGGCCTCTCTCATCTTTTTAAGTGGGAGAACTTGCACAATTGGTGGCTGACTAAATACTTTTTTCCCCCACTGTAGGTGTTTGTAAACCAACCTAATATTCTGTTTAGCAGGAAATTACCAATTTAAGTAACACAGTTGGGTTCCTCCAATCCGGGGATTTGCTTTCATCCAAGTTGATTTTTTTGGTTGGAATTGAATAGTATTTTAGTATCATCCAATAGGCTTTGATAAAAGTATGAAAATGTATGCACTCACTAACTGTAAGTTGCTCTGGATAAGAGCGTCTGCTAAATGACAAAAAATGTAAAAAAATAAATTACAATATCGTTGCCCACGTGGAAATTCAGTAAGAGTAATGTACAGTGCTATGAAAAAGTATTTGCCCCCTTTCTAATTTTCTCTACTTTTGCATATTTGTGATACTGAATGTTATCAGAACTTCAACCAAAACCTAATATTAGATAAACGGAACATAAGTGAACAAATAATACAACAATTACATATTTATTTCATAAACAAAGTTATGCAACACCCAATTCCCCTGTATGAAAAAGTAATTGCCCCCTTACACCCAATAACTGGTTGTGCCACCTTTAGCTGCAATGACTCCAACCAAATGCTTCCTGTAGTTGTTGATCAGTCTCTCACGTCGCTGTGGAGGAATTTTGGCCCAGTCTTCCATGCAGAACTGCTTTAACTCAGTGACGTGTGGGTTTTCAAGCATGAACTGCTCGTTTCATGTCCTGCCACAACATCTCAATTGGGATTAGGTCTGGACTTTTTAGCAATTTTCATGTAGACTTGATTGTGTGTTTTGGATCATTGTCTTGCTGCATGACGCAGCTGCGCTTCAGCTTCAGCTCACAGACGGATGGTCTGACATTCTCCTGTAGAATTCTCTGATACAGAGCAGAATTCATGGTTCCTTCTATTAAGGCAAGTCGTCCAGGTCCTGAGGCAGCAAAGCATCCCCAAACCATCACACCACCACCACCATGCTTGACCTTTGGTATGATGTTCTTCCTGTGGAATGCAGAGTTTGGTTTTCGCCAGGCATTACTGGAACCATGTCGTCGAAAAAGTTATACTTTTGAATCATCTGTCCATAGAACATTCTTCCAAGAGTCTTGATGATCATCCAGGTGCTTTTTGGCAAACTTGAGTCAACTTTTTGGACGAGATGGGTTCCATTATGCCTTGCGAAAACCAAACACTGCATTCCACAGTAAGAACATCATACCAAAGGTCAAGCATGGTGGTGGTGGTGTGATGGTAGTAGTATATTTTACCCCCTAGTCCTTTTTCCACACAACTTCATCTAAAATTGTTGAATGAGTGTCCTTTAAACAATAGATATTATATTCCTTCTCTTTGAGCCATGTAAATATTGTTCTTATTTTCTTATTATCTGCTAAGCCATTACAATTATAACTGGCTATACTTATTTACCATAATGAGATACAAGTTTCAAATCTATTTATCATAATATATGTTTGTAAATGTACCATTAAAAAGTACCATAGTGATTGAGTGTCCATATAGCAGTGCCATGATATTTGCATTGCTACTAAGTAACCCTCCAACTGTTCTCCACTATTCCACCCGCTAAAACCCCTCCCCATCCCAAGTTAGATTGTCATCCCAGTGACCGTCCACTCGGATCCCTAGGCCCCCTGAGAGGCCAGGACCCATTATACAAAAACAGCACACGGTGCCACCCACAGAACAGAAGCAGATCAACAGCTAAAAGTATTTCCAATGCTCTCACCTCAATTTGCTTTATAATTTATATAGCTATTAAAAATGTATATCAATTCATATATCTTGCGTATCTTAATTGCCATCATTAACAATTAATATGTGTAATAATACCGGCGGTTCATGCAAAGGATTGTTACCTATAACCAGGATTGCCATTGCATTACATTACATTTTTGTCAAGCAATTATTATTTCAGCAAACAATTATTGTGATTCATCCTATTTTGTCCCTAATATCCTTACCCCCTTGCAACAGATGTGGGATACACACACACACACACACACACACACACACACAAACACACACACACACACACACACACACACATACTCTTATACACTCAACCCATTTCCCCCACAATCAACCATAAACTCAGATGCTCAACAGTTGTTGCATCCCAGAGCCCAACTCAAGAAAGATTTACGAATGCATATACAGTTACAAATGTTTGAGAAAGCATGCAAGATTGAGCAAAAATGGATTAACCAATGTCAAGTCCTAGGTGATGGAGATCAGATCCACCCCCTTCCCCTGAAACACACACACACACTGGTCCCCCGTTGTAACCATTTTCCAAAGTATCTCTGTGCAGTCAGACTTTCGATTAATTTATGCCACCAGGGCCACAATAATATATCCCCTCTTTGATTGACCTAGTGTGACCCCCTCCCCATGGGTTACCGCAGCCAGTGTTGCCAGCACTGCCACTACCTGGGTGGGGGTACCCCACCGGAATCCCCACCAGCTAGGTACAAGGTCGTCAAGGTTCTCATTAGCAGCTTTGAGAATTTCCTTCTATATTATGCTCTCCCATCAGGGGGCTCTGGCTTTGTAGGACCAACCCTGCCAGGCAGGCTCAAAATCTTGAGGGGGCGGTGCATTCCGATTATTGCATAGATTGTACTGGACACCTATGATGTGTGCAAAGTACTTTTTTTAAGGTTGTACTGATTATAATGAGCTAATGCTAAGCTATTTTCCAGCTATGTGTGGCGCCATGTTTGTTGAAATTATACAGTGCCTTCGGAAAGGATTCAGACCCCTTGACTTTTTCCACATTTTGTTACGTTACAGCCTTATTCTAAAATGGATAATAATTTGTTAAAATCCTCATCAATCTACACACAAACCCCATAATGTCAAACCAAAATTGAGCTCAAGTGCATCCTGTTTCCATTGATTATCCTTGAGATGTTTCTACAACTTGATTGGAGTCCACCTGTGGTAACTGAGCAATCAGGGGAGAAGGGCCTTGGTCAGAGAGGTGACCAAGAACCCGATTGTCACTGACAGAGCTCTAGAGTTCCTCTGTGGAGATGGGAGAACCTTCCAGAAGGACAATCATCTCTGCAGCACTCCACCAATCAGACCTTTATGGTAGAGTGGCCAGCTGGAAGCCACTTCTCAGGCCAAGCCAGAGCCAGGACTTGAACCCGATCAAACATCTCTGGAGAGACCTGAAAATAGCTGTGCAACAACGCTCCCCATCCAACCTGTCAGAGCTTGAGAGGATCTACAGAGAAGAATGTGAGAAACTCCCCAAATGCATGTGAGCCAAGCTTGTAGCGTCATACCCAAGAATACTCTATGATGTAATCGCTGCCAAAGGTGCTTCAACAAAGTACTGAGCAAAGGGTCTGAATACTTACAGTGGGGAAAAAAAGTATTTAGTCAGCCACCAATTGTGCAAGTTCTCCCACTTAAAAAGATGAGAGAGGCCTGTAATTTTCATCATAGGTACACGTCAACTATGACAGACAAAATGAGAAAAAAAAATCCAGAAAATCACATTGTAGGATTTTTAATGAATTTATTTGCAAATTATGGTAGAAAATAAGTATTTGGTCAATAACAAAAGTTTCTCAATACTTTGTTATATACCCTTTGTTGGCAATGACACAGGTCAAATGTTTTCTGTAAGTCTTCACAAGGTTTTCACACACTGTTGCTGGTATTTTGGCCCATTCCTCCATGCAGATCTCCTCTAGAGCAGTTATGTTTTGGGGTTGTCGCTGGGCAACACGGACTTTCAGCTCCCTCCAAAGATTTTCTATGGGGTTGAGATCTGGAGACTGGCTAGGCCACTCCAGGACCTTGAAATGCTTCTTACGAAGACACTCCTTCGTTGCCCGGGCAGTGTGTTTGGGATCATTGTCATGCTGAAAGACCCAGCCACGTTTCATCTTCAATGCCCTTGCTGATGGAAGGAGGTTTTCACTCAAAATCTCACGATACATGGCCCCATTCATTCTTTCCTTTACACGGATCAGTCGTCCTGGTCCCTTTGCAGAAAAACAGCCCCAAAGCATGATGTTTCCACCCCCATGCTTCACAGTAGGTATGGTGTTCTTTGGATGCAACTCAGCATTCTTTGTCCTCCAAACATGACAAGTTTAGTTTTTACCAAAAAGTTATATTTTGGTTTCATCTGACCATATGACATTCTCCCAATCCTCTTCTGGATCATCCAAATGCACTCTAGCAAACTTCAGACGGGCCTGGACATGTACTGGCTTAAGCAGGGGGACACGTCTGGCACTGCAGGATTTGAGTCCCTGGCAGCGTAGTGTGTTACTGATGGTAGGCTTTGTTACTTTGGTCCCAGCTCTCTGCAGGTCATTCACTAGGTCCCCCTGTGTGGTTCTGGGATTTTTGCTCACCGTTCTTGTGATCATTTTGACCCCACGGGGTGAGATCTTGTGTAGAGCCCCAGATCGAGGGAGATTATCAGTGGTCTTGTATGTCTTCCATTTCCTAATAATTGCTCCCACAGTTGATTTCTTCAAACCAAGCTGCTTACCTATTGCAGATTCAGTCTTCCCAGCCTGGTGCAGGTCTACAATTATGTTTCTGGTGTCCTTTGACAGCTCTTTGGTCTTGGCCATAGTGGAGTTTGGAGTGTGACTGTTTGAGGTTGTGGACAGGTGTCTTTTATACTGATAACAAGTTCAAACAGGTGCCATTAATACAGGTAACGAGTGGAGGACAGAGGAGCCTCTTAAAGAAGAAGTTACAGGTCTGTGAGAGCCAGAAATCTTGCCTGTTTGTAGGTGACCAAATACTTATTTTCCACCATAATTTGCAAATAAATTCATTAAAAATCCTACAATGTGATTTTCTGGATTTTTTTTTCTCAATTTGTCTGTCATAGTTGACGTGTACCTATGATGAAAATTACAGGCCTCTCATCTTTTTAAGTGGGAGAACTTGCACAATTGGTGGCTGACTAAATACTTTTTTTCCCCACTGTATGTAAATGTAATATTTCCGTTTTTTACAGTACCAGTCAAAAGTTTGGACACAGCTACTCATTCAAGGGTTTTTCTTTATTTTTACTATTTACTATATTGTAGAATAATAGTGAAGACATCAAAACTATGAAATAACACATATGGAATCATGTAGTAACCAAAAAAGTGTTAAACAAATCAAAACATATTTTTTATTTGAGATTCTTCAAATAGCCAGCCTTTGCCTTGATGACAGCTTTGCACACTCTTGGCATTCTCTCAACCAGCTTCACCTGGAATTCCAAAAGTCTTGAAGGTGTTCCCACATATGCTGAGCACTTGTTTGCCTGCTTTTCCTTCACTCTGCAGTCCAACTCATCCCAAACCATCTCAATTAGGTTTAGGTCAGGTGATTGTGGATGCCAGGCCATCTGATGCAGCACTCCATCACTCTCCTTCTTGGTAAAATAGCCCTTACACAGCCTGGTGGTGTGTTGGGTCATTGTCCTGTTGAAAAACAAATCATAGTCCCACTAAGCCCAAACCAGATGGGACGGCGTATCGCTGCAGAATGCTGTGGTAGCCATGCTGGTTAAGTGTGCCTTGAATTCTAAATAAATCACAGACAGTGTCACCACCAAAGCACCCCCACAACATAACACCTCCTCCTCCATGCTTTACGGTGGGAACTACACATGCGGAGATCATCTGTTCACCCACACTGTGTCTCTCACAAAGACATGGCGGTTGGAACCAAAAATAAACTATTATTCTACAATGTAAAATATTTTACAAATAAAGAAAAACCCTTGCATGAGTAGATATGTCCAAACTTTTAACTAGTAGTGTATATTATATAAATTAGCAAAAATGTCTAAAAACCAGTTTTTGCTTCATCATTATGGGGTATTGTGTGTAGATTGATTAGGGGGAAAAAATAATTTTATACATTTTAGAATAAGGCTGTAACGTAACAAAATGTGGAAAAAGTCAAGGGGTCTGAATACGTTCTGAAGGCCTTACTCGGATGACCTAGTTTTACCCTAACACAGTGGTGTTAGTAAATTCCTGGTTTACAGGCTGGCCTACAAAGTGATGTGTAATTCCTACTGGAATCCAGCCAGAGTTAGGCTATTCAACAGTTTGAATTTTTATTCACCCACAATTTGCATTCAGAATGACTGTCAGGGGTTAGGAGCATTGATAAAGGAGACTACCTAAACCATTTAAACTGGAACAACCATTTCAGTAGTGGGTGAAAAAATCGAACTAACTGATTCACTTACGTTATTTCGCTTTGTGCAGCATAGATTAATCAATCAATCAAAAACACAGATATTAAAAACTATCCTAAAAACAAAAACCTGCAGTAGAGTATGCTGGTCAGTATGATAATGATGGGCGTGGTTTTGTTTATTAACACTAACACTGGGGTTATTTTACACCACTGAGTTTTAATTTAACTCCCCAGATGAACAGTTGAACAATTTTCAGTGTAGAACACACGCAACACCCAGATTGAACAACAGTATTTTTAACAACAGCTTAAAATGCAACAACAGCTGGTGTTCAGTCCGATCATGGTAACACAAATTAACACCAAAAGCTGCTTACACCAGGATATGAACACTGGCGATTTTGCTGTGCAGCAAAGCCATTTTAGAGATAAAATTGACTACCATCCATTATAGCATTTTTAATCATTTCAACAATATTACAAAAATTACTTTAGGTCTGCTTCAATGTATTTTATAGGAAGGTAAGCGTTATTGTATATAAATATATATATATATATACACTGCTCAAAAAATGAAGGGAACACTAAAATAACATATCCTAGATCTGAATGAATGAAATAATCTTATTAAATACTTTTTTATTTACATAGTTGAATGTGCTGACAACAAAATCACACAAAAATGTTCAATGGAAATAAAATGTATCAACCCATGGAGGTCTGGATTTGGAGTCACCCTCAAAATTAAAGGTGGAAAACCACACTACAGGCTGATCCAACTTTGATGTAATGTCCTTAAAACAAGTCAAAATGAAGCTCAGTAGTGTGTGTGGCCTCCACGTGCCTGTATGACCTCCCTACAATGCCTGGGCATGCTCCTGATGAGGTGGCGGATGGTCTCCTGAGGGATCTCCTCCCAGACCTGGACTAAAGCATCCGCCAACTCCTGGACAGTCTGTGGTGCAATGTGGCGTTGGTGGATGGAGTGAGACATGATGTCCCAGATGTGCTCAATTGGATTCAGGTCTGGGGAACGGGTGGGCCAGTCCATAGCATCAATGCCTTCCTCTTGCAGGAACTGCTGACACACTCCAGCCACATGAGGTCTAGCATTGTCTTGCATTAGGAGGAACCCAGGGCCAACCGCACCAGCATATGGTCTCACAAGGGGTCTGAGGATCTCATCTCGGTACCTAATGGCAGTCAGGCTACCTCTGGCGAGCACATGGAGGGCTGTGCGGCCCCCCAAAGAAATGCCACCCCACACCATGACTGACCCACCGCCAAACCGGTCATGCTGGAGGATGTTACAGGCAGCAGAACGTTCTCCACAGCGTCTCCAGACTCTGTCACGTCTGTCACATGTGCTCAGTGTGAACCTGCTTTCATCTGTGAAGAGTGGCGAATTTGCCAATCTTGGTGTTCTCTGACAAATGCCAAACGTCCTGCACGGTGTTGGGCTGTAAGCATAACCCCCACCTGTGGACGTTGGGCCCTCATACCACCCTCATGGAGTCTGTTTCTGACCGTTTGAGCAGACACATGCACATTTGTGGCCTGCTGGAGGTCATTTTGCAGGGCTCTGGCAGTGCTCCTCCTGCTCCTCCTTGCACAAAGGCGGAGGTAGCAGTCCTGCTGCTGGGTTGTTGCCCTCCTACAGCCTCCTCCACGTCTCCTGATGTACTGGCCTGTCTCCTGGTAGCGCCTCCATGCTCTGGACACTACGCTGACAGACACAGCAAACCTTCTTGCCACAGCTCGCATTGATGTGCCATCCTGGATGAGCTGCACTACCTGAGCCACTTGCGTGGGTTGTAGACTCCGTCTCATGCTACCACTAGAGTGAAAGCACCGCCAGCATTCAAAAGTGACCAAAACATCAGCCAGAAGTAGTCTGTGGTCACCACCTGCAAAACCAGTCCTTTATTGGGGGTGTCTTGCTAATTGCCTATAATTTCCACCTGTTGTCTATTCCATTTGCACAACAGCATGTACATTTATTGTCAATCAGTGTTGCTTCCTAAGTGGACAGTTTGATTTCACAGAAGTGTGATTGACTTGGAGTTACATTGTGTTGTTTAAGTGTTCCCTTTATTTTTTTGAGCAGTGTATATTTTAAATTATACAGGTTTTTCCACCATGTTTCCCACATGTTCAGACTACATTTTGAGATAATATGTGACAAAGTGCAGTTTTTTATTACCATTATAGGCTTTGTTTTATAGGTGACCTTAAGTCTGAATATTGATTAATTGACCCAATGGGTCATGAAATATGGTTTGTTGTCAACAATTAATTAATATTTTCCACCAAAAGAAGTCTTTTTAATAAAACATTGATGTACCCTATTCTTAGTTCACTGTACTTTTTACTGACATACAGTATGAACCGCCTGATTGAGTAAAAATAAAAAATAAATCTTGCTTTTTAGCCTTTTTACAGAACAAAAATGTAAAAAAAATCTTGCTTTTTAGCCTTTTTACAGAACAAAAATTTAAACAATTCTTGCTTTTGAGCCTTTTTACATTTTAACTATTTATTTTCATATTCGTACTCTTCAAGGTCTCTACTAACAGGAATGGTGCAATATGATGGATCCTATCACGATGTCGCCTTTTTCAATATAAAATAAACCCTGTATCACCAAATGTGTATATTTTCATTTACAATTGTATTTATCAATGAAATAAATAATAACGGCATGTCCAATAAAGCTATTGTTGAGTAGGCTACATTTAAAATTTTAGTCATTTAGCCGGCGCTCTTATCCAGAGCGATTTACAGTTAGTTTATTTTTCATACTTGCCCCCCTTGGGAAACGAACCCACAACCCTGGCGTTGCAAACGCCATGCTCTACCAACTGAGCTACATCCCTGCCGGCCATTCCCTCCCCTACCCTGGACGACGCTGGGCCAATTGTGCGCCGCCCCAGGCTACTTCCGTATCGTATCAACATTGTAAATAGACAGCGATTTTACCGTTAAAAAATGCCTTGGATGTTCAAGTTATCAGTACTGTAAATAGTAAATGTTTTCAAATAAAACAAATAGCCAATGCATTATCACACTGTAAATATTGCCAAATCATATCACAATTATAAAGTAGGCCTACTTATGATTCCTCCACAATGAATTCCTTAATAAGAAAACTGTCTGGACCAGATCATCTCCTTCATCCTCACTACTCTTCAAAATAGCGTCTAACGCTTGTTTTGTGGTGAACAATTTACTTTCCATATTTCTTCATGCACAAAACAAAGACAAACATAATATTTCTGCCTCAAAGGCGTGCTGATGGGGCAGCACCTCCGAGTTCCATCACTCACTGAGGCTTCGATATGAAACTGAGAATAAAAAATTGACTTTGGGTTAGTTGTGCGACGTCCTATGCCAAGTAGACAACAAAGTCTGTGATTGGGTAACAAAGTTTAGATATGTATACATCGAGATAAGATTGACTACCATTCATTGAGTGTCCAGGGAAATCCAGATTTGCTGTAAATCGCCTTATGTAGGCTGCCATATCCGGAACTAGACAAGGCATACCATTTTATTCAGCGGAATGTCAGCTTTCATTTAACAAAAAAAAAAACAGTACGTTTCTAACATTTACCGTTCAGATTGTATTAATATAAATAAAAACGATGCACAGGTACGTCAATTGACTTCATTTTTTTTTAAAGGGTTAAAGCAGTAAACATTGTTCAATGACTCTCATTGGGGGAGAGAGGGCTGGCTGGCTGGCTATCACACATTTTACTTGTGACTAATTATAAACTCTGGACCACATGCGGTCAAGTGACTCGACACGCGCAAAACACCGTCAACTTTTTAGTTTCTGCCTGAATTTGCGTGTGTGAATACACAACACTTTACAGTACCGCATGTTTTCTGGTAGGGACACTGAGTGGGATGCAATCTCATGCACAGCCAGCGACGACAGCTACAAAGCATTCCTAGCAAACAGTTTAAAGCACACTTATTCAATCTTCCATAATCAAAATTATACCAAATCATTATTTCATTTTCGCGCCTTATCAAAATGTACTTTGATAGCACTGGTAGAGTGAGGCTGCAGTAGGCTAGCCTTAAGGTGGTGCTGTATAGGAAATGTTCGAAACAAACACAGTACACAGACACACACACACAGCTTCACAGCAAGTGAGCTTGATATGTTTTTGAGTAGATCATTAATCCAGTGTGATGTCAATTGCATACCATACAATGCCCATATTATGCCAATTTAAAATATGGGTTAAACTAATTGGTTATTCTATATTACAGTGAACTTTGAGCTAACATCATTACATTTTAACACAGTAAAAATGGATGGTAAACATTTAGTCACATCTGCCACTAGTACATCCGTAATCCATTGTCATTAACATTGCAAAGCATAACAGGCCCATATTATGCCAGCTACAAGATAGGAAAAACACTAGTTTACTTTATATTACAGTGAAAATGAATTTGTTGCTGCAAACTTCCCGGAAGTATTTAGCAAATTTGCTGCAAACTAAATAGTGTGCCACAAAATGTTGCCAGAAGTTTGTAAACATTTGCCACTAATGGTGAATCTGCTGCAAACCTTTGGCAACAATAATATTTAATGCCACTAGTGGCAAGCAGTTCACCAGATGTTTTTTTTTCTGGCAGACAATTCTCTCAAGATTCTATTTGAATTTGTGGCAACAACATTTAGTGCCACTAGTGGCAAACAGTATACTAGAAGTAGTTTCTGGTGTACACATGAGTTCCAAGAACATTAACAGTTGATGAACAATCAAGGGGATTAGAAACATCAGTTGGAAAATGGAAACCAAGCTATCTAGCTAGCTACAGTACCTACCAAAGTTGTCATGTGAGTGTCTAACTTATTAATTAAACTTCCTAATAAAATTTAACATTTTATTAGCTAAATGATGCCTAGTGAGCAATGTCATGCTTTATGGGATAGAGTGAAACACATTTTGTTGATACGCCACTGACTGACTGGCTAGCGCTTAGCTAGCTAATGTTAGCTATCATATTTTTTCACAATTCTTGAGCAAGTGTTGTTCCTTCTCTCTTTCTAGAAGCTAGAAAATACAGATTGAGGCCTTCAATCAAAGTGAGGACAGAGAAATATGTGTGCACCAGACAGGTCACCCAACGGGCACAGGTCTGTTGTACAGACCAGTGTTGTGTTAGAGACCACCTAAAGTGAGACCGATTCAAGACCAAGACCAGAACAAATCGAGTCCGAGTCAAGACCAAGACTGAAGGAGGTGTGAGACAGAGTCAAGACCTAGACCGGGAGGGGGACAAGGGTCCGAGACCGAGTCAAGACGAGACCAAAAAAATGCAAGTCCAATTCAAGACCATGATTGTAATTTTGTCAAATCACCACCATAGTCAAAGTGTCCAGTATATCTGTGTTCATATTTCAGAACAACATATGGATTCTTTAGACATTCAGAATAGTGAAAGAATGCATGCTGAGGGAAAATAGAGCCATTATTACTAACCCAAACACAGTGGAGAACAATGGGCCTTCTACGCCTTCAGAGAAGGGCTAAGGATTTATAAAATAAAGATCATTATAATATAATAATAATGATAATTGTATTATTATTTTCAATGATGTTCTGATGTAGTGTCTTCAGTTTTTGTTGGAAAGGAAAGGGTTAACACTGAAGAGAAAAAATATCCAATCAGGATTTTTCTTTGCTCGTCTCTGGGGAGATAAATCTATCTAGCTAAGTCAGCCATTGGCTAGGCTATCAGAAGCTAGACAAAGGCATCTGCCATTCAACTGTATTAGGGCAACATTTTGGAGTGACAGTGGAATCAACCAATCATATTTTGACTTAATGGGTGGGACCATTTTACAAAAACTTATGGAATATTTAAGGCCAACAGGTCACTGCATAATAGCGAGCAGTAGTTTTCCCATGGTCTAACTAGCTAGCTAGGGGGTACTGTCACGCCCTGGCTCTGGGACTCTGTTATGTTGAGCCAGGGTGTGTAGTTTCTATGTGTTTGTGTTCTGTGTTTAAGTTCTAGTTCATGTGTAGCTATGTTGGCCGGGGTGGTTCTCAATCAGAGGCAACGTGAATCAGCTGTTGCTTGTTGTCTCTGATTGGGAACCATACTTAGGTAGCCTGTTTTCCACAGTGTGTTGTGGGATCTTGTTCCGTGTTGGTTTGTGTAGGTAACCAAGGACTTCACATTATCGTTTTGTTGTTTTGTTTCATGTGGTGAAATAAATAAGGTATGTTCATTTATCGCGCTGCGCATTGGTCCACTTCCTTCAGCGATCGTGATAGCATGCTTGCTGTTGTTAGCCATCTCTTTGAAAATCACTTGTATGTGAAATAGTGTTTCATTTAAAGTGGAACTGACAGCATTTTAGCAACATGACATTTTATTATAATCTGTTCATATACACCCCCAGGAAGAATATGACACTTTTTAAACCATTTTCTGACAAGCGACCACTTAGATCACGTTTTCATATATTCTTTGAATGTTTGGGAATTAGGTAGACTAAGGCATTTGTGAATATTCTACAGCAATATAGAGTGGGAACGCGGCCATGAGTTTAGACAGTTAATAGACACTGCAGTAAATAAAACCGAATAAAAACATCTGTCTTGTCCAGGACCGGAGTCTACACAGACCTGTGCGCTATAGCAAATCAGAGCTACAGTAGGCCTTTATACAAACAAGCCATTTGCCATCATTCACTTTGAACCTTACGTGTTTACAGGCAGTTGCAACAGCGCAACTTTAGATCATTAGAACGCATTTGCCAAAAGCCACAAAATACACCTGCAAATATGTAAATACCACGGGAGTCCTCTTACATTTGGGAACATTACAGTCCTATTGATCAAACAACCATGAAAAGGTAGGCTCTCGCTCCCTCAGTTATGCACATCAACAACAACAAGATAAACAACTAATGCTAGCCAGAGCAAGATGAGCTAAAATCTTACAAAGGAACGTTAGATAAACCCTTTCAAACTTTTTCAGCTAGTTGGCCGTCAAAATTGCACTGATAAACTATGGGGAATTTTAGCCTCCTCGTCCTTCTGCAGATAGCCTGCCAATGCGTGGTTGTTCCAACCATAGCTTGCTAGCTAGCTAGCTACTTCCAGACACAAATGAGAGAACACATCACTCTGACCATTTTACTCACCGTAGCAGAGCTGGTTAGGCTGTTTACTTGACTACCTATTACTTTTTTTGCCTACGTTTACTGACACCGGTCATATTCAGCGGGTGTTGCACATTAGTAAATTCATCAGTTGTTCTGCCATCTGGTACACTCAGTTGAGAGTGCTCTGAAATTGGAGTAGATAGCCAGAGTGAATTTGCGAACGCAAGAGTTATGCTAACTGGATAACAGTCGTTCAAGCTAACGAAATGACACCTGCATCTCTAGCTGTGTATAGCCACCGAAAACGATATGAGGGGGAAAAGTCAGTCACTCACCCACTCCTCCAATGGCATGACATGACATCCTCCTAGCAGCTAGCTAGCTAACATTAGGCTCTGTGTTTTTAGATCGCTACATAAATAGATACGCTAGTATATTAGCCAAGTTATGACTGTAATCATTGCCCTTGCTAGTTTGATTGTATTGACATTCCCAGCGTTAGTTACATTCGTCCGTTTTTGTCCAGAATATTGAGTAATTGAAACTGAAACAGTGCATCCCGAATGGAGGCAGCAAACAATGTACCAGGCCAGCTGTGATTTACAACCTGATAGCAATATTTTTTGGACTACCAACAAATATATTGGTGAATTATATTAATCATGCATTGAACTGTATCCATCTAATCTGCAAACAATGCCTTAGTGTATGTCATGGAACGTTGAAACGTTAAAACCTCTTCTAAAGCTGGTTTTGTAGCATAAACTGAGAATTATATATTTTTGACTGATATTATGATTGTCTGTTTGTTTCATATCTGCAGAGTAGTTAAAACGCTCTCAGAACCACTTTAAACTTTAGGTCACCAGTTATTTTGTGTGGTAACATTAAATGTTTTTTGCAATGTGAAGTAATCGTTGGATTGGGAAATGCTTAATGGTTGTGTTTTTGTATTCTTATGATTGGTACCTACTGGCTTATTACAGTGGGGAAAAAAGTATTTAGTCAGCCACCAATTGTGCAAGTCCTCCCACTTAAAAAGATGAGAGAGGCCTGTAATTTCATCATAGGTACGCGTCAACTATGACAGACAAAATGACAAAAAAAATCCAGAAAATCACATTGTAGGATTTTTTATGAATTTATTTGCAAATTATTGTGGAAAATAAGTATTTGGTCAATAACATAAGTTTCTCAATACTTTGTTATATACCCTTTGTTGGCAATGACACAGGTCAAACGTTTTCTGTAAGTCTTCACAAGGTTTTCACACACTGTTGCTGGTATTTTGGCCCATTCCTCCATGCAGATCTCCTCTAGAGCAGTGATGTTTTGGGGCTGTCACTGGGCAACATGGACTTTCAACTCCCTCCAAAGATTTTCTATGGGGTTGAGATCTGGAGACTGGCTAGGCCACTCCAGGACCTTGAAATGCTTCTTACGAAGCCACTCCTTCGTTGCCCGGGTGGTGTGTTTGGGATCATTGTCATGCTGAAAGACCCAGCCACGTTTCATCTTCAATGCCCTTGCTGATGGAAGGAGGTTTTCACTCAAAATCTCACGATTCATGGCCCCAATCATTCTTTCCTTTACACGGATCAGTCGTCCTGGTCCCTTTGCAGAAAAACATCCCCAAAGCATGATGTTTCCACCCCCATGCTTCACAGTAGGTATGGTGTTCTTTGGATGCAACTCAGCATTCTTTGTCCTCCAAACACGACGAGTTGCGTTTTTACCAAAAAGTTCTATTTTGGTTTCATCTGACCATATGACATTCTCCCAATCCTCTTCTGGATCATACAAATGCACTCTAGAAAACTTCAGACGGGCCTGGACATGTACTGGCTTAAGCAGGGGGACACTTCTGGCACTGCAGGATTTGAGTCCCTGGCGGCGTAGTGTGTTACTGATGGTAGGCTTTGTTACTTTGGTCCCAGCTCTCTGCAGGTCATTCACTAGGTCCCCCCGTGTGGTTCTGGGATTTTTGCTCACCGTTCTTGTGATCATTTTGACCCCACGGGGTGAGATCTTGCGTGGAGCCCCAGATCGAGGGAGTGGTCTTGTATGTCTTCCATTTCCTAATAATTGCTCCCACTGTTGATTTCTTCAAACCAAGCTGCTTACCTATTGCAGATTCAGTCTTCCCAGCCTGGTGCAGGTCTACAATTTTGTTTCTGGTGTCCTTTGACAGCTCTTTGGTCTTGGCCATAGTGGAGTTTGGAGTGTGACTGTTTGAGGTAATGGACAGGTGTCTTTTATACTGATAACAAGTTCAAACAGGTGCCATTAATACAGGTAACGAGTGGAGGACAGCGGAGCCTCTTAAAGAATAAGTTACAGGTCTGTGAGAGCCAGAAATCTTGCTTGTTTGTAGGTGACCAAATACTTATTTTCCACCATAATTTGCAAATAAATTCATAAAAAATCCTACAATGTGATTTTCTGGATTTCTTTCCCTCCATTTTTCTGTCATAGTTGACGTGTACCTATGATGAAAATTACAGGCCTCTCTCATCTTTTTAAGTGGGAGAACATGCACAATTGGTGGCTGACTAAATACTTTTTTTCCCCACGGTATGTCAGAGTTTATGGACTGCTTATCCTTTAACATCATGCTGTGTGACTGCTGTCTTTCCATCAGCCGTATGCAGTGGTGTAGTGGTGCCTGGAGAACTGGGTATACTCTAAGTTAGCCAAGAAAAATCCCCCAAAATAAAAATACTATTCAGCTAACCATCCAAAAATCTCATAAAAAATTACTAAGCTGGTGTTTTTGGTGTAACAGTAACGTTATACTATGCTATTATATTTGGTTCTGTTATGTAGAATACTAATTCATCATTATGTGATCTTCCTAGACATTGATTCAGCTTTGATGTAACTTGACTAAGTGGCAGAGTGAAGCTCAGGTGCCTCTGGCAGCACTACACCCCTGCTCCCGCTGCACCGAACAAATAATTGAAGAGCATGCAGCCTATTCTTTTGCCTTGTGCAGAATTTGGTGATCCAGAAACGAGAGACCACATGTGCCGCTATTTTATCAACATCTGGGACTATTTGGCGAAGGAAACATTTCTAGTTGGTCTCAGGGAATGTAAAACAGGAAGGGAGGCTTTTAAAACGGGGTTGAGTGAAGTAGCAGCAAATATGTTGAATGAGCAACTAATGAGCATGTTTAGCTAAATTACCTTACATCTTTCAGTCTAATATGGCTATTTACTTACTTCTGTAGCTCTTTGTCAGAAGCTCACCTTTTGTAAGTAATTAGGCCTAACTGGCCTCTCCAAGTTTAGCTGGAATTTACCCAGAAAGGATTTGAGAAATGTGATTGGTCGACGACAGACCTATGATATTGTCCTAGGTCTGGTCTTGCGCTGTGCAGAATATCAGATCCCAACAACGATTGGAGAAGTGTTTAACATCACCAGTACCACATACTTATTATACACTATATATACAAAAGTATGTGGACACCCCTTCAAATTAGTGGATTTGGCTATTTCAGTCGCACCCGTTGCTGTATAAAATTGAGCACACAGCCATGCAATCTCCATTGACTAACATTGGCAGTTGAATGGCCTTACTGAAGAGCTCAGTGACTTTCAACGTGGCACCGTCATAGGATGCCACCTTTCCAACAAGTCAGTTCATCAAATTTATGCCCTGCTAGAGCTGCCCCGGTCAACTGTAAGTGCTGGTTTTGTGAAGTGGAAACATCTAGTAGCAACAATGGCTCAGCCATGAAGTGGTAGGGCTCACAGAACTGGACTGCCAAGTGCTGAAGCGTGTAAAAATTGTCTGTCCTCAGTTGCAACACACACTACCGAGTTCCAAACTGCCTCTGGAAGCAACTTCAGCACAAGAACTGTTCGTTGGGAGCTTCATGAAACGGGTTTCCATGGCTGAGCAGACGCACACAAGCCTTTTTAATTGTGCTATGTAGGCTATCCTGTATCTTCATAACAAATCAACTGAGATTATTACTATGCCTACTTAAATATTTGACACTGAAAGACTAATGTCTCTATTACCATGCCTACTTTGAGTATTATTATGAATGACTTGCTTATTGTGAAAGATTGGTTCCAACCCCTGCGCACAATATCACAATGTTCCCTCTAATTTATTTAAGCACTGAGCAAATTTCTGATCTGCTGAGTGCAAACTTGAATGTTGTGAAAATTCTGTGCAACTTCCAGCACGTTTACTGTGAACACTGAGGCTGTACCCGCTTTAACTTACAGTTTTAGCAGTGGCCATGTAGGCTACTGTGGCTATTTGATCATAATGTAGGACAACCAGAGTGGCCTACCATCAAACACAATAGAGAAAATGCATCCCATAACATTTTAACATGGAAATAGCTGTTCTATCATTCAGCCTACAGTAGCAGCCGATGTGTGGT
The DNA here is from genome assembly GCF_020615455.1 of Coregonus clupeaformis. Lineage (NCBI taxonomy): Eukaryota > Metazoa > Chordata > Actinopteri > Salmoniformes > Salmonidae > Coregonus > Coregonus clupeaformis. Next base: position 4,129,398 of record NC_059222.1, read on the forward strand.
GTTCAATGTAGGCCTACATTCCATGAGACTCTTGAAAAAAAAACATGCAGGGCTTGACATTAACCTGTTTATCCACACTGAAAATGTTGTTGTGCTGTTTGATGCAAGAAACAACTTTACAAAATAAAATGCATAATTATTCCCATACCATTATTACAGAGAATCAGACAAATTGTGCTACCTTCTGCCTATTGGCTACTTAGCTTATTCAAGCCTGTCTCAAAATACAACTTTTCAAAGATGTCTAGAAATGTATACATTTTGTGCTCTTGTAGGAAGCAATCACTCCCTTATTGCTGACTACAAATGATCTATAACTGGGCTAATAACTCACTAACTAGCAAAGGATATGAACAAAATGTGCCCACGTGGCTACATGCAGCTCTCGCTTTGATCTCAAAACAAGCGCATCTACTCACGACCGCTCATGCTGTAAACACAGTCCAGTTCAAAGTAAATGGCACAGATCCATACATGGTCTATTTGCATATAGGCCTACTGCAGCTCTAATTGTTTATGCCACACCGGTCTGGGTCTGTGTAGAGTATGGGCTGAGGAGTGCATGTCAATGCAATAGAATTCTACTCCGATGCATTCTGCCTACAACTAAATCTCTTGCATAGTGTGTTTTGTTTTGCTATGTTGCATTGAAAGTGGCTAATATTGTGTTGATTCGATCACAATTGCCACTTTAAAGGGAAACATTGATAGTGTTAACAGGGAAAACTCTAGAACAGTGGTCACCAACCTTCTCTGAGTCAAAATCACTTTGAGTCAAAATGCAAGCCGAGATCTACCGCTCAGATTATTTTTTTTACATGATTTAGGCCGATGCAACATAAACCAATTAAAAACAGTACTGTAGCAATGAGGTTTGTGCAGTAAGCTATAGGCCCAATACATTATCACCACATATTGGCTTTGTTTGAATTGCCCTGCCAATGCATTTAAAATAATTAGATTTCAGCATTTGAGGTAGGCTATATGATCACACCGGTAATAGATCCATTGTTGTATTACTCATGAAGCATAGCTGAGTGAGCATACATTGAAATAATTTGCTTTTTATTTTTATTTTACTGGGCTCATCGTGCCTGCATCTGATTGTCAGTCTCAGTGGAGGGAGAGAGCAGCAGACTGAGGGTCCGCCTCTCAACTTCCCTCCACTCTCCCTTTCCTCCACTGACACTGACCAAAAAGGGACACCATCTTCCAGATGATGGCGAAACTCGAGTCACACCGCATTATTTCTGCCTCATGCACGAATTCATGTTGTTACTCCTATGAACAGAGAAAGTGAAATATTCCTCGATATTAAAAAAGACCCAAGCCGCTAATAATAACAACGCAAGCCTATAGGTACACTTTCCTACTCATTCATTACTGCTGCAGTGCTTGTTGTAGTGCTGAGTGGAAATAGGAAAAACACGCATTTTATGGCTTATAAAAGTTGAATACAAAGTGTTCACAGTGCTGAGTAAGAACTTAAACTTGAACTCACTCATAAAAACAGCATCTCTTTGCTGGATTCGTTGACAGTCTCTTTCTAGTCATGGTTTTAAACGTTTTGAAATCTCACAGCATCAACTTTGCTGTAGCTTTCTTTTATGCCTGCTACATTACTGCAGACATGGTCATCAGAGCCATCCGATTGGCCAGCGGTAGGCCTATAGTGCTCCTGATTTGCTCTCTGGGCCCGCCGGGAAGGCAGAGTGTGTCCCTTCAGACACATGAAATTGTTCAAAATGGCAACAGTTCGCCTACATGGCGCTCAGGGCAGCTGAATCGAGTGCACAGACCGCCAACACCCCCAGACGAATACATCTAAATAGTAACACAAGGCTTTATCGTTGTTGTTTTTTTACAGAAATGTTTGGCAGTCGACTAGGAATGCCTTGGAGATTGACCGGTTGGTGACCACTGCTCTAGAATGTTGAGTGAACATCAATCTCTTCAATCTCATACTACTCTCTGTGGGCTGATATTTCTGCATGGCAGTCCCGGCAGTCTCGGGCTACATTGTTTGGAACCGTTTCAGGGAACCATAAAATAATGAACTTTTTCAAGGAACAGAAACTGTTACTGTTCCGGAACAGAACCGTTATTTTAAAAGCATGGTAACCGGTTATTAACTTTATTTTACGTTCCAGGCATTTTTTCTAGCCCAACAAAAAAACACAGCAAAGCCCTCACTCACGCTGTCACTCATTCCAGTGTCTGCCTGAAAGCTGAACATCTTTGCCAGTGTGTGCGTTTAGGCTACCTGCCCCTCCCCGAAGCATATACTACTGTATTGACCTTACAAGCGTGATTCAGAAGATAGGGAGAGAGATTTTTAATCTTTTTTTTGTGTATTTTACCCCCTTTTTCTCCCCAATTTCGATCTTCTCTCATCACTGCATCTCCCCACCTGGCTTGGGAGGCGAAGGTCAAGCCATGCGTCCTCCGAAATATGACCCGCCAAACCGCGCTTCTTAAAACCCGCCCGCTTAACCCGGAAGCCAGCCGCACCAATGTGTCGGAGGAAACACCATTCACCTGATGACCGAGGTCAGCCTGCAGGCACCAGGCCCGCCACAAGGAGTCGTTAGAGCACTATGAGCCAAGTAAAGCCCCCCCGGCCAAACCCTCCCCTAACCCGGACGACGCTGGGCCAATCGTGTGCTGCCCTATGGGATTCCCGATCATGGGATCAAACCCGGGTATGTAGTGATGCCTCTAGCACTGCGATGCAGTGCCTTAGACCGCTGCACCACTCGGGAAGCCCCCTGGATTAACTTTTTCAGTGATAGTTAAGGATACTATAGGCATTGTTATCACGTTTCACATTAGATTTATTAACAAATAAAAGGTACAACTTTTTTAATTTTGGTGCCGCTGTGCACACACAAGCGTGGTAGCTAGCTAGCTTAAGCTTGTTAGCTAGCTAGCTCAAATGACATTCAAAGTTCCTCCATAGAAGCCGCTCCTCCTAGGTATAATTCTGTGGACCTAATTCAGATAATGCATGTCATAACAAGATGCCCAGCGCTTCAAGCCTCCTTCTCAACCCCCTCTCTCTCTCTCACCCCACCTGCAAAATGTCAGTCTGATCTTGAGCCATAGGCTACACTTGTCTGTCCATCACTCATGTAAACAACTAGCTTGCCTGCTCTTTCCACACTGATTGATGTAATTTAGTGAGCTAAATGTAAAAAAATTGTTGATTTCACAGGTTAAAAAAAGAACAGAAAGAAACGATATCAACCTGTACTTTTTTTGGGGTTCGAACTGGTTCAGAACTTTATTTTGCTGTTTGGAACAGTGGAACGGAACGTGGTTCTGTTCAGAACGAAACGATTGGAAAATAATTTTGGTTCCAACTTGATTGTGAGACACTAATATATCGCATTATAATATGTTTACTTTGCCAACAAATGAGAGAGCTGAAATGAGAGAGCTGAAATGAGAGAGCTAAAATTATACATTTGAATTTGAGATAGGTTAAATGGAACACTAATTGAAATCTGGACACTGACAGGCCTATAACATCTCACATGTAGCCTAATATAAAATGAACTCCAGCAGAATTAAGTATTTCTTGCAGTGCAATGATACACCAAATGCTATTTTTGTCTCGGGAAAAGGAGTGGAACAATATGGTAAGATTAATTTATTTTGGCTGGGCACTTGAGGGGTGGCAGCATTGAAACAGGTTTATGGGACAGTCCCAATATCTTAGTTGGGCCATGCTGGTGGCTGAAGGTGTGTGTGTTTTTTAAGGGCGTTAAAGGCGCGTTACGGGGGTGGTATGATAGTATCAGGGACAACATCCCCTTCTTGGATGGGGGGAGCATTTCACGGGAGAGATATTGTAAGACAATTGGAGGTTTACTTAGAGTTAGTTGCAGCTGCAGTATCTTTAGCAGTGCATATATTATGGTACAGCTACATGGATAGATGTCAGGCATTGATTCTGGTAGTATTGGTAAGTATGGATAAATTCAAGCAGGGTGTCTAGCAGCTTGATCATCATGGTACTTTTTGGTAGTACGTTTACAGGCATATATTATGGTAAGTATAATTGAAACTTGTATCATATTATAGTAATTGGGAAATAAGTATAGCTAGTTATTATTGTAATGGTTTAGCAGATTATAAAAATAGACAATCAGTCTAGCTGGCTAAAAGAGAGAATATAATATCTATCGTTTACAGGAAACTCACTCTACAATTACAGATGAGGTTGTGTGGGAAAGGGACTGAGAGGGAGAAATATATTTCTGTCATGGGCAAAGAAACTCAAAAGGGGTGCTGCTGTGCTGTTTGCTGCTACTTGGCTACCTGCCAAACTATTCACGTTTTACTTTTAATAAACGTTTAATCAATCTCTGTGTTCAACAAATTTACCAACTTTTTAGTTTTGTCCTCACTCATCTTTTTTCGTTAAACTTTTTCACCCCGGACGTTTTATCCCGAGACAGAAGAGTCATTTTCCTGTGCGTTTTTGCTGCCAACTTTACTTTATTTTCCTTTTTTCCATCGCAACTTTTTTTTCCCTCATTCAACTTTTTCACTCCGGACGCTTTATCTGGACATGGTTCGTCAACATCTTCAACAGCCGAAGCTAAGTAGTAACATTAACATGATGTTTTCTAATTGCAGTCGCTGTACTCATAATATACAGGAGAACGATCGCCTTACGGCGAGAATAGCTGTGCTACAAGCCCAGCTTCAGACGCAATCGTTAGGCAAGGGTAATTTCAGTGTAGGAAAGGAAGAAACAGCGTCTGTGCCACCAGTAAGTACAGATAGTAACGTTAGTATAAATCCCCCCCGCACAGTCCCCGCAGCCGGACAACTTTCTCATGGCTTCTGGAGGGAAATACTGTTGGAATGATCAACCGGTGTCGCTCATTCAGCCGACAGAAACTTTCAACCGGTTTTCCCCATTATGTAGCGAGTCGGAGTCTGAGTCTGAGTCTTCTCTTGTCTCTACTCCTCCCGTTACGGGGTCTGAGACGCCGAAGGCTCCCACCATTAGCTCTGACAAATTGAAAACCCTAGTCATTGGCGACTCCATTATCCGCAGTATTAGACTTAAAACGAATCACCCAGCGATCATACACTGTTTACCAGGGGGCAGGGCTACCGACGTTAAGGCTAATCTAAAGATGGTGCTGGCTAAAGCTAAAACTGGCGAGTGTAGAGAGTATAGAGATATTGTTATCCACGTCGGCACCAACGATGTTAGGATGAAACAGTCAGAGGTCACCAAGTGCAACATAGCTTCAGTGTGTAAATCAGCTAGAAAGATGTGTCGGCATCGAGTAATTGTCTCTGGCCCCCTCCCAGTTAGGGGGGAGTGACGAGCTCTACAGCAGAGTCTCAGCACTCAATCGCTGGTTGAAAACTGTTTTCTGCCCCTCCCAAAAGATAGAATTTGTAGATAATTGGCCCTCTTTCTGGGACTCACCCACAAACAGGACCAAGCCTGACCTGCTGATGAGGGACGGACTCCATCCTAGCTGGAGGGGTGCTCTCATCTTATCTACCAACATAGATAGGGCTCTAACTCCTCTAGCCCCACAGTGAAATAGGGTGCAGGCCAGGCAGCAGGCTGTTAGCCAACCTGCCAGCTTAGTGGAGTCTGCCAATAGCACAGTCAGTGTAGTCAGCTCAGCCATACCCATTGAGACTGTGTCTGTGCCTCGACCTAGGTTGGGCAAAACTAAACATGGCGGTGTTCACCTTAGCAATCTTATTAGGATAAAGACCTCCTCCATTCCTGCCATTATTGAAAGAGATCGTGATACCTCACATCTCAAAATAGGGTTACTTAATGTTAGATCCCTCACTTCAAAGGCAGTCATAGTCAATGAACTAATCACTGATCATAATCTTGATGTGATTGGCCTGACTGAAACATGGCTTAAGCCTGATGAATTTGCTGTGGTAAATGAGGCCTCACCTCCTGGTTACACTAGTGACCATATTCCCCGTGCATCCCGCAAAGGCGGAGGTGTTGCTAACATTTACGATAGCAAATTTCAATTTACAAAAAAAATAATGGCGTTTTCGTCTTTTGAGCTTCTAGTCATGAAATCTATGCAGCCTACTCAATCACTTTTTATAGCTACTGTTTACAGGCCTCCTGGGCCATATACAGCGTTCCTCTCTGAGTTTCCTGAATTCCTATCAGACCTTGTAGTCATAGCAGATCATATTCTAATTTCTGGTGATTTTAATATTCACATGGAGAAGTCCACAGACCCACTCCAAAAGTCTTTCGGAGCCATCATCGACTCAGTGGGTTTTGTCCAACATGTCTCTGGACCTACTCACTGCCACAGTCATACTCTGGACCTAGTTTTGTCCCATGGAATAAATGTTGTAGATCTTAATGTTTTTCCACAAAATCCTGGACTATCGGACCACCATTTTATTACGTTTGCAATCGCAACAAATAATCTGCTCAGACCCCAACCAAGGAGCATCAAAAGTCGTGCTATAAATTCTCAGACAACACAAAAATTCCTTGATGCCCTTCCAGACGCCTTCTGCCTACCCAAGGACGTCAGAGGACAAAAATCAGTTAACCACTTAACTGAGGAACTCAATTTAACCTTGCGCAATACCCTAGATGCAGTTGCACCCCTAAAAACGAAAAACATTTGTCATAAGAAACTAGCTCCCTGGTATACAGAAAATACCCGAGCTTTGAAGCAGTTTGTCTCTGTGAATGGTCTGTCCTCCGACAAATCAACTGTACATTTCGGTGTTCCTCAAGGTTCCGTTTTAGGACCACTATTGTTTTCACTATATATTTTACCTCTTGGGGATGTTATTCGAAAACATAATGTTAACTTTCACTGCTATGCGGATGACACACAGCTGTACATTTCAATGAAACATGGTGAAGCCCCAAAATTGCCCTCGCTAGAAGCCTGTGTTTCAGACATAAGGAAGTGGATGGCTGAAAACTTTCTACTTTTAAACTCGGACAAAACAGAGATGCTTGTTCTAGGTCCCAAGAAACAAAGAGATCTTCTGTTAAATCTGACAATTCATCTTGATGGTTGTAAAGTCGTCTCAAATAAAACTGTGAAGGACCTCGGCGTTACTCTTGACCCTGATCTCTCTTTTGACGAACATATCAAGACTGTTTCAAGGACAGCTTTTTTCCATCTACGTAACATTGCAAAAATCAGAAATTTTCTGTCCAAAAATGATGCAGAAAAATTAATCCATGCATTTGTTACTTCTAGGTTAGACTACTGCAATGCTCTACTTTCCGGCTACCCGGATAAAGCACTAAATAAACTTCAGTTAGTGCTAAATACGGCTGCTAGAATCCTGACTAGAACCAAGAAATTTGATCATATTACTCCAGTGCTAGCTTCCCTACACTGGCTTCCTGTTAAGGCAAGGGCTGATTTCAAGGTTTTACTGTTAACCTATAAAGCGTTACATGGGCATGCTCCTACCTATCTTTCCGAGTTGGTCCTGCCGTACATACCAATACGTACGCTACGGTCACAAGACGCAGGCCTCCTAATTGTCCCTAGAATTTCTAAGCAAACAGCGGGAGGCAGGGCTTTCTCCTATAGATCTCCATTTTTATGGAACAGTTTGCCTACCCATGTGAGAGACGCAGACTCGGTCTCAACCTTTAAGTCTTTACTGAAGACTTATCTCTTCAGTAGGTCATATGATTGAGTGTAGTCTGGCCCAGGAGTGTGAAGGTGAACGGAAAGGCTCTGGAGCAACGAACAGCCCTTGCTGTCTCTGCCAGGCCGGTTCCCCTCTCTCCACTGGGGTTCTCTGCCTCTAACCCTGTTACAGGGGCTGAGTCACTGGCTTGCTGGTGCTCTTTCATGCCGTCCCTAGGAGGGGTGCGTCACTTGAGTGGGTTGAGTTACTGACGTGATCTTCCTGTCTGGGTTGGCGCCCCCCTGGTTTGTGCTGTGGTGGAGACCTCTGTGGGCTATACTCGGCCTTGTCTCAGGATTGTAAGTTGGTGGTTGAGGATATCCCTCTGGTGGTGCGGGGGCTGTGCTTTGGCAGAGTGGGTGGGGTTATATCCTTCCTGTTTGGCCCTGTCCGGGGTTTCTTCGGATGGGGCCACAGTGTCTCCGGACCGCTCCTGTCTCAGCCTCCAGTATTTATGCTGCAGTAGTTTATGTGTCGGGGGGCTGGGGTTAGTTGGTTATACCTGGAGTACTTCTCCTGTCTTATCCAGTGTCCTGTGTGAATTTAAGTATGCTCTCTCTAATTCTCTCGTTCTCTCTTTCTCTCTGAGAACCTGAGCCCTAGGACCATACGTCAGGACTACCGGGCATGCTGACACCTTGCTGTCCCCAGTCCGCCTGGCCTTGCTGCTATTCCAGTTTCAACTGTTCTGCCTGCGGTTACGAAACCCCTACCTGTCCCAGACCTGCTGTTTTCAACTCTTAATGATCGGCTATGAAAAGCCAACTGAGAGACCTGAGCCCTAGGACCATACGTCGGGACTACCGGCCGTGGTGACTCCTTGCTGTCCCCAGTCCGCCTGGCCTTGCTGCTATTCCAGTTTCAACTGTTCTGCCTGCGGTTATGGAACCCCTACCTGTCCCAGACCTGCTGTTTTCAACTCTTAATGATCGGCTATGAAAAGCCAACTGAGATTTATTCCTGATTATTATTTGACCATGCTTGTCACTTATGAACATTTTTGAACATCTTGGCATGGTTCTGTTATAATCTCCACCCGGCACAGCCAGAAGAGGACTGGCCACCCCTCATAGCCTGGTTCCTCTCTAGGTTTCTTCCTAGGTTTTGGCCTTTCTAGGGAGTTTTTCCTAGCCACCGTGCTTCTACACCTGCATTACTAGCTGTTTGGGGTTTTAGGCTGGGTTTCTGTACAGCACTTCGAGATATTAGCTGATGTAAGAAGGGCTATATAAAATAAAATTGATTGATTGATTGATTGATTAATTAATAACAATTTCGATCTGAATGTGCAAACTGTCCAAACAGATCCGAAAGGAAGGTGGATCATTTTAAATATGCTATTGGACGATAAACAGATTTGGCTAACTAATCTATATGGTCCAAATAATGATGATCCACACTTCTTTGAAAATATGTATATACTAATCTATCGAGCTCACAATCAACAAATGACTATTATTAAGGTAGGAGATAATACAGTTTTAAGTACCCTAATGGATGGTAAAGGAAATCACACTACAAACTTTCACCCTCATGCACTTAGGGAATTTAAGAACATCATGGACACATTAGAACTAGTGGATATATGGTGGCTTAAAAATACATATTCACTACCAGCCAAAAGTTTGGACACACCTACTCTTTCAAGGGTTTTTCTTAATTTTTTCTATTTTTTACATTGTAGAATAATAGTGACATCAAAACTATGAAATAACACATATGGAATCATTTAGTAACCAAAAACGTGTTCAACAAATCAAAATATATTTTATATTTGAGAGTCTTCAAAGTAGCCACACTTTTCCTTGATTTCCTCTCCACTCTCTCCGAGTTGGGCATCTCCGGCGCTGCTCACTCTTGGATTGTGTCCTACCTGACAGGTCGCTCCTACCAGGTGGCGTGGCGAGAATCTGTCTCCGCACCACATGCTCTCACCACTGGTGTCCCCCAGGGCTCAGTTCTAGGCCCTCTCCTATTCTCTCTATACACCTAGTCACTTGGCTCTGTCATATCCTCACATGCTCTCTCCTATCATTGCTACGCAGACGACACAAAATTAATTTTCTCCTTTCCCCCTTCTGATAACCAGGTGGCGAATTGCATCTCTGCATGTCTGGCAGACATAGCAGTGTGGATATCGGATCACATATTTGCTGCTCTGGCACCCCAATGGTGGAACAAGCTCCCCCACGACGCCAGGACAGCGGAGTCACTGACCACCTTCTGGAGACACTTCAAACCCTACCTCTTTAAGGAATACCTGGAATAGTATCAAGTAATCCTTCTACCCCCCCCATTAAAAACAAAACAAAAAAAACAAGTGGTTGTCCCACTGGCTATCATAAGTTGAATGCACCAATTTGTAAGTCGCTCTGGATAAAAGTGTCTGCTAAATGATGTAAATGTACTTTGATGTTATTCTATCTGCAGAGTCGCGTGACTGTGTTAGCCATAGTTGGCTAGCTAGCAAGCAAGGGATAAGAACATTGCCAGCCTGCATAGCAATCAAACAAACAGAATGGACAACAAGTCTGCTTCTCTAGCAACCTAACCGATAGAACTAACAACCAGGTTTAGTGGAAGGATGAAATAGTATGAATTTACTTATCAAAATTAAAATCTCAATGAAAACAAGTAATTTTTACCAGTAAATCTGTGCTTGTTTTCATTTGGCAATCGTGGTATAAGCGGGATAAACGCCTCCGCTCTGTACATTATCTGGAACTAATAAACCCGGGCAGTACCAAGTCATCCATTATTTCCAGATAATGTAAAAAGCATCAGTGGTTATCCCTTCCATATTTTTTGTTAGGTTACAGCCTTATTCTAAAATGATTTAGTTTTTTTCGTCATCAATCTACACACAATACCCGATTTACATTTATATAAGTATTCAGACCCTTTACTTTGTAGAAGCACCTTTGGCAGCGATTAAAGCCTCAAGTCTTCTTGGGTATGACACTACAAGCTTGGCACACCTGTATTTGTGGAGTTTCTCCCATTCTTCTCTGCAGATCCTCTCAAGCTCTGTCAGGTTGAATGGGGAGCGTTGCTGCACAGCTATTTTCAGGTCTCACCAGAGATGTTCGATCGGGTTCAAGTCCGGGCTCTGGCTGGGCCACTCAAGGATATTCAGAGACTTGTCCCTAAGCCACACCTGCGTTGTCTTGGCTGTGTGCTTAGAGTCGTTGTCCTGTTGGAAGGTGAACCTTCACCCCAGTCTGAGGTCCTGAGTGCTCTGGAGCATGTTTTCATCAAGAATCTCTCTGTACTTTGCTCCGTTAATCTTTGTCTCGATCCTGACTAGTCTCCCAGTCCCTGCAGCTGAAATACATCCCCACAGCATGATGCTGCCACCACCATGCTTCACCGTAGTGATGGTGCCAGGTTTCCTCCAGATGTGACGTTTGGCTTTCAGGTCAAAGAGTTCAATCTTGGTTTCATCAGACCAGAGAATCTTGTTTCTCATGGTCTGAGAGTCTTTAGGTGCCTTTTGGCAAACTCCAGCGGCTGTCATGTGCCTTTTACTGAGGAGTGGCTTCCGTCTGGCCATTCTACCATAAAGGCCTGATTGGTGGAGTGCTGCAGAGATGGTTGTCCTTCTGGAAGTTCCTCCCATCTCCACAGAGGAACTCTATATAGCTCTGTCAGAGTGACCATCGGGTTCTTGGTCACCTCCCTGACCAAGGCCCTTCTCCCCCGATTGCTTAGTTTGGCCGGACGGCCAGCTGTAGGAAGAGTCTTGGTGGTTCCAAACATCTTCCATTTAAGAGTGATGGAGGCCACTGTGTTCTTGGGGACCTTTAATGCTGCAGAAATGTTTTGGTACCCTTCCCCAGATCTGTGCCTCAACACAATCCTGTCTCTGAGCTCTACGGACAATTCCTTCGACCTCATGGCTTGGTTTTTGCTCTGACATGCACTGTCAACTGTGGGACGTTATATAGACAGGTGTGTGCCTTTCCAAATCATGTCCAATCAATTTAATTTACCACAGGTGGACTCCAATCAAGTTTTAGAAACAACTCAAGAATGATCAATGGAAACAGTATGCACCTGAGCTCAATTTCGAGTCTCATAGCAAATGGTCTGAATACTTATGTAAATAAGGTATTTCTGTTTATTTGCAAACATTTCTATAAACCTGTTGACACTTTGATGGGGAAGAACAGTTCAACTAAGCTTAACAAACATTTATAACTTATTTTCTTCAAGAATCAATGGGTTCCTAGTGAAAGTCTGCACACCCTTGAACACTTTTCACATTTGAGATTGACTCCTTTACTGTCCAGCCACACCAGCTCAGGCTCAGGTTGCCATCCTCCAGATTCACATTTTGAGTATTTGGCGCATGGTGGTGGAAGGTGGAGACAGTCCATCAGAGAGGCTGAGCGTGGAAAGACAGATAATTAATGTTGTTTTACATTATACTAGTTATTATTAGTGTAATGTTAAAATGTATTGTAAACCAGAATGGATGCTCTGTAATTGTTGTTCAACAAATAATATGTTATTATGAGTGATAACGTTTGTGTCACATACATTTCTGGCTGTGAACAGTCTGAGTATTTGACGCATGGTGGTGGAAGGTGGAGACAGTCCGTCATAGAGGCTAAGGGTGGAGAGAGAGTCTGCTGGCAGGAAGACAAACAAGAAGACATATTGTGGAGCACATCACTTTACATGCGGTTCAAGTGAGGAATGGGATCAGCTGGAAACACTAATAATTCAACCTATATAATGTTGTTTTACATTATACTTAATAGTTAGTTTTCTTTTTTTATAGATTTGCTTTTCATGAAAGAAGACAGCAGCTGATTGACCCATTGACTGTATAGGGTCAACCAGTTTCGCAAAACTATTCATTGTTTTGTGGTCAACCGTTAGCTAGATCAAAATAATTTATATGGCTAGCTAACGTTACACAGAACCACCGGGACCATATTAGAAGAAAAGTGTATGTGTTTAGCTGCGTTTAGCGGCCATAGTACAGTACACATTAAATTAAATTAACCATTATCATCATTGAATCTTGGAGCGCTCTTTGCCATCTCCGCTCGAGACCAGTTGGGGTACTTTGTGACTCACTGGACATAGCTAGCTAGCGTAACTAACTGTGACTGTTAGTTAGCTAGCTATGTTAATCAGGTGCTTTCTTGCCTAGTCTTAGCTAGACTACAGGAATGTATTATTGTTAGTACACAATTATTGTCTAGGCTGTAAACTGCAGTGACGTAGGCTAATTTGAATAACCGCTCAAACGTCCTTTTGTGTTTCATGCCGAAATAAAGCCCTGATTATACAACCATTTGGATCAGTTATGGGTTTATTCTCGACAGTTTACAAGATCCAGAAAATTACATTAGGCCACTCATATGGTGTATTTTGTGAGGGTGTATTGGCGTTTACAGATAGGCTATAGCCTATTTTTCTACTGTAGTCCTATGCCACTGAGATGTGCAGTCTGTCGTGGATCATGTATCCCAAGTCATCCTATAATTAACGTGGCCACCAGTATATGCCTAAAAATCGCTAATGCCATTATAATAAGCCAGGATTGGGTGAAGGACTGAAATTAATAGAATTAGTGTGAGTGGGGTTCCAAAAAAGATCTGTATAAAAAATCAAATTAATTTATAGCATAGATTCTCAAGGGTCCTTCTCCATCTAATAGCCTAATGGGCCGAATGGATCTTGCAAATGACCTAGCAAATTCGAGGTGAAATTATTACATTAATTAGTTTTTCTTCCATCACCTGCCGAATAAAAACCTCATATGGCCCTACTTCTGCAAAAGTGAATCGGGACAGATATGCTGAAGTGGACTCGGCCCGAGTTCCATTAGCCGGAACCCAGAGTAATATGATTCTACCGGACTCGCGAAGAGCTCGGCCCGTATGAAGCCCCCGAATCCGAGTCGATGCCGAGTCCCCCGAGTCTCAAACAGAATAGGCCCGAACCCACGGTGTTGACTGGGTATTGTATGGGACACTTTTTTAAATGTTCCTTCAGAGGTCATGCAATTCAATAACCATCTTTAAAATAAACAAACAAAACAAACAAAATATATATATATATATATATATATGTATATTATATTAACAAAGGAAATAGAAGAAATAACAGTACAGATGGATAGCAATAAAACTGTACCATAGAGGCACAGAATAAGTTAGAGGAAAAACAAAAATAAATGGAGGAACTTACTTTGGAACGATCAAGTATAATATATCATACAAAATAAAGTGAATTGGATGAAAAATGGTGAGAAATGCACCAAATTATTTTTGAATCTTCAACATAGAAATGCTTCAAAAAATTATTTACAGATACTTGTTACAAATGACGGAGTAATCCATGATTCACAAAATGATATTTTGAAAGAGGAAGCAAAGTACTTTAAGCATATGTTCTCTTTTCAGTCTCCATTTCCACTAACTGAAGTTAACTGTAAGGAAATCGTTCCTAATAATGTTGTAAAATTAACAGCTTTACAGAAAGACTTGTGTGAGGGCCAAGTTGCAGAGGTGGAACTTATTGATAGAATTAAAGCCCTTTAGGCCAGGGAAAACTCCAGGTGGTAAGTATAAAGATCCAGTCTATCTAAAAACAACTTGAGGCCCCTTACACTTCAGTGTTTATGATGGAAAAATCCTAGCAAAATGCATAGTGCATAGAATTAAAAAGGTGTTGTCGGATATTATTCATCCTGATCATACAAGTTTTTTTTTTACACGGACAATACATTGGAGATAAAAAGTACTTGAAACAATAGAACACTATGACAAATCTAGGAAACCAGGTCTGGTATTCATAGCAGATTTTGAAAAGGCTTTTGATAAAGTATGACTAGAATTTATATATACAGTAAATGCCTGGACTAATTTAAGATAATATTTTATACAATGGGTTAAAGTTATGTATAGTAACCGCAGGTGTAAAATAATAAATACTGGCTACTTCTAAGAAAGTATTAAAATGTCGAGGAGTAAAACAAGGTTGTCCACTGTTGGCATATCGATGTATTATGGCCATCAAAAAATGTTAGCTCTTAAAATCAAATCCAACAATACCATAGAGGGGCTTAAAAACAAAGGTGTCGTTGTACGCTGACGACTCAAGTTTCCTCTTAAATCCGCAATCTGGATTCCTGCACACCCTCATAGAGGATCTAGATAATTTTTCTAACCTCTCTGGATTACAACCGATAAGTGTACAATATTACGTATTGGATAACTAAAAAATACTTTTACATTACCGTGTAATTTACCAATAAATGGGTCTGATGGTGAAGTGGACATACTCTGTATTCTTATCTCTAACGAAATAAAGGAACTTACTAAAACAAATTTAAACAGAAAGTTAGCAAAACTAGATAAGATCTTGCTACTATGGAAAGGTAAATACCTGTCTATTTGTGGAAAAATCACCCTGATTAATTAATTAGTCATATCCCAGTTTACCTATTTACTTATGGTCCTGCCTATGATGAACGATTTGTCTTATAAATTATTTCTGAAAAAAATATTTCACTTTATTTGGAACGGCAAGCCAGATGAAATTAAACTTGCTTATTTATATCATGAATATGAGTTCGGGGGGCTAAAATTATTAAATATGAAAGCATTAAAACTCACTAAAAGCATCAGTCATACAAAATTTATAAAAAGTTATACTTAAACCCGAACTGGTTCTCCAGTAGATTAGTAAGATTGGCTCACCTCTCTGAAACCAACTTCAGCACAAGAACTGTTTGTCGGGAGCTTCATGAAATGGGTTTCCATGGCCGAGCAGCCGCACACAGGCCTAAGATTACCATGCTCAATGCCAAGCGTCGGCTGGAGTGGTGTAAAGCTTGCCGCCATTGGACTCTGGAGCAGTGGAAACGTGTTCTCTGTAGTGATGAATCACGCTTTACCGTCTGGGTTTGGCAGATGCAAGGAGAACGCTACCTGCCCCAATGCATAGTGCCAACTGTAAAGTTTGATGGAGGAGGAATAATGATTTGGGGCTGTTTTTCATGGTTCGGGCTAGGCCCCTTAGTTCCAGTCAAGGGAAATCTTAACGCTACAGCATACAATGACATTCTAGACAATTCTGTGCTTCCAACTTTGTGGCAACAGTTTGGGGAAGGCCCTTTCCTGTTTCAGCATGACAATGGCCCCGTGCACAAAGTGAGGTCCATACAGAAATGGTTTGTCGAGATCGGTGTGGAAGAACTTGACTGGCCTGCACAGAGCCCTGACCTGAACCCCATTGAACGCCTTTGGGACCTCACTAATGTTCTTGTGGCTGTTCCAACATCTAGTGGAAAGCCTTCCCAGAATAGTGGAGACTCTTATAGCAGCAAAGGGAGACCAACTCTATATTAATGCCCATGATTTTGGAATGAGATGTTCAACGAGCAGGTGTCCACATACTTTTGGTCATGTAGTGGATATATTTTTTCATAAGCTCAATGTGAATGCAAGAGGCAGGTTGGAATGTCTGACTGAAATACGAGACAAATAAATATTTTTCTTTAAATGAGTGGTGTTTGAATTTGTTGATAAAATGCGGGACATGATTGTTTGGTTGCAGAACCAAGGGCCAAAATGCGGGACTGTCCCGCACAATCCGGGACATGTGGTCACCCTAGCTATGACACAGTGGTTTGGACAGGAATTTGTTTGTTGGTGCAATTTTCAGGCAACAATTGAGACCCCTTGTTTGGATTTGGAAATACAACAGTTGTATTGGAATGGGGCAGCGCTCGTGGGCTGTGACCATGTGGGTGTTTGAGTGAGAGACAGAAGAGAACCAATTAGTAAAAAAGCATATCTGCCTTCATTATCAATGAATCGTGCCTACAACATCAAGGAGCCTTTCCAGACTCTGAAGTCAGGAATACTTAAAGTTTGTTGTCCATCAGACTAGGAGGCGGGGGGACAGGAGTAGATATGAACACATGAAAAAGCCATTCATGTGTTCTACGAACTTTAAGCCGATCATGCTGATGACTTGATTGTTGATGTTTACTGTGTTGGGTAAACTTGGTGTCTAATTGTTAGAGTCTTGAATTTGAATCCTTATGTAAGCCTCTTGAAGGGAGCACAAACATGTTTTGTTCATACTTCTCTCTAACCTGTCTCTCTCTCCATCCCCGTTCCTCTACTCTCCCACACACTTTCTTTCATACTCTCACACACACACACCCCTGTTCTCTCGACTGGACGTGAACCCTTATTATTACTGTATTCGCCCTCCTACATTTTTACGCTCCCTTCCTCGACTGCAAGACAAATATTTTTGGACTGGTGCAATGGCTCACTTGAATGTTTTATGCATGTTTGTTTATTCCAGGTTCCTGATTAGTCAGACAGTCAGTCACAGGGAAATAGCAGCAAAGCCCTGCTGATAAGGCATCTGCCTAGCACTGGGGTCTCATGGGAACTGTAAAATGAGTGTTTCATCGACTGTGAGCCGAAAAATCAGGTTGAAGGAGGGCTTAAACCCGCCCATAAATTATGAGCCCAATGTTTGGTTTGTTTCTCTCCGGCACTGCTGGTGGGAGACCCGGGGATGTAGCGCCTCCCTGCCTCCCTCCCCCTCTCTCTCCTCCCTCCCCTCTCTCTGTTCCCCGGGGTGTCTGTGGCAGCTCTTCTCTCCTCCGCACAGCGTGTTGTGCATTGCCTGCTTGTCTCCAGGATCTCTGCCTCCTCTCTCTTTCTCTCTCTTGCTCTTAGATTTGACAGTGATAGGGAAGGCAGTGTGGTCTCTGTCTCGCTTTCACACGCACACACTTACACGGGTGTACGCATGCACGCAGTGTGTCGTAGAAGGGATAGGGCAGTTGTTTGTCAGTCTGGAGTCCTGCAGACAGTGGAAGGGAGGAAAGCGCTGGTTGTGAGCTGCGGAACCCACATTGCTCACAGCGGAGTGAGCAAATCTCTCTCTCCCAGTCTGCAGCCTTCAACAACAGCAGCCGCATCAGTTTTCAGAGCAGCACTTTCCCCCTCCCTTCTTCCTCTTGCTCTTTATCTCTCTCCCTTTCTGTCGCTCGCACTCCTGCTCTCAACACTGCCGCCAATGTAGAGTTCTGAGGCAGCAAGCAAGTAGCCAAGGCTTTCACATTTTTCTACCACAATGACAAGCAGTGGACAGACAGCTGGAGAAAGACGGACAATCCGGGAGATCTGAGGGGAAAGGTATTTGATGGGCATCAGTTGGATTTAACCCCCCCTCCCCCCCTCTCATCCGTCCTGCCAGCCTCATCCCGACAAATCCTCTCCCTCACTCTCGCTCTCTATCTGGCTCTCTTCATGTAAGATTACCATCGGCCACTCCTGCTAAAGCACCGCTGCACAGTCCTGGGCATAGAGTGAGGGGAAGCGGAGGCTGACCCAAAACAGGGAAGAAGACTGCAGAGGAAGCCCCTGGACTGGAGCATTAAAAAATAAAAAATAAAATAAATAAATAGGACGTGGATCAGAGTGCCATTGAGAGGCAGCGGGTTGGAGCTGCAGAGGAGGGTTGCTGCCTTTCCTGGCTTGTTTCTCATTGACAGACACAAACGGGATGTACAGCTCTGGTCTGAAAATTGCCACACCATGGATCGATACCCTCCTGCCTGCCTTTTTCTTCTGCATTTTTTCTCACGGGAGAGTAAAGCATCTTGGGATTTACCGTCATTTCATTTCCACCTAACTACAGCAAGGCTTGCCCCGCCGTTCAGCACTCTCACCTACCCGTGTCCAACCTGTGTGTGTGTATGTGTGTGTCTGTGTTTGTTTGTGTGTGTACTTAGCTAGCTCAGCGCCAGAGGGAGTGTATATTTGCTTACATGTGCATCCGTATGAGCTGCTTGGCTTGTAATTACTTGTACATGTCTGTGGGTGCTCTCTTGTGTCCATTTGTGTGTGGGTATAAATGTAGGAATTTTGTGTGGGTGAATTGGTAAGATGCCCAGTATTGGTTCCGTGCCCCATCCCCTCGCTGACCTTTGACAGCATCAGCAGGATGAGTGAGCGCTCGGGAGCGAGCACTCTGGGGGCCATGACCCTGGAGGAACCCAGGGGCGAACAGGCCTCCCCTGAGGCCCCGGGGCCTCTTCGCTGTGGGCCCTGTGCGGTGTGGCACCGCCAGCAGACCTGGCTGTGTGCAGTGCCATTGGTGATGGGCTTCGTGGGCCTGGGCCTCAGTCTCATGCTACTCAAATGGATTGTAGTGGGCTCCGTTCAAGACTATGTGCCCACGGACCTAGTGGATGCCAAGGGCATAGGGCAGGACCCCATCTTTCTCTCTGAACCCAGCGCTCCACCCAAGCAACCAGACACTATGACCACGACTATGAAGACCACCACCACAGCGGTGGTCTCCACCACCCCTCTAGCAGCCAACGGCACGGTCCCAGCCCCGAGAACTCAATTTGGTCTGCCCTCCAACCACTCGGCCCCACACCTCCACAACCGGGTCGGCAGTGGCACCCGCACCACACGACTTCCCCCGCCCGGGGTTAAAGAAGTGACGCCGCACAGCACCACGGTACGGCGGGTAGGCGGCACAGCCAACGGTCGGAAGGATAAGGACCCCCCGAACTCGCGATCCGGTCCAACCTTCACAACCACCAAAGCCACTAGCACAACCGCTATCGCCAACACGACAACCAAGGCGCTACCACCAACTTTTCCACCATCTCCCCCAGCCAAGCCCACCGGGCACTGGGACCCTGGACGCTCTGAGAAAGGTCCCGCCACACGCCCACACCACCGCTTCAGAACACGTAAGTCTGCTTTTCTAAAAGGGAGGGTTTGTTTGTGTCTGTGTGTGCAAATGATATAGAGTGTTTCACAAGAGCTCTAACGTTTGTTCTGTCTGGCTGATTGCATTGGAGAGCTGGTGGAGCTGGTGCCCAATCAAATCAAATCAAATGTATTTGTCACATGCGTGTAGACCTTACCGTGAAATGCTTACTTTCAAGCCCTTAACCAACAATGCAGTTCAAGAAATAGAGTTTAGAAAATATTTAGAGAACAGTCTATGACTTAGGTGACTGGAGTCTTTGACACATTTTTGCAGTCTCCTGAGGGGGAAAAGGTATTGTCGTGCTCTCTTCACGGCTGTCTTGGTGTGTTTGGACCATGATAATTTGTTGGTGATGTGGACACCAAGGAAATTGAAAATCTTGACCCACTCCACTACAGCCCCGTCGATGTGAATAGGGGCGTGTTTGGCCCTCCTTTTCATGTAGTCCACGATCAGCTCCTTTGTCTTGCTTACGTTGAGGGAGAGGTTGTTGTCCTGCCACTACACTGCCAGGTCTCTGACCTCCTCCCTATAGGCTGTCTCATCGTTGTCGGTGATCAGGCCTACAACTGTTGTGTGATCAGCAAACTTAATGATGGTGTTGGAGTCGTGCTTGTCCATGCAGTCGTGGGTGAACAGGGAGTAAAGGAGGGGACTAAGCACGCACCCCTGAAGGGCCCGCGTGTTGAGGATCAGCGTGGCAGATGTGTTGTTGCCTACCCTTACCACCTGGGGGCGGCCCGTCAAGAAGTCCAGGATCCAGTTGCAGAGGGAGGTGTTTAGTCCCAGGGTCTACACTATGGTGTTGAACGCTGAGCTGTAGTCAATGAACAGCATTCTCACGTACGTGTTCCTTTTGTCCAGGTGGGAAAGGGCAGCGTGGGGTGCGATTGAGATTGCATAATCTGTGGATCTGTTGGGGCGGAAAGCGAATTGGAGTGGGTCTAGGGTTTCCGGGATGATGGTGTTGATGTGAGCCATTACCAGCCTTTCAAAGCACTTCATGGCTACCGACATGAGTGCTACGGGGCGGTAGTTATTTAGGCAGGTTACCTTCGCTTTCTTGGGCACAGGGACTATGGTGGTCTGCTTGAAACATGTAGGTATTACAAACTCGGTCAGGGAGAGGTTGAAAATGTCAGTGAAGACACTTTCCAGTTGGTCTGCGCATGCTCTGAGTACACGTTCTGGTAATCTGTCAGGCCCCGCGGCCTTGTGAATGTTGACATGGTTTAAAGGTCTTGCTCACATCAGCTACGGAGAGCGTGATCACACGCATTAAAGTCCTCAGCCACTAGGGGCACCGCTTTTGGATGAGCATTTTCTTGTTTGCTTATGGCCTTATACAGCTTGTTGAGTGCGGTCTTAGTGCCAGCATCGGTTCGTGGTGGTAAATAGACGGCTATGAAAAATATAGATGAAAACTCTCTTGGTAGATAGTGTGGTCTACAGCTTATCATGAGGTACTCTACCTCAGGTGAGCAATACTTCGAGACTTCCTTAATATAAGACATCGCGCACCAGCTGTTATTGAGAAATAGACTCATACCCCCACCCCTCATCTTGCCAGACGTAGCTGTTCTGTCCTGCCAATGCACGGAAAACCAAGCCAACTGTATATTATCCGTGTCGTCGTTCAGCCACGACTCGGTGGAACATAAGATATTACAGTTTTTAATGTCCGTTGGTAGGATAGTCTCGAACGGAGATCATACAGTTTATTCTCCAGTGATTTCACGTTGGCCAATAGAACAGATGGTAGAGGCGGGTTACCCACTCGCCGACAAATTCTCACACGGCACCCCGATCTCCGACCCCTGTATTTCCGTATTTTCTTCACGCGAATGACTGGGATTTGGGTCTGGTCTCGGAGAAGCAGTATATCCTTTGCGTCGGACTCGTTCAGTTCAAGGTGAGTAATCGCTGTTCTGATATCCAGAAGCTCTTTCGGCATAAGAGACGGTAGCTGCAACATTATGTCGAAAATAAGTTACAAACAATAGGAAATATACACAAAATAGCACAGTTGGTTAGGACCATACATTAATGTATTGCTGCTGCTGAAGAAACCCCCCCTCAAAAGGCTACCTTGTATAAACCATAGTCTAAATATGTATAAAGATGAGTTCCTCTAACGTCATGAAAGGAGGCACTCGTGTAACACAATGGCATTCACACTGTGGCTGAATAGTAATCTGAGAGCACTTGAATTCCTTCCCCTGACCTTTACCTTTGACTTGTACATTAACCTTTTACTGCAGTGGGCTAAATCAGGGTCACAAAGTGTTTCTTGGTAGTCTTAAACAAAGCTACTTTGAAACGAAAGTATATACATCACATACATGGTTATGGTCTTTAAAAAAAAGAACACACCTGTACCATGTCAGATATAGAGTGGAAATGTATTCAATTTTGAGTTTGCATCACAATATTACACTTTATATACAGCACCAGTCAAAAGTTTTAGAACACCTACTCATTCAAGGGTTTTTCTTAATTTTCTACTATTTTCTACGTTGTATAATAATAGTGAAGACATCAAAACTATGAAATAACACATATGGAATCATGAAGTAACCAAAAAAGTGTTAAACAAATCAAAATATATTTTATATTTGAGATTCTTCAAATAGCCACCCTTTGCCTTGATGACAGCACTTATTGGCTGCTTTTCTTTCATTCTTCTGTCCGACTCATCCCAAAACATCTCATTTGGGTTGAGGTCGGGGGATTGTGGAGGCCAGGTCATCTGATGCAGCAATCCATCACTCTCCTTTTTTTTTTTTTAGGGGGTAGATCAGCTTTAATATTTCAGATAGATGGTAATTTCCATCAATGTAATTGTCTGCATCACTTCCAATCCCCCATGTTTTTTTTCTCGCATATATATATATATATATATATATATATATATATATATATATATAGAGAGAGAGAGAGAGAGAGAGAGAGAGAGTGGGGAGAACAAGTATTTGATACACTGCCGATTTTGCAGGTTTTCCTACTTACAAAGCATGTAGAGGTCTGTAATTTTTATCATAGGTACACTTCAACTGTGAGAGATGGAATCTAAAACAAAAATCCAGAAAATCACAATGTATGATTTTTAAGTAATTAATTAGCATTTTATTGCATGACATAAGTATTTGATACATCAGAAAAGCAGAACTTAATATTTGGTACAGAAACCTTTGTTTGCAATTACAGAGATCATACGTTTCCTGTAGGTCTTGACCAGGTTTGCACACCCTGCAGCAGGGATTTTGGCCCACTCCTCTGTACAGACCTTCTCCAGATCCTTCAGGTTTCGGGGCTGTCGCTGGGCAATACAGACTTTCAGCTCCCTCCAAAGATTTTCTATTGGGTTCAGGTCTGGAGACTGGCTAGGCCACTCCAGGACCTTGAGATGCTTCTTACGGAGCCACTCCTTAGTTGCCCTGGCTGTGTGTTTTGGGTCATAGTCATGCTGGAAGACCCAGCCACGACCCATCTTCAATGTTCTTACTGAGGGAAGAGGGTTGTTGGCCAAGATCTCGCGATACATGGCCCCATCCATCCTCCCCTCAATATGGTGCAGTCGTCCTGTCCCCTTTGCAGAAAAGCATCCTCAAAGAATGATGTTTCCACATCCATGCTTCACGGTTGGGATGGTGTTCTTGGGGTGGTATTCATCCTTCTTCTTCCTCCAAACACGGCGAGTGGAGTTTGGACCAAAAAGCTATATTTTTGTCTCATCAGACCATTCTTCCTCTGGATCATCCAGATGGTCATTGGCAAACTTCAGACGGGCCTGGACATGCGCTGGCTTGAGCAGGGGGACCTTGCGTGCGCTGCAGGATTTTAATCCATGACGGTGTAGTGTGTTACTAATGGTTTTCTTTGAGACTGTGGTCCCAGCTCTCTTCAGGTCATTGACCAGGTCCTGCCGTGTAGTTCTGGGCTGATCCCTCACCTTCCTCATGATCATTGATGCCCCACGAGGTGAGATCTTGCATGGAGTTCCAGACCGAGGGTGATTGACCGTCATCTTGAACTTCCTCCATTTTCTAATAATTGCGCCAACAGTTGTTGCCTTCTCACCAAGCTGCTTGCCTATTGTCCTTTAGCCCATCCCAGCCTTGTGCAGGTCTACAATTTTATCCCTGATGTCCTTGCTCTCTGGTCTTGGCCATTGTGGAGAGGTTGGAGTCTGTTTGATTGAGTGTGTGGACAGGTGTCTTTTATACAGGTAACGAGTTCAAACAGGTGCAGTTAACACAGGTAATGAGTGGAGAACAGGAGGGCTTCTTAAAGAAAAACTAACAGGTCTGTGAGAGCCGGAATTCTTACTGGTTGGTAGGTGATCAAATACTTATGTCATGCAATAAAATGCAAATTAATTATTAAAAAATCATACAATGTGATTTTCTTGATTTTTGTTTTAGATTCCGTCTCTCACAGTTGAAGAGTACCTATGATAAAAATTACAGACCACTACATGCTTTGTAAGTAGGAAAACCTGCAAAATCGGCAGTGTATCAAATACTTGTTCTCCCCACATGCAATTATATGATGGTCCGACCGCATTCTGTCCCCTATCAACACTTTTTTAACTTTTGGTGCCAATGAGAATGACATAAGAAAGAATTCAAGACGACTAGCTTGATTGAGTCTCCGCCATGTATATCTCACTAAATCAGGATATTTAAGCCTCCATATACAGTGAGGGAAAAAAGTATTTGATCCCCTGCTGATTTTGTAAGTTTGCCCACTGACAAAGAAATGATCAGTCTATAATTTTAATGGTAGGTTTATTTGAACAGTGAGAGACAGAATAACAACAACAAAAATCCAGAAAAACGCATGTTAAAAATGTTATAAATTGATTTGCATTTTAATGAGGGAAATAAGTATTTGACCCCCTCTCAATCAGAAACATTTCTGGCTCCCAGGTGTCTTTTATACAGGTAACGAGCTGAGATTAGGAGCACACTCTTAAAGGGAGTGCTCCTAATCTCAGCTTGTTACCTGTATAAAAGACACCTGTCCACAGAAGCAATCAATCAATCAGATTCCAAACTCTCCACCATGGCCAAGACCAAAGAGCTCTCCAAGGATGTCAGGGACAAGATTGTAGACCTACAAAAGGCTGGAATGGGCTACAAGACCATCGCCAAGCAGCTTGGTGAGAAGGTGACAACAGTTGTTGCGATTATTCGCAAATGGAAGAAACACAAAAGAACTGTCAATCTCCCTCGGCCTGGGGCTCCATGCAAGATCTCACCTCGTGGAGTTGCAATGATCATGAGAACGGTGAGGAATCAGCCCAGAACTACACGGGAGGATCTTGTCAATGATCTCAAGGCAGCTGGTTCCATAGTCACCAAGAAAACAATTGGAAACACACTACGCCGTGAAGGACTGAAATCCTGCAGCGCCCGCAAGGTCCCACTGCTCAACAAAGCACATATACATGCCCGTCTGAAGTTTGCCAATGAACATCTGAATGATTCAGAGGAGAACTGGGTGAAAGTGTTGTGGTCAGATGAGACCAAAATGGAGCTCTTTGGCATCAACTCAACTCGCCGTGTTTGGAGGAGGAGGAATGCTGCATGTGACCCCAAGAACACCATCCCCAACGTCAAACATGGAGGTGGAAACATAATGCTTTGGGGGTGTTTTTCTGCTAAGGGGACAGGACAACTTCACCGCATCAAAGGGACGATGGACGGGGCCATGTACCGTCAAATCTTGGGTGAGAACCTCCTTCCCTCAGCCAGGGCATTGAAAATGGGTCGTGGATGGGTATTCCAGCATGACAATGACCCAATACACACGGCCAAGGCAACAAAGGAGTGGCTCAAGAAGAAGCACATTAAGGTCCTAGAGTGGCCTAGCCAGTCTCCAGACCTTAATCCCATAGAAAATCTGTGGAGGGAGCTGAAGGTTCGAGTTGCCAAACGTCAGCCTCGAAACCTTAATGACTTGGAGAAGATCTGCAAAGAGGAGTGGGACAAAATCCCTCCTGAGATGTGTGCAAACCTGGTGGCCAACTACAAGAAACATCTGACCTCTGTGATTGCCACCAAGTACTAAGTCATGTTTTGCAGAGGGTTCAAATACTTATTTCCTTCATTAAAATGCAAATCAATTTATAACATTTTTGACATTCGTTTTTCTGGATTTTTTTGTTGTTATTCTGTCTCTCACTGTTCAAATAAACCTACCATTAAAATTATAGACTGATCATTTCTTTGTCTGTGGGCAAACGTACAAAATCAGCAGGGGATCAAATACTTTTTTCCCTCACTGTATCTACTAGTTCTAATGTATCCATGACATTCTCAATTTCCTTAAGAGCATGAGGGTGATTGTTTGTAGTGTGATTTCCTTTACTCTCCTTCTTGGTAAAATAGCCCTTACACAGCCTGGAGGTGTGTTGGGTCATTGTCCTATTGAAAAACAAGTAGTCCCACTAAGCCCAAACCAGATGGGATGGCATATCTCTGCAGAATGCTGTGGTAGCCATGCTGGTTAAGTGTGCCTTGAATTCTAAATAAATCACAGACAGTGTCACCAGCAAAGCAGCCCTACACCATAACACCTCCTCCTCCATGCTTTATGGTGGGAAATACACATGCTGAGATCATCAGTTCACCCACACCGCGTCTCAAAAATCTCAAATTTGGACTCCAGACCAAAGGACACATTTCCACCGATCCATTGCTCGTGTTTCTTGGCCCAAGCAGGTCATTCCTTATTATTGGTTTCCTTTATTAGTGGTTTCTTTGCAGCAATTCAACCATGAACGCCTGATTCACACAGTCCCCTCTGAACAGTTGATGTGGAGATGTGTCTGTTACTTGAACTCTGTGAAGCATTTATTTGGGCTGCAATTTCTGAGGCTGGTAACTCTAATGAACATCCTCTGCAGCAGAGGTAACTCTGGGTCTTCCATTCCTGCGGCGGTCCTCATGAGAGCCAGTTTCATCATAGCGCTTGGTGGTTTTTGCGACTGCACTTGAATAAACCTTCAAAGTTCTTGAAATGTTTTGTATTGACTGACTTTCATGTCTTAAAGTAATGATGGACTGTCGTTTCTCTTTGCTTATTTGAGCTGTTCTTGCCATAATATTTACGTAGTCTTTTACCAAATAGGGTTATCTTCTGTAAACCCCCTTACCTTGTCACAACACGAATGATTGGCTCAAACGCATTAATTCCACAAATTAACTTTTAACAAGGCCCACCTGTAAATTGAAATGCATTCCAGGTGACTACCTCATGAAGCTGGTTGAGAGAATGCAAAGAGTGTGCAAAGCTGTCATCAAGGCAAAGGGTGGCTATTTGAAGAATCTCAAATATAAAATATATTTTGATTTGTTGAAATCTTTTTTGGTTACTACATGATTCCATATGTGTTATTTCATTGTTTTGATGTCTTCACTATTATTCTACAATGTAGAAAATAGTAAAAAATAAAGAAAAACTCTTGAATGAGTTGGTGTTCTAAAACTTTTGACCTGTAGTGTATTTCACTGGCTGCATTCCAAATGGCACCCTATTCCCTCTATAGTTCACTTCTTGTGACAAAAGTAGTGCACAATAGGGAATAGGGTGCCATTTCGGACGTATTCACTGAAACCTCACATGGTTCCATTCTTCATCTGTTCTTTTCCTCTTTCCCCCTCCGTCTTGGTGAAGGTCGCTCATTCTCTCCACATCATTGTCTTATACCTCAATTTATTTACTCCTGTCTATTTCTGTCGCTCTTTCTCCTTCACTTTCTATCTTTGAATCTTTTCAATTAGATCTCTTTAATCGTAGAAATACTGCATTACGCATGCAAGCACACACAGATGTAAGCTCACATTTACACACGCACACACACTGTGACTTACGTTTTTTCTCAGCCTTGATTCTCTTTTGCCAAAGTGTCTAGCAAGGCTTTTTGTACAGAGCATCATTGGCCCTATTTAAGAAACCAAGGAGTGGATGTAGCACTGCAAGTGTGTGTGGGAGACAGTAAGACATTGTATCTGAAAGTCGTTGGCCATAAGCCCGCTTCTCTGATAAGTGTAGTAGGGGATTGGGGGACTCTTCCTTCACTGAAACATCATTGAAATCCCACGGACACCTTACAGTGTGAAGTCCTCTGTAGCTTCACACTGTGGTCCTCTGTAGCTCAGCTGGTAGAGCACAGCGCTTGTAATGCTAAGGTAGTGGGTTCGATCCCCGGGACCACCCATACACAAAATAAAAATGTATGCACGCATGACTGTAAGTCGCTTTGGATAAAAGCATCTGCTAAATGGCATATTATTTATTTATTATAAGTCAAAAGCCAGCATTCTGGAGTGGAATTTTCCCAGGTAGGAGAGCACATATATGGAACGACAGATGGCGGTGACACAAGAAACGAATAAACACAAACAAGGAGTTCACACAGGAGAATCTGGATGTCACACTGAAATAGTCTGACTTTATGTTTTCTGACACGTTAGCCCTGTGCTTTTCATGTTCCCAGCTGTTCATGTATCCCTGATTGGGCAGTGGACCGTGTAGGGAGGTTAAAAAATAAATAAATCCTGTTTATTTCTCTACACACAGTAAATTAAGGATAGTTGAAATCACAGTGTGAAAAAAAAAAAGGTTATATTGACTCTACTGGGAGTTCTCTTAATCCTCAAGAGTAGGGGTGTCAAACTCATTCCATGGAGGGCCTAGTGTCTGTTGTTGTTTTTTCCCCCCTTTCAATTAATACCTAGACAAACAGGTGAGGGGAGTTCCTTACTAATTAGCGTCCTTAATTGATCAATCAAGTACAAGGGAGGAGCGGAAACCCGCAGACACTCGGCCCTCCATGGAATGAGTTTGACACGTGCTCAAGAGAGTGATACGCTTCCTGGACTTATTGTTAATAACGGTAGTTGATTGGGACAGAGTACTTTTAACTCCATTAAGAGTAACCAGAGACGGGGAGTTAAATCTATGGCGTTATCCACAGATGTGGGAGGGACCTCATTGTCACATTTCCCAGCATGTTCTGTTGCAGGTTGATTTTTAAATAGCTGTGTTTTCGCATGTACATCGATTATTGTTGATCTTATGCTACACAAAGATAAGAAACATACATTTTTCTAAACTAATCCAATCTGGAAGTGGTTGGACTGCACTGTTAGCGAGACAGTTGTTCCAGTTGACATGTTGTACAGTGGCTTGTGAAAGTATTCACTCCCCTTGGCATTTTTCCTATTTTGTTGCCTTACAACCTGGAATTAAAATGGATTTTTGGGGGGTTTGTATCATTTGATTTACACAACATGCCTACCACTTTGAAGATGCAAAATATGTTTTATTGTGAAACAAACAAGAAATAAGACAAAAAAAAACCAGAAAACTGGAGCGTGCATAACTAATTTTGCCACCTTTTGCAGCAATTACAGCTGCAAGTATATTGGGGTATGTCTCTATAAGCTTGGCACATCT
Organism: Coregonus clupeaformis; assembly: GCF_020615455.1. Taxonomy (NCBI): domain Eukaryota; kingdom Metazoa; phylum Chordata; class Actinopteri; order Salmoniformes; family Salmonidae; genus Coregonus; species Coregonus clupeaformis. Next base: position 4,158,342 of record NC_059222.1, read on the forward strand.
AGCCACTGGGAATTTTGCCCATTCTTCAAGGAAAAACTGCTCCATCTCCTTCAAGTTGGATGGGTTCTGCTGGTGTACAGCAATCTTTAAGTCATACCACAGATTCTCAATTGGATTGAGGTCTGGCCTTTGACTAGGCCATTCAAAGACATTTAAATGTTTCCCCTTAAACCACTTGAGTGTTGCTTTAGCAGTATGCTTAGGGTCATTGTCCTGCTGGAAGGTGAACCTCCGTCCCAGTCTCAAATCTCTGGAAGACTGAAACAGGTTTCCCTCAAGAATATCCCTGTATTTAGCGCCATACATCATTCCTTCAATTCTGACCAGTTTCCCAGTCCCTGCCGATGAAAAACATCCCCACAGCATGATGCTGCCACCACCATGCTTCACTATGAGGATGGTGTTCTCGGGGTGATGAGAGGTGTTGGGTTTGTGCCAGACATAGCGTTTAACCTTGATGGCCAAAAAGCTCAATTTTTGTCTCATCTGACCAGAGTACCTTATTCCATATGTTTGGGGAGTCTCCCACGTGGCTTTTGGTGAACACCAAACGTGTTTGCTTATTTTCTTCTTTAAGCAATTGCTTTTTTCTGGCCACTCTTCCGTAAAGCCCAACTCTGTGGAGTGTACGGCTTAAAGTGGTCCTATGAACAGATACTCCAATCTCCGCTGTGGAGCTTTGCAGCTCCTTCAGTGTTATCTTTGGTCTCTTTGTTGCCTCTCTGATTAATGCCCTCCTTGCCTGGTCCGTGAGTTTTGGTGGGTGGCCCTCTCTTGGCAGGTTTGTTGTGTTGCCATATTCTTTTAATAATGGATTTAATGGTGCTCCGTGGGATGTTTCTGATATTTTTTTATAACCCAACCATGATCTGTACTTCACCACAACTTTGTCCCTGACCTGTTTGGAGAGCTCCTTGGTCTTCATAGTGCCGCTTGCTTGGTGGTGCCCCTTGCTTAGTGGTGTTGCAGACTCTGGGGCCTTTCAGAACAGGTATATATTTACTGAGATCATGTGACAAATCATGTGACACTTAGATTGCACACAGGAGGACTTTATTTAAGTAATTATGTGACTTCTGAAGGTAATTGGTTGCACCAGATCTTATTTAGGGGCTTTATAGCAAAAGGTTGTAATGCAACAAAATAGGAAAAACGCCAAGGGGGATGAATACTTTTGCAAGGCACTATAGGTAGTCCCCATGTACTGTATTTTCATCCCTACTAGACAGGTATTTTATATGTAAATTGTGGGTGATGTGAAAGTGCTGGATATATTCCTGTAAGTCGGATTCCAATAGAGATTGGGTATCACATTGCAAACCATCATAACATGACACATTAAGAAATATTCAAATAAGGCTTTACACCGTTATAACTCGAAGGAAGTAAACCGAAAGAGAAATGTACTCTGCTGGAGTTGATTGTTAATTCAAAACAACACAGAAAAGTGTAAAATGGTCAGGGAGTTGTTAAAAAACGAAGCTGAAAATAGTAAAATAACAATTGGCTTTAAATTTAAGAAACTCTCTGAGAGTTGGATATTTACTCCATTTTGTGTTGTTTTATATATCAACACCATGACCAGAGTAGTTTTAACACAAAATGGGGGTGGGACCATATAACCCCCAAAATATTGTTCAATTTGATTCCATAGAATTTGAATTAACTCTTGCGATTTTACTGTGTAGGGAGGTCAGGCTCAGATTTGCCTTCCTGCCTCTGAGGCCCCTCTTGTTTTTCCTCAGACAAGTTCTGCTTGCTCGCGAGGGTCAGTCATGAGCTGGCTAGGCGCTGTGCGGATTATCAGAGCGACATATATCTTACCAAGTAATTCTAAACAATGATAGCATTACCTGATACTTTGTAAGAAGATAAGGGAAGTTGTGCGGCATCTAGCTCAGGCAACCTAGGAGAGGGGCTGGGACCATCAAGGTACTATACCAGCCCTGTGATCTATATTCTTCTCTCAAAGCAGGAGAGGGAGTTATGAGAGAGGGGGGAATACTGAGGGAAAGAGCGAGAGAGTGGGATGTATAACAAAGGAGAAGGAGATACTGAGAGAGAAAAAGAGGGAGAGGAGAGGGAGATACCGAGAGAGAGTGAAAATAGGGATTATTAAAAGATGAAGATGACAGAAAGGGAACGAGGGAGATAGAGACAGAAAAAGAAAAAAAGAGAAAAAAAGAGAATGGGAGGTGGAGACCGAGAAACTATGTCGCGAGGCTACGTCCCAAATGGCACCCTATTCCCTATTTAGTGTGCTACTTTAGACCAGGGCCAGTAGGGCTCTAGTCAAAAGTAGTGCATTATGTAGGGAATAGAGGACCCTTTGGGATGCAGACCGAGGGTAGCGAGGGACAGTAGATGCCTCATCAACCACCATTTTAAACTTCCTCATACCATTTTACTTTGGTCCTGTTTGTCCTCAAGCTATCATGTATAGTGCATTCCGAATGTATTCAGACCCCTTGACTTTTTCCACATTTTGTTACATTACAGCCTTATTCTAAAATGCTTTAAAAAAAAATCTATCCACACACAATACCCCATAATGACAAAGCAAAAACAGGTCTTTAGAAATTTTAGCAGATGTATTAAAAACTGAAATATCACATTTATATAAGTATTCAGACCCTTTACTCAGTACTTTGTTAAAGTACCTTTGGCACCGATTACAGCCTTGAGTCTTCTTGGGTATGATGCTCCAAGCTTGGCACACCGGTATATGGGGAGTTTCTCCCATTCTTCTCTGCTGATCCTCTCAAGCTCTGTCAGGTTGGATGCACAGTTATTTTCAGGTCTCTCCAGAGATGTTCGATCAGGTTCAAGTCCGGGCTCTGGCTGGGCCCTCAAGGACATTCAGAGACTTGTCCTGAAGCCACTCCTGCATTGTCTTGGCTGTGTCCTTAGGGTCGTTGTTCTGTTTGAAGGTGAACCTTCGCCCCAGTCCGAGGTCCTGAGCTCTCTGGGCAGTCTCCCAGTCCCTCGATCCTGACTAGTCTCCCTGCCCCTGAAAAACATCCCCACAGCATGATGCTGCCACCACCATGCTTCACCGTAGGGATGGTACCAGGTTTCCTCCAGACGTGACGATTGGTATTCAGGCCAAAGAGTTCAATCTTGGTTTCATCAGACCAAAGAATCTTGTTTCTCATGGTCTGAGAGTCCTGTAGGTGTCTTTTGGCAAACTCCAAGAGGGCTGTCATGTGCCTTTTACTGAGGAGTGGCTTCCGTCTGGCCACTCTACCATAAAAGCCTGATTGGTGGAGTGCTGAAGAGATGGTTGTCCTTCTGGAAGGTTCTCCCATCTGCTCAGAGGAACTCAGGAGCTCTGTCAGACTGACCATCGGGTTCCTGGTCACCTCCCTCACTAAGCCCTTCTCCCCCGATTGCTCAGTTTGGCCAGGCGGACAGCTCTGGGAAGAGTTTTGGCGGTTTCAAACTTCTTCCATTTAAGATTGACGGCGACCACTGTGTTCTTGGGGACCTTCAATGCTGCACAAATTTTTTGGTACCCTTCCCCAGATCTGTGCCTCGACACAATCCTGTCTGAGCTCTATGGACAATTCCTTTGACCTCATGGCTTGGTTTTTGCTCTGACATGCACTGTCAACTGTGGGACCTTAAATAGACAAATGTGTTCCTTTCCAAATCATGTCCAATCAATAGAATTTACCACAGGTGGACACCAATCAATTTGTAGAAACATCTCAAGGATGATTTTTTATTTTTTTTTACCTTTATTTAAATAGGCAAGTCAGTTAAGAACAAATTCTTATTTACAATGACGGCCTACACCGGCCAAACCCGGACGACGCTGGGCCAATTTTGCGCCGCCCTATGGGACTCCCAATCACGGCCGGTTGTGATACAGCCTGGAATCGAACCAGGGGGTCTGTAGTGACGCCTCAAGCACCAAGATGCAGTGCCTTAGACCGCTGCGCCACTCGGGAGCCCAATATGATCAATGGAAACAGGACGCACCTGAGCTCAATTTCGAGTCTTATAGAGAAGGGTCTGAATTCGTATTAAAATACGTTTATTTTTTAATTAAAAACCTGTTTTCGCTTTGTTATTATGGGGTATTCTGTGTAGATTGATGAGTGGAAAAATTATTTAACCCATTTTAGAATCTAATGTAACATAATGTGGAAAAATTCAAGGGGTCTGAATACTTTCCGTATGCACTGTAATAATCATCAGAGATTATCTGAATCATTTTCATTCAGTACTTGTAGCAACGCTAACACAGCATGTGCATCCATTCATCTTGGTCTTGCCATTGTAAATGATGCACGCTTTCACTGTGTAGCCTACTCCAAGTAGGCATAGTGTAGACTCATAAGAGTGCCTTGATTCGGTGGTATGATATAGGGTACACTAGTTTTGAGATGATAATTAGAATAGAATGGCCCGCCCTGTTTTCCATTCACAATTGTTTATTACATAATTATGCATCATTCACTTTCCCTCACTCATCAACTCACCCGTTCTCCTCGATCTCCCCATCATACTATACTTCATTTATCTGTTGGCAAGATACAGTTGAAGTCGGAAGTTTACATACACCTTAGCCAAATACATTTACAGTTGAAGTTGGAAGTTTACATACACCTTAGCCAAATACATTTACAGTTGAAGTCGGAAGTTTACATACACCTTAGCCAAATACATTTACAGTTGAAGTCGGAAGTTTACATACACCTTAGACAAATACATTTAAACTCAGTTTTTCACAATCCCTGACATTTAATCCTAGTAAGAATTCCCTGTTTTAGGGCAGTTAGGATCACCACTATATTTTAAGAATGTGAAATGTCAGAATAATAGTAGAGATAATGATTTATTTCAGCTTTTATTTCTTTCATCACATTCCCAGTGGGTCAGAAGTTTACATACACTCAATTACTATTTGGTAGCATTGCCTTTAAATTGTTTAACTTTGGTCAAACGTTGCGGGTAGCCTTCCACAAGCTTCCCACAATAAGTTGGGTGAATTTTGGCCCATTCCTCCTGACAGAGCTTGTGTAACTGAGTCAGGTCTGTAGGCCTCCTTGCTCACACACGCTTTTTCAGTTCTGCCCACACATTTTCTATAGGATTGAGGTCAGGGCTTTGTGATGGCCACTCCAATACCTTGACTTAAGCTATTTTGCCGTAACTTTGGAAGTATGCTTGGGGTCATTTTCCATTTGGAAGACCCATTTCTGACCAAGCTTTAACCTCCTGACTGATTCTTGAGATGTTGCTTCAATATATCCACATACTTTTCCTTCCTCATGATGCCAACTATTTTGTGAAGTGCACCAGTCCCTCCTGCAGCAAAGGACCCCCACAGCATGATGCTGCCACCTCCGTGCTTCACGGTTGGGATGGTCTTCTTCGGCTTGCAAGCTACCCCCTTTTTCCTCCAAACGTAACGATGGTCATTATGGCCAAACAGTTCTATTTTTGTTTCATCAGACCAGAGGACATTTCTCCAAAAAGTAAGATTTTGTGTCCCCATGTGCAGTTGCAAACTGTAGTCTGGCTTTTTTATGGTGGTTTTGGAGCAGTGGCTTCTTCCTTGCTGAGTGGCCTTTCAGGTTATGTCGATATAGGACTCGTTTTACTGTCGATATACAGTGGGGAGAACAAGTATTTGATACACTGCCGATTTTGCAGGTTTTCTTACTTACAAAGCATGTAGAGGTCTGTAATTTTTATCATAGGTACACTTCAACTGTGAGAAACGGAATCTAAAACAAAAATCCAGAAAATCACATTGTATGATTTTTAAGTAATTAATTTGTATTTTATTGCATGATATAAGTATTTGATACATCAGAAAAGCAGAACTTAATATTTGGTACAGAAACCTTTGTTTGCAATTACAGAGATAATACGTTTCCTGTAGGTCTTGACCAGGTTTTCACACACTGCAGCAGGGATTTTGGCCCACTCCTCCATACAGACCTTCTCCAGATCCTTCAGGTTTCGGGGCTGTCGCTGGGCTATACGGACTTTCAGCTCCCTCCAAAGATTTTCTATTGGGTTCAGGTCTGGAGACTGGCTAGGCCACTCCAGGACCTTGAGATGTTTCTTACGGAGCCACTCCTTAGTTGCCCTGGCTGTGTGTTTTGGGTCGTTGTCATGCTGGAAGACCCAGCCATGACCCATCTTCAATGCTCTTACTGAGGGAAGGAGGTTGTTTGCCAAGATCTCGTGATACATGGCCCCATCCATCCTCCCCTCAATACGGTGCAGTCGTCCTGTCCCCTTTGCAGAAAAGCGTCTCCAAAGAATGATGTTTCCACCTCCATGCTTCACGGTTGGGATGGTGTTCTTGGGGTTGTACTCATCCTTCTTCTTCCTCCAAACACAGCGAGTGGAGTTTAGACCAAAAGCTCTATTTTTGTCTCATCAGACCACATGACCTTCTCCCATTCCTCCTCTGTATCATCCAGATGGTCATTGGCAAACTTCAGACGAGCCTGTACTTGCGCTGGCTTGAGCAGGGGGACCTTGCGTGCACTGCAGGATTTTAATCCATGACGGCGTAGTGTGTTACTAATGGTTTTCTTTGAGACTGTGGTCCCAGCTCTCTTCAGGTCATTGACCAGGTCCTGCCGCGTAGTTCTGGGCTGATCCCTCACCTTCCTCATGATCATTGATGCCCCACGAGGTGAGATCTTGCATGGAGCCCCAGACCGAGGGTGATTGATTGACCATCATCTTGAACTTCTTCCATTTTCTAATAATTGCGCCAACAGTTGTTGCCTTCTCACCAGGCTGCTTGCCTATTGTCCTGTAGCCCATCCCAGCCTTGTGCAGGTCTACAATTTTATCCCTGATGTCCTTACACAGCTTTCTGGTCTTGGCCATTGTGGAGAGGTTGGAGTCTGTTTGATTGAGTGTGTGGACAGGTGTCTTTTATACAGGTAACGAGTTCAAACAGGTGCAGTTAATACAGGTAAGGATTGGAGAACAGGAGGGCTTCTTAAAGAAAAACTAACAGGTCTGTGAGAGCCGGAATTCTTACTGGTTGGTAGGTGATGCAATAAAATGCAAATTAATTACTTAAAAAATATACAATGTGATTTTCTGGATTTTTGTTTTAGATTCCGTCTCTCACAGTTGAAGTGTACCTATGATAAAAATTACAGACCTCTACATGCTTTGTAAGTAGGAAAACCTGCAAAATCGGCAGTGTATCAAATACTTGTTCTCCCACTGTAGATACTTTTGTACCTGTTTCCTCCAGCATCTTCACAAGGTCCTTTGCTGTTGTTCTGGGATTGATTTGCACTTTTCGCACCAAAGTATGTTCTTCGCTAGGAGACAGAACGCGTCTCCTTCATGAGTGGTGACGGCTGCGTGGTCCCATGGTGTTTATACCTGCGTACTATTGTTTGTACAGATGAATGTGGTATCTTCAGGCGTTTGGAAATTGCTCCCAAGGATGACCAGACTTGTGGAGGTCTACAAAACATTTTCTGAGGTCTTGGCTGATGTCTTTTGATTTTCCCATGTTGTCAAGCAAAGAGGCACTGAGTTTGAAGGTAGGCCTTGAAATACATCCACAGGTACATCTCCAATTGACTCAAATTATGTCAATTAGCCTATCAGAAGCTCTAAAGCCATGACATCATTTTCTGGACTTTTCCAAGCTGTTTAAAGGCACAGTCAACTTAGTGTATGTAAACTTCTGACCCACTGGAAGTGTGATACAGTGAATTATAAGTGAAATAATCTGTCTGTAAACAATTGTTGGAAACATTACTTGTGTCATGCACAAAGTAGATGTCCTAACCGACTTGCCAAAACTATAGTTTGTTAACAAGACATTTGTGGAGTGGTTGAAAAACAAGTTTTAATGACTCCAACCTAAGTGTATGTAAACTTCCGACTTCAACTGTAACTTCGAGATTGGGCGGTAATTATCTAAGTCAGAAGGATCTCCACCTTTGTGTAGGGGGACGACGTGTCATTTTCCAAATCTTAGGGATAACACCAGTAGCAATTGTCAAGTAGAAAATACAGGTTAAAGGTTCAACAATGAGTGGGCCAGAGAGCTGTAGTAAGAAGTGGTGAAGTGAATCAGCCCTTGTGGATTTGTTTACATAAATCTTTAGCAAGGCACTAAATACATCATAGACATCAAATGGTTGAAATGAAAATAAAGTATCTGATTCTGTTAGGAGGATCATTCTCTACAAGCTGTTCTGAGGTGACTAAAGGACTCAGAGACTATCCTTTCAAACAGGTGGCCAGCTGAAGTAAAATGGTTATTCAAAGCACTACAAATGTCTATATTGTCTAGTGTGGGACCAGAGGCTGTCAAAACCTGCTAGGGCAACGAGGGGGCAAAGACGCTAATATTTGTGAAAAATATTTGTGAAAACTCTTCAAGTTGTATTCTGTGGATGTCACTGAGTAGGCTGATACCCCATTTCATGGACCCAAGATCCATAGATAAGACTGTACATTGCAATATGAATGTCAATACGCACAATAGGCTGAATAGTGAGGTGAAGTTCCCTAATATAAACTATGACGCTAATATTTGTGTAAACTCTGTGGGTGTCACTGAGTAAGCTGATACCTATGGATCTTGGGTCCATGAAATGGGTTAAGGCTGTACAGTGTGTTTAAGTATGCCCCCACTGCAATTCTGAAGTCTAATACATCCACAGAGCAATTTTAATAGTATTTTTCTTTTTAAAAATTTAAATTAACTAATTATTATATTTTGTTTAATTTACATAACAACATTCTGACCTTGTTTAGCATTATCTAGTCCACATATGCCACGTTTACACTATTTGTATCAGTTTGCATCACTTTTAATTGGGGACTTTTATTTTGAAGGCGAACTGCAAATTCCACAATTACGGCTAATCCTTATTGTGGCCTGCTTCACATAACTGTGAATACCGAAGTATGTTGCTTCCGCTGAGCTATAATAAGAACGGTTACTTCCCGCAGCTGTAGCCGCCGGCAGTATCTAACGTGGCCAATTGTTTTCACCCCACTTTTATTTGGAGAAGAATAGCAGCCTACATGAAAATAACTTGAAATATCGGTAGTAGCAATCTGGTTGTCACCATGATGTCTACTGCTCAATGAGTATGCGCTGCAAGCTGGGCACAGTGTCACATGTGTCCCGCCTTACGGCGAGGGAAGTAGCTAGCTAGTGTAGCCAATATCAGAGTGACATCTAAAACACAGTTATTGAGGTGATTTTCACAAAAAATGTACAACTTCTCCGGCATTTTTATTTAAAAACACAAACAATTACTCCATTCAAAACGGAATGATTCTGAACCCTCTATCAACTCCCCTGCTGATAATGCCGCCAAATATTTTTTGTTGAACGGGAATTTACGGTCTTGGGACAAAGACAGAAACTGTTCCTTCATTGGTTGCTTTGAAAAAAGTTAACGCGATCGAAGTGTCGCTTGTGTGTACTGAGGTGTAGGGGCGGAGCTTATGATTGACAGACACCTCTCCTCCTACCTGTGTGACCGTGCTCTCCTCGTAACGAAAAGCTAATCTCTCGAATTGAAGAGGCGCATCACAACATGGAAACGCTAATGCCGAATAGAAGTCCCATAGCTCAAATGTGATATGTGCTGTTGTACCTCTCTTACCCCACGAGGGAATATACAGTTATGTTTTGCAAATGTCCTTTTGTGCTGAGTGAGGAGAATAGATACAGCTGTGTAAGACATTCTAATTGAGAGATATGATTGTTATTGATAGTTGCTTCCCTTCGATCTAGGGACAACAGAACAAACGGTCTGTCACGTCGAATGGGCGAGGAAGGAGTTAAAACAGACCCCATCCTTTCCTTGATTATCTCACAAACCAGTTCTATCACAAGGACCATAGTCTTATCTCCTCCTCCTCCTCTTAAGTACATCAAGGGGCTCAAATGTAGACACTTCTACGATTAGCATGTTACACAGGATTAGTCAACCAGACATCCTGTCACCAAATGTGCTGATTCTAAGAAAGGGGGAGAAGAGAGAAATATTTAGCCTGACTTCTTTGTTCTAAGGAGGATATAGCGCCAAACGCGCTATTGGACATTTGACCACTTTTCTAAATAATGTATCAAATGTAATGGCTCACAACATGATTGGTATGAACCCAATATACATTGTGATATTTTTCCTCTGCTTCTCCTATGTTATTAAAAGTATAATACGTATTTCACTATAACATTGAATGTTTTTCTTATTCAAGTCGTGTTTAGAATCTGTGAATTGCTTATTTCCTTTTAGGAACTGTGAACTGTTTTCTATACAGTAGGGACTTACTGTGTACACTCACGATCAAATCTCAGGTTGTATTCCAATATTGGCATGCCATATGCTTAACTCTGAGGAGTGACCATCCAGTCTAAGTGACACATCCTGGCCGAGCCCTACCACACTATAAGTAGTGAGACTTGTACTCAGATCAGATTTTCTTGAGGTGCGGCCACACCTTAGAGGTTTAATGATCTATCTCCTTGACTTCCACCACCCTACTCAGATATAGTTTGAAATGTATTTATATAATTAAATACATGTACAGTATTTTGTATTTTAAAATACAGAAATACATTTGCAAGTAGCCGGCCTGAACAGCAACAACATTCTCAGTTATGGTTACAGAAACGTTTTACTTGCTCTGACTGTGATATGTGTTGTTTATTTACCTTAGTTGAATGCACTGACTGTAAGTCACTCTGGATAACAGTGTCTGCTAAATGTAGATGTAAAAATGAACATACCAAAATGAACTGCAAAGCACACTGGGTATTATTATTGACCTCGTTTCGGGGTCATGTCTAGATAGGATACCGCATAACCTAATTCTCCTAACCTGCTGCGTACATTTTCCCAACCTGCTCCGTAAATTCTCCTAATCCTGCAACGAAAAGTACATTTTGACAAAAGCTGTATCCCTTCCAGACAAATTCTTGTTTTGCTAATTAGAATAATACTCAGCATGCTTTGCAATTATAACATTTTCCATACACATTTATATTTAGTTCATTTAGCAGACGCTCTTATCACACCATAGTACCATCAGACTTCTGATACCAATGCAGGGTGAGAAGGGCCAAATAATGGTGAACCACTATAAATAATGGTATAGAAAAGTATTTTGTATTTTACAAATACAAATTACAGCTCTCGAAAATATCTTGTTACAAAACACATTTGGGTGTAGTTCAGCCCAGTGTAATACAAATGACAAAATAACTCAATAAGAAATACTGCCCATCTCTGGGCCCAGGGAACATAGGTTGAGAGAACATAGGGTAGACCCCAGACCCAGCATAGGCAGGTGACCAGCCTTCACTGTGTCTTGGACACTGGTGACCCGCATACACTGGCCACCCACAAATCCAGCATCAAGTGACACTATGCTGGCTTGAAAAGTGATGCCTAATTTCTATAGGAATCCAGCCTGAGTGGGGATATCCCAACATTTTTACTTTAATTCACCCACAATCTGCATTCAGAATGACTGCCAGGGTAGAAGCAAAAAATATGAGACTACCTAAATCATCTAAACTGGAACAATCTTTTCAGTAACGGGTGTAATAAATCCAACTAACAGATTGGATAAGTTTAGAAAAATGTATTTTATTTGTCTTTGTGTAGAATAAGATTAATTAATTGATTAATTAATATATCTATGTACATGCAAAAAAAATTAAACTGCAATAGAGCATGCTGGGAAATATGATAATGATGGCTGTGGTTTTGTAGACCAGCTTGTCCATGCTGGACCAGCATATACACACACACACACACACACACACACAAAAAGGTTATTGAGGGGTTCTTTGTCAGGGGTGAGGTTGATACAGGATTTGTAACCATTTTTCTTTTTTTGGAGTATATGCTGGTCCGGCATGGTCTAGCTGGTCTGCAAAACCATGGCCATCATTATCCTTTGTTAGGTTCTAAGTTCTGGTAGAAATCCAGACGAACTAGATTTATTACACCCAGCAGAATGTTGCAACTGCATAACACAACATACAAATCACTCAAGCACATATTTATACCTTCCAACTAGGTGGAGTCATCTCCTTGTATGTCTAAGATAAACAGTAATTATCTGTTACTGGGCAGAAACTAAGTCTGTCCTTCTTATTGGTATTGCCTTGGAACGGCTTGAACCCAGAACTTTTGTGGGCAGGGAGGTGCGTGTGAGAGAGATAAGGCTTCAGTTGGAGTGTTGTTTAGGTGGGCCCCTCAGGCCCCCCCTCCCAGAGGTTTATGCTCTAGTCAACTGTTGTCCTCACCTAGATGTTGAGTTCCACATCTCTCCTGACCCTAGTTCGACAGACACTAGCCTAGCTTATCAGGAACTGAGACTCGACTGTTGCCCTTTACCTACTTTCTTAGAAATATTAATATAAAGGAAAGCAAGAACATGTCTGGACAAACAGAGACGTTCTGTACTTCCCCTTGTCACTGCAATATTACACACAAGCTCCAACATCCTAACCAATAACAAGTTAGTACTACTAATCAGGCTCATTACGCAATTAAAACATGCTCAATTCAGACTAGTCCTTATCACCTATTTCCCAGCATGCTCTATTGCAGATGGATTTTTAGAATTGTTTGTTTCAATATCTGTGTTTTTGTATGTACATTGATTGAGTAATTAATCAATAAATGTATCTTATGCTATACAAAGACAAATCACATGCATAAAAAAAGGTTATTGAGGTGTACTTTGTCAGGGGTGAGGGTGATATATAATTTTTGCATATCAGGAAGGATTCTTTACTGCTGTGATGGTTGTGAAGAACCATCCTGTTCTTTCCCTTGCCACGTTTTCCTTTTATGCCATGAAATGCTACACTGTTAAAAAGTTCATGTAATTTTACGGTACGCTACAGGCTACTGGTTGGAGTGAAAGTAAGGTAAACAACAACAAGTTACTGAATTTTTACAGCTGAATTAAAGGTTGACAGCGATATGATGTAGATGCAGAAAGTAAAAGCAGGTGGCCTAACAGTTAAGAGCGTTGGGCTACTAACCGAGCGGTCTCTGGTTCAAACTTTGAGCCGACTAGGTGAAACATCTGTTGATATGACCTAGAGCAAGGCATTTAACCCTAATTGCTCCTGTAAGTCGCTCTGGATAAGAGTGTCTGCTAAATTATATAAATGTAAACAGCATTGTGGGTCAATTTCCAAAACTAAGAGCGTTGAAGCACGAGGCTCAACTTCTCCGCTGTTTAGGTCCTGTGGCTACGACGTTCTACACAGTGTGAAGCGAACCCGTGCACATGAGCAGATACTGTGTGTGACTGTGTGAGAGCGAAGTGTTGCATCTCGCCCCTCTCAATATCTCCGGTGCCGCTCGTGGCAACGTCATTACGCTGAGTCTATCTTTTAGGTGTTATTGCTATAAAAGGACAGTATGCTGCTGAATGCTTATTTCTTGAGACTATACCTCACTTGAGATTTGAACTCACAAACTCTTGGTTATTTATGAACTGAATTCCCTGCTATGCTACCAGGTCTGTAGGTCTGACAGAGATTGGCTACAGATTTAATGAGAATAATACATTTCTGCACTTTGCTAAAAGTTGCCCAGAATCAAATCAATAATTGTCCGATTATCTGATAACACTACCGTAAAAATAGCAGTGCTCAGGGACACTTGATGTAAAGTGTGCATAAATGCTTTGGGGATTTGACCTTGCAAGCTTTTGGGCTGAAGTGCATTCCTGTTTGAGCAGTGCCACCAACTACATCTTTATTATCTTTGTGAAGCATAAGATTAATCAATGAATCACTCAATGTACATGCAAAAACACACATATTAAAATCAATTCCCCAAAACATTGACCTGCAGTTTAGCATGCTGGGTGAAAAGTTAATTTGTTATCATGAATTTGAAAAAAAGAGTTGACTTCTCATTTAGTTTTGAGTCAGTACCACAAAACATTTGAAGTAATAATGACTTTTCATTGACTTTGAGTTCAACTTACTAGAAGTATTTGAGTTAAAAATGCCTTGGGGTTTACATTGTACGTGGCACCCAAAAGGGTTGGCCTTTTGGGGCAAATGACATAATGTCTATTGGTTCTAATCTTATAACAATCTTTATCATGCACTGTAACAGAAAACTGTAATTTATACACTCATTTTAGGTATTATCAACAGTAAAAAGAAAACTGAAAAGTGTTAGTGCAGGATACTGTGAATTTTGGTGCATTGTGGGAAGATTGCTGTGTTTCAAATGGTAATGTAATTCCTCCCCACAGAATACAGTACCATACCGTATCTTTGGAGCGCCAAAAACCTTTTGACCACTAGTGGGTGCATGATATTGTTTTTTTCTGGTTCAATAACATATTTTGAGGTGCGCCTTTTAAGAGGCTGTATTTGTTGCACCCGTGAGTGACAATGCTGTACCAATTTAACTCCTAGGTGGTTATAGAGTCCCACATTTAAAATGTATAGGGGATAGATTAGCGTGTCATCAAGTCTTAAACCTTAAATGGTTGAGCATTTTGTCATGTCCTTTTGGTCTGTTTTGCCTGGTTGTTGCTGCCAGTTTGGAAGCTTTATTTAAGGCCTCTAGAAGTGCAGGTGATATGAAACACAACATATTCATTAATATGCTCTAATGTGTAAACACTTTACCTACCAGCCAACCTGCTTGCACCAATCCCTTGAAATTACAGTAAAACACTGTGAAATACAACCCCCCACCCCCATGAATTTCATTCATCGCTTCATTAATTCATTCTGATTAGAGTAGAATTGACTTTTTTACAGTATAATACTGTAGATTTTACGGTATTGTACTGTGCCATTACATAGTTGTCTGTCATTACATACTTGCTTTGATACAGTATTTATATTACAGTAGGTGTACTGTAATATGAAATACATCATTTTACTCACCACCGAGCTGCCTGTAGGATACTGTCAAATTCATAGTAACCCCTTTACAGTGTACCCACAAATCCAGTGGCGTAGCTGGAAATGCAGGTTGCTGGCAGAGGCAAACGAGAGGTTGTGAGTTAAAATCCCAAGTGAGGTTGACTCCCAAGTAATCAGAATCTTGCTGGTCTGCAAAACTACACCCATTATTATCACATTTCACAGCATGCTCTATTGCAGTTTGATTTTAAAAATTGTTTGTTTCAATATCTGTGTTTTTTTGCATGTACATTGATTGATGAATTAATCAATTAATTTATCTTATGCTACACAAAGATAAATAACATATCTGTTGCTAAACTAATCCAATCTGATAGTTGAATATATTGTACCTGTTACTGAAATGTTTTTTCCAGTTTAGATGTTTTGACCCTGGTAGTCATTCTGAATGCAGATTTTGGGAATCCACGCTGGCTGAATTACAATAGTAATTAAACAACACTTTGCAAACTAGTATAATGTGACTTGATGCAGGTTTTGCTATAGCTTATGCTGGTCACCAGCAAAAACACAACTAGGACTGGTCACCGGCGTAAATGCAACGAAGGCTGGTCACCAGCAAAAATGCAACGAAGGCTGGTCTGCCAGCATAACCAGCTAGACCATGCTGGTCGACCAGCATAACCAGCTAGATCATGCTGTTCACACCATCTAGACCAGGGGTGTCAAACTCATTCCATGGAGGGCCTGGTGTTTGCAGGTTTTTGGTTTTTCCTTTCAATTAAGCCCTAGACAACCAGGTGCGGGGAGTTCCTTACTAATTAGTGACCTTCATTCGTCAATTAAGTACAAGGGAGGTGCGAAAACCCGCAGCCACTCGGCCCTCCGTGGAATGAGTTTGACACCTGTGAGCTAGACCATGCTGGTCAGACCAGCTTGACCAGCATCTGACAAGCAATGACCATGATAGGCCAGCATAGACCAGCATGGACCTGCTTGACATTTATGCTGGTCTATGTTGTTATTTTCAGCAGGGGCAAACCATAACCATCGACTTACATAAGATATTGGCTTTGCTAGCTAGCTAGACAAATACATAGCTACTGTTGTGACTAGCTAACTGCAAATCAAACTGATATTGTGAACAAGATAAACATCAGGAAGCTGGCTAGCTAGCCAGCTAGTTAACTATTAGCTAAATTGAACAAAAATACAGTATAAACGCAATATGTAACAATTTCAAAGGTTTCACTGAGTAACAGTTCATATAATCAGTCAATTGAAATAAATTCATTAGCCCCATATCTATGGATTTCACATGACTGGGAATACTGATATGCATAAACAAAGGTAGGGACGTGGATCAGGAAACCAGTCTGGTGTGACCACCACTTGCCTCATGCAGTGCAACATATCTCCTTCGCATAAAGTTGATCAGGCTTTTACATTTACATTTTAGTCATTTAGCAGACGCTCTTATCCAGAGCGACTTACAGTTAGTGAGCGCATACATTTTTTTTTTATTTTTATACTGGCCCCCCATGGGAATCGAACCCACAACCCTGGCGTTGCAAATGCCATGCTCTTCCAACTGAGCTACATCCCTGCCGGCCATTCCCTCCCCTACCCTGGACGACGCTGGGCCAATTGTGCAACGCCCAATGGGCGGCGCACAATTGGCCTGTGGAATGTTGTCCCACTCCTCTTCAATGACTGTGCGAAGTTGCTGGATATTGGCGGGAACTGGAACACGCTGTCTAAAATGTCGATCCAGAGTATCCCAAATATGTACAATGGTTGACATGTCTTGTGAGTATGCAGGCCATGGAAGAACTGGGACATTTTCAGCTTCAAGGTATTGTGTACAGATCCTTGCGACATGGGGCCATGCACTATCATGCTGAAACATGAGGTGATGGCGGCAGATGAATGGCTCTGCCATCTGCCCGTTACAGTTGAAACCAAAATTAATCCGTGAAGACACACTTCTCCAGTGTACCTGTGGCCATTGAAGGTGAACATTTGCCCGCTGAAGTTAGTTACGACGCCAAAGTGCAGTCAAGTCAAGACCCTGGTGAGGATGAGAAGCACGCAGATGAGCTTCCCCAAGACGGTTTCTGACAGTTTGTGCAGAAATTCTTCGGTTGTGCAAACACATACAGTACCAGTCAAAAGTTTGGACACACCTACTGATTCAAGGGTTATTCTTTATTTTTATTTTTTTTTACATTGTAGAATAATAGTGAAGACATCAAAACTATGAAATAATACATATGGGGACATCAAAACTATGAAATAATACAAATGGAATCATGTAGTAACCAAATAAGTGTTAAACAAATCAAATATATTTGTGATTTGAGATTCTTCAAATAGACACCCATTGCCTTGATGACAGCTTTGCACACGCTTGGCATTCTCTCAACCAGCTTCATGAGGTAATCACCTGGAATGCATTTTAATTAACAGGTGTGCCATCTTAAAAGTTAATTTGTGGAATTTCTTTCCTTCTTAATGTGTTTGAGCCAATCAGTAGTGTTGTGACAAGGTGTCACACCCTGGCTCTGGGACTCTATATGTTGAGCCAGGGTGTGTTCATTCTATGTGTTCTGTTTCTATGTTGGGTGTTTCTAGTTCGTCATTTTCTATGTTTGACTGAGTGACTCCCAATCAGAGGCAACGAGTGTCAGCTGTGTGCTGGTTGTCTCTGATTGGGAGCCATATTTAACTGTCTGTGTTTCACTTTGTGTTTGTGGGTTTTTGTTCCTTGTCGGTCTTTGTCACCGTGGACTTCACGAGTCGTTTATTGTTTTGGTTTTGTGCTTTAATATAATAAAGTATCATGTTCGCTCAACACGCTGCGCATTGGTCTACTTCGCTTCAAGACGATCGTGACACAAGGTAGGGGGGTATACAGAAGATGGCCCTATTTGGTAAATGACTAAGTTAATATTATGGCAAGAACAGCTCAAATAAGCAAAGAGAAACAACAGTCCATCATTACTTTAAGACATGAAAGTCAGTCAATACTAAATATTTCAATAACTTTTAAAGTTTATTCAAGTGCAGTCGCAAAAACCATCAAGCGCTATGATGAAACTGGCTCTCATGAGGACCGCCACAGGAATGGAAGACCCAGAGTTACCTCTGCTGCAGAGGATGTTCATTAGAGTTACCAGCCTCAGAAATTGCAGCCCGAATAAATGCTTCACAGAGTTCAAGTCACAGACACATCTCAACAACAACTGTTCAGAGGAGACTGTGTGAATCAGGTCTTCATGGTTGAATTGCTGCATAGAAACCACTAATAAAGGACACCAATAATAAGAAGATACAGTGGGGGAAAAAAAGTATTTAGTCAGCCACCAATTGTGCAAGTTCTCCCACTTAAAAAGATGAGAGAGGCCTGTAATTTTCATCATAGGTACACGTCAACTATGACAGACAAATTGAGGAAAAAAAATCCAGAAGATCACATTGTAGGATTTTTAATTAATTAATTTGCAAATTATGGTGGAAAATAGGTATTTGGTCAATAACAAACGTTTCTCAATACTTTGTTATATACCCTTTTGTTGGCAATGACACAGGTCAAACGTTTTCGGTAAGTCTTCACAAGGTTTTCACACACTGTTGCTGGTATTTTGGCCCATTCCTCCATGCAGATCTCCTCTAGAGCAGTGATGTTTTGGGGCTGTCGCTGGGCAATACGGACTTTCAACTCCCTCCAAAGATTTTCTATGGGGTTGAGATCTGGAGACTGGCTAGGCCACTCCAGGACCTTAACCAGCATGGCTACCACAGCATTCTGCAGCGATACGCCATCCCATCTGGTTTGGCCTTAGTGGGACTATTCATATGTTTTTCAACAGGACAATGACCCAACACACCTCCATGCTGTGTAAGGGCTATTTTACCAAGAAGGAGAGTGATGGAGTGTTGCATCAGATGACCTGGCCTCCACAATCTCGCGACCTCAACTCAATTGTGATGGTTTGGGATGAGTCGGACGGCAGAGTGAAGGAAAAGCAGCCAACAAGTACTCAGCATATGTGGGAACTCCTTCAAGGCTATTGGAAAAGCATTCTAGGTGAAGCTGGTTGAGAGAATGCCAAGAGTGTGCAAAGCTGTCATCAAGGCAAAGTGTGGCTATTTGAAGAATCTCAAATATAAAATATATTTTGATTTGTTTAACACTTTTTGGGGGTTACTACAAGATTCCATATGTGTTATTTCATAGTTTTGATGTCTTCACTATTATTCTACAATGTAGAAAATAGTAAAAATAAAGAAAAACCCTTGAAGGAGTAGCTGTGTTCAAACTTTTGACTGGTACTGTAGTTTCATCAGCTGTGTTGGTTGCTCGTCTCAGACCATCCCACAGGTGAATAAGCCAGATGTGGAGGTCTTGGGCTGGCGGGGTTACAATTTGTCTGCAGTAGACATCTGTGGCATTGTGTTGTGTGACAAAACTGCACATTTTAGAGTGGACTTTTATTGTCCCCAGCACAAGGTGCACCTGTGTAATGATTATGCTGTTTAATCATTGATATGCCACACCTGTCAGGTGGATGGATGATCTTGGCAAAGGAGACAAGCTCACTAACAGGGATGTAAACAGATTTGTGCACAACATTTGAGAGAAGTAAGCAATTTGTGCGCATGGAACATTTTGGTGATCTCTTATTTCAGCTCATGAAATGTGTTGCGTTTATATTTTTGTTCAGTATAGATAACCATCTGCAGGAAAAACAAGCAGTTTACTTAGCTAGCAAGCAAAAAGCAATTGTGGCCAGCACTAACCTGCTATGTCATAACAGCTAGAACAGAAATTGGAGAGCTCTCACCTTCATATCCATTGCACATCAACACTTTGAAGCATTTCTCAATTTCTCTGACAGTAGACAGTTAGCTAACTTTAGCCAGCTGAATCCTCATGTTCATATATACACTTTATATACAAAAGTATGTGGACAACCCTTCAAATTAGTGGATTTGGCTATTTCAGCTACATCCGTTGCTGATAGGTTTATAAAATCGAGCACACAGCCATGGAATCTCCATAAACAAACATTGGCAGTAGAATGGCCTTACTGAAGAGCTCAGTGACTTTCAACGTGGCACCGTTATAGGATGCCACCTTTCCAACAAGTCAGTTCGTCAAATTTCTGCCCTGCTAGATCTGGCCCAATCAACTGTAAATGCTGTTATCGTGAAGTGGAAACGTCTAGGAGCAACAACGGCTCAGCCGCGAAGTTGTAGGCCACACAAGCTCACAGAAAAGGCCCGCTGAGTGCTGCAGAGCGTAGTGTGGAAAAATCGTCTGTCCTCGGTTGCAACACTCACTACCGAGTTCCAAACTGCATCTGGAAGCAACGTCAGCACAAGAAGTGTTCGTCGGGAGCTTCATGAAATGGGTTTCCATGGCCCAGCAGCCGCACACATGCCTAAGATCACCATGTTTCATGCCAAGCGTCAGCTGGAGTGGTGTAAAGCTCGCTGCCATTGAACTCTGGAGCAGTGGAAACGCGTTCTCTAGAGTGATGAATCACACTTCACCATCTGGCAGTCCAACGGACGAATCTGGGTTTGGCGGATGCCAGGAGAACGCTACCTGCCCCAATGCATAGTGCCAACTGTAAAGTTTGGTGGAGGAGGAATAATGGACTGGGGCTGTGGTTCATGGTTCGTGCTAGGACCCTTAGTTCCAGTGAAGGGAAATCTTAACGCTACAGCATACAATGACATTCTAGACGATTGTGTGCTTCCAACTTTTTGGCAACAGTTTGAGGAAGGCCCTTTCCTGTTTCAGCATGACAATGCCCCCGTGCACAAAGTGAGGCCTATACAGAAATGGTTTGTCGAGATTGGTGTGGAAGAACTTGACTGGCCTGCACAGAGCCCTGACCTCAACCCCATCGAACACCTTTGGGATGAATTGGAACACCAACTGCCAGCCAGGCCTAATCGTCCAACATCAGTGCCTGACCTCACTAATGTTCTTGTGTTTGAATGGAAGGAAGCAAGTCCCTGCAGCAATGTTCCAACATCTACTGGAAAGCCTTCCCAGAAGAGTGGAGGTTGTTATAGCAGCAAAGGGGGGACCAACTCCATATTAATGCCTATGATTATGGAATGAGATGTTCGACGAGCAGGTTTCCACATACTTTTGGTCATGTACTGTATCTCTGTTTGCTAGCAAGGTAGATAGCTAGCTAGCTAAATAGCAAAGACAACTTATTCCTGTCTGTAAATAGCCACCAACTAGCTAGGTATTGTTAGTTTGTTGTCAAATCGATGAATTCACTGGTGTCGCAACACAACAACAGAAACAACCGTCAGTTAGCCTACAATCTACGTTCTAGGCCAGGGGTCCGGAGCCTGCTTGTTTTCTGTTCTACCTGATAATTAATTGCACCCACCTGGTGTTTCAGGTCTAAATCGGTCCCTGATTACAGGGGAACAATGAAAAAATGCAGTGGAACTGGCTTTGTGGTCCAGAGTTGAGTCACTTCCTGGAGTAGCTCAACCTCCACATGTTATGTCTTGAGAATTCTCCCCATGAAACTCCATCTTAGCAAGATGGCAACGTGCAAAACGAGACTTCCTGATCTTCAAAATTCTATTGAGACTTCACATATGAATAAATGGTGTGACGTCATCGATGGGTTTGTCCATGTATACAGTATATACGGTCTATGACACAAACGCTGACATTGAAAAGTGATGGCCTTTCTTCAAGTCGGAGACTCACATTTCAGGCTCATTTCCCTGCACTGGCTTGATGTAAAATGGATAAACTCCTTCTAGTCTAACTGCTTAATTAGTATAGTACAGTGTCTTCAAACATCAGGAGCCTTGAGGTAAGTGCGGCTTGTTGGATGGCTCGTCAGGCTGACTGATTCATGCCGATGTGTGGTTCGGCTGTCATGGTTCACGATGTGTGCCACACCAGCCCTGGCTAAGATGAAAGGAGTCTCCACGGTGGCGGTCACCTCTCTCTCTCTTCCCCTGCTAGCATCCATGTCACAGGGCCTTGGCTCGCTCTCGATGTGTGCGCGTGCATGTGTTGGGTTCTATTTCAACCTTGCATTTGCTGTGGCTAAGAATATTATCCAATGTCATTTTTTCCCCTCCTAAATACTGGAATGTATCGGAAATGTAATGTATATTGCCTGACTGCAGTAGGTCAATTGTTCGCTGCATGCCAGAGTGCAGTGAAATTACAAGCTACGTTAAATTGCAAGCTACACTAATAATGGCGCCGGAGGGGATGGCTGCCATTTTACAGGCTCCTAAACAATTGTGCTATTTTGTGTGTTTTTTCATGTTGTTTGTAACTTGTTTTGTACATAATGTCTCTGCCATCATCACTTATGACCGAAAAGAACTTCTGGATATCAGAACATCGATTACTCACTTCGAACTGCCGGAGATTTTTTCTTTAATGAGTCGGACGCGAATGATTTACTGCTGCTACCGGACCAGGTTCAAATCACCGTCATTCGCATGAAGAGACGCCGCCGATACAGGGGACGCAGATCCGGGTGCCTTGTGAGAATTCGTCGGTGTGTGGGTAACCCGCCTCTACCATCTGTCCTATTGGCTAACGTGCAATCATGGGATAATAAACTGGATGAGCTCCGTTCGAGACTATCCCACCAACGGGACATAAGAAACTGTAATATCTTATGTTTCATCGAGTCGTGGCTGAACGACAACATGGATAATATACAGTTGGCTGGGTTTTCCGTGCATCGGCAAGACAGAACAGCTACATCTGGAGAGTTTTCATTTTATTTTTCGTAGCTGTATATTTACCACCACAAACCGATGCTGGAACTAAGACAGCACTCAACAAGCTGTATAAGGCCATAAGCAAAATAAAATGCTCATCCAGAGGCGGGCGGCACTATTTGTGGCTGTGGACTTTAATCCGTTTTAACTAATTTCTACCAGCATGTAACGTGTGCAACCAGAGAGAAGAAAAAAAAACTCTAGACCACCTTTACTCCACACACAGAGATACGTACAAAGCTCTCCCTCGCCCTCCATTTGGCAAATCTGAACATAATTGTATCCTCCTGATTCCTGCTTACAAGCAAAAAGTAAAGCAGGAAGTACAAGTGACTCGCTCAATACGGAAGTGGTCAGATGACGCAGATGCTAAGCTACAGGACTGTTTTGCTAGCACAGACTGGAATATGTTCCAGGATTCATCCGATGGTATTGAGGAGTATACCACATCAGTCACCGGCTTCATCAATAAGTGCATCGATGACGTCGTCCCCACAGTGACCGTACGCACATACCCCAACCAGAAGCCATGGATTACAGGCAACATCCGCACTGAGCTAAAGGGTAGAGCTGCCGCTTTCAAGGAGATGGACTCTAACCCGGACGCTTATAAGAAATCCCGGTATGCCCTCCGACGAACCATCAAACAGGCAAAGCTTCAATACAGGACTAAGATTGAATTCTACTATACCAGCTCTGATGCTCGTCGGATGTGGCAGGGCTTGCAAACTATTACGGACTACAAAGGGAAGCCCAGTCGCAAGCTGCGCAGTGACATGAGCCTACCAGACAAGCTAAATTACTTCTATGTGCGATGAAGCATGCATGAGAGCGCCAGCTGTTGCAGACGACTGTGTGATCACGGTCTCCGTAGCTGACGTGAGTAAGACCTTTTAAACAGGTCAACATTCACATTCAGATGGATTACCAGAACGTGTACTCAGAGCATGCGCTGACCAACTGGCAAGTGTCTTCACTGACATTTCCAACCTATCCCTGACCGAGTCTGTAATACCTATGTTTCAAACAGACCACCATAGTCCCTGTGCCCAAGAACGCCAAGGTAACCTGCCTAAATGACTACCGACCCGTAGCACTCACGTCTGTAGCCATGAATTGCTTTGAAAGGCTGGTCATGGCTCACATCAACACCATCATCCCAGAAACCCTAGACCCAAATCACATTTTATTGGCCACATGCGCCGAATACAACAGGTGTAGACATTACAGTGAAATTATTACTTACAGCCCTTAACCAACAATGCATAATTTTTTTTTTTGAAAAAGTAAAATAAAACAACAACAAAAAAGTGTTGAGAAAAAAAGAGCAGAAGTAAAATAAAATAACAGTAGGGAGGCTATATATACAGGGGGGTACCGGTGCAGAGTCAATGTGCGAGGGCACCAGGTAGTTGAGGTAATATGTACATGTCGGTAGCGTTAAAGTGACTATGCATAAATAATTAACAGAGTAGCAGCAGCGTAAAAAGATGGGGTGGGGGGACAGTGCAAATAGTTTGGGTAGCCATGATTAGGTGTTCAGGAGTCTTATGGCTTGGGGGTAGAAGCTGTTGAGAAGTCTTTTGGACCTAGACTTGGCACTCCGGTACCGCTTGCCGTGCGGTAGCAGAGAGAACAGTCTATGACTAGGGTGGCTGGAGTCTTTGACAATTTTGAGGGCCTTCCTCTGACACCGCCTGGTATAGAGGTCCTGGATGGCAGGAAGCTTGGCCCCAGTGATATACTGGGCCGTACGCACTACCCTCTGTAGTGCCTTGCGTTCTGAGGCCGAGCAGTTGCCATACCAGGCGGTGATGCAACCAGTCAGAATGCTCTCGATGGTGCAGCTGTATAATTTTTTGAGGATCTGAGGACCCATGCCAAATCTTTTCAGGGGGAATAGGCTTTGTCGTGCCCTCTTCACGACTGTCTTGGTGTGTTTGGACCATAATAGTTCGTTGGTGATGTGGACACCAAGGAACTTGAAGCTCTCAACCTGTTCCACTACAGCCCCGTCGATGAGAATGGGGGCGTGCTCAGTCCTCTTTTTTTCCCTGTAGTCCACAATCATCTCCTTTGTCTTGGTCACGTTGAGGGAGAGGTTGTTGTCCTGGCACGACACGGCCAGGTCTCTGACCTCCTCCCTATAGGCTGTCTCATCGTTGTCGGTGATCAGGCCTACCACAGTTGTGTCGTCGGCAAACTTAATGATGGTGTTGGAATCGTTCCTGGCCATGCAGTCATGGGTGAACAGGGAGTACAGGAGGGGACTGAGCACGCACCCCTGAGGGGCCCCCATGTTGAGGATCAGTGTGGCAGATGTGTTGTTACCTACCCTTACCACCTGGGGGCGGCCCGTCAGGAAGTCCAGGATCCAGTTGCAGAGGGAGGTGTTTAGTCCCAGGATCCTTAGCTTAGTGATGAGCTTTGAGGGCACTATGGTGTTGAATGCTGAGCTGTAGTCAATGAATAGCATTCTCATGTAGGTGTTCCTCTTGTCCAGGTGGGAAAGGGCAGTGTGGAGTGCAATAGAGATTGCATCATCTGTGGATCTGTTGGGGCGGTATGCAAATTGGAATGGGTCTAGTGTTTCTGGGATAATGGTGTTGATGTGAGCCATGACCAGCCTTTCAAAGCACTTCATGGCTACAGACGTCAGTGCTACGGGTCGGGTTATTTGTACGTTTCTTATGCATGCAATGTGTAGGAATAACAAATTGGATAATATAACTTGAAGTAGTTATTTGATCTTCACCCTTCAAGCTCCTAGACACTAGCTGCATTCATTATTTTTTAAAGTACAGAAACATTTCTGAGTACCAACAATGGAAACGATAAAAACGTAAAAAATGTGTATTTTTTATCCAAAGTCATTATGGTATAGAGAGCTCTGAATTGCCTCAAAAACACTGTCTCGTGGCTCCATTGCCATTTAACTACAAATACAGTATCTACCAGGGAAATTAATTCTAGATACCTAAGTATTATCATGGTAATTTTAAAGGAGCAAAGGCACCGTGAAAGCCGGCAAGTGTATCCAAACCACTGATATGCTCTCCTACATTAAGTATTCCTCTTTGATCCCTGCTGGAGTCCTGGGTGCCTCTGGGATATGATGGAATGTTTTATTACAGTTGCCGAATACGCTCTGTGAGGTTGCCCGAGACAGTTGGCTTCACCCTGCTTTACGTATTTGCGGATTTCCACTCCCTCTCAGACCGGAATCCATTTTCATTAAAAAGAAAGTCGGAGCCCTGGCCCATTTCTCGGAGTGCTCGTGTCATGTCCTGGACAGAAATATAGTGTGAGGCGTCCTTATTAACCGAAAGTTATTTTTATTCACGCCAGAGGAGACTGGTGAGGGGAGGACAGCAATGTGTTTGATACCACTCCGTTCTTGCCATTCAAACCATTAGAACGAGCCTGTCCTCCAATTTAAAGTGACACCAGCCACCACTGATCCACACTTCCCCTTCTGGCTATTTCTCTGTCAATAAGCACTGTGAAACATACATGTAGAATAAAACAGTTGGCAGTATACATTTATGCCGGTAACAGCATGGGATATGCTATTGGAGTAATCTTTTTAGAGGGAAGTTGGAGGAATAGACCTTGGTTTTAGTTGAGAACGGAGGGAGGGTGCCAGATCAGATGATCCACTCCATGGGCAAGCCTATGCTCTTGCTTCAGGTCGAACACAAAAAAAATGCCCAGTTTATACCTGGTTCTAACTTGCGCACTTTGTCCTGATCTTGTCCACATTCTGATTGTGCCCACATTTTAGACAGGTGTAGACAATCAAAGACACGTTGTGATCCGATTGTGATCAGATCATCCTAACCACCTCCGGAGGTAGTCAGACACGCATTGTGTCTGGAAATCTTGCAAGTGTAGACAGATCTGGACAGGGAAACCATTTAAATCATAATTATTCCGCCCTCTAAAATCATTGACAGGTGGCACCATTGACTGATTACAATAAATAAATAAATATGATTTTGAAAGAATAGCTGTGAAACAATTTGCGTAAAGTAAGGGACCAGGAAATCTGGTCACAATGCAGACTCAGTGGATGGATAACAGACACATTTTTATACCATGTGTAGACACATTTCTGGAAATGTGGGCACAGTCAGAGTAGACACGATCATGACAAAGGACCCATGTTAGCACCAGGTATAAACAGAGCTAAAGGCTGGGCATACTTCAGAAAATAGCCTGCACTTGTTTCAGGGTAATCCACAACAGCTGGCATGTGTGTACGAATATATGTGTGTGCGTGAGTGCATGAGTGGGTGAGTATGGGTGCGCATGTGTAAACAAATGTGTATTTGTATGCACACATTTGTGTCTGTCTGTGTTTGTGGTGTGTGTTTGTGTGCCTGATTGCGTGCGTGAGTGCGCAGGTGTGTGTGTGTAGTGGGGAGGCCAGCTGGGCCAGCTGTGGATCTGGTGGCCTAGATAAGAGGACGGGTGACACTGGCCACCTTCATGAGGTGCCAGCAAGTTAGAGTCAGGGTTATGGCTTGATGCTTAGTGGGACAATCTGATACTACAGACAAGAAACCATTAATCAGCAGCTAAATGCTCCATATAAGAGGTGTGTCCTGTGTGACAGTTGCTAGAGTATTGTGCTTGCAAAGCCAAGGGTTGTGGGTTTGATTGCTGCTGGGGCCATCTATATGAAAATGTATGCACACGTGACTTTAAGTAACTTTGGATAGAAGCATCCGCTATCTTGCCCTCTAAAATCATTGACAGGTGGCGTCATTAGCCTCGTTTATACCGGGTGCTAACATGCATCCTTTGTCCTGATCCTGTCCACATTCTGATTGTGCCCACATTTTTAGAAAGCGTTTCTGTCAAATAAATTGCATACAAGGAGGGGCCAGGAAATCTGGTCACAATCCGTACACAGTGGATAGATAAGAGATACATTTGAATATATCCTTTTTCTCTTTAAATGTGTCATCCTCAGAGGAGAGGTAGAGAGAGTGTTTCCACTGAAGGGACACTGAGAGCCTCCACAGCCCGAGGGAAAGACAGATTAAGGTGGAGAGCTTTAATATTTTAGATGAAAACGTATTGTGGCTCGCTCTCTCCCACTCCCTCTCCCTCAGTAGTGTGAATCTCTCTTGCTGAAGGGTAGATGCCCTTGTCCAGAGCTTGCCAGTCTACACAGTGTGACAGCTCAGCTCTAAGAGCAGAGGTCACTCCATGTGAATGTAGATGAATGTGGCCTCAGTGTAATTGAGTGAGTGTGTGTGTGTGTGTGTGCGTGTGCATGCGTGCGCATATGAGTAGCAAGGGTTAGAGCTGGGCCAGATGGGGCATGCAGGTGTCTTGCATGGTGTCTGCCTGTCTACTTCTCTATTTGTCTGTGTGTGTGTCTGACTAGTCTATACAGTGCATTTGGAAAGTATTCAGACCCCTTGACTTTTTCCACATTTTGTTACGTTACAGCCTTATTCAAAAATTGATTAAATTCATGTTTTTCCTCATCAATCTACATACAGTACCCCATAATGACAAAGTGAAAACAGGTTTTTACAGAAATACCTTATTTGCTTAAGTATTCAGACCCTTTGCTATGAGATTCGAAATTGAGCTCAAAAACATCCTGTTTCCATTGATCATCCTTGAGATGTTTCTACAACTTGATTGGAGTCCACCTGTGGTAAATTCAATTGATTGGACATGATTTGGAAAGGCACACACCTGTATATATAAGGTCCCACAGTTGACAGTGCATGTCATAGCAAAAGCCATGAGGTCGAAGGAATTGTCTGTAGAGCTCTGAGACAGGATTGTGACGAGGCACAGATCTGGGTAATGGTACCAAAAAATTTCTGCAGCATTGAATGTCCCCAAGAACATAGTGGCCTCCATCATTCTTAAATGGAAGAAGTTTTGAACCACCAAGACTCTTCGTAGAGCTGGCCGCCTGGCCAAACTGAGCAATGGGGGGAGAAGGGCATTGGTCAGGGAGGTGACCAAGAACCCAATGGTCTCTCTGACAGAGCTCCAGAGTTAATCTGTGGAGATGGCAGAACGTTCCCTGTAGCTCAGTTGGTAGAGCATGGTGCTTGCAACGCCAGGGTTGTGGGTTCGTTTCCCACGGGGATATGAAAATTGTATGCACTCACTAACTGTAAGTCGCTCTGGATAAGAGCGTCTGCTAAATGACTAAAATGTCAAATGAAATGTAAAAATGTTCTAGAAGGACAACCATCTCTGCAGCACTCCACCAATCAGGCCTTTATGAAAAGAGTGGCCAGACGGAAGCCACTCTTGAGTAAAAGGCACATGACAGCCTGCTTGGAGTTTGCCAAAAGGCACCTAAAGGACTCTCAGACCATTAGAAACCAGATTCTCTGGTCTGATGAAACCAAGATTGAACTATTTGGCCTGAATGCCAAGCGTCACGTGTGGAGGAAACCTGGCACCATCCCTACGGTGAAGCATGGTGGTGGCAGCATCATGCTGTGGGGATGTTTTTCAGCGGCAGGGTCTGGGACACTAGTCAGGATCGAGGCAAAGATGAACAAAGCAAAGTAGAGAGAGGTCCTTGATGAACATTTGCTCCAGAGCACTCAGAACCTCAGACTGGAGCGAAAGTTCAACTTCCAACAGGAAAACGACCCTATGCACACAGCCAAGACAATGCAGGAGTGGCTTTGGGACAAGTCTCTGAATGTCCTTGAGTGGCCCAGCCAGAGCCGAGACTTGAACCCGATCGAACATCTCTGGAGAGACCTGAAAATAGCTGTGCAGCGATGCTCCCCATCCAACCTCACAGAGCTTCTGCAGAGAAGAATGGGAGAAACTCCCCAAATACAGGTGTGCCAAGCTTGTAGCGTCATACCCAACAAAGTATTGAGTAAAGGATCTGAATACTTATTTGAATGTGATATTTCAGTTTTTTATTTTTAATACATGTGCAAAAATTCTAAAAACCTGTTTTTGCTTTGTCATTATGGGGTATTGTGTGCAGATTGATGAGGAGAAAAAACTATATCATCCATTTTAGAATAAGGCTGTAATGTAACAAAATGTGGAAAATGTCAAGGGGTCTGAATACTTTCTGAATTGACAGCATCTGGTTGACAGCACTGCATGACAATGATCTACGAGCCCAGGTTATTTTCACACATCGGCGCCTCAGACAGGTGTCAGAAAATCTATATGTTGTCGTTTCTATTGCAATATTTGACCTGTTATCCTGTGTCACCTATCATAGCAGCTTAAGACAAAGGATTCAATACTGGACATGGATGTAGGCTGTGATATATGATACATGTCCAATGGGCCTGGCAGCTTGTGAATCCTGACTAAGAGGATTAGGCTTGACAAGCACCCTCTACATGCTTGTGAGGTCCACATCTCTGGTGCCAGCGAGCTCCATTATACATGACAAACCTATAAAATGGCCACAATGGGGCGCTCCCTAAAGGCTTGGAGGACCATTTGCAGCAGTGGTGGTAGGTTTGCCAAGTATTGTGGGTTCAATTCCTGCTGGGGCCACCTATACCAAAATGCACACATGACTGTACATTTCTTTGGAATAAAGCGTCTGCTAAATGGCATAACATATTATATTTATATCATCATTATTATTATGAACATTCGCAGCAGCACACCACCGACAGACTGGCAATCCTACTATCGAAATGAGAAAGAGTTCTGGCAAGAGCAAAGCCAAAACCACTTTGTTAGCCATTTGTTTTCTTGTGCAGGTAAAATACCTGCATTTTTTAAAAGACAGTTTTGACCATCTACACTTAGTGTACCAAACATTAGGAACACCTTCATAATATTGAGTTGCACCCCCGTTCTGCCCTCAGAACAGCCTCAATTCGTCGGGGCTGGGCTCTACAAGGTGTCAAAATCGTTCCACAGGGATGCTGGCCCATGTTGACTCCAATGCTTCCCACAGTTGTGTCAAGTTGGCTGGATGTCCTTTGGATGGTGGACCATTATTGATACACATGGGAAAAGGTTGAGCATGAAAACCCAGAAGCGTCACAGTTCTTGACACAAACCGGTGTGCCTGGCACCTACTACCATACCCCGTTCAATGGCACTTCAATTGTTTACAGACAGATTATTTCACTTATTATTCACTGTATCACAACTCCAGTGGGTCAGAGGTTTACATACACTATGTTGATTATGCCTTTAAACAGCTTGGAAATTACAGAAAATAATGTCATGGCTTTAGAAGCTTCTGATAGGCTACTTGAGATCATTTGAGTCAATTGGAGGTGTACCTGTGGATGTATTTCAAGGCCTACCTTCAAACTCATGCCTCTTTGCTTGACATCATGGGAAAATCAAAAGAAATCAGCCAAGACCTCAGAAAAAAATTGTAGACCTCCACAAGTCTGGTTCATCCTTGGGAGCAATTTCCAAATGCCTGAAGGTACCACGTTAATCTGTACAAACAATAGTATGCAAGTATAAACACCATGGGACCACGCAGCTGTCATACCGCTCAGGAAGGAGACACGTTCTGTCTCCTAGAGATAAACGTACTTTGGTGCGAAAAGTGCAAATCAATCCCAGAACAACAGCAAAGGGCTTTGTGATGGCCACTCCAATACCTTGACTTTGTTGTCCTTAAGCCATTTTGCCACAACTTTGGAAGTATGCTTGGGGTCATTGTCCATTTGGAAGACCCATTTGCGACCAAGCTTTAACTTCCTGACTGATGTGTTGAGATGTTGCTTCAATATATTCACAAAATGTTCCTTCCTCATGATGCCATCTATTTTGTGAAGTGCACCAGTCCCTCCTGCAGCAAAGCACCCCCACAGCATGATGCTGCCACCCCCGTGCTTCACGGTTGGGATGGTGTTCTTCGGCTTGCAAGCATCCCCCTTTTTCCTTCAAACATAACAATGGTCATTATGGCCAAACAGTTCTATTTTTGATTCATCAGACCAGAGGACATTTCTCCAAAAAGTATGATCTTTGTCTGCATGTGCAGTTGCAAACCGTAGTCTGGCTTTTGTATGGCGGTTTTGGAGCAGTGGCTTCTTCCTTGCTGAGCGGCCTTTCAGGTTATGTCGATATACGACTAATTTTACTGTGGATATAGATACTTTTCTCCAGCATCTTCACACGGTCCTTTGCTGTTGTTCTGGGATTGATTTGCACTTTTCGCACCAAAGTACGTTCATCTCTAGGAGACAGAACGTGTCTCCTTCCTGAGCGGTATGACAGCTGCGTGGTCCCATGGTGTTTATACTTGCATACTATTGTTTGTACAGATGAAAGTGGTACCTTCAGGCATTTGGAAATTGCTCCCAAGGATGAACCAGACTTGTGGAGGTCTACAATATATTTTCTGAGGTCTTGGCTGATTTCTTTTGATTTTCCCATGATGTTAAGCAAAGAGGCACTGAGTTTGAAGGTAGGCCTTAAAATACATCCACAGGTACACCTCTAATTGAGTCAAATTATGTAAATTAGCCTATCAGAAGCTTCTAAAGCCATGACATTATTTTCTAGATTCTTCCAAGCTGTTTAAAGGCACAGTCAACTTAGTGTATGTAAACTTCTGACCCACTGGAATTGTGATACAGTGAATTATAAGTGAAATAATCTGTCTGTAAACAATTTTTGGAAAGATTCCTTGTGTCATGCACAAAGTATATGTCCTAACCGACTTGCCAAAACTATAGTTTGTTAACAAGAAATTTGTGGAGTGGGTGAAAAACAAGTTTTAATGACTCCAACCTAAGTGTATGTAAACTTCCAACTTCAACTGTATATCCCTTATTTATTTTCTTTCCAAAACACTTGAGCATACTGTCTCTGACCAACTTTCCCGTTATCGCTTTCAGAACGATCTTCTTGACCCTAACCAGTCAGGCTTCAAGGTGGCTCACTCGAGAACGCATTCCTCTGTGTCACAGACACTCTCCACTCTGCCAAAGCTGACTGCTCTCATCCTCCACACAAGCTCACAGAATGGGACCGCCAAGTGCTGAAGTGCGGAAAGATAATCTGTCTTCAGTTGTAACTCTCACTACAGAGTTACAATCTGCCTCTGGAAGCAACATCAGCACAATAATTGTTCGTCGGGAGCTTCATGAAATGGGTTTCCATGGCCGAGCAGCCGCACACAAGCCTAAGATCACAATGCGCAATGCCAAGCATCGGCTGGAGTGGTGTAAAGCTCGCCACCATTGGACTCTGGAGCATTTTGACGGGAGTGAAGAGGCAACTCCGGGATGCTGATCTTCTAGGCAGAGTTGCAAAGAAAAAGCCATATCTCAGACTGGCCAATGAAAATAAAAGATTCAGATGGGGCAGTCTGAGATATGGCTTTTTCTTTGCAACTCTGCCTAGAAGGTCAGCATCCCAGAGTCGCCTCTTCACTGTTGACGTTGAGACTGGTGTTTTGCGGGTACTATTTAATGAAGCTGCCAGTTGAGGACCTGTGAGGTGCCTGTTTCTCAAACTAGACACCCTAATGTATCTGTCCTCTTGCTCAGTTGTGCACCGGGGCCTCCCACTCCTCTTTCTATTCTGTTTAGAGCCAGCTGTTCTGTGAAGGGAGTAGTACACAGCGTTGTACGAGATTTTCAGTTTCTTGGAAATTTCTCGCATGGAATAGCCTTCATTTCTCAGAACAAGAATAGACTGATGAGTTTCAGAAGAAAGTTATTTGTTTTCTGGCCATTTTGAGCCTGTAATCGAACCCACAATTGCTGATGCTCCAGGTACTCAACTAGTCTCAAGAAGGCCAGTTTTATTGCTTATTTAATCAGCACAACAGTTTTCAGCTGTGCTAATATAATTGCAAAAGGGTTTTCTAATTATCAATTAGCCTTTTAAAATGATAAACTTGGATTAGCAAACACAATGTACCATTGGAACACAGGACTGATGGTTGCTGATAATGGGCCTCTGTACGCCTATCTAGATATTCCATAAAACATCAGCCGTTTCCAGATACAATAGCCATTTACAACATTAACAATGTCTACACTGTATTTCTGATCAATTTGATGTTATTTTAATGGACAAAAAATTTGCTTTTCTTTCGAAAACAAGGAATTTTCGAAGTGACCCCAAACTTTTGAATGGTAGTGTACTTCAAAACATACTTCCTTTTGATTTATTGTTTTACTATCTGTTTTGACATGTATTAATGTGTTATTCAATGTATTTATATTGTCTAAAAGCAGTAAGGCCAAATTCAATGTTTTATCAAATAATGTTTTAATATTTTTTGGTACACCTTCAACAGCACCGCCATTTTGGTTGCATATGCCCTAAATATTTTGCTGTGCAACCTGCCATTTTATTTTGGGAGTACGGTGTGCTAAGAAAAACAATCCCAGATAATAATTATTGTAATGATTATGCTTCGCTGTACTGTCTTTTGAGAGTGCCCTAGAGATAAAAGCGAGTGCAGATTTGTAACTGTCATTGTTGTTCCATTACTACAGTGAAAAAATATTGTTTCTAGAACAAACAGGTACAAATATATGACCCATATTACCGGCGCGATGTTTTTTTCTTTTCTTACTATCATGAATTGGCTTTACATTCATAAACCATTTCGTGGGCTGTTCCAAAACCACTCGCGGACATTTGTTTACACCTTCTTCAGTCATGTAACCTCTTTAGCTAGCTAGCTAGCTAACAACCTTGTTACTTAATTACCAGTATATCCAAACATTTGGGGGCACAGAAAGTAGCAACGTGCATGCTCCGCCCACCTGAGGAGCTGTATTTTTCAGCCATCTATTTCCTGCCATCTATTTCAGCCATCTATTTCCTTTGAGGGGTGCAAAATCCACTTGTCACTTAAAGCTGCAATAATTTAACTTTTTTTTATTTATTCTTATTTTCAAAAGCTCCAATAAGTCGCTAGTGGTCATCCAATGTGATGCATCAGTAACAATAGTGCGCCCCTAGCCTGTCTGACATCCGCTGTATTCAGTTGTATTTATTTTCCCAGTCGGGTCGGCTTTACCTGCCGGATTTTGTGGCCCGCACAATGAGTGATGTGTTTTCTGTCAGTGAGGAGGCAGTGTGATAGCTAGCTGAGCCCATGGCCAACACTTGGCTAATGGCTAACAGAAATAGCTAGTTTACAGACATGGAAAACACAAGGGGCAAACGACTTGACCCAGCAGCAACGACTCCTCCATCTAAGCTAATGAAACAGAGAAATTTGGATAGCAGACAGGCAAAAAGGGAAAGCGATAGAGCCCGGGCCAAGACGAAAGTAAAACTCGGCTTTGCATTCACCCACTGGCGAGAACTAAGGATTTGCTGAAAAGGTAAGACATAGCTAGCTAGATAATATATCTTACTAGATATAAAGTGAAATGTTGCTTTTTTGTTTTAAATATGTATGCCAGTAATATTTTGGTTTACTTGATTTTATTGTTTTCAAGCCACGGGTCCAATAGTTCGTGTTAGCTTGCTTGCTTTTTTTTTTTTGGGGGTAGATCAGCTTTAACATTGCAGATAGATTGTAACTTCCATCAATGTAATTGTCTGCATCACTTCCAATCCCCCATATGTATTTTTTCTCGCAAATATATATATATCAATACATATACATACATACACATACATATACACATACATACATATATACATATCCTTTAAAAAATATATATATATTTCCCTTTATTACTTTCCAACCCCACCACCCCTTCCGTAATTGGAGTAAACTAGTGAACAACAACGCTTAGCCCTCTACTTCCAGCATATACATACTATATACACACCTTATAGACACAGTCAATTTTACAATAATTCTACCTTGCTTGTTTTTACTCCTGAACTTCCTCTACCCTCAACCTATCCGATCATTTCCATGATGTCCATCCGGTTTGCCTCTATATGCCATATCTTTCCAACTGTGCTCTTTCACAAAAGCGCTCAACCTATAACCTATATACTTATTATGGACACATTATGCTTTACATTAGTTATCTTGTTGTTATTGGTTGATGTTAATTGTTATTAGTCCCATCCTTCAGCTCCATTCAACACCTCCCATCTATCTCTTAACACCATCCATATTGGATTTATATTTGCCATATATTTTTCAACTGTACTGTGATGTTTCACAAAAGTTCTGAACCCTTCTATTCTCATTGTTTCTACAGATTGTAAATTGAAAATAAACATTTTTGTATTATTATATTATTGATCGATTGCCGTAGTAGCTTGTTAGCAGACTGCGACATTGGTTTGTTTCATTTGAATATAAAATGTCACTTCAATAGTTAGTCGTAACTAGCTACCTTGTGTGTGTATAATGTTACTTGACCTTGTGTTACATTTATGATGTCTGTGGTTTGAAAACCACACAGATCTTTGCTAGCTAGCTTGCTACTTAAGTTCACACAAGTGTACTGGCACGGAATAGCCACAAAGCCCAGTTCAGATACATAAGATGAGGCAGCGGTTTGTTTGATCTGAACGTCTCATGTCGTTGGCTGGAGTATTCAAGATTCAACATGTCAACTTTAGCCAAAGTCTTGCAACGAGATGGATCCATTTAGCCATTCAAAGAACAGTGCACTAACATTCTGTGTTCAGCTAGGCAGCTAACTAGCTAGCCAAGTAGAGAGCTAGCAAGCTATTTTTCTGTATATAGCTAACCTGGTTTGCTAACAGGCTTGGTTCTTCCTGGGAAGTGTGAACCTACAGAGTATCAGAATTATTGTTGAAAGAGGTGGGCCTACAACCAAACATATAAACATATAAATAAGGGAAGTTTTTGTGGGCAACAATAAACTTGTGTGAGAAACAGTAATTGGGCATTTTTTACTAACCTGTTCTCCTTTCCTGGATATCTATGCTCTTGACTGTTTACACTTCAAATTAGCTGACCTACAGGTGGGTAGATATCCAGAAAGACGGATGGACTACCCTTGTGTAAATACAGAACAAAACAAGTCGGTCCGATTACACAGATCAGGTCAAATAGTTTTATTAGAGAGATAAACATGAATACAAGGTAGTATCTGTAACATTCCTCAAAATAACAAAAGCACAGTGTAAGGGAAACATTCTGATAAAGTACTGAACTGATATCACCCAGACCAAGGACAAATTCACAAAAAAAGGACTTGCAAAGATATCACCAAATGGAGTATTTTTCCTAATTGGGATCCAAATTAAGAATAAAGTTCAGTGTAGTCGTGGAAAGTGTTAACCTGTTATGTAAATATACTTGGTAATTTAGAAATTGAATATTGCATTGGTGAAATGGCAGCAGTTGTGTGTTGTAAGGTGTAGGAGTCTCCCTACAATTAATGCAGTTGCATCAGCGAGGTTGTCAGGAGACCCTGGGATAGCTGTACGGTACTCCATGATGTCAAAAATCACTCCAAGTAGATGGGAAGCAGCCAGCTCCAGCATCGCTCCCCTTTCTTCAAAGGACAGCTCTTGCAATTTAGCCTGTAATGATAAGAAAAAAAGCAGCATGAAATTACAGAATGCAGCCAAATGCTGTGTGATATGATAATAATGTTGTGAAACGGGTAAACAGTTCCACAGATGAAATATTTTTACTAACCTTAATCTTGGCCAGCCTCTCTTCTTGCAGTCGGGCAGCACTTTTCAAGGTCTTCCTGTCCAATTATTTTTGCAGCCGTGCTTGTGCCCCTGGACGGCTCTTCAAACTGGAATATTACAGAAAATACATATGCACAACACTTATTAGGATTGTATTTTAATGTTCACTACATGGTATTTTATGTATAACCAATAAAGATTTTCATGCAGACTTCTACAATCCAAACATATCTTCATAGCCATAGCTCCTGAGAATGAAGGGGCCATCCAAGTAATGTTATTAGCTAGCTTGTATAGCTAGGAGTCAGAAGGGCAAAGGTTTGAATGCATGCAAAGGTTATTTTCCATGAATGCAGAGCTATGATAGTCAAAATTACACTTCTACAATCAATACACAATATCTTCATAGCCAATCAAGGGGCCATCCCAGTATTGTTATTAACTATCTAGCTAGTGTAGGAGTCAGAAGGGCAAAGGACTTGCCAAAGCCAAGGTTATTGTTCCATGAATGCAGAGCTATGATAGTCAAAATTCATTATTTTACACCGCTATTGATACGCAAGTGTGATAACTAATGTACTAAAGCTATTGTCATCTTGCTATCTTGTACCAGGCAGGGAAATTCACGGTAGCTATTATCAACCATGTACTGCTACCTAACGGTGTTCCATAAACATTTTGCCTAACTGCAGCATTCAAACAAGGCTGCAATGAAAACTAACGTGACTATGTTAGAATAAAAATCTGGGGTGTTAGCTACGTTTCTATTCAAGCATTGATTGACATGGTAATATGAAAAAACTGACCCTTCTGACGCTGTACATCACGACGTAAGGTCAACACGCATTATGCTACTCATTGGATACCGTACTGAGTCTTTCCACCAGGGGAAGCGATTCTCTCGCAGTTTAAAACCATGCTTAATTAACCATATACACTTGTAAAAAACAGTCATTATTCATGATTTTCGTTTAAATGAACATTAGTATTAATATTATTATGGCTAATATTAAACACATTTTTCATGAGTAGGGTGCTAATAGCAATGTGGTCATCAATAACACACACTGAATCAATCAATAATGAATTGCAGAATGCAGAATCTTAAAAAGAATACCACTGCGCCAAACTGCATTTACACAAGCAAACCTGTCACCTGCTGACAAAGAGCTTTCGTTTTTTTGCTCTCACGTTTGCTTTGTTCACATGTTTTGAAATACCTTTGCTGTGCCAATTTATTCACGAGTGCTGTGTGTTCAATAATTGTCAAATCTCATGTGTGCAATAACGCATGTGAATAACGCATGTCCTAAATTCCCACGTGTGCTATCTATTAAACTCATTTGCAAATGACATGCTCTAACCCAAATTGAGACGCGACATTCCTGCGTGCCTCTCTTTCTGCTCTTGATTGTGCACAGGTGAAGAAAATGAACGGGACTCCCTAAAAGACCAAAGTGCACAGTCAGTTCGGTGACCTTTTACAGCATGTCACCAAACTGAAATAGTTAAATGTTTTTGGACCATTGGTTTCCCTGTTAACAGGTACTGACAGGAAGCACGAGCCACCTTCCTCAGGCTCCTCCCTGCCTTCACCTCATCTTTAGCAGCCTGTAGCTGTTCTGGGTCGTAGCGGAGCCTTTTCTTGGGCTCTTGTTGGGCCTTTCCCTTTCTCTCCCTGGGTGAGGATCAAAGCTTGGCAAATGGCCGACAACAACCAGATCCTCTTACCCACAGGGGGGCTGTGCCGGTCTTGACACCTTAATACTGCCATAAATTAGAGAGGAGGAGAATCTATCTCTGGCATTCTAGTATGGTGAAAGGAATGCCTTTGTTTCAGATACTTTTTGCAGCCCAAAAACTTCAACATCCAACAATATATTTCAACATCCAAACATTGGGAATGATGAGAAATGGAAAATGGAAAATTAATGTCTATTTTGTGATGTCATTAAAACTGGTACAAAGGCATTATAACGAAAACAGTGTGACTTGAAGAGTTTTTACACTGTCAATATCAGGGTTACATCCTTTACCTTGTGTAGAAAATATCAAGGAGGAAGACAATGTTTTCGTGAAGATAGGAATGTGATTTTAGCTTTTTAACAAAATCATAGTGATGATAATACTGTTGCCTCGTAACTAGCCACACCCGAGGGAGCTCAGAGAGCGTGTCAGTATGACGGAAACCCCCCTCTTTACCAGAGTGCATAAAAGATTGAGATATGAATTATCAGATCAGACTAAACAGACCTCAAGCTGCAGCTTTTGTCCATATTGGTCCCGACCCTGAAAATCAACAAGAGGTGAAGACGACAAAGTTGCCTCCACTAACGATCAATGTAATGGCTGAGTAGCTGTTCTAAGTACTGTATCTAAGAAGGTGAATTTAAGTGGGACCATCCTGTTACTCTCTTCAAAGCATCGTCTACTACACTGCTCTCATCACCCCACAGGGGCTCATCGACACGGCTGATTAGCCGTCCTCAGAAGACCACTTCCAGAACGAGTGAAAGTAAACAGAAAACTAAGAAGAAGGACATTTTGACCTCTTGTGGACAATCTGAGCCTTACATATAAAAGGCAATCCGAAAGAGAAGGCCCAATCGTCCCCTTCCCACGAAGGCCTGGGTCCAACAGAGATACACGACGATGACCTCCAACATGTAAATACATGCATTGTTTTTCTTCCCAAACGGGCGGCAGTCCCGGGCAATGTATTAGGATTACTGTGAGCATAGGTCCATGTGTATCCAAGTGTTTTCTCTCTCTCTCTTTAACTCGCAATCTTTTGTAACAAGTGTCATATTGTGTTAGTCCGCTAGGGACCCGCTTTCATTGTATTAAGTTTCTAATCCCTACCTATACCGTGTACGTGTTTGTAGCTTGTGTTATCATTTTTAATTAGTTTGTAAATAAATAATTACATCAATTTGTGTGGTACGGAATGATCAGTAAGACCTGGGTTCGTGCAGACTTAAAGAGCCTACGACTTTCAGAATGAGACTGATATGAGGTAAATTATTAATAAATGACTGTTAAATGATAAGCGATATCTAGATATCTTTAGAGTTAATTCGGGAAACGGTAACTCGTTAAACTACTTTTCCTGTGGTGCCCCAAATTCATAATGAGTTAATTGTTACATGATTAATTTAATCTAGTAACAATTAAACATAGTAGGTAATTATTCGATAAATAATAGTAATCACAAGAATGATAGTCACGTCACGACATTTTGGAGCCCCCGTGCGAGGAGTCTAAGATAGAACTAGGCCTTACTGTTGAATTCAGTCCATAGGAATTGTGTAGCAAGATACGTTGTGCACCAATAGCGCTGTAGGCAGGATTGTTGTTGAGAGTGGTGTGTGTGGGGTCCCTTTTCCTCCAGATACTAGTAGGGAGAGATTGACTCCGGTGTTGTATATCTGACGAAAGGTCAGTGTGTAGGGGATTTACTGAATGCTACGAGCTAAGACATATGAGCCAGCAAATGCAGTTATCAAGAGAAATAGACAAAGTTGATCAACCGTGGTACTATTTCTATCTCTCGCTGTTCAGAAGCGAGTAGACTCGGTCAGTATACATTTCTTGAGCTAGGACATATGGGCCAGTCAATTAAAGAAATGTGAGAAAATATAGTTGTTGGCCGAAGCAAAGTATTATCTCTCCGTCTATCGCGCTTCGGTAGCGTGAGTAAGACCAATGGCAAAAACATTTATTTTATGTTTCTGCGTGTTCCGGTAAAACATTGCTAGCAAAATAATCGCTGAAAGGGTTAACGTGAGCCCTATACCAACTTCCTGAAGACAGGATAGACACAGATATTGAAATGCCTGATGCTTTTGCTAAACGTTCCCTTGAGTTACCACCAGCTATTCAAAATCAAATTCAGTACGAGGGACCAATGACTGTTGATCTTAGCGTACTGAATGAAGCACTAGTTGACCCGATTGGCTATAAACCAAAAGATTGGTCTGTCACCCACTCTTGGACGGTGCCCAACAGTATCCTGACTGTTACCATGATCTTTGGTCTTATTGCCCTTGGCGTGTGCACCTACTATGTACACAGGCACACACGCGCAAAGGAAGACTTAATGAGGTCTCATGCTAGGATCACCTGTGGGATGGAAGCAATCCCGATTTTCCAAAACCCCATCAGGTGACGCATCTACAGCATCCCCAGCATCTTCCCCAGAGTTCACTAGGTCAGCCCTGTAGTGCCAACAATGGAAGCTTTGTCATTCAGGGTGCCATTTTAGAGAGTGCCTTAACTACCCACCTTCAAGTAGGGTCGCCCTAGATATGACATTAGACAAATGTCATGATTGAGTTATTTAGCCAAGACCATGGACGTACATAGAATAGCATCCAAGTAGATGATTAAGGTGGGGGAAATGTATTTTGTATATCTTTTGTTGTGTTTTTTTTCTTATTTATTTTTATTTTCCTTTGACACTAAGGAAGTGATATTGCAACAAACAAGTTACCCATACGACCACCAGTTAGTGCCGCAACGGCGCCCATTTGGGGAAGAAGTGTAATGATGTATTGCCTGAGTGTTGTGCGTTGTTAACGTCTGTTTAAGTTACAACTTAGATCTACCAGCCAGGACAACCGGAAGACGGGCCCGCAATGATGATCCACAACCAGGACATCCCGTGGTCATTTTCTTTAATGGTGGGTTGCAAACTTGCAGAATCCTTCCAAGGTTGAACCACCAGAGGGGGACTGTCATGACTCTCCATGCGTGAGGATCAAAGGTCTTGACACCTTAATACTGCCATAAATTAGAGAGGAGGATAATCTATCTCTGGCATTATATTATGGTGAAAGGAATGCCTTTGTTTCAGAGACTTTTATCCGCCCAAAAACATCAACATCCAATAATGAACATCGGGACAATATATTTCAACATCCAGACGTTCGGAATGATGAGAAATGGAATATGGAAAATAAATGTCTATTTTGTGATGTCATTAAAAATTGTATAAAGGCATTATAACGAAAAAATTGTGACTTGAAGAGTTTTTACACTGTCTATATCAGGTTTACATCTTTTACGTTGTGTAGAAAATATCAAGGAGGAAGACAATGTTTTCATGAAGATAGGAATGTGATTTTAGCTTTCTAACAAAATCATAGTGATGATAATACTTTTGCCTCGTCACTTGCCACGCCCGAGGGAGCTCAGAGAGCGTGTCAGTATGACGGAAACCCCCCTCTTTACCAGAGTGCATGAAAGATTGAGATAAGAATTATCAGATCAGACTAGATGGACCTCAAGCTGCAGGTTTTTGTCCATATTGGTCCCGACCCCGAAAATCAACACGAGGTGACGACAAAGTTGCCTCCACTAACAATCAATGTTACGGCTGAGTAGCTGTTCTGTATCTAAGAAGGTGAATTTAAGTGGGACCATCCTGTTACTCTCTTCAAACCATCGTCTACTACACTGCTCTCATCACCCCACAGGGGCTCATCGACATGGCTGATTAGCCGCCCTCAGAAAACCACTTCCAGAACAAGTGAAAGTAAACAGACAACTAAGAAAAAGGACATTGTGATCTCTTGTGGACAATCTGAGCCTTACATCTAAAAGGCCATCCGAAAGAGAAGGACCAATCGACCCCTTCCCACGAAGGCCTGGGTCCAACAGAGATACACGACGAAGACCTCCAACTCGTAAACACATGCATTGCTTTTCTTCCCAAACGGGCGGCAGTTCCGGGCAAAGAATTAGGGTTACTGTGAGCTTAGGTCTCTCTTTAACTCGCCATCTATTGTGTTAGTCCGCTATGGACCCGTTTTCATTGTATTAAGTTTCTAATCCCTACCTATACCGTGTACATGTTTGTATCTTGTGTTATCATTTTTAATTAGTTAGTAAATAAATAATTACATCAATTTGTGTGGTATGGAATGATCAGTAAGACCTGGATTTGTGTAGACTTAAAGAGCCTACGACTTTCAGAATGAGACTGATATGAGGTAAATGATTAATAAATGACTGTTAAATGATAAGAGATATCTAGATATCTTTATAGTTAATTCGGGAAACTTTAACTCGTTAAACAACTTTTCCCGTGGTGCCCAAAATTCCTAATGACTTAATTGTTACATGATAAATTTAATCTAGTAACAATTAAACATAGTAGGTAATTATTCAATAAATAGTCATCACAAGAATGAGAGTCACGTCACAACAATCTACACTCAGTGATGTACACGTTGTGATGGACTACTTTCTGGAGTATGATCGTGCCATGCTGACTCTCTCTGACTCTGAAAATGAATCAGACAATGAGGAAATCCCTGATTTAGGATACGGAGAAAGTCCTAAAAGAGAACACAGAAAGAAGGCTGTTTTATAAAACACCCGTCTCCGGATTACATCTTCAAACTAAGGGGGCAACCCTGGCATCCATGGCATCCATGACAGAGGGACAAGCATTTATCCATGTATACGGGTAAGAGTCTAGCTATATTTTAAGATATTATACATTTCTAATTTAGTCAGAAAGTCGTTTTCATTGCAAGTTAAAGCGTACTGTTAGCTAGGTAGCTAACATTTGCTGGCTGGCTCGGTAGCTAAAGTTATG
The DNA here is from genome assembly GCF_020615455.1 of Coregonus clupeaformis. Lineage (NCBI taxonomy): Eukaryota > Metazoa > Chordata > Actinopteri > Salmoniformes > Salmonidae > Coregonus > Coregonus clupeaformis. The sequence goes on from NC_059222.1 coordinate 4,202,198, forward strand.
TGTATGATCTGTGTAGGAGCACTAGAAAGAGGCCCTAGTTGGAATTCCGAGTTGGATGAATGTTCAAATCGATTTTTCCCAGTCTTTTTATTTTAATTTGACACCTTCTGTATTCTGTGCATGTGACAAATAAAATTTTTTATTTGATATAGACTGTTTTGCTAGCACAGACTGGAATATGTTCTGGGATTCATCCAATTGTATTGTGGAGTATACCACCTCAGTCACCGGCTTCATCAAAAAGTGCATTGACGACGTCGTCCAAACAGTGACCATACGTACATATCCCAACCAGAAGCCATGGATTAGAGGCAACATCCGCACCGAGCTAAAGGCTAGAGCTGCCGCTTTCAAGGAGCGGGACATTAATCCGGATGCTTACATGTATAAGAAATCCCGTTATGCCCCCAGACGAACCATCAAACAGGCAAAGCGTCAATACAGGACTAAGATTGAATCCTACTACACTGGCTCTGACGCTTGTCGGATGTGGCAGGGCTTGCAAACTATTACGGACTACAAAGGTTAACCCAGCCGCGAGCTGTTCAGTGACGCGAGCCTACCAGATGGGCTAAATGCCTTTTATGCTGGCTTTGAGGCAAGCAACACTGAAGCATGCATGAGAGCACAAGCTGTTCCGGACGACTGTGTGGTCACGCTCTCCATAGCCGATGTGAGCAAGAGCTTTAAACAGGTCAACATTCACAAGGCCGTGGGGCCAGACAGATTACCAGGACGTGTACTCAGAGCATGCGCGGACCAACTGACATTTTCAACCTCTCCCTGACCGAGTCTGTAATACCTACTTATTTCAAGCAGACCACCATAGTCCCTTCCCAAGAAAGCGAAGGTAACCTGCCTAAATGACTTCTTCCCCGTAGCACTCACGTCAGTAGCCATGAAGTGCTTTGAAAGGCAGGTCAAGGCTCACATCAACACCATCATCCCGGAAACCCTAGACCCAATCCAATTCGCATACTGCCCCAACAGATCCACAGATTACGCAATCTCAATCGCAGTCCACACTGCCCTTTCCCACCTGGACAAAAGGAACACCTATGTGATAATGCTGTTCATTGACTACAACTCCGCGTTCAACACCATAGTGCCCACAAAGCTCATCACTAAGCTAAGGACCCTGGGACTAAACACCACCCTCAGCAACTGGATCCTGGACTTCCTGACGGGCCGCCCCCAGGTGGTAAGGGTAGGCAACAACACATCATCCACGCTGATCCTCAACACGGGGGCCTCTCAGGGGTGCATGCTTAGTTCCCTCCTGTACTCCCTGTTCACCCACGACTGTGTGGCCAAGCACGACTCCAACACCATCATTAAGTTAGCTGACGACACAACAGCCTTTCCGACGTGAGTGCTACGACAACAATGAGACTAACTGGATCTGTCAATGGAGGGCTTCCTCTTTCTAATGGAGGGCTTCCTCTTTATGCTACAGCATGCAATACCATCATGAACTCACAAGGGGGCATAACATTACATGTACAATACTATCCCATTTTGGAAACGTTACATGTATGTCCCCTTGTGGAGAGAAGTGAATAGCTTAGATGGTAGCTAGCTAGATGGGATTCAAATGCATAATGTTATTAATACAGTGACTAGACTACCTCTTTTGCATGCCCTTCAGAATCCAAACACAGTATTGCCACGCAGCAAAATGTTGCCTATAATCTTTCAAGTCAGCCTGATAAAATATTGAACAATTTGTTTACAACGATAGCTTGAAATTTGATATTAAGCCTGTATGGCAGTACTTTTACTGTATGGTAGTATTGTATTGGCTAGTGCTTTCTCCAATATGTTCTTCCATTTTGCATTCAATTGTATGTCGATGCCATTTATATTTCAATATTTTTTTAATATTTGTATTTATTTAAATGCTTGTAAGACTATTATTTGACACATTTTCCCTTCCTTTGAAATTCTTCTTAGGACAGAACATGGACACAATGTAATTGGGATCAAGAAGAAGGTAAGGATATGTTTTAGGACAGCTGCATTTTTAGTGTGGATTTATCCTACATAGCAGTCAATACAAACTTAAATCTATTAGCATACAAATTGCACACCAATGTGTCTTTGGTGGGTTGGTTTTGGTCATTTCATGGGTATTCCTGGTGAGGACAGGGTATGTAGTGCCTTTGCACAGCCTAACTGGAATCCGGCATGAAACCTGATTCTGTTGTTTCTTTTCAGAAATTCTGAAGTATCTGGATGGTCAGTGGAGGATGTGTGCCAGTGGCTTCAGCAAAATCAGTTGGAGGACTACACCTCTCTTTTCGAAGGTTTTTAATTTAAATACATTTTTATCGTCAATTGCATGCAAGGTCCAACCAAAACTTGACTTCCGCTTTCAACCCAACAACCGGGTAGCTCTTGTTGTGGCGGTGTTATAACTGGCTTGCTCAAGGACAGAACAACAGATTTGTTCACCTTGTCGGCTGGACGATTCGAATGCTTTAACTACTAGGCTACCTGCCAGTCAACACCAGTCAAAATGCCTGCTTTGTATAACTGCCCAATATGCAACAAGCATTTTTTCCCGCTCATAAAACAGATTCGCCACATTGGTCAATATCACCAGAGTGAGCCAGGGTTCCTGTTAACGTGTGGACTTGGAGGTTGCATGAAAACATATACATTCTTTGCGTCATATAGGACATACGTGACCGACCGGCTCAAATCGGTCTAATGTAGCAAAATTTGAAATTGTGTTTTTTACATTGGATAAAAGTAGAGACTCAGAGCTACAAAATGGTATATCATACACTACAGTTGAGGAATCATGGGAAATTAATTTAGCTTTGAAAGTTGATAAACTTGTAAACTCACTTTTGAGAAAATTGCCATTGGTACTACTACTGGAGTGCCCTTCTTTGTCTACACCCATTCAACATCGTTCACACCTTCTTAAGCTTTAGCCCCACCCATCTCTTTAAGGGTTGATCCGAGCGTTCTGTACTAACAACAGAAGTCAAGCACCCAAGCTAACTTGCTAGCTACTTCCAGACACAGAACAGCTCACTGAACATTACTCGCCCTAGCAGAGCTGGTTAGGCTGTTATGTTATCCAGAGTGTTCGTGACTGCAACTGTGCTGTCAGATTGTCCGTTCGTAAATTCAAAATGTGTAGCTCTCGGAGCGTTCAGAGCGCACACCGGACACTCTGGCCGATGAGTAGGGTTGATACAAACGTTCTGACCTCACATCGGCAGTCAAGCACCCAAGCTAACTGGCTATCATTGGCTAGCTTGCTAGCTACTTCCAGACACATAATGAGATAACACCACACTCTGACCATTTTACTCGCCCTAGCAGAGCTGGCTAGGCTGTTTTCATGATATCCAGAGCATTGGTGACTGTAACTGTGCTGCTGGCAACAATTTAATTACGCCTTTTTGCCGACGTTTACTGACACCGGCCATATTCAACGGGTGTTGAGCGTTCGTAAATTAATCAGTTATTCTGTGCTCTGGCACACTCAGATGAGAGTGCTCTGAAATCGGAGTAGATGGCCAGACTGAATTTACGAACGCACTTGAAATGGTTACTTGCATAGTGGAGTCTTTTGTTAAGACATGTAGCTAGCTAGCTAGGTAAGCAATAAACCATAATCCCAACTCATGACGTTACTATCCTGCATGAATCTGCAGGTAGCTAACCTACCAGGTTCAATGTTAGATAGCTAACATGATGCTATAGCTAGCTAAGCAAATAGCTCTGAGATACGAATAATAAGGTCATACATGTAACGTTAGTTAGTGAGCCAGCCAGCTAACATTAGCTAGATAGCTAGGTAAACAAGTAACCATAATCACAACTCATAACGTTACTGCCCTGCATGAATCTGCAGGGAGCTAACCAACCAGGTTCAATGTTAGCTAGCTAACATTAGGCTATAGCTAGCCAAGCAAATGGCTCTTTCTGTCAAAATTAGAAACGTGTAATATCTGTAAACGTAGCTAGCTAGACTATCTTACCCGTATACATAATTCATGGATGGACACATCTCCGGTCGGATGCATTGGTTGCCCTTAGTTTGAAGATGTAACAGGTGTTGTCTCCATCTCCTTAGCTTTCATACTCGATTTCCACTTATTTCAAAACTCGGTCCTCCAGAAAGTGGAGAGCAACACTTATGCAGTTTTAATACACAATATATATTTTTTAAAGCTGCGTTAGACAGGATTACCTAGACATACTGACCAGCTCAAATAGACAGAAACTTGTTATATGGCAGACCAATTCAAACTCATCTCTCGGCATGTCCAGCCCACTCATTATCTCAGCCAATCATGGCTAGCGGTAAGGTTGCTGTCTTTTTCTTTGTCTAAACCAACTAGGCTCGTAATTTGACAATTTTATTTGTGTTTACAGATGGCATACAAGTTTGTTATTTAGGATTATGAAAGTTCACATGTTTTTCAAACAGCTCTCCTGTGAAGTAGTGACCCGCAACATACGCCTAGTTACCTGAAACGGGTCATATATATATATATATATATATATACACACACTACCAGTCAAAAGTTTGGACACACCTACTCAATCAAGGGTTATTCTTTATTTTTACTATTTATTACATTGTAGAATAATAGTGAAGACATCAAAACTATGAAATAGCACATATGGAATCATGTAGCAAACAAAAAAGTGTTAAACAAACAAAAAATATATTTTATATTGAGATTCTTCAAATAGCCACCCTTTGCCTTGATGACAGCTTTTCACACTCTTGGCATTCTCTCAACCAACTTTACCTGGAATGCTTTTCCAACAATCTTGAAGGAGTTCCCACAAATGCTGAGCACTTGTTGGCTGCTTTTCCTTCACTCTGCGGTCCAACTCATCCCAAACCATCTCAATTGGGTTGAGGTCGGGGGATTGTGGAGGCCAGGTCATCTGATGCAGCACTCCATCACTCTCCTTCATGGTAAAATAGCCCTTACACAGCCTGGAGGTGTATTGGGTCATTGTACTGTTGAAAAACAAATGATAGTCCCACTAAGGCCAAACCAGATGGCGAATCGCTGCAGAATGCTGTGGTAGCTATGCTGGTTAAGTGTGCCTTGAATTCTAAATAAATCACAGACAGTGTCACCAGCAAAGCACCCACACACCATAACACCTCCTCCTCCATGCTTTACAATGGGAAATACCGATGCTGAGATCATCCATTCACCCACATTGCGTCTCACAAAGACACGCGGTTGGAACAGAAAATCTCCAATATGGACTCCAGACCAAAGGACACTTTTCCACCGGTCTAATGTCCTTTGCTCGTGTTTCTTTGCCCAAGCAGGTCTCTTTTTCTTATTGGTGTCCTTTAGTAGTGGTTTCTTTGCAGCAAATCGACCATGAAGGCCTGATTCACACAGTCCCCTCTGAACAGTTGATGTTGAGATGTGTCTGTGACTTGAAATATGTGAAGCATTTATTTGGGCTGCAATTTCTGAGGCTGGTAACTCTAATGAACTTATCCTCTGCAGCAGAGGTAACTCTGGGTCTTCCATTCCTGTGGCGGTCCTCATGAGAGCCAGTTTCATCGTAGCGCTTGATGGTTTTTGCGACTGCACTTGAAAAAACTTTCAAAGTTCTTGACATTTTCCGTATTGACTGACCTTCATGTCTTAAAGTAATGATGGACTGTCGTTTCTCTTTGCTTATTTGAGCTGTTCTTGCCATAATATGGACTTGGTCTTTAACCAAATAGGGCTATCTTCTGTATACCCCCCTACCTTGTCACATGCTCAAACACATTAAGAAGGAAATCAATTCCACAAATTAACTTTTAAGAAGGCACACCTTTTAATTGAAATGCATTCCAGGTGACTACGTCATGAAGCTGGTTGAGAGAATGCCAAGAGTGTGCAAAGCTGTCATCAAGACAATGGTTGGCTATTTGGAGAATCGCAAATATAAAATATAGTTTGATTTGTTTAACAGTTTTTTGGTTACTACATGATTCCATATGTGTTATTTCATAGTTTTGATGTCTTCACTATTATTCCACAATGTAGAAAATTTTACAAATAAAGAAAAACCCTGGAATAGGTTTGTCCAAACTTTTGACTGGTACTGTATAGACAGAAAACACAAAGATTTGCTGACAGATAGGCCGAATGGTTCTGTAATCCCTGTGCCTGACTACATTGAGGAAAATGTGAATGACGATGACTCTAATCTCTTGTGGGCGCCTGCAACTAATGTTATTGAGTCCGTCGACTTCAAAGCTGAAGACCTGGTTAGAGGCCTGAAGAGAAACCTTTGCCTTTTTATGTTGAAGATTATAGAGAAGCATTGTGTTCCTGCAACTGTGCAGAGCAGTGTAGTGGAGGATCTTCATTCTATTTTTGATTAATTTATGTCCCACTACAGTGATGCCCAGAAATTCCATCTTTGAAACATTCACATCAATGTAGATGAGGACGATGACTTGTGTGAGCTTTTAAACCAGAAAAATATTTTTGAAGAGTGCATGAGAAGCATCAACACAGAGTGGATGCTGGAGCAATACTGCTGTGAAGAAATGGGAATGGTTAGAGCGAGAGAGATACATCTGTACATCTTTGGAGTGCAACGGAGAAAGCACGGTCTTTCGTGTCACCATTGACACAATCTCCGCTGACATCCTCTCTTCCCATGATGTTGCTGGTTTATCAAAAAACTTCAGTTCAGGAAAGATCTGTTGCTTTTGCACAGCAATCAAGGACGAGATCTGTTCAAAGTTTACAGATGGGGAGTTCACCATGTTGGACTTATCAAATTACAGCTACCACCTGCAGGCAGTCCAAGAAAACCTGGAAAATGCAAGAGTCTATGGTGTCAGAAGTCCATGCTGCTTCTCTGAGATTACATATGCACCTTCACCCATTATGTATTTATTTCCCCCTGACGTTATGCATGACTTCCTTGAGGGCATCATACCTGCTGTACTGAGGTTGGTGTTACAGAAGCTTGTGAAGACAAAACAAATCACTGTGGCCCAGCTAAATACGAGATTGATAACTTCCCCTATGGCAAATACGACAGAGCATCCAGACCACCACCACTATCTGAGCATGTCCTGAGGAAGAATGGGCATCGGGCTGGGACTGCATTTTTAGATTGCTTCCCCAAATGATTGGGTCCCAAATATCCAGCTGTGATGCATGGGAAGTGTACCAGTTACTGAGAGAAATTGGGGACATAATCATGGCACCTACCATCAAAATGTCTTGGGTACCATACCTGGAAGAGAAAATTATGGAATTTCATCCCCTTTTTCAAGAAGTCTTCCCTAACAAGCAAACACCCAAAATTCTATTTTTCAAGAAGTCTTCCCTAACAAGCAAACACCCAAGATGCACTTTCTGATCCATTACCCTCAACTGCTGATGGCATATGGACCACTTATCCATCTGTCATGTATGCGCTTTGAAGCCAAACATCAGTACTACAACAACATTGCACAGACACTGGCCAAAAGACACCAGATGAGACAATGCTGGGAGCAGTCAAAAAACACATGCACAGTACCACTCTGCACAGACACAACAGACTGCACAGACACAGGGTAGACTCACAATCCCTCTCCAGCATTGGATTTGCAAGTGATTCTGTCTAAAATATGACAGAGATTGAGATGGAGTCTTGTGTTTCAGCATTTAAAATGGTTGTGATCGCGTCATAGGTTTTGATACCCTGGATCTTGGTTTTAAGAGGATGGGTCTGTATACTTGGCTCCAGTCTTGACTCCAATGCAATATATAATCCTGTAAAACAACTACTGCTATTAATATCTCATATCTAATACAACTTTCTCAACTTTACACAACAGACTACCTCATCGATGGTGAGACACTCATGGGCTTAAATGACATGATGATCAAACAACTGTTTCCTGTCATGAAAACTGAAGTTTGATTTGCTAAATTAATTGGACATTTAAAAAAGGATGTAACTGTGAGGTAATTATCAGCTATTTTTTCAAAAATAATGATCTCGATATAATTGTTCCTTGTACAACAAAGCTATTGAACTTGTAATACCATAACAAGAATTCATACCTTGTTTCTTCCTGTATAGATTTTACAATCTGCTTTGTGTTTGTGATGACAGAACTAAACATGTAAACGTATATGCTTCTATGTTTCAGCTCTCTCCAAGACCAACCCACTACAATTTACTACCAGCCCCAACTACCAGCCAACAACCAACAACCACCATCCACCAACCATCACAAAACTGTGGCCCACAATATTCCCCCTTCCTGAGTTCCCCATATCCTGCAGTGTAAACTCAACCAACAGAGTGAAGATTTCCACTCTCCCACTCATCGGTCCAAGAGGAGGAGCCAAATCAAGTTTAATTTAATACAATGTGCACATATACCTGGTAAATTTATAAATTGGTACATCATGTGAGTTTGTGTGTGTGTGTGTGTGTGTGTGCGTGTATTCATGTGATGTGTTATGCTGTAATGGAACACTACATTGATTTAATATTTTCAAAGGTACCCTAAAAGCAGAAAATATACCAACGTCTGTACATCATTGGTGACCAAGTACCCATTTTCTAAGGGACCGCACAGGACAAGGAAATGTGAGTGATATATATATATATATATATATATATATATATATATATATATATATATATATATATATATTAATATTATTATTATTATTATTATTATATTTATTATATTAATTTTTTTACACATTTCACAGTAATGTGTGGTCATAACTAAATCTCCATTCTCCTTTACTAAGGAATCATGGCATGGGATGATAAAACATGAATTCAAAAAAGAAAGGCAACCTCTTGACTGTAAAACACAGGTTAAAATCATCAGAGCTAAGTTCACACAGAAAAGGAGTTCTGATGGGAATGAAGGCCCAGCATCAAAGACAACCAAGGTTTGTGGCTAACCTTATCCCTACCCCTAAACCTAAACCTAAACTTAGTTCCAGCAAGTGTTTGCTTGTCAACAAAGTTGCAGTTAATAGTTTGTGAGTATAGTATATGTGACTATCCAATGAAGTGGGAACATTCCTTAAAAATCAAGAGCTTTACCTCTGCATATGTGTGTTTGTGTCATAGGTAACTAATGGCACGCATGATGTGGAGCTACTTGGGGGCCTGTCTGCTACACCACTTTGAACCAAGTAAATAACAGTCATATAATTGTCAACATATGCTCAGTGGATCATGAATTTGAAAAAAAACTCTCACTTTTCTTATTCTGATGAAATTGACTGGTATTGTACTAATCTTTACTAGGCATTGATACAGAATGCAGAGGACACCTTCAGTGTGACAAAGCACATCGAAAGAATGAAGGAAGAATGCAAAAGAAACCATCCTGACCTTAGCCTCCTGCAGGACAAAATGAAGTGGACTTCGGTGGAGAGAGGCCATTTATTGGCACCCACCACACCAAAGAGAGCCTTAATGTGTTCCCTGCACTGCGTCACTTCAGCATTGTGAGTGAGGTCACACATTTGCTATTTTCTAATTCTATATAAGTCTACATTACAGCCTTATTCTGAAATGGATTAAATAGTTTTTTCCCCATCATCAATCTACACACAAGACCCGATAATGACAAAGCAAAAACAGGTTGTAAGACATTTTTGCAAGTGTATTACATTTGTTTATGAAATATCACATTTAGATAAGTATTCAGACCCTTTACTCAGTAATTTGTTGAAGCACCTTTGGCAGTGATTACAGCCTTGAGTCTTGGGTATGACGCTACAAGCTTGGTACACCTGTATTTCGGGAGTTTCTCCCATTCTTCTCTGCAGATCCTCTCAAGCTCTGTCAGGTTGGATGGGGAGCCTCGCTGCACAGCTATTTTCAGATCTCTACAGAGATGTTAGATCGGGTTCAAGTCCGGGCTCTGGCTGGGCCACTCAAGGACATTCAAAGACATGTCCAAAAGCCACTCCTGCATTGTCTTGGCTGTGTGCTTATGGTCGTTGTCCTGTTGGAAGGAGAACCTTTACCCCAGTCTGAGGTCCTGAGAGCTCTGGAGCAGGTTTTCATCAAGGATCTCTCTGTACCTTTCTCCATTAATCTTTCCCTTGATACTGAGTCTCCCAGTCCCTGCCGCTGAAAAACATCCCCACAGCATGATGCTGCCATCACCATGCTTCACTGTAGTTATGGTGGCTGGTTTCCTCCAGACGTGACGCTCAGGCCAAAGAGTTCAATCTTGGTTTTATCAGACCAGAGAATATTGTTTCTGGTCTGTGTCCTTTAGGTGCCTTTTGCGAACTCCAAGCGGACTGTCATGTGCCTTTTACTGAGGAGTGGCTTCTGTCTGGCCACTCTACCATAAAGGCATGACAAGTGGAGTGCTGCAGAGATGGTTGTCTTTCTCGAAGGTTCTCCCATCTCCACAGAGGAACTCTGGAGCTCTGTCAGAGTGACCATCGGGTTCTTGGTCACCTCCCTGACCAAGGCCCTTCTCCCCCAATTGCACAGTTTGGCCGGGCGGCCAGCTCTAGGAAGAGTCTTGGTGGTTCCAAACTTCTTCCATTTAAGAATGATGGAGGCCACTGTGTTCTTGGGCACCTTCAATGCTGGAGTAATTATTTGGTACCCTTCCCCAGATCTGTGCCTCGACACAATCCTGTCCCGGAGCTCTACTAACAATTCCTTCGACCTCATGGCCTTGTTTTTGCTCTGACATGCACTGTCAACTGTGGGACCTTATATAGACAGGTGTGTGCCTTTCCAATTCAGGTCCAATCAATTGAATTTACCACAGGGGGACTCCAATCAAGTTGTAGAAACATCAAGGATGATCCATGGAAATAGGATGCACCTGAGCTCAATAGCAAAGGGTCTGAATAATTATGTAAATAAGGTATTTCTGTTTTTTATTTGTAATACATTTGCAAACATTTCTTAAAACCTGTTTTCGCTTTGTCATTATGGAGTATTGTGTATAGATTAATGAGGACATAAAAAAAAAAAATTCAATTTTAGAATAAGGCTATAACGTAACAAAATGTACAAATAGGGACGGGGTCTGAATACTTTCCGAATGCACTGTAAAACTACAGCTGAATATTTGTTATATTCTTTGTTAATTGTATGTGTGTTAATCTTTTCTTACTTTTGTTGACACAGATTTCACCGCTCCCCACTCCTTTACTGCACATCGGCGGAAATCAATTTAATCACGAGAGTGAAATCATGCTGGCCTTTGATGGGGAGAACATCCACGCCCTAGAGGAAGTCTCCATGGGATTTGGGGCTCTACTAGGGCTGTATTTTGTATTTTCAGTTACATTTCCCAAAAATGTCAGAAAAACACTTATGTTCTTAAGTTACTGTGTTTTGGGGATGAGAGAAATTGGGGTGAAGTTACCAGGGCCGGTCATAAAGATGGCAAACTTCCTAACATAACTAAGTGGTTGTTGGACACACACTCAATATGTATTTAGCATCAAGTCTACAATATTGTTAGTTTACCTGCATTCATTTTTAATGTATGTGGTTTTTATTGTACATAATTATTTAATAAAAATACAATAAAAAATTAATGCCAGTATACAAAGTAAACTTATTATTTATTATTAATATGTTCTGATGCAATTTTTTATGTGTTTTGTTTGGTAAATTGTTGTGTAAATATTAATTCACGTTTGTGGTGCCACTAAATAAACAATGAATTATTTAAATCAATATTGTCAATATTGTTATTATTATCATTATTATTATTTTTAAAAAATGTATATAATGGGGGAAGGATGGAAAGGGAGTTTAAAAAATGAACCCCAAAAGGTTCTTAGAGAAACCTTTTTCAAGAGTTCTTCAAAGAACTTATAGGGGTTCCCCCACATTTTCATTATACAGAACCCCTAAAGGATCCTACAGGAAACTTTTCTTTTTACAGTGTACACTCTTAGAATTAGGGGTGACTTAAGGAACCCTGGAGATCCTCAAGGAACCCTGGAGTTCCTCAAGGAACCATTGCTAGTGAACGGATCATATTTGCACCTTTGGTTAGTTGAGGGGTTCTTGTAGGAACCTTTAACGGTTCAGTGTAGCAGAGGGTTCCTGGATTAACCTTTTTGCTCGTGATTGAAGAGCATTTAGAATTTATTTCACTGTTGGATTTATTGGTAATGTACATTTACAATATATATCCATATATTTGTTTTGAAGAATGACTTAGCTATGATGTTTAACTTATTTTGTGTGGTTAAATATATTGTTATCACATATTTTTCTGTAACTGAATAATAGTAAATTCTTAGTTTATTAGTAGTTGAAGTGTATATATAATATTGATAATAATTATAATAATATTCAAACACTAACATACAATGTATTTTCTATAATAACAATAATAATAATTAAAGCTGCAAGCAGAGTTGCCGGGGTTCAAGCAGTGGGCACACTGTGCCACCATCAGAACAAATCGGACACATCGCCCTTGGATGAGCTACTTCTGTAATCCTTACCATTCTTGGCAAATGTCAGAACTCAAAATCAACCAGATCATGCAAAATGCTTTTGATGTATTTTTGAGAGAAAAAGTATGATATTGATGACTTTAAACCTCCTCTTTTCCTGAACCGCTGGACTGATCGGAACCAAATTTGTCATATAGCATCTATATTTTCCAAGACTTATTCAAACAATGTGGCCACTTGCATGAATGATTTTACATGTCCAACAGAGCCCCCAATGTGTCCAACTGAACCATACCTTACATATTAGCTAGACTGTTATGTGTGTCAAATTTCATCACTGTGAGTCAAACAGATCAAGAGATATAAACATGTGCCCATTATAGTGCCACTGTGTGGTTGATCAGAATGTGCTTGCATATGTTGAGTCTTGACAGTGTTTGGAATATGTGTACAAAGTTTGGTTACAATACGAATATACAGTGGGGAGAACAAGTATTTGATACACTGCCGATTCTGCAGGTTTTCCTACTTACAAAGCATGTAGAGGTCTGTAATTTTTATCATAGGTACACGTCAACTGTGAGAGATGGAATCTAAAACAAAAATCCAGAAAATCACATTGTATGATTTTTAAGTAATTAATTTGCATTTTATTGCATGACATTAGTATTTGATCACCTACCAACCAGTAAGAATTCTGGCTCTCACAGACCTGTTAGATTTTCTTTAAGAAGCCCTCCTGTTCTCCAATCATTGCCTGTATTAACTGCACCTGTTTGAACTCGTTACCTGTATAAAAGACACCTGTCCACACACTCAATCAAACAGACTCCAACCTCTCCACAATGGCCAAGACCAGAAACCTGTGTAAGGACATCAGGGATAAAATTGTAGACCTGCACAAGGCTGGGATGGGCTACAGGCAAGCAGCTTGGTGAGAAGGCAACAACTGTTGGCGCAATTATTAGAAAATTGAATAAGTTCAAGATGACGGTCAATCACCCTCGGTCTGGGGCTCCATGCAAGATCTCACCTCGTGGGGCATCAATGATCATGAGGAAGGTGAGGGATCAGCCCAGAACTACATGGCAGGACCTGGTCAATGACCTGAAGAGAGCTGGGACCACAGTCTGAAAGAAAACCATTAGTAACACACTACGCCGTCATGGATTAAAATCCTGCAGCGCACGCAAGGTCCCCCTGCTCAAGCCAGCGCATGTCCATGCCCGTCTGAAGTTTGCCAATGACCATCTGGATGATCCAGAGGAGGAATGGGAGAAGGTCATGTGGTCTGATGAGACAAAAATAGAGCTTTTTGGTCTAAACTCCACTCGCCGTGTTTGGAGGAAGAAGAAGGATGAGTACAACCCCAAGAACACCATCCCAACCGTGAAGCATGGAGGTGGAAACATCATTCTTTGGGGATGCTTTTCTGCAAAGGGGACAGGATGACTGCACCGTATTGAGGGGAGGATGGATGGGACCATGTATCGCGAGATCTTGGGCAACAACCTCCTTCCCTCAGTTAGAGCATTGAAGATGGGTCGTGGTTGGGTCTTCCAGCATGACAACGACCCGAAACACACAGCCAGGGCAACTAAGGAGTGGCTCCGTAAGAAGCATCTCAAGGTCCTGGAGTGGCCTAGCCAGTCTCCAGACCTGAACCCAATAAAAAGTATTTGGAGGGAGCTGAAAGTCTGTATTGCCCAGCGACAGCCCCGAAACCTGAAGGATGTGGATAAGATCTGTGTGGAGGAGTGGGCCAAAATCCCTGCTGCAGTGTGTGCAAACCTGGTCAAGACCTACAGGAAACATATATTCTCTGTAATTGCAAACACAGGTTTCTGTTCCAAATATACTTCTGCTTTTCTGATGTATCAAATACTTATGTCATGCAATAAAATGCAAATGAATTACTTAAAAATCAACCAATATGATTTTCTGGATTTTTGTTTTAGATTCCGTCTCTCACAGTTGAAGTGTACCTATGATAAAAATTACAGACCTCTACATGTTTTGCAAGTAGGAAAACCTGCAAAATCGGCAGTGTATCAAATACTTGTTCTCCCCACTGTAGGTGTCTGATTTATATGCATTAATGTAACAGACCACGCCCACATTAATGCTTATTGGTCAGTCATGTTGTTTCTGTTACTAGTCTGGAAAATATTGCGTTGAGAGACCTTGTTCCATACTTGCCACATGTTAAGTTTCGTGCGGATCGGTAAATCGGTGTTCGAGGAATAGCATTTCTTTTTTTCCTGCAAAATTTCGGAAAATCCATCATGGCAGGCTTTATGGGTTATTGAGGGAAATGTGCTCCTTGTGAGGAGACGGACCTATGTACCAATTTTTAGGTCCCTAGGTCACATGGGGTGAGGGGCGCCACCTTCAAAGTTTGATTGTTAAATCGATTGTTAAATCGCCACCATGTGGCCAATTGGCATGGCATTGCGTGTGAGGGTGAGAAAAACAACAGAAGGAAACAGGAAATTCAGCAACTCTTGGAGGACAGTGGAACTTGATAGAAGATGTTGTTTATTGCAAAAACAGATGTTCACATTAGACTTCACATGTGGTACTTATCAATGATTGTAATTGTATTGATAACTAAAATATGAAGGTTCTCAAAATTTACACATTCATATTCAACTGTAACATTCACTACACATATGAGTACCCAAGTCAATGTGCAAAGGTTTGTGTGTGTGTGTGTGTGTGTGTGAGTGAGAGAGAGAGAGAGAGTGAGTGAGTGTGTTTGTGCATGTGAGAAAATTTTTCATTTGCTTTGATTCTGCAAAACAGTGTCCATATGTGGAGACCTTATCAATGTGTGGTGTGTTATGATTGACCTGAAAACACCATCCATAATAGTCAGTAACCCAATCAGATGAACTGATGCATAAGACAAGAGAGAATTACGTTAGCCAATGTCAGCATAATATTTCACAGTATATTATCCACTTGTTTAGATGTGTGTGCGTGTGTGCGTGTGTGCGTGCGTGTGTGCATATGTGTGTGTGTTTGTGTGCAGATGGAGTATTGACCACACAGTAGTCTAACAATGCAGTTATTTTACGTTGTGGGAGGTTAAATGCCTTGCTGATGGGTACAACGGCAGGAGATTGTACATGCGATCAGAGACCAGCAGTGGTTACTTGCATCATACAACACCATTTTCACTCACATTTCTGGCCAATGGTATTACAGACAATGTTTTATTTTGGGACAAGTCACTTGAGCTTTAGGACAAGTAAAAACATCAGTCCTACATGTCCGAAGTACAAGTAAAAAAAAAAGTTGATTTCAAGCCCTGTGTGGTCTATGTGACTTACCTGAAAGCACCATCCACAATAGCAGATCACAGTCCGAATCCAATCAGATGAACACGAAAAAGACCAGATTATTACGTTAGCCAATGTCCACAAAATATTTCACGGTGTATTATCCAATACCGAACTGATAACAAACCCTAGCCTTTTTTAGCGTTTGGCTAAAAAAGTTCATGTCAAGTCCTGTGTGGTATGAATAAGCTAATTACTCAGAATGTCACTAGTGTGCTTCCCTTCTGTGAACTTCCCTACTCCGTTCTTTACTGCCCAATTTTCAATCGGTGTATTCGATGCTGAGGACTGAATCTTTATCCCATCAGTACTAGGTAGTAGATGGTTGTGGTTATAACATGCTGGCAACATAGTGTCTCTTTCTAAACCATTGTTAACTTTCATGTCTGGAATTTATCAAATTATACAGACCATAAAAGCTCATATATTGTACTGTAGTAGCAACACGTCTTTCTGTCTAAATATTTGAAATTTGACCTATTCCACCAGATAGGGAAATCATAGATCAGACAGTCACTGATATGATTAGAGCAAAGAAACCTAACTTTGCAAAACACATTCCCACCACTGTTATTGTTGGAAAAGGTACCTAACGTTAACACATTTTTTGAGAGCCCTTAAAAGTTAATCATGACACTGTCACTGACTGAATGAAGTGAGGTCAGTGAAACCACTTGGGGACAGCTTGTACAAAGTGAGACTTCAGTGGAGAGAATGCATCTATGATCAGTTTTACCATCCTACCAGCTTCCACCGTCAATCCTTGAGAATTTGCATCTTTTCACAAAATGTTGGCGAAGCTAGATAGGTGGCTAATGTATTAGCTACCTGCCGTTAGCTTGTTAGCTATCAGACATCATGATGCTGCCACAAATGGATGTTCATATCCATTCTAGTTTTGTAATTGCTAATTAATTCTATGAAAAGCATATTTTTTCAACTAACCAAATACAATGTGAGTCACGTGGAGTAGCTAATAGCTAGGTTGGCTAGCTAACTAGCTACCTAGCTAGCTAAATTGGTTACTGAAATGTTGTACTTTCAAAGCTTCCACCAGACAGGCTACAGAAATGTTGATAACGTTACTATCAAAGTCTGACACTATACACTAACGACCCTCTGAAAGATTTTTCTTTAAAACACCAAATCAGTAATTTCTTAATAACTAACATTAGCTTGCTATCCACATCAGTTCATTGTAGATAGCTAGCTAGCTACATAGCCAACATTATCCTGTAGCTAACTAGCTACATACCATCAGAGATAATACTTCTACAAATACCAAAAACCTATTTCATAAAAAATTTCACTTTGAACACCAACACGTGAACTGTTAATCTGGCACAACTTTCACATGCTTACCTTGATACACATTTTGCTCACGGATTACCAGGCAAACGTCTGATTTTCCATTGTCTGATATAATCTTCCTTTTCACTCGGCAAACATACTGTGCAGGCGTCAGCACTGTTAAAGCAATGTTACAAAAACACTTGAAGCCCCTGAATGGAATTTGTTGAATGTGGCCGTTGAAGATGTTCACCAAATTATCTACAACAGACATTTACAAATATAAATTGGTTTAACTTTTTCTCATTGTGATAACAATGCACTAGTACATAGCACTATGATATAGGAAAATGGTAGATGTTATTAGTATACTTTAAAAATCATAACATGCACAAGTGGCTCAAATAATTCCCATGGATCCAATAACACACTTTCTCACTCTCTCTTTCTTCTATGCTTTAGAAACCTCCTGCCTCTCATGTTAATGACCCTGTACAATTGTCTGTCATCTACTCTGTAGCAGAAATATCCAATCAGGACAAGTTAATACACAACCAGCAATTTAATTCAGGCATATTGACATATTTTGACCATTATAAAATCATGCACTAAATCTTAACCCAAGGAAATAACAACTCTCTCTCTTTCTTTCTCATGAGCTCTCTATCCCACCCTAATTTCACCCCACTGTCTTGCATTCAGATGACCCTGTATATCTAATACCCTTTCCTTGATGGCTTATATGATGATGATCCATGACTTATAACACAGCAAACCTTTATAGCACGTTTTGATCAATTCCAAATAAATTCCAATGTGTTTGTGTGTGTAAATATGTTTTTGTGTGTCTGTGTGACTGTGTGCCTACAGCTGCAACACACAGCTGAAACATCTCTGTCTGATGGCGGGTGTACTTTAAACATCTTCCTCTCCAGAACCACTGTACCGATTGGCACCGAATTTGCCATTTGACATTTCAAGACTCTAGCTCAAGCAATATGGCCGCTATAAGCCAATGAGCTTCCATGCATGTTTTTTCCTGTCCAACATCGCCACCATGCGACCAAAGTCAAACAGATCAAGAGATATAAAAATGTGCATGTTATAGCGTCACCCTGTGGTCGATATGAATGTGTTTGCAGATATTGAGTCTTCACAGTGTTTGGGACATATGTACCAAGTTTTGTTACAATATGAATATCTGTGACTGATTTATGTGACATAATATGGCATTTAGCAGACGCTTTTATCCAAAGCGACTTAGTCATGTGTACATACATTTTTACGTATGGGTGGTCCCGGGGATCGAACCCACTACCCTGGCGTTACAAGCGCCATGCTCTACCAATTGAGCTACAGAGCTACATGAATGTTTATTGATCAGGTGCGGCCATGTTGTTAGATATATTAACCTTGATTATAGTGTGTTTACAGATCTTGGTCCATAAATGCCAAATATCAAGTTTTGTGAAGATCGGTCATTCGGTGCCAGAGGAGTAACTTTTGAAGTGTTTTTCATAAAATTCAGAATGGTGGAAAATCGATAATGGCGGACTTTATGGGTTCTTCAGGCAAATGTGTTGCTTGTGAGGAGAGGGACCGATATACAGTGCATTCGGAAAGTATTCAGACCCCTTCACTTTTTCCACATTTTGTTATGTTACAGCCTTATTCTAAAATTGATTTAAAAAAGTGAAAAATCCCCTCATCAATCTACACACAGTATCCCATAATGACAAAACAAAAACAGTTTTTTTGAAATGTTTGCAAATGTATTAAAAATAAAAAACGGAAATATTAAATCTACGTAGGTATTCAGACCCTTTACTCAGTACTTTGTTGAAGCACCTATGGCAGCGATTACAGCCTCTAGTCTTCTTGGGTAGGATGCTACAAGCTTAGCACACCTGTATTTGAGAAGTTTCTCCAATTCTTCTCTGCAGATCCTCTCAAACTCTGTCTGAAAATAGCTGCACAGCTATTTTCAGGTCTCTTCAGAGATGTTCGATCTGGTTCAAGTCTGGGCTCTGGCTGGGCCACTCAAGGACATTCAGAGTCTTGTCCCGAAGCCACTCTTGTGTTATCTTGGCTGTGTGCTTAAGGTGTGGTGGATATTTTAATCAATAATGAATCACCAATCAGAATATTAACTTTATTAAAAACTATCGGTAGAGGAGCCCCAAGGGGGGGCCCTCGAGAGGGAGGCCCAGCGGGAGGACAGGGACTGTGGTATCTCCCCTGCTCAACAGCCATGGCAGCCTCCAACCAACCAATGCCCAGGGCCACCCCAACAGGGGGCCCCTCATCAACAATGGGACCCACAAGGGGACCCTCAAGGCAGCGGCCAACCAGGGGCCTGGCAGATGTCCCTGTACAATCCAGGAGAGGAGGAGGAGGGAGAATATTGACGGGCGGAAGGGGAAGTAGTAGTTGAGTTAGAATTGTCAGAGCAACCAGAACATTCGTTTTTTAAAGAGCCATACACTTCCTCGAATCGAGCCAACAGTGGAGGCTTGCGTCAACGGTGTGTCAATAATATTTATTGTTGATACAGGAGCTACGATGTCTGTGATTAACTGTAAGGCTATGACAAAACCTCCCATGTCTAGCGAAACAGTCAAAACTGTAGAGGCTTCAGGCCTCCCATTTAGAGAGCATGTAACTATGCCTCTGCCTTTCTCCTTTTGTGAGGAGAAGTGTCAGCATCAATTTCTCTACTCTGACCACTGTCCTGTCAATCTGATGGACAGGGACCTCCTGTGTAAACTGGGCATCAACATAACATGTGGCCCAACTGATTTAACCATTATTCATGAGGAGGAGGAGGAGGGGGAGCAATTTATGTTAATGTTAATGAGTTTTGTGACTGGTATTACGCATGGGACGTTGATAATGAGGTGCCCAATATTGCTTGTGTTTTCTCAATGGCTAAAACCCATTGGGGCCACGAGAGCAGTTTCATGTCTGAAGCAACCTTACATTGCACCTCCCATTTCTCTGACAAGAGACCTGAGATATGCGAACAAATGGCTGTTAGAAAGTGTAGCGCCAGAATCTATCCAGTGTGAAGGGTTGTATTGTAGCTGTGCTTTGGGGGTTTATCTAACCCCTGCACAGAAAGAGCTCTACATGTTTGAAGATAGTGCACTACATGTGTCCCTGGCAAAATCATGCAGAGTTGAGTGGGAGGATACTGGGGTTTGGATATCCAAACAACCAGACTTTCGGTTGCCCTCAACCGGCTGATTTAACAATTATGTCCAAGGATACCTCACTTAATAACACTCTTATCAACTCAACTCAGTCCTGCTAGTTACCTCAGCTCTGGCTTCTTTGGGAAGTCCTCGCTTGTGAGTGTACCCTCAACAGGTGCGTCGGTTCCTCAGCTGTGGCTTCTCAGGGAAGTCCCCGCTCTTGAGCGTACCCTCAACAGGGGCGTCTTAACCTATCGGTAGATTGTCCTGCTCACCTCTCTCAATACTATGTTCGGGATATGGTATCAACCCATGCCCGCTTCCTCTCAGATCTTAGGCGGGTCCAGCTGTTCATTTCAGGAGCGTGGTTCCCCTGAGATCCAATTTGGATCCCCTGTCCACAGTTTCACCCAGATCTTCAGGAGCGACCAACAGGTGAAGTTACACATCCCATCCTCGTCGCCAAATGTGGTGGATATTTTAATCAATAATGAGGAGAGACGAGGGCAATCACCAATCAGAATATTCACTTTGTAAAAAACTTATCGATAAGGCAGCTTGTCACAATGCCCACACCAAAGTGAATAGAGTGAGAGCTCAATGAACAGGAAATGCTGACGTCTTATATAGTGGACCTAAAAATGCTTAGTTATGGCTGGTTCCACCTCTCCGCGGCAGATAAGGAGCTACCTTGTTTTCTTCTTGTGGCTATGTGTATCGGGTCACAGCGCACAAACAAGTGATAACGTTAGCTCCGTTACTGCCCATATCTCCACACAGCTATGATCTCTGTAATTGCAAACAAAGGTTTCTGTACCAAATATTAAGTTCTGCTTTTGTGATGTATCAAATACTTATGTCATGCAATAAAATGCAAATTAATTACTTAAAAATCATACAATGTGATTTTCTGGATTTTTGTTTTAGATTCCGTCTCTCACAGTTGAAGTGTACCTATGATAAAAATTACAGACCTCTACATGCTTTGTAAATAGGAAAACCTGCAAAATCGGCAGTGTATCAAATACTTGTTCTCCCCACTGTACATGGCTCCTCACATAGCCGGCAAATAGCTTAGCATTAGGTTATCATAATCAGTACAACCTTTAAAAAAGTATTTTACACACGTGTCCATTGCAATCTATGCAAGATTTTGAATGCATGATTTCTCACCAGTACTTGAAAAGTTGTGAATAAAACAGTAAATAAAGAAATGATTACCACACAAACCATTTTCTGATGGTGACCCATGCATCAAATGGTTTGTTTACGTTTTTTACCATTGTGGCTAGATGGAGCAGCTAAACCTACAACAGCTCCATCTAGTGGTGTCGCCGGGGACAACAGTTGTTGACAAATATAGCATTGTACCTTAGCCTAACCCTTTTCCTAACCATAACCTCATTCTCTTAAAACCTCTTAGATGTAAAGTCCCCTGTTTAGGGGACCTGCGTGGTTGTGGTACTGGTTCTGACCAACATTTTAAATTGATCAATAAATTGATCTGTGGACACCGTAGATCGAAAATAATAATAATATGCCATTTAGCAGACACTTTTATCCAAAGCGACTTACAGTCATGTGTGCATACATTTTACGTATGGGTGGTCCCGGGGATCGAACCCACTACCCTGGCGTTACAAGCGCCATGCTCTACCAATTGAGCTACAGAGGACCACAAAGGCTTGCATTGAGCAATAGCGGACACAGTAGTATATTTTCTGAACCTATGTGATGTAGGATTTGAAATCTGAAACCACTTGAAGCTGGGATGTCTGTACTACCATTTCATTCGCTCTGCCGACTGTCCATCAACTCCTGGCTGAACCTTACATCACAGCCACTGACAAAGCACATTCCTGCAATCCTTACATTGTAGTGCAGCAGGAGAGAGTGGTTCCATCACTGTAGCACATTCAGATATTGATTTATACCCATTCATCTAAAATAATTAATAGATTTTAAACAAAAAACACTTTATGTTTGTCATAGGCGGACACGATTAATATGGGATGAAAGGCGAGTTTCTAACGAGTTTAGGAAGCCAAGCTAGAGCTCTGTGAAATGTTCACAGTGATGGGGACAGACGCTTTGATCAAGAGAGATCTTTAGAAAAATTATAATTTTCTCTAACACTAAACATAGAAATATGTATTTTACAGTTATAAGGATGGTGAAATCTTATAGGCGTTTTATAATTTCAGTATACTATATTTAGAAAGCATATGTAATTTCAAGCCTTATTCATACAGTTTTATTGAATAGGAAATACATCATCTAAAATATTTCATATTTTTATCATATTTGTACTGTGGCCTTGAGCTTGTGTCCTCAAAAGTGACTACACCTCATCAATGTATAACTATTTTTACCAGAAAGGTGAGATTTTTACCTTTCTTTGAGTATGCAGCAATACTTATTATTGTTTATGGCCTTCTCATGATAAATAATTACTTTTGGGGATTACGTAGATTAAAGAAAATGTATTCACCTAACCTGCTGCATTAGTTCTCCTAACCTGCTATGTAAACAAACCATCTGTGGAGACAAATCATCAGTATCACCACACTGGCAGCCAATCACGTCACCCCTGACTCTCACTTGGAGCCAACAGTGGGTGAAGTACAGGAGGTCTGTGGTAGCTGGAAGGCCGCCAGCCATTTCACCCCTCCTGGCCCTGCTGTTGGCTTTGATGAGTTCCAGTCTGGAGTGCAAAGCCCTTTTTTGTAATTGGACATACAGTTCACATACAAATCAAATAGAGTTCCATTATGCAATTCTATTGACAATATCTCACCCACCACCCCACTCCCTCATCATCTTCTCGACTCCCTCATCCTCCCTACTCCCTCTCCCTCTCCAAACAGTATGTTGCTAGCATACAAAAGCTGTCCTCAAACTGCTGCACAAAATATCTCCACTTCCAGTTATTATGATGTTCAATAACGTGTGTATGGTTTCTGAACTTAGAGAATAAAGAGGAATTATTAGTAATTAGAATACAATATCAGGACACAGCAATAAAACAATATTACAAGAAACATAATAACTGAAGAGCTCCACAAGGGCTCCACATGGGGACAGGGCAGGGCAGAGCTATGCAGGCCAAATACAGGCCAATGTGGTGGTCATGATAAGGCCAGGCTGGGCAGCTTCAGTATACAACACAAGCTAATACTTCTTTGACGCCATTAGCATTAGCATTGTTTTACAGAACTAATAGAAAAATGTAACTACATAAGCACAATTGAGTATAACACCATAAAGGTTATGAAATCAGTTCCTCGCTTGTCCGCAGTTATAAAGGAATACACACAAAAAAACATTATGCTACATACATAAATACAATGTGCTACAGCAGAAATGGCATAACACAATCTACAGAAACTGTATTGTGATAGGCACTTACTTTGATATAAACGCAAACAGTAATTATCAGTAAGGAAAACAACAATGAAGGCAATGCTGGAGCCAGCCGGAAAATGTACCAGGAGGAAAAACTTCAGACAGGTTCTGTTCTGACTGGAGATGAGCAATGTCGGCATACTTGACCTGAGGAAACACTGGTGGAGTGCTTCTACAATTGGGCTCTCATCGAAGAGAGAAGTCTAACTAATTATCGACTTACAGTAGCATAGCATGCCTCAAACGTACAGTACAAATGTATGTGGACACCTGCTCGTCGAACATCTCATTCCAAAATCATGGGCATTCATTTGGAGTTGGTCCCCCCTTTGCTGCTATAACAGCCTCCACTCTTCTGGGAAGGCTTTCCATTAGATGTTGGAACGTTGCTTCGGTGACTTGCTTCCATTCAGCCACAAGAACATTAGTGACCTCACCGATGTTGGACGATTAGGCCTGGCTTGCAGTCAGCATTCCAATTCATCCCAAAGTTGTTTGATGGGGTTGAGGTCAGGGCTCTGTGCAGGCCAGTCAAGTTCTTCCACACCAATCTCGACAAAGCATTTCTGTATGGACCTCGCTTTGTTTGCTGAAACAGGAAAGGGCCTTCCCCAAACTGTTGCCACAAAATTGGAAGCACAGAATCATCTACAATGTCATTGTATGCTGTAGCATTAAGATTTCCCTTCAATGGAACTAAGGGACCTAGCCCGAACCATGAAAAAAAGCCCCAGACAATTATTCCTCATCCACCAAACTTTACAGTTGGCACTATGCATTCAGGCAGGTAGTGTTCTCCTGGCATCTGCCAAACCCAGATTTGTCCGTCGGACTGCCAGATGGTGAAGCGTGATTAATCACTCCAGAGAACGCATTTCCACTGCTCCAGAGTCCAATTGCGGCAGCTTTACACCACTCCAGCTGACGCTTGGCATTGCATAGGGTGATCTTAGGCTTGTGTGCGGCTGCTCGGCCATTGAAACTAATTTCATGAAGCTCCCAACAAAGAGGTCTTGTGCTGACATTGCTTTCAGATGGAGTTTGTAACTCGGTAGTGAGTGTTGCAACCGAGGACAGATGTTGTTGCTTCTAGACGTTTCCACTTCACAATAACAGCACTTACAGTTGACCGGGGCAGCTCTAGCAGGGCAGAAATGTGACTAACTGATTTGTTGGAAAGGTGCCATCCTATGACGGTGTCGCGTTGAAAGTTACTGAGCTCTTCAGTAAGTCCATTCTACTGCTAATGTTTGTCTTTGGAGATTGCATGGCTGTGTGCTCGATGTTATACAACTGTAAGCAATGGGTGTGGCTGATATAGCCGAATCCACTAATTTGAAAGGGTGTCCACATACTTTTGTATATATAGTGCATCATGACTATCAATTATGTCAAGAAGTTTGTATGAATCTTCTGTGTGGCATGTCTCTTGATGTAATGATATGACAACTAGTGATGAGTATTCAGAGTCTTTTCGTTAACTGACTCATTTGGCTCCGTTCACGTAAAAGAGACGGCTTATTTGACTTCCAAACGGCTCTTCATTCAAAATGTTTAAATCGACCTAAAACCATAAAAAATGGATTGACGCGCTCTCCCCAATATGAATTGCTTCGGCAGTGAGGATTCACCCTCTTTAGATAATTATTTTTTAACTTATCTGCATAAAAAGCAGTAGTAGTAGCATGCAAATCAGCAGTGGTGGAAAAAGTACTCAATTGTCATACTTAAGTAAAGATACCCTAATAGAAAATGACTTAAGTAAAAGTGAAAGTCACCCAGTAAAATAAAACTTGAGTAAAAGTCTAAAAGTATTTGGTTATAAATATACTTAAGTATCAACAGTAAATGGAATTGCTCAAATGTACTTAAGTATCAAAAGTAAAAGTAAAAGTATAAACCATTTCAAATTCCTTATATTAAGCAAATCAGAGGGCACAATTTTCGTGTTTATTTAAATTGACGGATAGCCAGGGGCACACTCCAACACTCAGACATAATTTACAAGTGAATAATTTGTGTTTAGTGAGTCTGCCAGATCAGAGGCAGTAGGGATGACCAGGGATGTTCTCTTGATAAGTGTGTGAATTGGACCATTTTCCTGTCAAAATGTAACAAGTACTTTTGGGTGTCAGGGAAAATGTATGGAGTAAAAAGTAGATTATTTTCTTTAGGAATGTAGTGAAGTAAAAGTAAAAGTTGCCAAAAATATAAATAGTAAAGTAAAGTACAGATACCCCAAAAAACTACCTAAGTAGTACTTTAAAGTATTTTTACTTAAGTACTTTACACCACTGCATATCAGGGTGCCAAATGACAGCTCTTTCACAAATGCGATTCAGTTCCTGACGTTCACCAAAAATATAAGTTCAAAAAGAGCAGTTAGTTTGCGAACTACCCATCACTAATGACAACAGTGTCAGAGTTTTGGGCAACCCTTTCCCTGCTTTTGTTCCAGTTCTTGCTGAAGACCTAGTTAGCCAGTTACAAGCTAACACAAGACACAGATAAAAGTGGAAACCTATAAGTATCTTTGCCTTAGATGAATAGGGGAAACCTCTAATTATATTTGCTGACACGCTTTTTGCACCAGTAGACTAGCTACCTAGCTATGTAAACCACGCCCCTCTGCGAATACACCTTCTGCGATGTTGGTTACAAGGTGTACTTATTTAAATTAGATAAGTAAATAAGACGTTACCATTGGTGTATTAAAATGTGGCTTTATGTGATGTCACAAAAAGCCCTTAACCTTTTGACGCGCACGCTCAAACTGGTGTGCTTAGAACATCATTAGAACGTCTAGACGCAAAAGTCAACGTTTAAGCTGGCCACACTGTTATTTTCACAGAAACATTTTGCACAAACACAGTCAAACCCTTCACCTCGTTTGTTATAACATCTTTGGTCTGTCAGACGTTAACGTGACACCCAAAATGCATGTAATGATGACAATGACAACAAACATGGCTCCACACATAGCCAGCAATTAGCTTAGCATTAGCTCATCATAATCAGTACAACCTTCAAAAATGTATTTTACACAAATAATATGTGTCCATTACAATCTATGCATGAATCAGAGTTCCTGATTTGTCACCAGTACTTGAAAACGTGAATAAAACAGTAAATATAGAAATTATTACCACACAAACCATTTTCTGATAGTGATTTATTAATACGAGTGGCATGTGCTGGCAGCCAATCACTTCACACCTGACACTCAATCGGAGCCATTCAGAGTTGTTTATGTTTGTAGCTAGTGGGCTAAGCTGTAGCATTAGCAATGTCTTTCAAAAGGAGACAACTCACAAATGTGGAAATTCCTGAGATCTTTGTCAATTCTGACAATGAGTCTTAGTATGAAAGTGAGGAATCAGAGTCTGGCAGCGAGGAGCTGCCCCCCAAAATTGTGGTCATTGAGAACCCTGAATCTGAGAACCCCTTGCCCACCGACGAAGTCCCAGGTCCATCTGAAGATTCTGGTGGTGATGGAGACAGACCAACAGTGGGTGAAGTACAGGAGGTCTGTGGTAGCTGGAAGGCCGCCAGCCATTTCACCCCTCCTGGCCCTGCTGCTGGCTTTGATGAGTGCAAAGCCCCTTGCCATCTCCCTCATAACGTGTTATGACGCTGGGGGTCAAGTAAAGTATTTTCTTGCTGTTATCAATCCCTCCTGAGATGTGTGCAAACCTGGTGGCCAACTACAATCTGTGATTGCCAACAAGGGTTTTGCCACCAAGTACTAAGTCATGTTTTGCAGAGGGTCAAATACGTATTTCCCTCATTAAAATGCAAATCAATTCATAGCATTTTTGACATGCGTTTTTCTTTATTTTTTTGTTGTTATTCTGTCTCTCACTGTTCAAATAAACCTACCATTAAAATTATAGACTGGTCATGTCTTTGTCAGTGGGCAAACGTACAAAATCAGCAGGGAATCAAATACTTTTTTCCCTCACTGTATAGGCCTATCTCTTTTCTTGCAGTTCTTTTCTCCAGTAAAACTGTAAAGGAGTGTACATTCAAACAGTATGCATACAAAAGCTGGCCTCAATCTTCAGCAAGAAAGATGTCCAGTTCCATTGATGATGTTGGCAAATTATGTACAATACTTTGTGTTTTTGTGGTTTCTGAAAGTACAGAATAAAGAGGAATTATTAGTAATTAGAATACAATATCAGGATAGAGCTATAAAACAATATTACAATGAAGTAACATAATAACACAGCTATAAAAATAATAAGTTGCATTGACAATTATGAATGATATACATACAATGCATTCGGAAAGTATTCAGACCCCTTTACTTTTTCCACATTTTGTTATGTTACAGCCTTATTCTAAAATGGATTCAATTATTTTGTTCCCTCATCTATCTACACAGAATACCACATAATGACAAAGCGAAACAGGTTTTTAGAAATGTTTGCAAATGTATTACAAATAAAAAACAGAAATACCTTATTTACATAAGTATTCAGACCCTTTGCTATGAGACTCAACATTTAGCTCTGGTGCATCCTTACATTGATCATCATTCAGATGTTTCTACAACTTGATTGGAGTCCACCTGTGGTAAATTCAATTGATTGGACATGATTTGTAAAGACACAAACCTGCCTATATAAGGTCCCACAGTTGACAGTGCATGTCAGAGCAAAAGCCAAGCCATGAGGTTGAAGGAATTGTCCGTGAGCTCTGAGACAGGATTGTGTTGAGGCACAGATCAGGGGAAGGGTACCAAAACATTTCTACAGCATTGAAGGTCCCCTAGAACACAGTGGCCTCCATCATTCTTAAATGGAAGTAGTTTGGAACCACTAACACTCTTCCTACAGCTGGCTGTCCGGCCAAACTGAGCAATCGAGGGAGAAGGGCCTTGGTCAGGGAGGTGACCAAGAACCCGATGGTCACTCTGACAGAGCTCCAGATTTCCTCTGTGGAGATGGGAGAACCTTCCAGAAGGACAACCATCTCTGCAGCACTCCACCAATCAGGCCTTTTTGGTAGAGTGGCCCGATGGAAGCCACTCCTCAGTAAAAGGCACATGACAGCCCACTTGGAGTTTGCCAAAAGGCACCTAAAGGACTCTCAGACCATGAGAAACAAGATTCTCTGGTCTGATGAAACCAAGATTGAACTCTTTGGCCTGAATGCCAAGCGTCACGTCTGGAGGAAACCTGGCACCATCCCTACGGTGAAGCATGGTGGTGGCAGCATCATGCTGTTGGGATGTTTTTCAGCGGCAGGGACTGGGAGACTAGTCAGGATTTTAGAAAGATGAACGGAGCAAGGTACAGAGAGATCCTTGATGAAAACATGCTGCAGGGCGCTCACGACCTCGGACTTGAGCGAAGGTTCACCTTCCAACAGGACAACAACCCTAATCACACAGCCAAGACAATGCAGGAGTGACTTCAGGACAAGTCTCTGAATGTCCTTGAGTGGCCCAGCCAGAGCCCGGACTTGAACCCAATCGAAAATAGCTGTGCAGCGACGCTCCCCAACCAACCGGACTTGAGCTTGAGAGGATCTGCAGAGAAGAATGGGAGAAACTCCCCAAATACAAGTGTGCCAAGCTTGTAGCGTCATACCCAAGAAGACCAGAGGCTGTAATCGCTGCCAAAGGTGCTTCAACAAAGTACTGAGTA
Source organism: Coregonus clupeaformis (assembly GCF_020615455.1). Taxonomy (NCBI): domain Eukaryota; kingdom Metazoa; phylum Chordata; class Actinopteri; order Salmoniformes; family Salmonidae; genus Coregonus; species Coregonus clupeaformis. Next base: position 4,231,522 of record NC_059222.1, read on the forward strand.
AATGGTCTGAATAGTTATGTAAATGTATATTTCAGTTTTTCATTTTTATACATTTGCAAAAATTTCTAAAAACCTCTTTTTGCTTTGTCATTATGGGGTATTGTGTGTAGATTGATGAGGGGGAAAAAACAATTCAATCAATTTTAATATAAGGCTGTAACGTAACAAAATGTGGAAAAGTTCAAGGGGTCTGAATACTTTCTGAATGCACTGTAAGAAACAGTAACTGAAGAGCTCAACAAGTGCTCCACAAGGGGGCAGGGCAGAACTATGCTAAACAGGCCAAATTAATACACAATGGTCATGATGAGGGCAACTTCCATAGGATACAGCACAAGCTAATACTTCTTAGACTCCATTAGCATTTTTTTACAAAACTAATACAATAATGTACATAAGCACAATTGAGTATAATACCATAATGGTTATGAAATTAGTACCTCACGTGTCCACGGTTATAAAGGAATACACACATTAGGCTATGCTTCATACAGACAGTACATACAGTGTGCAGGGATGGTCTAAAATTACAAAATACAATTACATAATACCATAAAGATCAGATACAAAATATTTGTATTTTGAAATACTGAACAGCAACAACATTCTCAGTAATGGTTACAGAAACGTTTTACTTGCTATGACTGTGATATGTGTTGATTATCTACCACTGACTGTAAGTCACTCTGGATAAGAGTGTCTGCTAAATGACAAAATGTATATGTGAAAATGAACTTACCGAAATGAACTGCAAACCACACTGGGTATTATTGTTGTCCTTGTTTCGAGGTCATGTCTAGATGGGATACAGGTTAACCTAATTCTCCTAACCTGATACGTTAATTCTCCTAACCTGCTGCGTAAATCCTCTTAAACTTGCTTGGGCTCTCATCGAAGTGAGAAGATGTCTGGCTCATATAATCCTCACATTACATTAGCATAGCATGCCTCAAACATAAATTGTCTGCCACAGTGAAATGGGCTACTTCTCTGTAAAGTTTGAAAATAAAAGTGTTGTTTGAAAATAATTTGAAATTGACAAGTTGAAACATAGTCTATAGATAACAAGCAGGCAGCGTGTCTTGGTTTGAGGGCAGCGTGGGTTAACTGTCCTGTTGCGTAACAATCACATTTTGGAACAGTGAGAGGTGAAAAGGTTAATAATCCCGCCTCCTGAATCCAAGTGTTTGACATGAGGGAGGGGACCAGTAACTTAATGATCAAACTTGATCAATGTAGAAGGAACAGTTATTTTTCATACTTTGGTATTCCTACTTTGATCTGGTTTCATCCAAATATCATCCAATTGAATGAAAAATATGATTTTGACTGTTCGGGACCTATAAGGGTTTTCTAAAGCACTGCATGTTGGACTGACCGACTGGCTGTTTTAGCTGAAGAGAGAGAGAGGATGGATCTCTGCCAAACTGCCTCTCCCAAAGGATAGACAAATCAATGAAGATTTGGAAAGCAAGGTCTGTGTGTGTGTGTTTGATGTTGGTCCCAAATGTCCCCACAAGGATAGTAAAACAAGGAAAATTCTCCCCTGTGGGGAAATTTCCCACTTCCCATAAGGACAAAGGCTATTTTAAGATGAAGGGTTAGGTATAGGGTTAGGGGTACAATTAGGGTTCGGGTAAGGAGTTAGTGGTTAGGTTTAGGTTTAGGAGTTAGGTTTAGGGTTACGGTTACGGTTATGGTTATGGTAAGGGTTAGCGTTTAGGGAAAATAGGATTTTGAAAGGAAATACATTTTAGGTCCCCATGAGGATAAAAGAACATAACGTGTGTGTGCAGTGGTGTAAAGTACTAATTAAGTCATTTTTTGTGGTATCTGAACTTTACTATTTATATTTTTGACTACTTTTACTTTTACTTCACTACATTCCTAAAGAAAAGAATGTACTTTTTACTCCATACATTTTCCCTGACACCCAAAAGTACTTGTTACATTTTGACAGAAAAATGGTCCAATTCACACACTTATCAAGAGAACCTCACTGGTCATCCCTACTGCCTCTGATCTGGCGGACTCACTAAACACAAATGCTTTGTTTGTAAATTACGTCTGAGTGTTGGAGTATGCCCCTGGCTATCCGTCAATAAATAAATAAACTTGAAAATGGTGCCCTCTGGTTTGCTAAATATAAGGAATTTGAAATGATTTATACTTTTACTTTTGATACTTAAGTACATTTGAGCAATTCCATTTACTTTTGATGCTTAAGTATATTTAAAACCAAATACTTTTAGACTTTTACTCAAGTTGTATTTTACTGGGTGACTTTCACTTTTACTTGAGTCATTTTATTTCAAGGTATCTCTTCCACCACTGCTGCAGACACAGTGTCCTGCAGACAAACGGTATAGCCAGGAGTTAGAAAGAAGAAGAAGACAGACAGCGAGCCAGACTCTTCTGACTTCTATCTAAATTGACAATTATTTAGAGGTAATGGAACATTATTTGGACAAAATTAAAGCCAGGAATTAGACAGAAGAAGACAGACTGTGAACTGGACTTTTCTGCCTTCTAATGGTAGAAATTGAACATTATTTTGAAGTAATGGAACATTATTTGGACGTAATTTAGACGTTTCAGTGGATGCACCTCCACTGAAACTTAGCAGGTGTCAGGTAGAATGAAGTTGAAGTGAAGAAAACAAATCTGCACACTACTGCATCCATTCCCAAATGATACATTTCATTAGAATAACGTTTGGACCTGGTTCATGGTAATTTAAAAGGTCTGTTGCGGGTTGTCTTACTAAATCAAATCACTTGGAAGCGTACAATGCTGTAGGTTTCTTTTGCCACCACAAATGCATTATTAACAATAAAAATCAACACTGTTCATTCAAGAGGTACAATTCAACAAGAGGAATGATTTTTGTATGGACAAGATTGGACATTTACAGTGCTTTCAGAAAGTATTTGCACGGCTTGATTTTCCCACATTTTCTTGTGCTACAGCTTGAATTTAAAATTGATTAAATGTGGATTTCTTTTTGTCACTGGCCTATACATAATACCCCATAATGTCAAAGTGGAATTATGTTATTCAAATGTTGTATACATTAATTAAAAATGAGAAGCTGAAATGTCTTGAGTCAGTAAGCATTCAACCCCTTTATTATGGCAAGCCTAAATAAGTTCAGGAGTACAAAAGTCACAATAGATTGCATGGAATCACTCTGTGTGTAATAATAGTGTTTAACTAGATTTTTGAATGACTACCTAATCTCTGTACCCCACACATACAATTATCTGTAAGGTCCCTCAGTCAAGCAGTGACTTTCAAACACAGATTCAACCAAAAAGACCAGGGAGGTTTTCCAATGCCTCGCAAAGAAGGGCACCTATTGGTAGATGGGTAAAGATAAGAAAAACAGACATTGAATATCCCTTTGAGCATGTTGAAGTTATTAATTACACTTTGAATGGTGTACCAATACACCCAGTCACTACAAAGATACAGGCGTCCTTCCTAACTCAGTTGCCGGAGAGGAAGGTAACCGATCAGGGATTTCACAATGAGGCCAATGGTGATTTTAAAACAGCTACAGAGTTGAATGGCTGAGATAGGAGAAAACTGAGGATGGATCAACAAAATTGTAGTTACTCCACAATACTAACCTAATTGACAGAGTGAAAAGAAGGAAGCCTGTACAGTATAAAAAATATTACAAAACATGCATCCTGTTTGCGACAAGACACTAAAGTAATAGTGCAAAAAGTGCGGCAATTTTTTAAACTCTTTGTCCTGAATACAAAGTGTTATGTTTGGGGCAAATCCAATGCATCATGGAGTACCACTCCTCATATTTTCAAGCATAGCGGTGGCTGCATCATGTTATGGGTATGCTTGTAATCGTTAAGGACTGAGAATTTGTTCCATGCTGAAGACGGGCTCAATACGGAAGTGGTTTGATGAAGTGGATTATAAACTACAGAACTGTTTCGCTAGCACAGATTGGAATATGTTCCGGGATTCACCCAATAACATTCAGGAGTTAACCACGTCAGTCACCGGCCTTATTAACAAGTGCATCGAAGACATCGTCCCCACAGTGACTGTATGTACATACCCCAGCCAGAAGTCATGGATTACAGGCAACATCCGCACTGAGCTAAAGGCTAGAGCTGGACACTAATCCGGATACTTATAATAAATCCTGCTACGACCTCCGACGAACCATCAAACTGGCAAAGTGTTAATACAGTGCTATGATCGAATCCTACAACGCCGGCTCTGATGCTCAACGGATATGGCAGGGTTTGCAAACTATCACGGATTACAAAGCAAAACCCAGTCACAAGCTGACCAGCGACTCAAGGCTACCAGACAAGCGAAAGGCTTTCTATGCTCGCTTCGAGGCAGCCAACACTGAACCATGTATGAGACCACCACCTGTTCCGGACTACTGTGTGATCTCGCTCTCTGTAGCCAACGTGAGTAAGACCTTTAACAGGTTAACATTCGCAAGACCGAAGCGAGCCTACAGGAAAAGGAGGGGCGAGTACACCCCATCCATATCCCACTAATAATCATTGGTCACTGTAAGCATCATTCTTGATAGCCGCAAACCACTGGCATCATTGGGGTAAATCTCTGGTAGGTAGAACTGTGAAAGATAACTCATTTTTCGTGCTTATCTGTAATTAGCACAGACAGACAGAACACCACACAGGCATGATGACAAACGTTAGTGAAAAACAAAAGTTTCAAAAAATGCCTAGAGAAGTTCTGAGATTACAGTGTATTGGTCGTTCGAAGTAAACAATGACATGAACCAAGTTTGTGGGCATGCCCCATCTACCTAGCGGGGCGGTATCTGCATTCGCTATGAATGCTGGACTTTGTGGTTCACTGTGAGTAGACAACTTCACAGGAAGTTGAAACTTCCCGATTCCACCAGTGAAATGAAAATGCGCTTGTTCTAGCATGTGGTTTGGATAATGTTGATTTTTATGACAAAAACGTAATGTTGTTAATATAGTAATTACTATATACTATAGTAATGAAATGTCCTTTAACATATCAAATGGCACTCATTTCGTGGAATGACCCAGTACGTGTTAAGTTTTGGCTGATGGTTGCAATGCTCTTGTAAAGTTTGTTTGTTTATTTGTCATATGCACATGAAAGACATGGAGTCACCACATGACCGATAATGTATCATGTTTGTAGTCATTTTTGTAGTCATTTAAAAGCTTAAAATGCATGTTAGTGCATTTTCTGACTAAATATATTGAAGCGGCGGCAGCCAATTAGAAGACTTGGAGGCGTGGCTTGTTGGGAGCGTCGCGTTGGCTTTGTGCTTATTTGGCCTTCCATGAGACGAATTGTATTGCCTGTTAAATTCTTATGTTGTGTTTTGTGTATCAGGATTAAACTTGTACACTGCCAATCTTGCATTCTTATTGAGACTGATGTAAAATAAGTATGTGATATCTAAAAGTCTACTGAAGTTTTATTGTTAGGACAGTCACCACTTTATTGCAATATGATTTGGCCAAATCTTTCTGTTTGCCATACATTTACATAAAAAAATATACATGTTTTAGAAAACATTTCAAAATACATTTTCAATTTAATTACCAAATACAGCGATAAATACATTTAGAAATGTGGTAGTTACAGTCTTGTCCTATTGCTGCAACTCTCATACGGACTTGGGAGAGGCGAAGGTCGAGAGCCAAGCGTCCTCAAAAACACGACCCGCAATGGGACACGACGCTGGGCCAATTGTGCGCCACCTCATGGGTCTCCCAGTTGCGGCCGGCTGCGACACAGCCTGGGATCGAACCCAGGTCTGTAGTGACGCCTCGAGCATGACGATGCTCTGCCTTAGACCGCTGCACCACTTGGGAGGCCCTTAAAATAAATTATTTAATGTATTTCAGAATATATTTTCAAATATGTTACTTACATATTGTGATATACAATTTACATTTATATATACATTCTGTAATATATGTTGGAATATATAAAATATTTATTAAATACATTTGATAAAAATACATTATTTGGCCAATGTATCCTAAAATATGCATCTACAAATATATTTTTAATGTATTTTTATTCCGCATGGGAAGGTATACAGCCTATAAGAGGAAGTTGAAATGCAGAGCAATGGTGTTGCCAAAAGGGGCAATCGAGATAATGGTGGGGAGTGGCGGCCATTATTGCTTTTGTGCTAATGGTGATCGTACTGCCTGCTATTACAGCAGGTGCTTATGGAGGTTATGAGCCCATTCAAGCCTCATCATTACAGTGCCGTTAAGCATTGGGAGGGCAATCAGTTAGATCTGAAAGTGAATGCAATTTAACACATGACATGCTTCTTGAATAGCTCTTAATTGACAAGGCCTACCTCTACTGTTACAATTACAATTATTACTACCTCTACTATTGTTTGCTACTACAACTACCTCCAGTACTATTGCTTGGTTCTATTACTTAATCCACTACTACTACTTCTATCACTACAACTTCTACTATTACTACTACTGAAATTGGATCTGCGGGCACTAGTTGAAAGGCACATGGGAGTTACCACAGGTTATATTGATGAGTCTCCATTTTACCTGGGCCTTATATTTAGCCTACAACATATAGGCTACAGGCTTGTCAGTTTTGGATACCGAATATAGGCTTGGTCTAGTTATTACCATCAGGAATATATCTTGTGTTGGTCTGCAAATGCAATCAAAGGTGCATGTGCTTTATTAAGAAGGTAATCAATTATGAGCTGAGAGGAGTATTGTTCATAAAGGCATTGATATTATTTCAATAATCACAATGGTTATACAAATTAATAGGAAAACAAAATTCGAAATATTGGGCGGGAGAAAGTCAGAGGATCGTCAACCAGCCTAGATTGCTGCATGTTGCATAAATGTTATACCACATCATTGTTGAATACTTGTTTCTGACTGGCTAGAAGGCATTCTAGAGTTTACATTAAAACCATATAACGGGACAGATGGAAAAGATATCGGGACACCTTGCAATCATGACACAATATGTGCCTACACATGCAGACTGTACTTGCTGCAAAGTTACAGAAAGCTAAACCAACAACCACACAAACCGAAATTGGATATGTTGTAAATGCAGGTCCAACGAGGAAAAACGTAGCTAGCTAGCATTGATTTGTTTTTGCAGACACATATTTTTGGGGAGCATCTGATTACCTAATGTGGTGAGTTGTCAGGTCGTGTTGTAGGTGTGGTGTAGGAATCAAACGCAGGAAGCAGACTGAATTCCAAAAAGCTGTATTCCTGCCTAAACACAGGCAACAGGACGAAATAAGCCTGACAGCAAAATACGCACGAAGGCGAAAAGACAATGCGCACAAACAGGTGCGTCAGGATGAAATAAGTGCACACACAAGTGCAACGAACGCTCCAGCAAACAGTGGAGAAAATAACGCTCAACCGAGCAATACACAGACTGACGGTAACAATCACACACAACACAAGACAAACACAACGAGAAACTTATAGGACACTAATTACTACAAAACAGAAACAGGTGTAGAAACAAACAGACAAAAGCAAACGAACATGAAACATCAATCGGTGGCAGCTAGAATTCCGGAGACGACGAACGCCGAAGCCTGCCCGAACAAGGGAGAGAGGCAGCCTCGGCCGAAACCGTGACAGTACCCCCCCTTGACGCGCGGCTCCAGACGCGCGCCGACTCCCGGCCTTGGGGACGACCCGGAGGCCGCGGCGCAGGGCGCGTCGGATACCCCCCGATGGAATTCCGTCAGGAGCGACGGGTCCAAGATGTCTCTCCTCGGCACCCAGCACCGCTCCTCCGGACCGTACCCCTCCCACTCCACTAGATACTGAAGACCCCCTCTCCGACGTCTAGAATCCAAGATGGATCTCACGGTGTACGCCGGTACCCCCTCGATGTCCAACGGGGCCGGGGGGTCTCCAAGATCTCATGTTCTTGGAGTGGGCCTGCTACCACCGGCCTGAGAAGGGACACATGGAACGAGGGGGTTAATACACTTATACTCAACTGGTAACTGTAATCTATAACATACCTCGTTCAACCTTCTCAGGACTTTAAATGGCCCTACAAACCGCCGACCCAGCTTCCGACAGGGCAGGCGGAGGGGCAGGTTTCTGGCAGAGAGCCAGACTCGATCTCCAGGTGCGTACACTGGCCCCTCACTGCGGTGTAGGTCGGCGCTCGTCTTCTGTCGACGTATGGCACGCTGCAGATGGACGTGTGCAGCGTCCCACGTCTCCTCCGAGCGCCGCACCCACTCATCCACAGCGGGGGCCTCGATCTGGCTCTCATGCCATGGTGCCAGAACCGGCTGGTACCCCAAAACACACTGAAAAGGGGTTAGTTGGGTGGAGGAGTGGCGGAGAGAGTTCTGTGCCATCTCGGCCCAGGGCACATATCTCGCCCACTCCTCCGGCCGATCCCGGCAGTACGTTCTGAGAAACCTACCCACATCCTGGTTAACGCGTTCCACCTGCCCATTACTCTCCGGGTGGTAACCCGAGGTGAGGCTCACCGAGACCCCCAACCGCTCCATAAAAGCTCTCCAGACTCTGGAGGTGAATTGGGGACCTCGGTCAGCCACAATGTCCTCGGGCACCCCGTAGTGCCGGAACACATGGGTGAATATAGCTTCGGCGGTCTGCAGGGCAGTAGGAAGACCCGGCATGGGGAGCAAACGACAGGCCTTAGAGAACCGGTCCACAACGACCAGGATGGTAGTATTCCCTTGAGAGAGGGGAAGGTCAGTTATAAAATCCACCGAGAGGTGGGACCATGGTCGTTGTGGGAATGGGCAGGGGCAGTAACTTACCCCTAGGCAGATGTCTAGGCGCCTTACACTGGGCGCACACCGAGCAGGAGGAAACATAAACCCTCACATCCCTGGCCAACGTGGGCCACCAATATTTGGCACTAAGACAGTGCACTGTCCGGCCGATACCCGGGTGTCCAGAGGAGGGTGACGTGTGAGCCCAATAGATCAATCGATCCCGACACTCGAGCGGAACATACTTCCGACCCTCCGGGCATTGTGGTGGACTAGGGTCGGTGCGTAATGCCCGCTCGAGCTCAGAATCGAGCTCCCACACCACCGGTGCCACTAGACACGACTCCGGCAGTATGGGAGTGGGCTCCACGAACCTCTCCTCCCCGTCATACAGCCGAGACAGCGCATCTGCCTTCCCGTTTTGTGACCCAGGGATGTAGGTGATCTTAAAAGAGAAACGGGTCAAAAACATACTCCATCTAGCCTGCCGAGGGTTCAGCCTCCTCGCTGCCCGGATGTACTCCAGGTTACGGTGGTCCGTCAAAATGAGGAAAGGGTGTTGAGCCCCTCAAGCCAGTGCCTCCACACCTTAAGGGCCTGTACCACAGCTAACAGCTCCCTGTCCCCTATGTCATAATTTCGCTCCGCCCGGGCTGAGCTTCTTGGAATAGAAGGCACAGGGGCGGAGTTTAGGTGGCGCGCCTGACCGTTGTGAAAGCACGGCGCCAATACCGGCCTCAGACGCGTCCACCTCTACCTGAAATGGTAAAGAGGGATCCGGATGCGCCAGCACCGGAGCCGAGGTAAACAGGTCCTTCAGCCTCCCAAACGCCCTGTCCGCCTCGACTGACCACTGCAGACGCACCGGACCCCCCTTCAAGAGAGACGTGATGGGAGCTGCCACTTGCCCAAAACCCCCGGATAAACCTCCGGTAGTAATTCGCAAACCCCAAAAACTGCTGCACCTCTTTCACAGTGGTTGGTGTTTGCCAATCACGCACGGCCGACGCTTCGGTCTACCTCCATCTTCACCCCTGACGCGGACAACTGATACCCCAAAAAGGAGATAGACTCCTGGAAAAACAGACACTTCTCTGCCTTCACATACAGGTCGTGCTCCACCAGCCTCCGCAACACTCTGCGCACCAGGGCCACATGCTCGACACGGGTAGGTGAGTACACGAGAATGTCATCTATGTACACCACGACTCCCTGTCCCTGCATGTCCCTGAAGATCTCATCCACAAATGATTGGAAAACCGACGGAGCATTCATCAACCCGTATGGCATGACTAGATACTCGTAATGGCCCGAGGTGGTACTAAAGGCTGTTTTCCATTCATCATCCTTCTTGATGCGCACCAAGTTGTACGCGCTCCTGAGATCTAATTTCGTGAAGAAACGCGCCCCATGCAACGACTCAGTCATGGTCGCAATCAGCGGGAGTGGATAACTATACTTCACCGTAATCTGATTGAGACCACGGTAATCGATGCACGGACGCAAACCACCATCCTTCTTCTTCACGAAAAAGAAACTCGAGGACGCGGGGAAGTGGACGGCCGTATGTATCCTTGTCTCAGCGATTCGTCTATGTAAATCTCCATAGCTTTCTTCTCCTCCTGAGACAGAGGATACACATGACTCCGTGGGAGCGCAGCTCCTGCCTGAAGGTTTATCGCACAATCCCCCTGCCTATGGGGTGGCAACCGCGTCGCCCTCGCCTTACTAAACGCGATAGCCAAATCCCCATACTCAGGTGGAATGTGCAATGCGGGCACCTGGTTTGGACTCTCCACCGAGGTAGCCCCTACGGAAACGCCCAAACATCTACCCACACACTGAGCAGACCACTCCATCAGAGCCCTCTCCTGCCACGAAATCACTGGGTTATGGGTACTCAACCAGGGCATGCCCAGCACCACCGGATACGCAGGAGAGTCAATCAGGAACAGCTGAATCATCTCCTGATGATCCCCCTGCGCACACATCCTAAGTGGCGCCGTGACCTCCCTGATCAAGCCCGTACCCAACGGACGACTATCTAGGGCGTGAACGGGAAAAGGAACATCAACAGGAATGAGGGGAATCCCTAACGCTAAACAAAACTTTTTATCAATAAAATTCCCAGCTGCGCCTGAATCTACCAGCGCCTTATGCTGGGCATGAGGTGCTACCTGTGGAAAACATACAGGCATACAGAAATGGGCAACAGAGAGCTCTGGGTGAGTGGGGCGCCTACTCACCTGGAAGGAATCCCCAGTGCGGGACCTGTCGTCATCTCCCCTAGGAGGCCATCCCCAGCACCCTAGCCGCGGTGTGTCCTCCCCCGACCACAGTTGGTGCAGTGGATGGACCCCCTAGTCTGCCGACTCCTCCTATCTCTAGCGCCAGCGCCCCCGAGCTCCATAGGACACGGCTCGGATGCGCTGGAGGATGGAATGGACGGACCCCCCTCAGGACGTCCCCGCGGGTAGCCAATAGGTTATCTAACCTGATTGACATGTCGACCAGCTGGTCGAAAGTGAGACTGGTGTCCCTACAGGCCAGCTCCCGACGGACGTCCTCTCTGAGGCTACATCGGTATAGATCGATGAGGGCCCGCTCATTCCACCCTGCATCTGCCGCTAGAGTACGGAATTCGAGTGCGAATTCCTGGGCACTCCTCCTCCCCTGCCTGAGGAAGACCAGACGCTCCCCCGCCGCTTTCCCCTCCGGGGGATGGTCGAACACCGCCCTAAAGCGGCGGGAGAACTCGGTGTATGTAATAGTCGTGGCGTCGATCTTCCTCCACTCCGCGTTGGCCCACTCCAACGCTTTACCGGCCAGGCAGGAGATCAGGGCGGACACGCTCTCATGCCCTGAAGGTGCCGGATGTACTGTGGCCAGGTACAGCTCTACCTGGAGCAGGAATCCCTGACACCCAGCTGCGGTCCCGTCGTAGGACCTCGGGAGAGATAGTCGGACTCCGCGAGGTTCCGGCGCTGGACTGGGTGGGCTGGCCGATGGTGCTGGCAGGGCGGCTGGCGGTGGAGGCGGACCCCAGCCTCGGAGGGTGGTCATCACCTCCTGCAGGGCGGCCCCCATCTGCAGGAGCTGCTCTTGCTGTTCCCGAACCTGGGTTTCCAGTCTTGAATGTGCTGCTTCGGCTCCTGCTGATTCCATACTGTAAGGTGTGTGATTCTGTCAGGTCGTGTTGTAGGTGTGGTGTAGGAATCAAACGCAGGAAGCAGACTGAATTCCAAAAAGCTGTATTCCTGCCTAAACACAGGCAACAGGACGAAATAAGCCTGACAGCAAAATACGCACGAAGGCGAAAAGACAATGCGCACAAACAGGTGCGTCAGGATGAAATAAGTGCACACACAAGTGCAACGAACGCTCCAGCAAACAGTGGAGAAAATAACGCTCAACCGAGCAATACACAGACTGACGGTAACAATCACACACAACACAAGACAAACACAACGAGAAACTTATAGGACACTAATTACTACAAAACAGAAACAGGTGTAGAAACAAACAGACAAAAGCAAACGAACATGAAACATCAATCGGTGGCAGCTAGAATTCCGGAGACGACGAACGCCGAAGCCTGCCCGAACAAGGGAGAGAGGCAGCCTCGGCCGAAACCGTGACATGAGTGATGAACATGAATTTCCCTGATCCCTATGTTGCAGTCATGACGCATGTGGCGCTATGCTGTCAAATCCTCCCACATTTCTAGTTTGACCAGCTGTTTTCAACAACTGGTATTTTTGAATTCGGTTGCCAAATTGGCAGGTTTGCTGTCAATTTAGCTTCTAGCCTAGTGATCTACTCATAATGAACAGTGTCGAGTGTCCTGACGAGAAGGCAAACTTTTCTACCTATGACAGGCAAAATCGGGCATCATCAGCTCATTGTTATGGATGTATCCAAATGAAATGCAAATGCAGCTACTTTGCTGTTATTCTGACCGCAGAGGTCATGACTGTGTTAGCCATAGTTTGTTGGCTAGCTAGCAAGCAATGAACAAGAACGTTTCCAGCGAGCATGGTAACGGAACATATAGAACAATCAACTGGGTCGCGTCCATAAATGTCGAACTAATCGAACGAATGACTGGGTCGCGTGTAACAACCAAAAGATGAGAAAGTATGTATTGTCTTATAAAATAATTAATTATGATTATACCGGTAAATGTGTTCTTTAGTATTGTTTTCTTTGGCAACTGTGGTATAAGCAGGATAAACGCCTCCGTTCTGCACAATACCTTGGAAAAATGAACTCCACTGTGTTGTCCATTATTTCCAAGGTAATGTACAGAACGTTGGCATTTATCCCTTACTTGCTATTGTGATGCATAAATGCTATAGTCATTTGGGAAATCCAGTCAATGCATATTATGTGTAATGAAGTCATTCTACAGATTCAAAATTGGCCTACAAATGCTTACATCAAATACATTATGACAGCATCTTCTCCCCTGGCAACGGTGCCATTCGAAATACAAAACCCGGGAAAATACAAAACACAGCGTAATATAAATGGAACCTTCGCAGTTGGGAGGCTAATGGTATTATTATAGTGATTGCGTGTATCATCACATGTAAGATTTCCCATATGGCTACTACTGCCATAACTACTGTCCCTACTATTGCACTACCTCCGCTTCTTTGACTACTACTAATACTACTACTTCTAATACTAATACTAATACTAATTGCATGTATTATCATGTGTTGATTATGATTAGTTTGTGCATGTACACTACCGGTCAAAAGTTTTAGAACACCTACTCATTCAAGGGTTTTTCTTTATTTGTACTATTTTCTACATTGTAGAATAATAGCAAAGAATGAAATAACACATATGGAAACATGTCGTAACCAAAAAAAGTGTTAAACAAATGAAAATATATTTTATATTTAAGATTCTTCAAATAGCCACCCTTTGCCTGGATGACAGCTTTGCACACTCTTGGCATTCTCTCAACCAACTTCACCTGGAATGGTTTTCCAACAGTCTTGAAGGAGTTCCCACATATACTGAGCACTTGTTGGCTGCTTTTCAATCACTCTGAGGTCAGAGTCATCCAAACCATCTCAATTTGGTTGAGATCGGGGGACAGTGGAGGCCAGGTCATCTGATGCAGCACTCCATCACTCCCCTTCTTGATAAAATAGCCCTTACACAGCCTAGAGGTGTGTTGGGTCATTGTCCTGTTAAAAAAGTAATGATAGTCCCACTAAGCCCAGATGTGATGGCGTATCGCTGCAGAATGCTGTGGTAGCCATGTTGGTTAAGTATGCCTTGAATTCTAAATAAATCACAGACAGTGTCACCAGCAAAGCACCCCCACACCATAACACCTCCTCCTCTATGCTTTATGTTGGGAAATACACATGCGGTGATCATCCATTTACCCACACCGGTTCTCACAAAGACACAGCGGTTGGAACCAAAAATCTCAAATTTGGACTCCAGAACAAAGGATACATTTCCACCGGTCTAATGTCCATTACTCGTGTTTCTTGCCCCAAACAAGTCTCTTCTACTTGCTAGCTATTTGCTATTAGCCACCGTTAGCGGTTTTCACCATTGTCCATGGCCTGCACTATCTACCAGCCAGCTCTAGCCTGGACAATTATCGGCCAGTCTGCACAGCGCGCAATCGACCCAGAACATATCGGATTTTCTGCCGGAATCACTGAATGACTGGACCGTTAACACCGGATCATCGCAACTAGCTAGCTGCAACCGAATGGATGTTGTTGTAGGCTAATCACAACTGCCCCGAAGCAAGCACCAGTTAGCCTTGAACTAGCCTCGAGCCAGGCCCATCTCCCGGCTATCTACCTCTCTGTCAACCGGAAGGGACCTCCTAGTGTCGACATGGAGCCCCGCCGATCCATCACGACTGGTCTGCCGACGTAATCATCTTATGTGGTTTCAACAGGCTTTCCGTTGCGACGACCACGAAGATCCATCTGCTAGCCCCGGCCCGCTAGCACACGCAATCAACAGCCGTGCCTCCTGCTCGCCTGTGCCGTAGCAGCCATCGAACTCCTACCGGAATCACCTTTTGCTGTTCACTGGACCTTATGATCACTCAGCTACACAGCTGATGCCTGCTGGACTGTTCCTTTACACGGTACCCCATTCTGTTTATCTGTCCTGTTTATCTGTTTAGCCTCAGCCCAAACTTTCGTCGCCATTACCAGTTGTTTTCTTAGCTCTCTCGAATAACACCTGTGATTGCTTTATGCCTCTCTCCCATGTCAATATGCCTTGCCTATTGCTGTTTCGCTTAGTTCTTATTATACAATTTCACTGTAGAGCCCCCAGTCCCGCTCAACCTGCCTCAGATAGCTCCTTTGTCCCACCCAACATACACGCGGAGACCGGCTCAATCGGTGCCTCCAGTGAAGCTATCTCTTTCATCGTTACCCAACGCTTAGGTTTACCTCCACTGTACTCATATCCTTTCATATCCTTGTCTGTACATAATGCCCTGAATCTATTCTACAACGCCCGGAAATCTGCCCCTTTTATTCTCTGTACCCAATGCACTAGAAGACCAGTTCTTAAAGCCTTTAGCCGTATCCTTATTCTCCTCTGTTGCTCTGGTGATGTAGAGGTTAACCCCTGTAGCCCCCAGTATCACTCCTACTCCCCAGGCGCTATCATTTGTTGACTTCTGTCACCGTAAAAGCCTTGGTTCCTTGCATGTTAACATCAGAAGCCTCCTCCCTGTTTGAATTTTTCACTGCGTTAGCACACTCCGCCAACCCTGATGTTCTAGCAGTGTCTGAATCCTGGCTTAGGAAGGCCACCAGAAACTCTGAAATTTCCATCCCCAACTACAACATTTTCTGTCTAGATAGAACTGCCAAAGGGGCAGAGTTGCAATCTACTGTAGAGATAGCCTGCATAGCTCAATTATACTATCCAGGTCTGTGCCCAAACAGTTTGAGCTTCTACTTCTAAAAATCCACATTTCCAGAAATAAGTTTCTCACTGTTGCCGCTTGCTACAGACCCCCCTCAGCCCCCAGCTGTGCCCTGGACACCATATGTGAATTGATTGCCCCCATCAATCCTCAGAATTCGTATTGCTTGGTGACCTAAACTGGGATATGCTTAACACCCCGGCCATCCTACAATCGAAACTAGATGCCCTCAATCTCACACAAATTATCAAGGAACCTACCAGGTACAACCCTAAATCTGTAAACATGGGCACCCTCATAGATATCATCCTGACTAATTTACCCTTTAAATACACCTCCACTGTCTTCAACCAGGATCTCAGCAATCACTGCCTCATTGCCTGCGTTCGTAATGGGTCCGCGGTCAAATGACCACCCCTCATCACTGTCAAACGCTCCCTAAAATACTTCAGCGAGTAGGCCTTTCTAATTGACCTGGCCCGGGTATCCTGGATGGATATTGACCTCTTTCCATCAGTAGAGGATGCCTGGTTGTTCTTTAAAAGTGCTTTCCTCTCAATCTTAAATAAGCATGCCCCATTCAAAAAATGCAGAACTAAGACCAGATATAGCCCCTGGTTCACCCCAGACTTGACTGCCCTTGACCAGCACAAAAACATCCTGTGGCGTATTGCATTAGCATCGAACAGCCCCCGCGATATGCAACTTTTCAGGGAAGTCAGGAACCAATATACACAATCAGTTAGGAAATCAAAGGCTAGCTTTTTCAAACAGAAATGTGCATCCTGTAGCAATAACTCCAAAAAGTTTTGGGACACTGTAAAGTCCATGGAGAATAAGAGCACCTCTATTCTCTGTGTATATCAATGATGTCGCTCTTGCTGCTGGTGACTCTCAGATCCACCTCTATGCAGACGACACCATTTTGTATACATTTGGCCCTTCATTGGACACTGTGTTAACAAACCTCCAAACGAGCTTCAATGCAATACAACACTCCTTCCGTAGCCTCCAACTGCTCTTAAACGCTAGTAAAACTCTTCAATGCTCTTCAATCGAACAATGCTTGCACCCGCCCGCCTGACTAGAATCACTACTCTCGGCGGGTCTGACTTAGAATATGTGGACAACTACAAATACCTAGGTGTCTGGTTAGACCGTAAACTCTCCTTCCAAACTCACATTAAGCATCTCCAATCCAAAGTTAAATCTAGAATCAGCTTCCTATTTCACACACAAAGCCTCCTTCACTCATGCAGCCAAACATGCCCTCTTAAAACTGACTATCCTACCGATCCTTGACTTCGGCGATGTCATTTACAAAATAGCCTCCAACACTCTACTCAGCAAATTGGATGTAGTCTATCACAGTGCCATCCGTTTTGTCACCAAAGCCCCATATACTACCCACCATTGTGACCTGTACGCTCTCCTTGGCTGGCCCTCACTACATATTCGTCGCTAAACCCACTGGCTCCAGGTCATCTATAAATCTCTGCTAGGCAAATCCCCGCCTTATCTTAGCTCATTGGTCACCATAGCAACACCCACCCGTAGTATGCGCTCCAGCAGGTATATTTCACTGGTCATCCCCAAAGCCAACACCTCCTTTGGCCGCCATTCCTTCCAGTTCTCTGCTGCTAATGACTGGAACGAACTGCAAAAACTCTGAAGCTGGAGACTCTTAACTCCCTCACTAACTTTAAGCATCAGTTGTCAGAGCAGCTTACCGATCACTGCACCTGTACACAGCCCATCTGTAATTAGCCCACTCAACTCCCTCATCCCCATATTGTTATTTATTCTGCTCATTTGCACCCCAGTATCTCTATTTGCACATCATCTTCTGCACATCTATCACTCCAGTGTTGATACTAAATTGTAATTATTTTGCACTATGGCCTATTTATTGCCTTAACTCCATAACTTACTACATTTGCACACACTGTATATAGAGTTTCTATTGTGTTATTGACTGTATGTTTTGTTTATCCCATGTGTAACTCTGTGTTGTGGTTGTTTTTATCGCACTGCTTTGCTTTATCTTGGCCAGGTCGCAGTTGTAAATGAGAACTTGTTCTCAACTGGCCTACCTGGTTAAATAAAGCTAAAACATTTTTTTTATCATTCTTCTTATTGGTGTCCTTTAGTAGTGGTTTACTTGCAGCAATTCGACCATGAAGGCCTGATTCACACAGTGTCCTCTGAACAGTTGATGTTGAAATGTGTCTGTTACTTGAACTCTGTGAAGCATTTATTTGGGCTGCAATTTCTAAGGCTGGCAACTCTAATGAACTTATTGTCTGCAGCAGAGGTAACTCTGGGTTTTCTATTCCTATGGCGGTCCTCATGAGAGCCAGTTTCATCATAGCGCTTGATGATTTTAGCGACTGCACTTGAACAAGCTTTCAAAGTTCTTGACATTTTCTGTATTGACCTACATGTCTTAAAGAAATTCCACAAATTAACTTTTAAGAAGGCACACCTGTTAATTGAAATTCATTCCAGGTGACTACCTCATGAAGCTGGTTGAGAGAATGCCAAGAGTGTGCAAAGCTGTCATCAAGGGAAAGGGTGGCTATTTGAAGAATCTCAAATATAAAATATTTTTTGATTTGTTTAACACTTTTTTGCTTACTACATGATTCCATATGTGTTATTTCATAGTTTTGATTTCTTCACTATTATTCTACAATGTAGAAAATAGTTCAAATAAAGAAAAACACTTGAATGAGTAGGTGTGTCCAAACGTTTGACTGGTACTGTACTTACATAAATACAATAATATAAATATATATATATATATATATATATATATATATATATATATATATATATATATATATATAACTTATCGCTAAATGTACAAAGGATGACGTTACCTTTTTTCTGAGAGTGTAATACAATGGCCTGAAACTCATGGTTTGAAGGCCACATCAGGCCTGCAAGTCACATTATGCTGGCTTGCAAGGTGATGTGTAATTTATATTAGAATCTTTGCCAGTGTGGGGATAACCAACTTTTTGATTTTTTTTATCACCTGCAACCTGTGTTCAGAATGACTGCCAGAGTTGGGAAGACTAAGCTATGAGACTACCTAAAGCAGGGGTGTCAAACTCATTCCATGGAAGGCCTAATGTATACTGTTTTTTTCTTTCAATTAAGACCTAGACAACCAGGTGAGGGAAGTTAGTGACCTTTCTTCATCAATCAAGTACAAGGGATGCGCGAAAACCTGCAGAATGAGTGGAATGAGTTTGATACTTCTGTGGAATGAGTTTGACACATGTGAACAACCATTTTAGTAACGGGTGTAATAAATCCAAGTAACATATGTGACTCGTTTCAGGAAACTAGGCCTATGTCGCGCGTCACTACTTCACAGGAGAGCCATTTGAATGTAAAAAAATTTTTTTATCAATGGCAGAAATGCCTTCTGGAACATGTGAACTTTCATGTGCCTTAATAACAAACTTGTATGCCATCTGTAAATACGAATAACATTTAAAATATGCGAGCCGAGTTGTTTTAGCCACAGAAAAAGACAGCAACCTTCCCACTAGCCATGATTGGCTAAGATAATGAGTGGGCTGGACATGCCGAGAGATGAGTTTGGATTGGTCTGCCATGTAGCGCGCTTCTGTCTATTTGAGCTAGTCAGGATGTGTAGGTAATCCTTTCTAATGCAGCTTTTTTTTTAAAGATATCACGTTGTAGAACTGCATAAGTGTTGCTCTCCATTTTCTGGAGGACCGAGTTTGAAATCAGTGGAATTAAAGTATGATAGCTAAAGAGATGGAGAAAACACCTGTCTCTGGATTACATCTTCAAACTAAGGGAAACCATGGCATCTGTGACAGAGAGGGAGAAACGTCCATCCATTTTTACGGGAAGATAGTCTACCTAGCTACATTTTCAGATATTACACGTTTCTAATTTAGTCAGAAAGTCATTTTCATTTCAAGTTAAAGTGTACTGTTAGCTAGCTAGCTAGCTAAAGTTAGCTGGCTGCCTCGCTAGCTAACGTTACGTGTATGATCTGTGTAGTAATATTATTCGTATCTCAGAGCCATTTGCTTAACTAGTTATAGCCTAATGTTAGCTAGCTAACATTGAACCTGGTTCGTTAGCTACCTGCAGATTCATGCAGGGTAGTAACGTCATGAGTTGGGATTATGGTTAATTGTTTAGCTAGGTAGCTAAATACATGTCTTAACAAAAGACTCCACTGTGCAAGTAACCATTTCAATAGAATTTTCATGATGTCACTGCGACAAATGTTGATAGACGTAGCTGGTAAATTTACTCCGATTTCAGAGCACTCTCGTGTGAGTGTGCCAGAGCGCAGAATAACTGACAAATTTATGAACGCTCAACACCCTTTGAATATGGCCGGTGTCAGTAAACGTTGGCAAAAAAGCGTAATGAAATTGTTGCCAGCAGCACAGTTGCAGTCTGGATAACATAAAAACATCCTAACCAGCTCTGCTAGGGCGAGTAAAATGGTCAGAGTGAGCTGTTCTCTCATTTGTGTCTGGAAGTATCTAGCAAGCTAGCCAATTTAGCCAAGTTAGCTTGGGTGCTTGACTGTTAGCTGGCTTGACTGCTGTTGTTAGGACTGAACACTCAGATCAACCCTACTCCTCAGCCAGAGCACCCAGTGTGCACTCTGAATGCTCAGAGAGCGAAACTCTCTGAATGTATGAATGGACAATCTGACCACGCTCTGAGTTTACGAACGCCCAGAGAACACTCCAGATTAAATTTACGATATAAACCAGCCTTTAGTCTTGAATTCTTTGGTTGTTTAGTACATGGCCTCACATGTGAATCCTTACAGAGATGGGTGGGGCTAAAGCTTAAGAGGGTGTGAATGATGCTGAATGGGTGTAGACAACGAAGAGCTCTCCAGTGAGTGTACCAAAACATTAAAAGGCCATTTTCTGGCCTCTGTAGCTCAATTGGTAGAGCATGGCGCTTGTAACGCCAGGGTAGTGGGCTCGATCCCCGGGACCACCCATACGTAAAAATGTATGCACACATGACTGTAAGTCGCTTTGGATAAAAGCGTCTGCTAAATGGCATATTATTATTTTTTTCTCAAAAGTGAGGTTACAAGTTTATCAACTTTCAAAGCAGAATTACTTTCCCATTGTCCTCAACTGTAGTGTATGATATACCATTTTCTAGCTCTGAGTCTCTACTTTTATCCAATGTAAAAAACACAATTTCAAATTTTGCTACATAAGACCGAATCGAGCCGGTTAATTAATTAATCATTCAATTTACATGCACAAACATAGATATTGAAATAAGCAATTAAAAATATATATCCTTGCAATAGAGCATGCTGGGAAAAATGATAACGATGGGCGTGGTTTTGGTATGATGTGTATGAGTTTCAGGCCCCTGTATTAGGGTAAAACTAAGCCCTCAAAATAAGGCCTTAGGAAATACGTATGGTTTTGTGTTAAATAATGTTTTTATGATAACATATTTGCTTAGGATCTCACTTGGTGAAGTCTATTGGACCGAAAATGGATGAATACAACAACCACGTCTCTGTCACTAACAAATACAGTCATGGGTGGTAACTCTACGATTTACTCAAAAGGCAAATGAGGCTTTACACTAAGGCTAAGCAGTGTGTTAATTTAACAGTGTCCCATTGTCTATATGGGTCCACAGACTCCACACTTTCAGTGTTGATTTAACACTTTCAGGTTTAAATTAATGTTATTTAACAATGGAGGACGGAGAAAGAGCAACTTTGTTGTCCCTGCCAACTCAGGCATAACTTTGCTTGAAGCATGGGAGGCTCCCATGTCAGCCTCATTAATCAATAATATTATGAATGGGAACAGCTTCCTTTCAAAATCGTATTCAGGTGTCAGCGAACGACCATTCATGGGCATCCACTGTGCCAGACTGTGTCATTTTCCCCCCATACCCACGATTATCCACTCCCGCTAAGACTGTAGTGAGTAGATAGAGGATATTAGAAAACCTGGGGTAGGGCTGGGCACCATCCTTTGATCTTTGTCCTTATGGGTGGTGACCTGACCTTTCTGGAGCGATCTATAACACTCTTTACAGAGAGAGTGAAAGCGATCTCAATCTGCCATGCCATTTCTGCAGGCTAGGTCTTAATCGGCGATGGCATTTTCCTGGGAGAGGCTGTCAGGACCTTGGTTTTTCTGAGTTTGACCGGCTAAACAGTACTTCCCTGCCCTGACAAAAGAGAAGGGATGTGTCTCAAATGGCACTCTATTCCCTATGTAGTGCACTACTTTTGAGCCCTATGGAACACAGCCAAGATATGCCTATAAAGCATGCTAAATTATCAAATGTCAGTAAATATCAACATGCTACATTAAGCATTTAATAGGGTCTTAGAGAATGCTCAATCAAGATAGAAGAAATACTACTATGTTATTGCATTGTGTGTTTGTAGCAAAGCAGAGAGCATATCTAACAGGCAGTCTAGCATTAGCAGTCAAGGCACAATGCAGTACCTCCGCAATAACAGTCTGGTATAGGCTATGTTGCTGTGGTAACCTAAGGGTATGCTTGTCTGCTTACCAGATATTGTAATAAGGAAATGCTGGCTCTCCATGATGCATGACCTTAGGTACCATGGAGCATCTCCATCTCTATCTAGTCTTGCGAGGGAACAGGTTTCCATAATATCCATCCCCCTTCCATCTCTATCAGACTAGAAGAACTCATCCGAACGAGAACAAAGTCTTGTTGGCACTACCGAGACTCTGCACAGACTCCACACGTAGCAGAGTGAGAAAAGGATATTCAGTGGGGATCTAAACATTGAGTTTCACTGCCAATCATACACCCAGTGCCATTAAAATGTAGTGACCTCCCCCAGGACGGAATAATTCATATCTCACAACCCCTCTTCTGGCGCCTGCGAGGCTCCTGCAGTTGACCCTTACCTGGAGATCCGGTCAGGGAATGGCGGAGCCCCAGAAGTGCTTTTCCGTGTACACCGTCTCCAGTTTTGAGTGAGAAGTTGTTGGCCACTCACCCTCTACATGATGAATAAGCCCCAGGGTAAAGTGGAGAGAGAGAGAGAGGGAGGAGGAGAAAAAGGAGGGATGAGAAATTAAGTGAACGTGGGAATGGCTACTCGGGCCTGACCTCAAAATACCACAGGGTCAATTTAGTTTGTGTTCAGAAAAATCTAGATTGAAAGTAGTGGTGATCTTCTGATCTCCTTTAATCTGAGCACAACAGATGCCTAACCTCTTCCACATTGCAACTGAGTTTTCGGATTACAAAATGACCACCGTGCAACCACCAGGTGGATGCTACACAGTGGTGATGAACAATATGTGTATTTGTGCACAAGAGCATGCAGAATAAAAAAAATTACAGCGATAAACTGCACTGACGTACACAAAAATTACCATATCATTCACAATACTTGCAATTATTTATCTGAAATCTGATTTTCTGTCTCAATCTTATCTTATTTTTTATGATATCCATCAGATGGCAGAAATAATTTATCTGTATTTAAATTAAACAGCGCATGTATGGGATGAATGTGATAAAATTCCAAGCTATATTATTCCTTGTAACTTGTTCTAGATTAAGTGTCCTCCCATCTACTTAAACGGTTGTTTTTAATAAGATATTTTTATGCACACTGCGAGAGCTTTTTAGCTAACAGAACATTTCACCTACAATGTGTGTGAAGTACATTAACACTCCTTAGATAAAAGGTGCCGCGTCACGCACCTTTTCAATCAATTATCTGCCATCTTCCCCATCTTCCGATGATGACAAATATCCTTCAAGCGGCATTGTTTACAAAAGAAGTTAAGACAAACAAATAGGTCACCATGCATACTTTTCTTTGAAGACAGTCTGAGGAGGAATTTGAGACGTTGATGGTACTGAGCTTGTGATGACCTTGAGAAGGAGCTTAGGATGAGTCCCAAATGGCACCCGATTCCCTTCTTAGTGCACTAGTTTTGACGACAGCCCTATGGGGTTTATAGGGAATAGGGTCCCATTAGCGATGCAAACTTAGTGACTTTGTTGAATGGTGGCTGACTCAGAGAATAATCGGCTCACTTCGCTCAGAGTGATCAGGCCGTCTAACCTCATCTGCATGATCCAGATTTTAAAAAAAGACTTATGCTATGGTAGAAAATGACACCACCCATACATCTTTACTGTCTGATGGTAAACAATGTGGCTAGACCATACCTGGGGGTAAAATTGCAGTAGGGTGAAAATGCCTCTTGACACTGAAATTGGGTCAGTTTAGCATTTTTTCCACTAATGGTTAAGGTTAGGATCGGGGGAAGGGAAGCTGATCCTAGATCTGTACGTAGGGGAAACTATATATTTGAATACTATATACTTGTGACTCTTTTTCATGGATTTTCTCTCTGTATGATTACTAAGCAAGTACAATTTCATTTGTATGCATGCACTAATCTAAGTCGCTTTGGATAAAAGTGTCTTCTAAATTGAAGATTTATAGGCTATATTATATTAGAGTTTCTCAATTGCTAAAACACAATTTCTGAAACCTTGCTCCATTTCCTGAAAACATTAAACACAAAACCTCTCAAGCACTATTTACAAAACCTCTGACTCCTCTCGCAAAATGAAACATTCGCCTCAAAACAGTTTTACCTGTGTTCAAAATCAAACACTGCTCTCAAATCATAAATAAAGTGATCAAAATGATATACACTCTCAAGCATTCAGTAAACAATACACCGAAAAATAGAATACACATTGTTCAAAACATACAGTTCTCAGGGAGAAGTACATTTTTAATCTCAAAACAAATTTACAGTTTTTCTCAGTCGCTTTGGTGCATTTTTCACATCATCCCTAACATGTGCAAAATAATAAGTGCATTTCTCAGAACAATTTGTACAAACTGCAATATACAATAGATATGTTTCTAAAGCTAGTCAGTCACTAAAAATCCTTAGTACATCTCTCAAAAGTAAATATTCATGCCAATGATCATGTCAGTGTCATCAGAATGATAAGTCATTGAGTTATTGTTCACGAACAAGGTTGTCAAAATGTTTAGGCATGTTGTCAATGGAACTGTGTACTTTGACAGTATTACCTGATGTAAACTTAGGCTACAGTTTGGATGACAGTTACTGTATTGAAAATGCACAAGGCTGCACTTCTATGGCATATATCAATTTCAACAGTACTATTTACATATTACTGTATGTGGGTTATTGATTGAAAGAGACTGGACAACCCAAGGGGCACAAAGGAAAAAAAACTAAATTAGAAAGAAACACAGGAAACCACCCCTAAGGCACAACTTTGCCCACAGCACTGTTCTAGTGCTGTCTCTACACATCCAGACGTTCCTGTCTGTCAGCCCACATATTCTCATCCACATCACACCGGATATTTTCCCTTCCAATGCAACGTGGAAAGAATCTTTTGGAATGCCTTATCCATCCTCTGCAGGCGTCTACTGTGGTGTCCTCACATGCTGCATCCATTGCAGCCAGCAGGGTCATCTGTGTGTGTGGCTGACGATCGTACACCTTCCACCTCCATGCTGAAAAGAACTCCTCAATTGGGTTAAGGAATGGTGAATAAGGTGGGAGGAATTCTAAGAGCATCCTCGGGTGGGTCACAAACCATTGCCTTATGATGTTTGATCGATGGAAACTCACATTATCACAAATGACCACATACTTTGGCAAATCCTCTCTAAACAGACCCCTCTCATCATCAGGGATGAGAGCCCTGTAGAGAGTCTCTAAAAAAGTTGAGTAGATGCTGGGTGTTGTATGGCCCTAAAAAGGGGGATATGGGTTAGGACACCATGCTCCGAAATAGCAGCACACATGGTGATATTTCCTCCCCGTTGGCCTGGCAAATCCACAGTAGCTCTGTGACCGATGATATTCCGACCCCGCCTTCTGCATTTGGTCAGGTTGAAGCCAGCCTCATCCACGTATACAAAGTTGTGAGAGGGTTCACTTGATTCCAACTCCATTATACGCTATATCCCAGAACACACAGTTGAATTTGTTTTGGTAAGGAAGAGTGACATAAAATGTACATATATTGCATGTTCCTTCCACAGCAATGGAAATGTGTGCAGTTTATGCTTACTGTACTATGTAACACTATAAAATGTTGCTGTAAAGTAGTTACATAGATATATGTTTTACCTGTACATACTGGTACCGTAGCTCCTTAACTCTGTCCTCATTCCTTTGGAATGGTACACGGTACAGCTGTTTCATACTCATCTGGTTTCTATGCAGCACCCTGTCGATGGTTGAGATGCTAACCGTATGGATGTTTTCAAAGACATCGTTGTCTTCTATAATGGTCCTTTGTATTTCCCTGAGTCTCATGGCATTGTTTGCTCGGACCATGGTGCAAATAGCCTCCTCCTGTTGAGGTGTGAAAAGGCGTCCTCTGCCACCGGTTTGAGGTAATCTTGCAGTCCTATGTGTGGAAAAATGCAGTGATGCATCGCACACTTTCACATAGACAAAAACTATGCGAACACACATTTTACTGTAAAACATACAGGTGGGTGCATGTAAGGTGCAGTATGTATCTGTATAGAGTATATTTCTGTGTGCTGTGAAATACAAGTGGACTACTGTAATATGAAGCATTGTAGGAAGTATACAGTATACTGCTTATATACAGTAACAGTGCACTGTACATTGGTGGACATACCTGTTCTCTCTTCGAAACGTTTGTACTATTGAGGACACGGTTGATCTCCCAATATTCGGCTGCACCCTTCGACCCGCCTCAGCCATTGTAAGGCCATGATTGACAACATGGTCTACAATAGTGGCCCTTATGTCATCAGATATGCGCCTATGTCCTCTTCTGCCTCTTCCTCTGTTTTGCCTTCCACCACGCATCCTTGCTCCTCTTCTTCCTCCTCTTGGCTGTTGACCCTGTTCGTTTCCTGGTCCATCCATTATTGGAAAATTGCAACTCTGTGTTGTGGTCTGTCTATATATGCTTGCCAATTGATTCTTCATGAGATGCACCTTTGAGCAATTTAGACAACTGGTTGATTGTTGGTTGAACTAACACTTTACATTCCTTCATGAGTGAGGGTTAATTTCACCTGCACGATTCAGCAATTTACGTTTTTGTACAAAAGGTCTAATAGAAATGTGTAAAACTATGCTTGACAGTTTATGACAAATAGTTCAACAATTTTGCATGTAATGGCTTATGCAAGGAACTAATGCCTAGATGTTTTGAGGGGTAAGACTATTCAACAGAGAACCATCTACTATATTTTGATCAACATGACATGAGCAATTGAAAATGTGGAAAAAAGCTGACACTTGTACATTATCAATTGCAATATGTACAAAAGCAATTGCAATTTGTTCAAAGGAATAAGAAATTGCTTTAATGATGTGCACAAGTGACTAGATGATTTGGAATTTGTACAAGTAGTATCAAGAATTGCACTTTTGATCTAAGAAATGCACCAAAGCGACTGAGAAAAACTGTAATATGTTTCCATCATTGTCTTTTGATGAACAAAAACATGTTATATTATAGTAGATCAAAATTGATCAGAAATTACTATTTTGTTTTTTGTTCTTCCTCCTCCTTGTACCCCTATTTTTACAGTACTGGACCCTGCATCTCACAAACTTGTCCTTTGTCTCTGTGATACTGTAATTCTTGTTCTTTGTTGATATGAACCTACAACCAGTCAAAATCTATTGAGCAGTCAGTACTGTTAACAAATGGAAAGCACAATGTTCAGGGCCATACAATTTGTCCATTGTACAGTATACAGCCTACAATGCACTGTACTACAGTATACAATACTAAAAGGGACAAAAATCAAAGGAGTAAACATGTGATCAATGTGCTTCTTCTTGTCTTTGGGCTGGGTCAGGCCAGAGTACTTCGTCGACATCACAAGCAATATTGTCCCTCCTGAGGTAACGGGGGAAGAAGCCTCTTGTGTGCCGTATCCAGCCCTGACATGATTCCTCACCTATATCACCACAGGCTAAATCCATGGCTTGCAGCAGATTTACTCTGGTGTAGGGTTGTCTATCATACACTTTCCATCTCCAAGAGGAGAAAAACTCCTCAATCGGATTCAGGAAAGGCGAGTATGGAGGGAGGTACAAGGTCATAAACTGCCCATTGATGTTAAACCATTCCCTTACCTGAGCAGCTCGGTGGAAACTGACATTGTCCCACACTATCACATAGGTGGGAATGGGATTCTCATTTAGCTCTTGACCCTGCTGCTCTTGAACCTGCTGCTCAAATAAAATATATCTTAGATTGGCAATAAATCTTAGAAGTTGCTGGGTGTTATATGGCCCGAGTGTAACATGGTGATGTAGAACACCATGGTTGCTGATAGCAGCACAGATTGTGACATTGCCACCTCGTTGACCAGGGACTTCAACAATGGCCCGCTGTCCAATCATGTTTCGGCCTCTCCTTCTCCTCTTTGTTAGATTGAAGCCTGCTTCATCGACAAAGATGAACTCATGGGGTCTGTCCAAGGATTCCAAGTTAAATATTGTCTGTGTAGAAATACAATATACTGTATGTAGGATTTTGTAAGTCGTACAGAGACAGTGCTATACTGTAGAGTACAATTAGGCCTACTGTATGCACTTCTGATTCACATACACTGTAAGTACTGAAGACTAATGTCATTCTTATAGTATGTGTTAGTACTGTAGACAATCTGGATTACAGTAAATGTTTCTGAATATACACTTACTTGCACATACTGAGCTCGCAGTTCATTCACCCTTGGTGAGTTGTGCTCAAAAGGTACTCTGTATACTTGTTTCATTCGCATCCTGTTACGATGGAGGACACGGTCAATTGTGGAAATGGTCACAGTGTCGATTCCCTGGAAGTGTGTGTTGTCTTGTATCACTCATTCCTGGATTTCTCTGAGTCGTATCGCATTATCTTGAAGGACCATGCCAACTATAACGGCCTCTTGCTCCCGAGTGAATATAGCTGTCCTTCCACCTGCATGTGGCAGCCTTGCAATTCTACAAAACGTAGTTGTGCAGTTACAAAACATATTCATGCAGTACAATAACTTTACAAATGTCTATTGAAACAGCTGCATATAGTGTAGTACAGTAAATTTGCAATTACAAAAATACAGTAGCATACTGTACCTGTTCTCTTCTCTGAATGTCCTTACTATGGTGGAGACTGAAAATCGGCTCAAATTGGGTTGCACTCTAAGTCCTGCTTCCCTCATTGTCAGTCCATAGACAAGAACATGGTCTATGACTGTTGCTCGAATTTCATCAGATATTTCCACTCTTTGTCTTCCTCTTCCTCTTCGTCCTCCTCTTCGTCTTTCTTGCCCTCCTCCTCCTCTTCCTCCTCGTCGCCCACCTCGCATACGCACTCGTCCTCGTCCTCTCACATTGTTTCTTCTATCCATTCTCAGACTTTCTCCTTCCCACCTTCAACAACCTGTTTGCTCTCTGAACTGGCTTATATTGGTTTTGTCGCATCATTTGAAACAGGTTAAATCAATTTTGAGTGGTTGTGTTCAATCAATGACATGTGTTCTCTATTTGTATTTGATTGTTGCCACTTGTGTTTACCAGTATGGATGACATGTGCATTAGAGTGCAGAATGTGTTTTGAGAATGAGAATGTGTTTAGAGTTTTGCTGAAAAGTCTAAGTGAGATCTGCAAATTGTGTTTTACCATGTGAAATGGTTTAAGGTATTGGCAACAGACTGCATAATTAGCTAAATGAGTCCAGGCAACTGAGAACTTTGTTCAGCCAATGGGTTTTAGTGTTTTAGCAATTGAGAAAAACTGTAACATTTCCATCCCCATCTTGTGTATGCAAATGGCGAGAGAGAGAGAGAGAGAGAGAGAGAGAGAGAGAGAGAGAGAGAGAGAGAGAGAGAGAGATCACCACAAGGCATAAATTGAATACGACTTCTATCGAGAAGGTTGGGCTTTGTAGTTCTGCATCATCATACTGTTTCAGTTCCTCCTATGCAACCATCATTTAAAAAAGTAGATAGCAAAGTGCTAGCCCCGGCTGATGTAAAAGTAAAAAATAAAGTACAATCAAACGCACTCAGCCTCTAACAATGGAGCTCTCACAAAACCACAGCTGGTTGGATTTAATTCAATTTGCAATGCTTTCTGTCATGAATCCTAATTGAGCAGAATTATACCTTCCCCTGTGTGTCCCTCCTCATATGTGGAATTATTACTTGTGTGTGTGTGTGTGTGTGTGTGTGTGTGTGTGTGTGTGTGTGTGTGTGTGTGTGTGTGTGTGTGTGTGTGTGTGTGTGTGTGTGTGTGTGTGTGTGTGTGTGTGTGTGTGAAAGAAATAGAGAGAGAGTATGTGAGTGTGAGAGACTGTGAGGGAGACATAATATGTATAATTGTGTGTGTGTGTGTGTATGTCTGTGCGTCTGTCTGTCTGTCTGTCTGTCTGTCTGTCTGTCTGTCTGTCGGTGATGTGTGTGTGTGTGTGTGAGACAGAGAGATTGAGGGTAAGTGTGACTGTTCCCGGTGAAGAGGTCAACATGAAAGTCAGCATCCATCTTGCAGTCGCTGCACATTCAATGATAAGAACTGATAACAAACATGCATCATGGATGATGGGAAGGCGGGATTGCAAAATACCAATAGAGGATTGTAAATGGTGAGGGACTACAGAATAACCACAGTGTTATGAACAAACTGTAATAGAAACAGTGAGCAAATAGAGTGGAAACACAATTGCTACCGTAAAAGTTCCAAAACACACAGCCGTTTTATGTCTATGGAGCTTTTTTGTAAAGTGTGGCTATTTAAAGCTTGGTAGAGGCATAGAGTTACTTTCAGCTTGATTATCCTACTAACATATTTTACAACTACACAGCAAATTCTCCAATAAAAAATAAAAATGTGACTGACCGGCTCGATTACGTCTTATGTAGCAAAATTTGAAATTGTGTTTTTTTACATTGGATAAAAGTAGAGACTCAGAGCTTGAAAATGGTATATCATACACTACAGTTGAGGAACAATGGGAAAGTAATTCTGCTTTGAAAGTTGAACCTCACTTTTGAGAAAATGGCCTTTGAATGTTTCGGTACACCCACTGGAGAGCTCTTCTTCTCTACACCCATTCAGAATCGTTCACACCCTCTTAACCTATTGCCCCACCCGTAAACTCAGAGGGTTGTCAGATTGTCCTTTCGTAAAGTGTTTCAGAGTGCACACTGGACGCTCTGGCCAAGGACTAGGGTTGATCCGAGTGTTCTGTCCTAACAACAGCAGTCAAGCAGCCAAGCTAATGTTGGCTAGCTACTTCCAGACACAAATGAGAGAACAGCTCACTCTGAAGAGCTGGTTAGGCTGTTTTTTTGTTATCCAGAGCGTTGATGAATGCAACTGTGCTGCTGTCAACAATTTCATTACGCTTTTTTGCCAACGTTTACTGACACCAGCCATATTCAACGGGTTTTGAGCGTTCGTAAATTTGTCAGTTATTCTGCGCTCTGGCACACTCAGACGAGAGTGCTCTGAAATCGGAGTAGATAGCCAGAGCAAATTTACCAGCTACGTCTATCAACAGTTGTCGCAGTGACATTCTATTGAAACGGATACTTGCATAGTGGAGTCTTTTGTTAAGACATGTAGC
The DNA here is from genome assembly GCF_020615455.1 of Coregonus clupeaformis. Classification (NCBI taxonomy): domain Eukaryota; kingdom Metazoa; phylum Chordata; class Actinopteri; order Salmoniformes; family Salmonidae; genus Coregonus; species Coregonus clupeaformis. The sequence goes on from NC_059222.1 coordinate 4,262,929, forward strand.
TAGCTAGCTAAACAATGAACCATAATCCCAACTCATGACGTTACTACCCTGCATGAATCTGCAGGTACCTAACCAACCAGGTTCAATGTTAGCTAGCTAACATTAGGCTATAACTAGCCAAACAAATGGCTCTGAGATACAAATAATAAGGTCTTACACGTAACGTTAGCTAGTGAGCCAGCCAGGTAACTAGCTTACAGTACACTTTAACTTGAAATGAAAATGACTTTCTGTCAAAATTAGATATGTGTAATATCTGAAAATGTAGCTTGCTAGACTATCTTACCCATATACATCATGGTTGGACGCTTCTCCCTGTCATGGATGCCATGGTTGCCCTTAGTTTGAAGATGTAATCCGGAGACAGGTGTTTTCTCCATCTCCTTAGAAATCATACTCTAATTCCACTGATTTCAAAACTCGGTCCTCCAGAAAGTGGAGAGCAACACTTATACAGTTCTACTAAGCAATATATATATTTTCTAAAGCTGTGTTAGACAGGATTACCTACACATACTGACCAGCTCAAATAGACAGAAGTGTGCTATATGCCGAACTCATCACTCGGCATGTCCAGCCCCCTCGTTATCTCAGCCAATCATGGGTAGCGAGAAGGTTGCTGTCTTTTTCTGTGGCTAAACCATTGTATTCATATTTACAGATTGCATACAAGTTTGTTTTTAAGGCACATGAAAGTTCACATGTTCCAGAAGGCATTTCTGCCAAAAAACACATTTAGATTAATTTTTTTTAAGTTTACGTTTATTTGGCTCTCCTGTGAAGTTGTGACCCGCGAGATACGCCTAGTTTCCTGAAATGAGTCACAAACAAAAATAGTGTTCAATCAACACTTAAAGTGTGGAGTCTGTGGACCCATATACGTACTGGAACAGTGTTAAACGTCCCAAACAGTCAAAATCATGTTTTTGATGAAATTGGATGATATTTGGATGAAACCAGATCAAAGTAGGTCTACCAAAGTATAAACAATGACTGTTGCTTCTACGTTGATACAATTTGATAAAATGTAGTCCCCTCCCCTATGTCAAACACTTGTGACATCACAAAAAGCCTAATTTGAATACACCAATGGTAATGTCTTATTAGCTTAACCAATTTAAATAAGTACCGTCTTGTAACCAACATTGCAGAAAGCGTGTTCGCAGAAGGGAGTGGTTTACGTAGCTAGATAGCTAGTCTACTGGTGCCAATATTTGGAGAAGGGTGTAATTGCAGACCGCAAATAGGGGCGTTTCTTGATGTCAAGTTACACCCATTGATGCTCGCCATTGGTCCGTGGCCATTTCTTTCCTGTCGGGGACAACAAAGGTGCGTTCAATTTGCTTGAACGTTTGCTACGTTGCGGAACGAATTGTACTGAATGACACGTTTCCACAAAACGTTCTTGTACGTTCTTGAACAGACTTTGAGGTACGTTTGCTCCCGTTTGGTGGTTGTGGCGAGGTGTGGCTTGAAGCAATGAGTGACGTATTTAAAGGAGACTGACCATGCTGACAGAGTTCCCCAACCCACAACCCAACCCCTCCCCGTTTTTCAACTGGTCGTTCAGTACAGCAGGGTTTCCCAAACTCGATCCTGGGGCCCCCCCTGAGTGCATGTTTTGGTTTTTGCCCTAGCACTAGACAGCTGATTCAAATAATCAAAGCTTCAGCTGTGTAGTGCTAGAGCAAAAACTAAAACAGCACCATTTCCGTCTAATTTACACATCTCCATCTTGCTTTTGGGGGTCACCATATTTTTTCATTGTAAAGATGCAAACGAGCTCTCTCCATCAATTCCATTCCAATTGCATCCACAATTGTTAGGCCTAATCCTGTTCAAGATTGTTATATATATATATACACTAAACAAAAATATAAACGCAACATGTAAAGTGTTGGTCCCATGTTTCATGAGCTGAAATAATCTTTCATACGCACAAAAAGCGTATTTCTCTCAAATTTTTTGCACTAATTTCTTACATCCCTGTTAGTGATCGTTTGTCCTTTCCTAAAATAGGACAAAGATTTACCACAGGTGGACTTGCGTGCTCATCGTCCTCACCAGGGTCTTGACCTGACTGTAGTTCGGCGTCGTAACCGACTTCAGTGGGCAAATGCTCACCTTTGATGGCCACTGGAGAATCGCAGTTTCAACTGCAGATGGCTGACGTCGTCGTGTGGCGAGTGGTTTGCTGATGTCAATGTTGTGAACAGAGTGCCCCATGGTGGTGGTGAGGTTATAGTATGGGCAGGCATAAGCTACGGACAACAAACACAATTGCATTTTATCGATGGCAATTTGAATGCACAGAGATACTGTGACGAGATCCTGAGGCCCATTGTCGTGCCATTCATCCACCGCCATCACCTCATGTTTCAGCATGATAAGGCACAGCCGGCCCCATGAGCAAGGATCTGTACACAATTCCTGGAAGCTGAAAATGGCCCAGTTCTTCCATGTCCTGCATACTAATCAGACATGTCACCCATTGAGCATGTTTGGGATCTACGTGTCTCATTTCACCTCCCTGACCAAGGCCCTTCTCCCCCGATTGCTCAGTTTGGCCAGGCAGCCAGCTCTAGGAAGAGTCTTGGTGGTTCCAAACTTCTTCCATTTAAGAATGATGGAGGCCACTGTGTTCTTGGGGACCTTCAATGCTGCAGACAATTTTTGGTACCCTTCCCCAGATCTGTGCCTCGACACAACCTTGTCTCGGAGCTCTACGGACAATTCCTTCGACCTCATGGCTTGGTTTTTGCTCTGACATGCACTGTCAACTGTGGGACCTTATATAGACAGGTGTGTGCCTTTCCAAATCATGTAAAATCAATTGAATTTACCACAGGTGGACTCAAATCAAGTTGTAGAAAAATCTCAAGGATGATCAGTGGATACATGATGCACCTGAGCTCAATTTCGAGTCTCATAGCAAATGGTCTGAATACTTATGTAAAGAAGGTATTTCTGTTTTTTATATTTAATAAATGTGCAAACATTTCAAAAAAAAACTTTGCAATTATGGGGTATTGTGTGTAGATTGATGAGGAAAATGTGTTATTTAATCCATTTTAGAATAAGGCTGTAACGTAACAAAATGTGGAAAAAGTCAAGGGGTCTGAATACATTTTCTGAATGCACTGTGTAAGAGATGTATTTCACAGATGAAATACACAATAATATATTGACAGTATCTGTAGAAAATCCCCTCTGTGATTTGTGATTCTCAGGCTGCATCAAGTAGGTTACCATACCCGACCAGTCTGACTTTTGTCTAGCCGTACAGGGCAATTTTCACCTTTGTTGTTAGGGAGGTTATGAGGGAGCCTTCTGAGAGATTTCCAGAGTGAGTGTCACAAAGTCTTCCTAACTCCTAAGTCAGAGAGAGGATTCAGAGGGGATTTTCTACAGTATCAGTGCAGTACAGTAGCATGGGCTAGCTAAATGGTGGTTGGTAGGATAAAGTGACTGGATTTGAACAGTCAAATATATAAAGTACATTTCCTGAAGAAAATGTGGTGTGCATGCTAGCTTGTGAAGGAACGATTAATTGATAGGATAGGATAGCCTGAACATTTGAAAGTTGATTTAGTGTCTCTAGCTTGAACGGTTCAAGGGTTCCTGTTGGTGGGTTATTTTATGCTAATTTATACATTCATATAGTTATAGTTTCTAAAAGTTTTTAGAATTTGAAGTTAGAATAGCCTGAACATGAGAAAGTTGGTTTGGTGTCTCTAGCTTGAATGGTTCAAGAGTTATTGTTGGTGAGTTATTTTATGCTAAAATAAGCACATTTATATAGTTATAGTTTCAAAAAGAAATTGCCTAAAAATGAGAAAGTTGGTTTGGTGTCTCTAGCTTGAATAGTTAAAGAGTTACTGTTGGATAGTTATTTTTATTCTAATGTATTCTAATTTATATAATTATAGTTCATAAGATTATTATTTTTCAAAAGTTGTTTTAATTTAAAGTTAGGATAGCCTGAACATGTGAAAGCTGGTTGGGGTCTCTAGCTTGAACGGTTCAAGAGTTACTGTTGGTGAGTTATATATGCAAATATTTGTATCATTATAGTTGATAAAAGTTTTTAAGAATTTGAAGTTAGGATAGCTTGAACATGTGAAAGTTCTCTAGCTTGAATGGTTAGTTAGTTATTTATGCAAATGTAGGCAAATGTAAATAGTTATAGCTGATAAAGATCTTAAAGAATTTCAAGTTAGGATAGCCTGGATGTTTTAAAGTTGGTCTTATTGCTTAATTGGCCAAGGACCAATGCCATTTTGCACATTTTAAATGCTTATAGTTTAAAAAGTGTAAATGTTATCAAAATTCCGAAAGCATGCAATCTAAGTTGGGTCAGTCTGAACATCTCAACGTTAGTTTGGCGTTGATAGCTTAAACAGTGTAAGAACAGTGGCAAATATAAATACTTCCCATTCAAGCCTATGGAGCTTTTAGTAACAATTAAAATAGTTTTAAGTTGAGTCAGTCAGAACATCTCAATGTCGGGTTGGTGTTAATAGCTTAAATGGTGTAGGAGGAGATATGTTTTGAAATTTGTATTGCCATTTGAAATGCATTGGGAGCTCATTTAAATATTGTTGTAGTACAAAAAGTATAAATAATATCAAATTATTTTTTATCAAGCAACCTAATTTGGGGCGGTCTGAACATCTCAACGTTGATTTGGAGTTGATAACTTAAACGATGAAAGAGGAGATATACAGTGAGGGAATTAAGTATTTTATCCCCTGCTGATTTTGTACGTTTGTCCACTGACAAAGACATGATCAGTCTATCATTTTAATGGTAGGTTTATTTGAACAGTGAGAGACAGAATAACAACAAAAAAATCCAGAAATTAAATTGTTTTTTTCATTTTAATGAGGGAAATAAGTATTTGACCCCCTCTCAATCAGAAAGATTTCTGGCTCCCAGGTGTCTTTTATACAGGTAACGAGCTGAGATTAGGAGCACACTCTTAAAGGGAGTGCTCCTAATCTCAGCTTGTTACCTGTATAAAAGACACCTATCCACAGAAACAATCAATCAATCAGATTCCAAACTCTCCACCATGGCCAAGACCAAAGAGCTCTCCAAGGATGTCAGGGACAAGATTGTAGACCTACACAAGGCTGGAATGGGCTACAAGACCATCGCCAAGCAGCTTGGTGAGAAGGTGACAACAGTTGGTGCGATTATTCACAAATGGAAGAAACACAAAAGACCTGTCAATCTCCCTCGGCCTGGGGCTCCATACAAGATCTCACCTTGTGGAGTTGCAATGATCATGAGAACGGTGAGGAATCAGCCCAGAACTACACGGGATGATCTTGTCAATGATCTCAAGGCAGCTGGGACCATAGTCACCAAGAAAACAATCGGTAACACACTACGCCGTGAAGGACTGAAATCCTGCAGCGCCTGCAAGGTCCCTCCTATAGCTCAGTTGGTAGAGCATGGCGCTTGCAACGTCAGGGTTTCAAAGAACGTCAAAGAAATAAAAGAATAATAACAAGATGGTAACTTTACAAGTAAAGTTATAGGGCTTGCTGAAGCTGTTTAAAATTATTTTTGTGGTAGTCACAGAAGTTTCAAACATTTTACTTTACTATTTAAAGCAAACCCGTTTTAAAGTATGTATGGTTTTGATTTTTTTATAGTAGTGGTAGTGTCTGCAGTAGTAATTGTGGTGACTGGTTATAGTTGAAAAAGTAGGTAGAGAAAAAGTTAGAATAGCCTGAACATGTGAAAGTTGGTTTGCTGTATCTTGCATGAATGGTTCAATAGTTACTGTTGGTGGGTTATTTTATGGAAATGTATGCAAATTTATATTGTTATAGTTGATAGAAGTTTTAAAGAATTTGAACGTAGTATAGCCTAAACATGTGAAAGTTGGTTTGGTGTATCTAGCTTGAACGGTTCAATAGTTACAATTATTGTTGTTAGGTATGATATGCTAATTCATGCATATTTAAGTAGTTATAATTTATAGCACAGACCAGAGATAAACCAGATCTAGTGCGAGCCAGAGCTAGCTAGCTATATCCAGGACCAGAGCTGGACAAGAGCTACTGCAGTAGTTGTGTGGATCCGGTCAGCAGTTGTGTGGTTGTTGTCAGTAGTTGTGTGGTTGTGGTCATTAGATGTGGTCAGCAGTTGTGTGGTTGTTGTCGGTAGTTGTGTTCAGAAGTTGTGTGGTTGTGGTCAGTTGTTGTGGTCAGTAGTTCTGGTCAGTAGTTGTGCAGTTATCGTCTAGTTATATAGTTACGGTCAGCAGTTGAGTTGTGGTCAGTTGTTGTGTGGTCAGTAGTTCTATGGTTGTGGTCAGTAATTGTGTGGTTGTTGTCAGTTATTGTGGTCAGAGGTTGTAGTCAGTAGTGTTGTGGTTGTGGTCAGTAGTTCTGTGGTTGTGGTCACTAGATGTGGTAAACAACTACTGACAGCAACCACACAACTACTTACCACAACTACTGACCACAACAGCACAACAACTGACCACAACCGTAAAACTTCTAACCACAACCCATTATTAAAGTGACTGGTGTTCCATTTCTTAAAGTGGCCAGTGATTTCAATTGGCAGCAGCAGCCTCTAATGTGCTAGTGATGGCAATTTAACAGTCTGATGGCCTTGAGATAGAAGCTGTTTTTCATTCTCTCGGTCCCAGCTTTGATGCACCTGTACTGACCTCGCCTTCTGGATGATAGCGGGGTGAACAGGCAGTGGCTCGGGTGGTTGATGTCCTTGATGATCCTTTTGGCCTTCCTATGACATTGGGTGCTGTAGGTGTCCTGGAGGGCGGGTAGTTTGCCCCCTGTAATGCATTCGGCAGACCGCACCACCCTCTGGAGAGCCCTGCGGTTGCGGGCGGTGCAGTTGCCATACCAGGCGGTAATACAGCCCGACAGGATGCTCTCAATTGTGCATCTGTAAAAGTTTGTGAGGGTTTTAGGTGTCAAGACAAATTTCTTCAGCCTCCTGAGGTTGAAGAGGCTCTGTTGCGCCTTCTTCACCACACTGTCTGCGTGGGTGGACCATTTCAGTTTGTCAGTAATGTGTACACCAAGGAACTTGGCGTGGATAGGGGGGTGCACCCTCTGCTGTTTCCTGAAGTCCACAATCATCTCCTTTGTTTTGTTTTTTTATGTTGAGTGAGAGGTTATTTTCCTGGCACCACACTCCCAGAGCCCTCACCTCCTCCCTGTAGGCTGTCTCGTCATTGATGGTAATCAAGCCTACTATTGTTGTGTTGTCTTTAAACTTGATGATTGAGTTGGAGGCGTGCTTGGCCACGCAGTCATTGGTGAACAGGGAGTACAGGAGGGGGCTGAGCACGCACCCTTGTGGGGCCTCAGTGTTGAGGATCAGCGAAGTGGAGATGTTGTTTCCTACCTTCACCACCTGGGGGTGGCCCATCAGGAAGTCCAGGACCCAGTTGCACAGGGCGGGGTTCAAACCCAGGGCCTCGAGCTTAATGATGAGCTTGGAGGGTACTATGGAATTGAATGCTGAGCTATAGTCAATGAACAGCATTCTTACATAAGTATTCCTCTTATCCAGATGGGATAGGGCAGTGTGCAGTGTGATGGCGATTGCATCGTCAGTGGATCTATTGGGGCGTTAAGCAAATTGAAGTGGGTCTTGGGTGACAGGTAAGGTAGAGGTGATATGATCCTTGACTAGTCTCTCAAAGCACTTCATGATGACAGAGGTGAGTGCTACAGGGCGATAGTCATTTAGTTCAGTTACCTTTGTTCAAAGGCACTTAAGTGTTTTGCCTTGCCCATTCACCCTCTGAATGGCATACATACACAATACATGTCTCAATTGTCTCAAGGCTTAAAAATCCTTATTTAACATGTCTCCTCCCCTTTATCTACACTGATTTGAAGTAGATTTAACAAGTGACATCAATATGGGATCATAGCTTTCACCTGGATTTACCTGGTCAGTCTATGTCATGGAAAGTGCAGGTGTTCATAATGTTTTGTACACTCAGTGTATGTTATTAAAATATATGATAATATATTTTAAAATGTATGTCACGTTTATATATGTTTTTAAAATATATTATCATATATTGTGGGCCAGGTTGGGGTTAGGCCATGGCTCTTCCATTCTTATATTGCATGTCCTGTCATCCACTCCCGTGGTAGACATCGGATCATCGTGCCTAGTCTGCACATAGGCCCCTTGCACTGACCAGACCAGGCTGAGTGGAGCTATCATCATCTCTCTTGCCCGAAATCCACTTCAGCTGGATTCAGGCAAATCGGAGTGACTCTGCATGAACGCTGCATGTCAATGTCACCGCCTTACCAGACTCCATCATGCAAAGGGACATTGAAACACAGTAGAAGTCCCCCTCCCTTCCTTCCCCTAACCACCCTAGGGGACGATGAAGCTTGAACGTGTGGCGAGTCGTACACAGATGCAAAGAGACATCTGATAAGGACATATTATATGGTTTTCATGCACAAAGCGTGTTGTCGGGGCTGAGCACTACGGATCCTGTCACTCGTTGCAGTGGGGGGAAGCAGCATGGCTTCTCGCAAGACACTGGACCACAACAAAGGGTGCCTCGCTGCAGTTCTACATAATCGAGATTGTGATGAGACAGATCTCGATGACAGTGGCCACCGGGAAAAAAATACAAAACAGACTACCCTATCAAAATAGCGTCTTGCTCAATTACAGTTTATGTCAAAGGCAAGATGCCACAATTAATGTTTATGATTGATTAGGAATCCGAGCGTATAGGACTATTGTTTCATGGAGCATTGAGCATGATGCTTGTTAATGCGCTGTTAAGAAAAGTTGTCTTCTCGCCGTCTTTCCGTTTTCTTGTTTGATTCTGTGTCAAGGGAGTATTATTGAGCATATCAAGAGACACCATGCGACTGTAACCATGTTACAAATAATTATTTCCTTTATTATTACTACGAACGTGTATGCCCAGAGCAATGCATTGTGCTCATCTTATATAATAAGTCTAATTCTATTGGGATAAATCCATATTAGAGACCAGATTTTATTTGAGGCAAAAAATGCGGACCGACAGACAGACAAGGGAAAGCGCTGGCTTGCAAAATGGCCTGTAAGGCATCACACTGCCATACTGTATATCATCGACTCGGGTAGAGGTCTTCTGGCAGGGGGCTTGGTCCTATTCTTAAAGGTGTTTAATAGGAGTGCCGGGTGCTGGTCTAGCAGTTATTGGAGCACAGGTATGCTGACGCTGGCGTGGGTTCAAATCCAGTCCATGGCCTTCTAGCTTTTCTCCTTCCTTTCCTGTCTCTCTTCACTCTCTGTCCAATTAACTAAAAAAATCCTTTAAAAAAGGTGGAATGTGTTAGATGTGTACATGCAAATGGCCTTTTGTATTTGCTCAAAACCTGGTTCTGTTTCTAAATCACATTTTGCTACTACTTAAAATGAAGCAGTGTATTTGGCATGCATTGTAAATGGTTTGATATGTATATTGACACGTACCCCCATTAATAGTCTGGGAATATAACGCAAGAAGAGGAAAAACTAATAATTGATGGTAGAACGTATACAATTTGTAAGTATACAATTATAAAAAAATGTAAGAATAGAGCACTTTCTCAAGGTGCATTCTATTAGATATATACATACAAATAGTCGCAGATCTGTTTGTGGTCTTGCCAACTCCATTGCTATCATTGTCAAGCCAAACATGTTTAGCATGACAATTCCATATGGAGTTGGCAAGAGAGCAGAAACAGACTGGCAGGCTATAACAAATATATTTAGTATACAAATACCATACCATTTAAAGTGGTAGTCGTAAAGGAATGACTTTCCTTGATTGAAAAATTACTTTGTTTGCAAAGTCTCCTATAACAACATAAAGAAGTGAGCAATAGAGCCCCACATTGGAGTGCCATAATACCCATCAAATCATGTAAATCTCTCTCGGACAAGGTGACTTTTATCAATATATTCAGCTCTATTTACTCTCAGATTCAAAAATGCTAATTAGCATCAAAGTAGACATCATGCAAAACTACAAATCCCTGCAAGCTCCTGCACGTAATCTCTAGCTGATACCTTTAATAACAGGTATTGTGTCAATTTAAAACTTGCACAAGACAGTTCACAGAATTGTCCATTTAAAGAAATGTAGTCTATTTATTAATTACTACATTTAGCTAACATTAGATAGTTAATCCAGAGATTCTTACCTTTGCCTCGATTCGGCAGTCTCCTCCAGATCATCATGGCATTTGTAGTTCTTTATGATAGCCACATTAGCAGCTAATTAGAATTTCATTTTTGGGGGGTAAATACAGCCGTGTACAGTATATTGATAGTCCCCTCGTCTTAGACACGGTTATCAAAACTTCATGCCAGGGTAAGCCTACACAAAACACAGACACAGTGTTTCTAAAATCCCCTAAGGGAAAAATGAATGGTGGAAAAAAACGATTAGAACCATTTCCCTGTTTGACTGCTAGGTTTAATGGGTATTATGAATCATACTGTGGTACTCTATAGGCACTTCATTTGTTTATTTATCTGCTGAGGTAAGACAGTCATAGTAAGCTCATGAAAGCATTGATAATGAAAAGGTACAATATGCTTTTACAGGGAACCACGACAGTGACAACGCCATTATGTTTCTAGTAAGTGACAAAAAGGTATCTCTACCATAGACCTGGTACAACAATTCCACTCACGGGTGGCCAAAAATAATGAATGAAAGCCGCACTCTCCAAAATGATTTCCCAGTGTGCCTTGCCTTTTCGAGTGAATTGTAGAGTTACCACCCATGAATGTATTTGTTAGTGACAGAGACATGGTTGTTGAATAAAAAAATGTCCCATCCTGTATCCTTCACCTAGTGAGGTCCTAGGTGTATTTTATCATTAAAATGTAACTCTTTATGAAAAATAATCATATTTGATTTGAAAAGTGCATTCTCAAGGTGCATAAGGTAGGAAACAAAACACAAACCAAATTCAGCAACAATACATCAAGAAGTAGAAAAAACTATCACAATACATCAAACCATTACCTACTGATACAAAATATAGACTTTAAGCAAATTTAAGCAATCAAACATTAAAAGCTAGCTTGAATAGCAGGGCCGGATTACTGAATGGGCACGCAGGGAACATGCCACGGGGCCCCCCACAAAAAAAAAACATGCCACGGGGCCCCCCAGCAAAACGTGTACAATTGCAGAAACGTGCTTTAAAACTGCAAAATGTTCTGTCAACCTCATGGCAAAATTTGAACAAAAGCATGAGATGAGTTATAAAACTGCCCTGGGGCCCCAAATGTGGTAGTCCGGCCCCGTTGAATAGGTTGGTCTTTAGTTGTGTTTTAAACAAGGAAATTAAAGCTGCCTCCTTGACATGTGTGGGTAGAGCATTCCAGAGCTGAGGGGCCACATGTGAGAAGGCCCCGTCACCCAGATTTGTGACTTGTGTGACCAGGCTGTTTGAGTCTGATGATCGTAGTGTGCATACTGGGGAATACTGTAGATGTCTATGTTTGGGCCAAATATAGGCCGGTCCAAATATAGGCCGGTTGAAATCAAGGCCGGGTTAGGCCGGACCAGATCTGAACCAAACATGCACGTCTATGATTGGTTCAGCTTTGGTGTGGTCATCCTCCACAGACCTGACATTATATTAATGATGAACTCCCTTTTAAAGATCATGAACAGTCAAAATCATGTTTTTCATGGAATTTGATGATATTTGAAGGAAGCCAGATCAAAGTATGATGAACAAAGTATGAAAAATGACTGTTGCTTCTACATTGATAATGTTTGATCATTAAGTTACTGGTCCCCTCCCCCATGACAAACATTTGGATTCATTATTAAGGGTACAAGGTGACATCACCTTAACTCTAATTTTAATACACCAATGGCAACATGATATTCTCTTAACTAATTTAAATAAGTACCACCTTGTAACCAATATTGGAGAAGGCGTTTGCAGAGGGGCGTGGTTCATATACCTAGATAGCTACTCTAATGGTGCCAACATTTTACTGTAGGGTGTCAGCAAATATGACTAAAAGATATGGTAAAAGTTTACCCTATTCATCTATGGCAAAGTTACTTATACACTGAGTATACAACATATTAACACCTGCTCTTTCCATAACAGACTTATCAGGTGAAAGCTATGATCCCTCGTTAAAGTCACTTCAATCAGTGTAGATGAAGGGGAAGAGACAGGTTAAAGAGGGCTTTTTAAGCCTTGAGACATGGATTGTGTATGTGTGACACTCAGAGGGTGAATGGGCAAGACAAAATATTAAAGTGCCTTTGAATGGAGTATGGTAGTAGTTGCCAGGCACACCAGTTTGTGTCAAGAGTTGCAACGCTGCTGGGTTTTTCACACTCAACAGTTTCCCGTGTGTATCAAAAATGGTCCACCGCCCAAAGGACATCCAGCCAATTTTCCAACATAATTTGCAAATAAATTCATTAAAAATCCTACAATGTGATTTTCTGGATTATTTTTTCTCATTTTGTCTGTCATAGTTGACGTGTACCTATGATGAAAATTACAGGCCTCTCTCATCTTTTTAAGTGGAAGAACTTGCACAATTGGTGGCTGACTAAATACTTTTTTCCCCCACTGTATGTTTGGACCCCAGGAACAGTAGCTGCTGCCTTGGCAGCAGCTAATTATGATCCCTAATAAATACAAATACAAATACTGAACTAAATTGTACTGTACTGTACTCTACTGAATTAAACTCTGCTGTACTGCAATGTACTCTACTGAATTAAACTGTATTGTACTCTACTGTGCTCTACTGTACCATACTGTAATGTGATGTTCAAACTTGTGAAACATAGCCTAGACGTCTATGATTCGTTCAGATTTGAATCTTGTTTGGGGGCGGAGCTCATTAGAATAATACCCAGCATGCATCACAAGTGTTTGTTTTTACATATACATTTTAGTCAATCAGCAGATGCTCTTATCCAGAGCGACTACAGTCAGTGCAATTAACTAAGGTAGATAAACAATAACATATCACAGTCTTAGCAAAAAACATAATGTAAACGTTACTGCGAATGTTATTGTAGTTGAAGTGGTCTGTTAGTTTATTCTGCAAATTGAATTATTTTGAACATCATAGCTGTCAGTTTTAAAGCTTTTGAAAAAGCGAACATAAGTGCTTGCGAAAGACGGCAGCATTGATAAATATTATATTGTAATCTTCAGTTTGTGTCTCTTTCCTATATTAAGAGGCTTGAAAAAATATTGTTGTCATATAATGCTTTCTTCATTGAGAATGAAATTAGTGATGGGCATTCCGAGTCTTTTCGGTGCTCATTTGCCTCCGTTCACTTTTTTAATTTTTTATTTAACCTTTATTTAACCAGGTAAGCCAGTTGAGAACAAGTTCTCATTTACAACTGCGACCTGGCCAAGATAAAGCAAAGCAGTGCGATAAAAACAACAACACAGAGTTACATATGGGGTAAACAAAACATAAAGTCAAAAATACAACAGAAAATATATATACAGTGTGTGCGAATGTAGTAAATGATGGAGGTAAGGCAATAAATAGGCCATAGTGCAAAATAGTAAAAATTTCGTTTAACACTGGAATGATAGATGTGCAAAAGATGATGTGCAAATAGAGATACTGGGGTGCAAATTAGCAAAATAAATAACAATATGGGGATGAGGTAGTTGGATGGGATAATTACAGATGGGCTGTGTACAGGTGCAGTGATCGGTAAACTGCTCTGACAACTGACGCCTAAAGTTAGTGAGGGAGCTAAGAGTCTCCAGTTTCATAGATTTTTGCAGTTCGTTCCAGTCATTGGCAGCAGAGAACTGGAAGGAATGGCGGCCAAAGGAGGTGTTGGCTTTGGGGATGACCAGTGAGATATACCTGCTGGAGCGCAGACTACGGGTGGGTGTTGCTATGGTGACCAGTGATCTAAGATAAGACGGGGATTTGCCTAGCAGTGATTTATAGATGACCTGGAGCCAGTGGGTTTGGCGACGAATATGTAGTGAGGGCCAGCCAACAATAGCGTACAGGTCACAATGGTGGCTAGTATATGGGGCTTTGGTGACAAAACGGATGGCACTGTGATATACTACATCCAATTTGCTGAGTAGAGTGTTGGAGGCGATTTTGTAAAATGACATAGCCGAAGTCAAGGATCGGTAGGATAGTCAGTTTTACGAGGGCATGTTTGGCAGCATGAGTGAAGGAGGCTTTGTTGCGAAATAGGAAGCCAATTCTAGATCTAACTTTTGATTGGAGATGCTTAATGTGAGTCTGGAAGGAGAGTTTACCGTCTAACCAGACACCTAGGTATTTGTAGATGTCCACATACTCTAGGTCAGACCCGCCGAGAGTAGTGATTCTAGTCGGGTGGGCGGGTGCAAGCAGCGTTCGGTTGAAGAGCATGCATTTAGTTTTACTAGCGTTTAAGAGCAGTTGGAGGCTACGGAAGGAGTGTTGTATGGCGTTGAAGCTCGATTGGAGGTTTGTTAACACAGTGTCCAATGAAGGGCCAGATGTATACAAAATGGTGTCATCCGCATAGAGATGGATCCGAGCGTCACCAGTAGCAAGAGCAACATCATTGATATACACAGAGAATAGAGTCGGCACGAGAATTGAACCCTGTGGCACCCCCATAGAGACTGCCAGAGGTCCAAACAACAGGCCCTCCGATTTGACACATTGAACTATCTGAGAAGTAGTTGGTGAACCAGGCGAGGCAGTCATTTGAGAAACCAAGGCTATTTAGTCTGCCAATAAGAATGCGGTGGTTGACAGAGTCGAAAGCCTTGGCCAGGTCAATGAAGACGGCTGCGCAGTACTGTCTTTTATCGATCGCGGTTATAATATCGTTTAGGACCTTGAGCGTGGCTGAGGTGCACCCATGACCAGCTCGGAAACCGGATTGAATAGCGGAGAACGTACGGTGGGATTAGAAATGGTCGGTGATCTGTTTGTTAACTTGGCTTTCAAAAACTTTCGAAAGGCAGGGCAGGATGGATATAGGTCTGTAACAGTTTGGATCTAGAGTGTCATCCCCTTTGAAGAGGGGGATGACCGCGGCAGCTTTCCAATCTCTGGGGATCTCAGACGTTACGAAAGAGAGGTTGAACAGGCTAGTAATAGGGGTTGCGACAATTTCGGCGGCTAATTTTAGAAAGAAAGGGTCCAGATTATCTAGCCCAGCTGATTTGTAGGGGTCCAGATTTTTCTGCTCTTTCAGAACATCAGCTGTCTGAATTTGTGTAAAGTTGCAGCGGAGGGTGCAGAGCTGGTGGCCGGGGTAGTGGTAGCCAGGTGGAAAGCATGGCCAGCCGTAGCAAAATGCTTGTTGAAATTCTCGATCATTGTAGATTTATCGGTGGTGACAGTGTTTCCTAGCCTCAGTGCAGTGGGCAGTTGGGAGGAGGTGCTCTTATTCTCCATGGACTTTACAGTGTCCCAAAACTTTTTGGAGTTAGTGCTACAGGATGCACATTTTTGTTTGAAAATGCTAGCGTTTGCTTTCCTAACTGATTGTGTATATTGGTTCCTGACATCCCTGAAAAGTTGCATATCGCTTGGGCTGTTCGATGCTAATGCAGTACGCCGCAGGATGTTTTTGTGCTGGTCAAGGGCAGTCAAGTCTGAGGAGAACCAGGGGCTATCTCTGTTCTTAGATCTGATTTTTGTTGAATGGGACATGCTTATTTAGGAAAGCACTTTTAAAGAACAACCAGGCATCCTCTACTGACAGAATGAGGTCAATATCCATCCAAGATACCCGGGCCAGGTCAATTAGAAAGGCCTGCTCGCTAAAGTGTTTTAGGGAGCGTTTGACAGTGATGAGGGGTGGTTGTTTGACCGCGGACCCATTACGGACGCAGGCAATAAGGGAGTGATCGCTGAGATCCTGGTTGAAGACAGCAGAGGTGTATTTAGAGGGTAAATTAGTCAGGATGATATCTATGAGGGTGCCCATGTTTACAGATTTAGGGTTGTACCTGGTAGGTTAGTTAACAATTTGTGTGAGATTGAGGGCATCTAGTTTAGATTGTAGGATGGCCGGGGTGTTAAGCATATCCCAGTTTAGGTCACCAAGCAGTACGAACTCTGAGGATAGATGGGGGGCAATCAGTTCACATATGGTGTCCAGGGCACAGCTCGGAGCTGAGGGGGGTCTGTAGCAAGCGGCAACAGTGAGAGACTTATTTCTGGAAAGGTGGATTTTTAGAAGTAGAAGCTCAAACTGTTTGGGCACAGACCTGGATAGTATGATAGAGCTCTGCAGGCTATCTCTACAGTAGATTGCAACCCCACCCCCTTTGGCAGTTCTATCGAGACAGAAAATGTTATAGTTGGAGATGGACATTTCTGAATTTTTGGTGGCCTTCCTAAGCCAGGATTCAGACACTGCTAGAACATCAGGGTTGGCGGAGTGTGCTAACGCAGTGAATAACTCAAATTTAGGGAGGAGACTTCGGATGTTAACGTGCAAGAAACCAAGGCTTTTACGGTTACAGATGTCAACAAATGATAACGCCTGGGGAGTAGGAGTGATATTGGGGGCTACAGGGCCTGGGTTAACCTCTACATCACCAGAGGAACAGAGGAGGAGTAGAATAAGGATACGGCTAAAGGCTTTAAGAACTGGTCTTCTAGTGCGTTGGGTACAGAGAAAAAAAATGGCAGATTTCCGGGTGTTGTAGAATAGATTCTGGTGTATGGTGGGTGGGACAAAGGTGCTGTCTAAGGCAGGTTGAGCTGGGCTGGGGGCTCTACAGTGAAATAGTACAATAAGAAATAACCGAAACAGCAATAAGCAAGGCATATTGACATGGGAGAGAGGCATAAAGCAATCACAGGTGCTATTCGAGAGAGCTAAGACAACAGCTGGTAATGGCGACAAAGTTTGGGCTGAGGCTAAACATAAACAGGATGCGGTACCGTATAAAGGAACAGTCCAGCAGGCATCAGCTGAATAGCTGAGTTATCATAAGGTCCAGTGAACAGCAATAGGAGAGTTCAGAGGTAGTTCGGGGACAGCTATAGCACTGGCGAGCAAGAGGCCCGGCTTGCGTGTGCTAGCGGGCCGGGGCTAGCAGATGGATCTTCGTGGTCGACGTCGTAACGGGAAGCCTGTTGAAACCACATCAGACGATTTTGTCGGCAAACCAGTCGTGTTGGATCGGCGGGGCTCCGTGTCAACACCTGGAGGTCCCGTCCAGTTGACAGAGAAGTAGATAGCCGGGAGATGGGCCTGGCTCGAGGCTTGCTCAAGGCTAACTGGTGCTTGCTAAGGGGCAATGGTAATTAGCCAACGACAACTGCCATTTGGTTGCAGCTAGCTGGTTTCGATGATCCGGCGCTAGGGTCCAGTGATTCCGGCAGAAAATCCAATATGCTCTGGGTCGATAGCACGCTGTGCAGACTGGCTGACAAATTGTCCAGGCTAGAGCTAGAGCTGGCTGTTGGGTAGTGCAGGCCACAGACAATGGTGAAGACGCTAACAGTGGCTAATAGCAAGTAGCCATTCGGTTGCAGCTAGACTAGTTTCAGCTTAAGGTTCTTGATAAAAGTTATAAAGAAATAATAGAATCCTTTCCACGTTGGGTGAGGCTGGTTGCAGGAAAGTAGATTTAGTTAAAAAATGAAAAGTAAAATAGAGAAATATATACAAAATAGACAAAAAACTAAGAAAGCTGGCTATTTACACAACAGAAAAAAACACGACCGCACTGCTACACCATCTTGGATCATCAGAATAGAGCCGGCTCCTAAACGGCTCTTTGTTTTTAACGCACTGCAAAAATTAGCATGGACCAGAATGTATGCACTTCCCTGATAATATTTGTTTTCTGCAGTGAGGATTCACCCTCTTAGAGAATTATTCTTTAATTTCTCTGCAGATAATCATTGTTTTGAGCTCAAAAAGCAATAGTAGCTGTGACGAGTACTTAGGATACGAAGAGGCAGGACGCTGAGGCAGGAATCAACTATGTAAAGGTTTACTTAACACTGAGCAAGAAAACAACAAAGAGCGAGTACATGACATTACACTAACAATCACACACAACACAACACTGAACAGTCCAGGGCTATATAGGGGTGGTGATGAGGTGCAGGTGCGCTGGAGGTGATTAGGGTGCGTTGGGTTTCCATTCCGGTGTTGCCGAGGTGGTGCACTCAGACCGGTGGCTCAGTAGACCGGCGAATCAGAGTGCCGGAGGGGAGCAACGGGAGGAGATGTGACAGTAGCAGTATGCAAATCAGGGAGCCAAATGTTCATTCGCGAACGAGCCATCACTAGTTGAAATTTGAACATAGAATCAATGACCGAAAATACGTATTTTCAACGTCTATAAATGACATATTTTCAACATCCAGAAATTATGTATTTTCAACGTGCAGAAAATACATATTTTCAACTTTCATTCAGCATCTGAAATGCACCTGATTTCAATGTCTGGAAAATACGTATTTTCAACATTCCGGAAAATACATACTTTCGACATCTGGAAAAAACGTATTTTCACCTTTCATTCAGCAAATGCACCTGACGTCAACGTCTGGAAAATATGTCTAAAATACGTATTTTCAACATCATTTCGCTTACTGGGGTGTCTTGATTGTTCTAGAGTGGCCAGATCTGATGTGTACCAAAAATGGTATGTTGATAATATACTGAGCTTTACGGTAATGTGTCTTTGCAGTGCAGGCCTGTAGTACACTGAGTTTCACGGTCACGTTAAAGTGCTGGATGTTTCATCATGAATGGCCAGCTCTGATAAAGCAGTGTGTGTAATTAACACACTGACATCAGCACTGACCGGGCAATCACACTCTTCCAGTTGATTAAAGTGGCTAGGGAAGTGACTCCGACCCTCCAGGGACTGGTAGTACTTTTTTGCCTGCAAGTCGGATGATACGCCCTCCTTCTCTCGCTCGCATCCCAACCCCTTCTCTCAGCTTGCTCTCTCCCCTCCCTCCCTCATTTCCCTATGCCTTCTTTCTCACCCATCCCTCTTTCTCTCCTCCCTCCCCCTCTTTCCTCCTTCATAGTCTGAAATATAATATATCTGATGCGCTTTTCCACTCCCTTTTTATAGTGCCCAAAATAGCTCCACGGTAGGAAGGGCTGGCTTTCTCCTTCCCACACTGCTTTCGTGTGCTAAACTTTACCGAGCAAATTGATTGGTGGAGACAAGCCTCTGGTAAGAAGCCTGAGAGTGCTTGGGCTTGATTAGCATTTGGCCAGCGGTGATAAACACAATCTACACACACACACGCCTAAAGAAATTAATAAATAAAAAATAACATTCATAGAGATGGAGATCCAGCTGTCACATTTAGTACCTGGCACACGGGGAGCGGCCTCACTTTAAAATCCAAACCACTTTCCCAATTATTTAGATCAGGGGTGGCAAACTCATTCCATATTAATAAATGGCAAAAAGGACAATTAAAAAAACTAAATCATAAGAAACAAGGTTTTAAAGTGTCTGCTCTAATTCTGGGAGAAATCTCAGGAAATATATATATATTTTTGTACACATCTGTGAAAAGATGTGAATCATGTCACAGGTGTCCCTTAAAGAACGTTTTCAGAGGGGTTCCTCGAGGAACCTTTTTTGACTTAAAAAGGTTCCCCCACAGTGGCAATCTTTTGAACCCCAAAAGGTTATTCGAGGCTCCTTTAGAGTGTAGATACTATACTATTATATCCCATCTCTGTCTGACTATACGAATTAGATACTTTTCTATCTATAATGCTGCTATTCTACCATTTTGACATGAGGGGAAATTGAATTGGAAATAGCATTTTAATGCTAGGTTGTGAAGCTCCATAGTTTCTCTAGTCTCTATGCCTGGCGGAGATCCTAGGATATTACCCAGCCTTTGTTTGTGCAGTGGGACTTAAATAGGACCGGAGGTGAAATGGAAACAACTCTATTTCCTGCCAGCCCTCTCTTATAAGGTTGAGTCGCAAATGGCATCCTATTCCCTATGTAGTGTGCTACTTTGGTCAAAAGTATTGCACTACATAGGGAATAGGGTCCCATTTGAGACGCTGCATTAGTCGAGCATAATGTTTTTCACCAGGCATTGTTCAAGCCAGTGGTGTGGTGTGGGGTGGGCTGCTGCACCAGCCATCACCATAACAATCGTTGCATTTTCGGTTTGAAAAAAGAGATGTAATCACATATTTAGAGTATTATCTTCGGAGCAGCTGTAGCCTTGTCATTGAGGTATTATGCTCGTTCGGCAACATACAGAGGGGTTGCACGTGGCTTCAAAATAAATGTTGAGCATTAATGCAATGATTAAGTAATGGTGGTCAAAGTATACAACATACAGAGGGGTTGCAACAATGCTTCAAAAGACAACCTGGACTCAGGGGTAGACATAACATAGTAAATGTAAATCCGAACACTCCAATTAGTATGATATGTTACGTATGGTATGTATTAATTTGTGGATGTCCATCCATTTCATATTATAACTTACGCATTACAATTCGTATGATATGTTATGAATTGCAATCTGTAGAATATGTTACAAATTTGCTAAGTTTATGATATGTTACAAAGTCCATATTTTTATGGCTAACGTTAGCTAGGTGTCTAACGCTAATGTTAGCTAGGTGGCTAATGTTAACTAGGCTAGGGGTTAAGGTTAGGGTTAAGGTTAGGAGTTAGGTTAAAGGGTTAAGGTTAGGGTTAGCTAACATGCAAAGTAGTTGCAAACTAGCTAAAAAGTAGTAATTACACTGAACAAAAATATAAATGCAACATGTTGGTCATGAGCTGAAAGAAAAGATTGCAGAAATGTTCCATACCCACAAAAAGCTTGTTTCTCTCAAATTTTGTGAACACATTTGTTTACGTCCCTGTTAGTGAGCATTTCTCCTTTGCCAAGATAATCCATCCACTTGAGAGGTGTGGCATATCAAGAGGCTGATTAAACAGCATGATCATTACACAGGTGCACCTTGTGCTTGGGACAATAAAAGACCACTCTAAAATGTGCAATTTTGTCACACATCACAATGCCACGTTTTGAGGGGGCGTGCAATTGGCTTACTGACTGCAGGAATGTCCACCAGAGCTGTTGACAAATAATTGAATGTTCATTTCTCTACCATAAGCCACTTCCAATGACGTTTTAGAAAATTTGGCAGTATGTCCAACCGGCCTCACAACCGCAGACCATGTTTATGGCATTGTGTGGGTGAGCGGTTTGCTGATGTCAATGTTGTAAACAGAGTGCCCCATGGTGGCGGTGAAGTTTTGGTACGGGTAGGCATAAGCTACGGACAATGAACACAATTGCATTTTATCGATGGCAATTTGAATGCACAGAGATACTGTGACGAGATCCTTAGGCCCATTGTCGTGCCATTCATCCGCTGCCATCACCTCATGTTTCAGCATGATAATGCATGGCCCCATAACGGATCTGTGCACAATTCACAAAATGTCCCAGTTCTTCCATGTCCTGCATACTCATCAGACACGTCACCCATTGAGCATGTTTGGGATGCTCTGGATTGATGTATATGACATCATGTTCCAGTTCCCGCCAATATCCACCAGCAACTTCGCACAGCCTTTGAAGAGGAGTGGGACTAGGGCTGTGGCGGTCACAAAATTTCGTCAGCCGGTGATTGTCAACCAAATAACTGTTGGTCTCATGGTAATTGACCGCTAATTAACAAACACATTTAGCATCTCTTGGCTTCCACACATAACCTACAAGCTACTGATAAAGACCTTTGGAACATCTACATGTAAGAGGAACCGATGTGGATGTGGTGGAGGAGTCAAGCGCAGGACACAGAGGCTTCGTCCAACAGACTTTACTAGTCAAAAGTGCAAAAAACACAATACACGGCCTCGAAACAAACAGAGGCGAGTGAATACGTAAACCATGCGTAAACACTAAACAAACAAACAGAGCGTCAACACGCAGCTCCGAAATACAGGCAGACAACAACACACAATCAAAC
The DNA here is from genome assembly GCF_020615455.1 of Coregonus clupeaformis. Lineage (NCBI taxonomy): Eukaryota > Metazoa > Chordata > Actinopteri > Salmoniformes > Salmonidae > Coregonus > Coregonus clupeaformis. The sequence continues at coordinate 4,284,947 of NC_059222.1, forward strand.
CAATACAAAACAGGGAACTTATAGGACACGTAATCAGAACACAAACAGACACAGGTGTACAAGACAGACCAAAGCAATCACACCACGAAACATTCAACGGTGGCAGCTAGTACTCCGGGGACGGCGAACGCCGAAGCCTGCCCGAACCAGGAGGAGGAGCAGTCTCGGCCGAAACCGTGACACTACATTTAAAAAAGTCTAATAAATCCATGTAATATAGCCCAGACCGTCACAATAAATTCATTATTTATTTTAGACAGGTCCAAAAAAGCATGATATGAAGAAAATGTAGTCTATTTCAGAAGAACAGAATAGCATACTCTGAGTTGTCCTTATGTTAGGTCCTCATCTGGCTATGCCAAATGGCTGTGGGCTACACTAGTTCATTTAGCAGACAAGATTTGCTTAGAATTCCGTGGCATTATTTTATAGTATGAAGAATACAATTGAACAAAGCTGAATAAAATAGAAAGGATATTTTCTCCAAACGATTTGAGGGAGTGCGCACATGCGGCCATTCTTCTTGAGCGGTTAACAAATAAATAGGTACTCCTATATGCTTAATTTAGAGTGATTAATGTAACTCTCGTTGTTCTACTAATGTTGGGCTATATGTTTTGATTTTTAAAACATTGTAAGGCTGCATAATGCGACTCTAATGATGAATTGAAAAAGGTATCTTGAAAGGCATGAGCTTCGCTTAGTTTTTTTGCGCAGGCTATACACTCATCATCAGTCTCTCATTCACAATTTGACAAGCACTTGATAATACCTTGAATTTCACGGCGGGATCCCTTTGTGTGGCCGTAAAAAAATCCATGCGGAAAACACCATTATCAAAAGTGACCGCAAATGTTAATATGCATTTAATGCTTTCATTATATAGGTGCATTTTTATGGTGAAAATTTTCTTCCCCAAACTTGAAACTCACGCGCTGTTTATGTATGCCAGTTAGGCTCTACTACCCATGTACAGTGAGGGAAAAAAGTATTTGATCCCCTGCTGATTTTGTATGTTTGCCCACTGACAAAGACATGATCAGTCTATAATTTTAATGGTAGGTTTATTTGAACAGTGAGACAGAATAACAACAAAAACATCCAGAAAAACGCATGTCAAAAATTTTATAAATTGATTTGCATTTTAATGAGGGAAATAAGTATTTGACCCCTCTGCAAAACATGACTTAGTACTTGGTGGCAAAACCCTTGTGGCAATCACAGAGGTCAGACGTTTCTTGTAGTTGGCCACCAGGTTTGCACACATCTCAGGAGGGATTTTGTCCCACTCCTCTTTGCAGATCTTCTCCAAGTCATTAGGGTTTTGAGGCTGACGTTTGGCAACTCAAACCTTCAGCTCCCTCCACAGATTTTCTATGGGATTAAGGTCTGGAGACTGGCTAGGCCACTCCAGGACCTTAATGTGCTTCTTCTTGAGCCACTCCTTTGTTGCCTTGGCCATGTGTTTTGGGTCATTGTCATGCTGGAATACCCATCCACGACCCATTTTCAACAGCCTGGCTGAGGGAAGGAGGTTCTCATCCAAGATTTGAAGGTACATGGCCCCGTCCATCGTCCCTTTGATGCAGTGAAGTTGTCCTGTCCCCTTAGCAGAAAAACACCTCCAAAGCATAATGTTTCCACCTCCATGTTTGACGGTGGGGATGGTGTTCTTGGGGTCATAGGCAGCATTCCTCCTCCTCCAAACACGGCGAGTTGAGTTGATGCCAAAGAGCTCGATTTTGGTCTCATCTGACCACAACACTTTCACCCAGTTCTCCTCTGAATCATTCAGATGTTCATTGGCAAACTTCAGACGGGCCTGTATATGTGCTTTCTTGAGCAGGGGGACCTTGCGGGCGCTGCAGGATTCCAGTCCTTCATGGCGTAGTGTGTTACCAATTGTTTTCTTTGTGACTATGGTCCCAGCTGCCTTGAGATCATTGACAAGATCCTCCCGTGTAGATCTGGGCTGATTCCTCACTGTTCTCATGATCATTGCAACTCCACGAGGTGAGATCTTGCATGGAGCTCCAGGCTGAGGGAGATTGACAGTTATTTTGTGTTTCTTCCATTTGCGAATAATCGCACCAACCGTTGTCACCTTCTCACCAAGCTGCTTGGCGATGGTCTTGTAGCCCATTCCAGCCTTGTGTAGGTCTACAATCTTGTCCCTGACATTCTTGGAGAGCTCTTTGGTCTTGGCCATGGTGGAGAGTTTGGAATCTGATTGATTGATTGCTTCTGTGGACAGGTGTCTTTTATACAGGTAACAAACTGAGATTAGGAGCACTCCCTTTAAGAGTGTGCTCCTAATCTCAGCTCGTTACCTGTATAAAAGACACCTGGGAGCCAGAAATCTTTCTGATTGAGAGGGGGTCAAATACTTATTTCCCTCATTAAAATGCAAATCAATTTATAACATTTTGACATGCGTTTTTCTGGATTTTTTTGTTATTCTGTCTCTCACTATTCAAATAAACCTACCATTAAAATTATAGACTGATCATGTCTTTGTCAGTGGACAAACGTACAAAATCAGCAGGGGATCAAATACTTTTTTCCCTCACTGCAAAGTGGATTAATGTGCTTCATTTTAAGAAGTTATTTGGCCATTGGATACAAACCTTATGAAAACATATAGGCCTATGGGCTAGACTACATGACGTGTGCGACTATGATTTGAAAAAGTCACACCAAAAAAGGCATTGTCTCTTGCCTTACGCTGGGCATCATTCACAAGTGATAATATATCATTCACAAGTGAGAGGCTAATATTGTCACCCATCAGACTATTCTTGATTTAATCTAGTCTTTACACACAGTACCAGTCAAAAGTTTGGACACACCTACTCATTCAAGGGTTTTTATTTATTTTTACATGTTCTACATTGTAGAATAATAGTGAAGACATCAACACTATGAAATAACACATTCAGAATCATGTAGTAACCAACAAAGTGTTAAACGAATCAAAATATATTTTATATTTGAGATTCTTCAAAAAGGCACCCTTTGCCTTGATGACAGCCTTGCACACTCTTGGCATTCTCTCAACCAGTTTCACCTGGAATGCTTTTCCAACAGTCTTGAAGGAGTTCCCACATATGCTGAGCACTTTTTGGCTGCTTTTCCTTCATTCTGCCGTCTGACTCATCCCAAACCATCTCAATTGGGTTGAGGTTGGGTGATTGTGGATGCCAGGTCATCTGATGCAGCACTCCATCACTCTCCTTCTTGGTAAAATATCCCTTACACAGCCTGGAGGTGTGTTGGGCCATTGCCCTGTTGAAAAACAAATGATAGTCCCACTAAGCCCAAACCAGATGGGATGGTGTATCGATGCAGAATGCTGTGGTAGCCATGCTGGTTAAGTGTGCCTTGAATTCTAAATAAATCACAGACAGTCTCACCAGCAAAGCACTCCCACACCATAACACCTCCTCCTCCATGCTTTACGGTGAGATCATCCGTTCACCCACACCGTGTCTCACAAAGACACCGCGGGTGGAACCAAAAATCTCAAATTTGGACTAAGGACCAAAGGACTAATTTCAATTTCTCGTGTTTCTTGGCCCAAGCAGGTCTCTTCTTCTTATTGGTGTCCTTTAGTAGTGGTTTCTTGGCAGCAATTCGACCATGAAGGCCTGATTCACACAGTCCCCTCTGAACAGTTGATGTTGAGATGTGTCTGTGACTTGAAATATGTGAAGCATTTATTTGGGCTGCATTTTCTAAGGCTGGTAACTCTATTGAACTTATCCTCTGCATCAGAGGTAACTCTGGGTCTTCCATTCCTGTGGCGGTCCTCATGAGAGCCAGTTTCATCATAGAGCTTGAAGGTTTTTGCGACTGCACTTGAAGAAACTTTCAAAAGTCTTGAAATGTTCCGTATTGACTGACTTTCATCTCTTAAAGTAATGATGGATGGTCGTTTCTCTTTGCTTATTTGAGCCGTTCTTGCCATAACATGGACTTGGTCTTTTATAATAATAAAATAATAATATGCCATTTAGCAGACGCTTTTATCCAAAGCGACTTACAGTCATGCGTGCATTCATTTTTGGGTGGTCCCGGGGATTGAACCCACTACCCTGGCGTTACAAGCGGCGTGCTCTACCAGCTGAGCTACAGAGGACCAAATAGGGCTATCTGCTGTCACAACTCTACCTTGTCAAAACACAAGTGATTGGCTCAAACTCTTTAAGAGGGAAATATATTCCACAAATTAACTTTTGAAATGTATTCCAGGTGACTACCTCATGAAGATGGTTGAGAAAATGCCAAGAGTGTGCAAAGCTGTCATCAAGGCAAAGGGTGGCTATTTGAAGAATCTCAAACATAAAATATATTTTGATTTGTTTAACAGTTTTTTGGTTACTACATGATTCCATATGTGTTTTGTCACGATCGTCTTGAAAATGAGCAGACCAATGCGCAGCGTTGCGAGTGAACATGATGACTTTATTAATTAAAGCAACCACGGAAAAACAACAAAAGACGATAGTGAAGTCCAACAGACAAAATACTGAACCTGGAACAAAAACCCACAAACAAACAGTGAAACACAACAGTATAAATATGGCTCCCAATCAGAGATAACGAGCCGACAGCTGACACTCGTTACCTCCGATTGGGAGTCAATGACCAAACATAGAAACAAACAACCTAGACTAACCAACATAGAAATACACCCAAGTCCCAACAAAACAACATACACTCTAGCTCACATACACAAGTCCTAGAGCCAGAGTGTCACAGTACCCCCCCCTAAAGGTGCGAACTCCGGGCGCACCAGCCCACAGTCTAGGGGAGGGTCTGGGTGGGCGTCTGTCTATGGTGGCGGCTCAGGCACTGGTCGTGGTCCCCACCCCACCATAGTCACTACCCGCTTGTGTAACCTCCTCCACATGACCACCCCCCAACTAAACCCCACAGGATTAAGGGGCAGCCCTGGACTAAGAGGCATCACCGGACTCAGGGGCAGCACCGGACTAAGGGGCAGCACCGGGCTAAGGGGCAGCACCGGGCTAAGGGGCAGCACCGGACTAAGGGGCAGCACCGGGCTAAGGGGCAGCACCGGACTAAGGGGCAGCACCGGACTAAGGGGCAGCACCGGACTAAGGGGCAGCACCGGGCTAAGGGGCAGCACCGGGCTAAGGAGCAGCACCGGGCTAAGGGGCAGTACCGGACTAAGGGGCAGCTCCGGACTGAATGGCGGATCCTGGCTGGCTGGCTCTGGCGGATCCTGGCTGGCTGGCGGATCCGGGCTGGACGGCTCTGGCGGATCCGGCCTGGACGGCTCTGGCGGATCCTGGCTGAACGGCTCTGGCGGATCCTGGCTGGACGGCTCTGGCGGATCCTGGCTGGACGGCTCTGGCGGATCCTGGCTGGACGGCTCTGGCGGATCCTGGCTGAACGGCTCTGGCGGATCCTGGCTGGACGGCTCTGGCGGATCCTGGCTGGACGGCTCTGGCGGATCCTGGCTGGACGGCTCTGGCGGATCCTGGCTGGGACGGCTCTGGCGGATCCTGGCTGAAACGGCTCTGGCGGCTCCTGGCTGAACGGCTCTGGCGGATCCTGGCTGGACGGCTCTGGCGGATCCGGCTGCTCATGGCTGGCTGACGGATCTGGCTGCTCATGGCTGGCTGACGGATCTGGCTGCTCATGGCTGGCTGACGGATCTGGCTGCTCATGGCTGGCTGACGGATCTGGCTGCTCATGGCTGGCTGACGGATCTGGCTGCTCATGGCTGGCTGACGGTGCAGGCTGAGCGGCTGGCGGTGGAGGCGGACCCCAGCCTCGGAGAGTGGTCATCACCTCCCGCAGGACGGTTCCCATCTGCAGGAGCTGCTCTTGCTGGACCCGAACCTGGGCTTCCAGTCTTGTACGGGCTGCGTCGGCTCCTGCTGATTCCATCGCTGGTGTATGATTCTGTCTGGCGGAAGGCTCTAGCGGCTCCTGTCTGGCGGAAGGCTCTAGCGGCTCCCGGGTCTGGCGTAGCACACCGTGGACCTGGTGCTTGGAGTAGGAACAGGCCGGTCCGTACCGGGAACACACACCACTGGCCTCAACCGAGGATCAGGAACGGGCCGGACTGGACTGGCAACACACATCAGTCCTTCACGCCGTGCCACAAACACTTCCCTCCCTCTACTCGCCAATGGCTCCCGTACTCCGTTAGCCTTCTCTCCTTTTCTCCCTGTGGCAGCCTCCTGCTGCCCAGCCGCCTAAGCCATGTGCCCCCCCCAAAAAAATTTCTTGGGGTTGCCTCTCGTCCTTCCGACGAAAAAACCTGCTGCCGCCGATGCTCCTCTCTCGCCAGGGCCTTGATCTTCCCCCAAGGTCCCTTGCCCCCGAGCATGTCCTCCCAGGACCACGATTTGCCCACCTGGGCCATCGCCAGCCTCTCGATCTCCTTACCCGGCGCCTCCACCCATGTCCAGTCTCTTTGCTCCTGGACACGCTGCTTGGTCCTTTGATGGTGGGTTTTTCTGTCACGATCGTCTTGAAAATGAGCAGACCAATGCGCAGCGTTGCGAGTGAACATGATGACTTTATTAATTAAAGCAACCACGGAAAAACAACAAAAGACGATAGTGAAGTCCAACAGACAAAATACTGAACCTGGAACAAAAACCCACAAACAAACAGTGAAACACAACAGTATAAATATGGCTCCCAATCAGAGATAACGAGCCGACAGCTGACACTCGTTACCTCCGATTGGGAGTCAATGACCAAACATAGAAACAAACAACCTAGACTAACCAACATAGAAATACACCCAAGTCCCAACAAAACAACATACACTCTAGCTCACATACACAAGTCCTAGAGCCAGAGTGTCACATGTTTTTTCATAGTTTTGATGTCTTCACTATTATTCTACAATGTAAAAAATAGTAAAAATAAAGAAAAACCCTTGAATGAGTAAGTGTGTCCAAACATTTGACTGGTAGTGTATACTAAATAATGTGTGAAATTTGCTTTGATTTAGAATGGACCATTATCATCTCAAAACAGGGGCAGGGGAAAAAATAAATGTCTATGCACTTAAATAGTCAATGGAGGACCGCTTTTCCCCTGGTTCATTTAAATGCCAGCCAGGTTGGATATACTCCTGTTGTAAAGATAAGCAATGTGCTTAATATTAGGAAAGTTGAGAAATAAATATAGTAGGCCTAGCCTATAGAAAGCTCATGGGATCCACATGGTAGACCATCAAAGCTTTGTTTTCTCAAGCAATTGCATAGCCTATAGAAATGTTGCGCAACATGAGCTCATGGGCTCTCATGAAGTGCATTGATGTCAGAGTGATTAGAGGGACAATAGAGTGCTGAGTACCAGTTTGGCAGGCTACTAATGACCATCAGCAGCATCAGAGTTGTGACCGTTGGTGTGGCGGTAATACGGACACCGCAACAGCCCTAAGTGGGACAACATTCCACCGGCCACAATCAACAGCCTGATCAACTCTATGCGAAGGATAAGGCAAATGGTGGTCACGCTAGATACTGACTGGTTTTCTATTCCAGGCTCAAACATATCATCATTCCCAGTCATGTGAAATCCATAGATTAGGGCCTAATGAATTCATTTCAATTGACTGATTTCCTTATATGAACTGTAACTCAGTAAAATCTTTGAAATTGTTGCATGTTGTGTTTATATTTTTGTTCAGTATAGTTGCAAAGTTGCTAAAATGCTAAAGATGAACAACCTGGGTTGTTAGATGTTCGCTTTATGCATATACCCACCCACCCTACTTTAGGTTTTGCCTTAAGTAACATGTTTTATGTAACCATGTAAACTAATTGGATATGTTAAGTCTAGTCTATGAGACCAGGTGAGCGATAATGCAATTACTACGTAACGGTGGTCAAAGTATGCTGTAATTAATACATCTTAACAAAATGAAAAGCTAACATATTATAATAATTTTAACCATGTACACCTTAAAGGGGATTAAAGACTGGGGGGGAAAAACATATTATAATAGTATGTTTAACCTTTTACTGCAGTGGGCTAAATCAGGGTCACACAGAGTGTTTCTTGGTAGTCAAACAAATCTACTTTGAAACGAAAGTATACACTTTACACACATGGTTATGGGCTTACAAAAAAGAAGACACCCGTACCATGTCAGATATAGAGTTGAAATGTATTCAATGTTGAGTTTGCATCCCAATATTACACTTTATATACATCACAGAAGACTGAAATATAACAAAAAAAGTTGACATAGAAACACCAGATCTTCGGCGGAAAAAAAATATATTTTATTAATTATGAAATTATGAAAAATACTAATAACATGCCCACCCATGAGGCCACTAGGTCATTTGACTGCAGGAAAGGGCTACGGGACATTGCAGTGTTTACTCTGTAAGTCTGACTGCTGACTGCTTGACATTTCTTTTCAACTCTCTTTTTGCTCAGGGCTTCTGAACGCAAAGAAATATCACCTGCTGTTCTTAAAATCCAGACAGTGTTGACAATGCAAGTTTCACCTGATAAATTTAACAACCAGCCGTGTTGGTTGTTGTTGCCAGAGAGGTTGTTTTCCTCTCGCTGCCGCCCTGCCTTCCTCTAATCTGAGACTTGCTGCCCAATGGGGCCTTGAGTCTGTTAAGAGCTCCGCTCACTAATCAGAGGTCAGTGCTTGACATGGTGGTGACATTGACTGTAGGCATAATGCATGTTGAGGTGACAAAGACTAAAGGGATATGACATGGGCCTGAGCAACACTGTCATAGCTGCATTACCCCAGGCTTATGCTCACTGCACAATGTGGAGCTATCTAGATAGAGTGGGTAGAATGAGGATGGTGGTTCTGAAATCGGCATGACTTTTCATTAACCACATAATATGGTAGCACAATAAAATGTGTGATTGTTGTATTTGTTGAAGACTAAGGAAGGCGCCATATACATTGAATGAATTCTAATTATGTGGAAAGCACCAAACTCTGAGGCTCTGTTCCAATATCCACACTAGGTATAAAGTGATCTAATGGGCAGGTATTCTAAGTGGTATGCTAGTGTGGATATTGGAACACAGCCTGGGAAATGATTGAAGAAGATGGAACAGCATCCTTTTCTCCATAGTATCCTCCATAGCAACATCACATTTGGAGTATGATGATGCTCTTGGTTGATGAGTATTTTCACTCACATTGGGCAATTTCTGTGTATTTGTTTCATTGCTTGTTCATGAGATAATGTCACGAGGTGGAAAGTGACAGGTGCTGTAAGATCTGGGTTAAGCAAGGCAGCATGTAGCATGACGTGAAGTAGCGTGGGTATGTGTGTGCTTTTGTTCGACAGTCGCTATCTCAAAAGTTTGATTTGTTTGTCATTTTTAAATCAGACATTTGAAATAGCAACATGACATGTAATCGTTACTGTCTCTTACCAGTTCCCTATCCTGACCCAGGGACCAAATCGGTCACAAAACAGGTGGCGTCGGTAGCAGCGGGCAAAAGTAGGAGAGGGAGAGGCCTCCTTCACGCCTCATTGACATTTTTTTCACTGGCTAATTTCTCCTATCTGCTTGCTGTTCCCCTTCCGCGCCTCTCCATTTTTCAGATGAAACGCCGGCTGTTGTGTGGCAGTTTTGATAATACATCTCTGGTTGAGGCGTTCACAGGGCTGTCACGTGGCAAGATCAGGCAGATAAACCACATAATTGGCCGATGCTGTGTGTGTGTTTTTTCACCCAGAGATGATACTACGTGTGTGTGCGCGCGCATGTCTTTATTATCACCCTGAATTATGCATGCATATGTTTACATGGGTGTGTCTGTGTTTGGCCAGTGAGTGGTCTCTATACACGTTTATACCCAACATTAAGCCAATACCTGCTGTAAATCCCTATTAAGCTCACTAGTGATTCATTAGTAATGAGAAATCAATTGCAACACTGGACCCAAGGGGAGAGCGGATCCCAAGCCATCCGACCAATAGGAGCGCGACAGCCTGAAGCAGTTCGACCAGTGAGAGACGAGCTTGGCTAATGGATGGAATCCATTAGCCAATAACGGAGTAGTGATACCCCAAACAGAGTTGAAGGCAGCAACTGTTCATAAAATATTTGTGAACTGCTCGCATTTGATAAAGCCATTGTGATAGCTCTCACTGGGGGGATTATTATATGGATTGGCTGCAGCAGAGCGAGGCCTATCTGCTATGGGGAGAAATTAGTTCTGGTACAGGGAAGAGAGCTAGGCTGCAGTCGGTTCCATCTCTGTGAATTGATGGTAGTAGCAGCAGGCCTGCTTGTGTAATGTGTATATGTGTGTGTGTGTGTAGCGCACTGTTCTGATTAGCAAAAGCTGCAGTGCTGTGCGTTGGCTCCGGCTGCTCTACTGAGATGTGACAGAGTACAGTGACACTTTCTATGAGCCACCTGCTTTGTAATGCATTATACATGTATTTAAGCATTTCTACAGTCTATTTTAGGGAGTCAAGAGCTATTATGTATCCGTTATAATATATAATACCACGTGTGTAATGCTTTATGCATGCATCTTAAGCCTTTAGACATTTATATTTATGAAAATGATCTGCAAGTGTTATAATGCACGGCGGGGAAATATTCACAATGCATTATAAACAGGTAGCTCGTAAAGTGCAACAGACATGTTTCATGATGGCCATGTTATATTATGTGATAACCCTTTACTAATGCTTTAAAACTTGATAAAAACATGTGTAAGCCTTTATGTGTCTTATAACGCTTCTATGTTTTAACATTTAAACGGACTCAAAATGGCTGGTATTTAGTGAGGATCATAATGATATGATTATAGGACATAGGATGCATGCTCATGAAAAGTCTAACATTGCATTACAACCTGTTATAACTACACCACAATCAATTATACTTGCAGTGTAACCATGTAAGGGCACAAAACGCAATTAAGCATATTTCCTAAATCCTACTTGTGTTTCCAGATACCAAGATAATGACTTAGCTCTAACAACTCTTTCTTCATTTTTATCTTCACATTACTTTTGAGCTCAGCGGCTTAATTACCCCTCTGATAGGGGGTTTCTAAAATAAAATTAACGTTTTAGTGTGTAACAGAGGAGGCATTTGTCTGTTTCTTCATTCCGCACAAGCCCTTCAACTCACTCCTCAGCCATCTTAAAAATAACATATATTTTTCACACAGAACGGTGTATTTTCAACCATAAAGCATTTGGCCACTCGTTTGCTGACAAGGTCCCACAGCTATCAGAATAACAATTTTGTGAACATGACAAATACAAAACACTTGTGTTGTGACAGACGTATTTTCATCATGACACAAGTGACATGTAGAGTGACCTCACTGTGTTTACTGTGTCAGAACACAATAGACATTATGTGTATCAACCAATAACAACAATCAATGTCAATTCTGACAGCTTGTTTACAGGAAGTGAAACAGACTTTAACAGGTGTCCCTTGATAATGGTGGTTCTTGACTCAAAGGCAGGCTTGGCATTAATGTTAACCGCTTGTGTTTTGCTGTTGCGTTCCGCAAGCTAAGCATGGGCGTGTCGACCAGCTAGCTAATAAGCTAATCTAAATTGCTACACGTTTCATAATTCAACACCCGTTTAGGACCTCGTGACATTTAGCATGTGGTTACTGTATAGCTAGACAATGGCTTGGAGCTCCATTCAAATCTCACCTCTTCTGCTTAGAATCACTGAAGAACCCCCCCTCCCCTTCACAACAGACTAGAGACAGACACACATGTATTTATTATGCATATGTGTCTGTGTCATTCATTCGGTGAGAAGCCTTGAGCAGCTCAGGGAGCACTTTGTGATGGAATGGGACAATATGCCTCTGAGCGGAACCGCTCTGATTAACATGTCTGGTAGGAATGCTATGGACCAGAGGAAAAACATATTTTAAACACCCGACCATTAGTCTACTACAACACTTTTGTCTGTCAGATATAATAATAGCAAATGGCCCCCAAAGAGCCAATAGGGAGAAGCATGATGAATCTGATTAATCTCAGAAGGCCAGATTTTTACAAAACGTGAAATACCATGAAATAACCATGTCACTTCTAGGTTAACTGAACATATACCAAAATGACGTCCTGTGCACTCACCTGGATTTCTAAGAAATCTAAAAAGAAATGGAAAGAAGTTCATCTTACGTAAACCAAGTGGCTTGAAAAAGTAATCACCCCCCTTGGTATTTTTCCTATTTTGTTGCCTTATAACCTGGAATTAAAATGGATCTTTGGGGAGTTTGTATAATTTGATTTACACAACATGCCTACCACTTTTGTCACGTTCGTTCATAGACGGGTCAGACCAAGGCGCAGCGTGATATGCATACATGTTTATTTTAACGAATAAACAACGACAAAACAATACACCAACGAAACGTGACGTCCAACGGTAACACACAACAAACCTCTCACGGAACAAGATCCCACAACTCAATAGTGCCAATAGGCTGCCTAAGTATGGTCCCCAATCAGAGACAACGAGCGACAGCTGCCTCTGATTGGGAACCACACCGGCCAACATAGAAATACCCATACTAGAACCTATAACATAGAACAACACAACATAGAATATACACACCCTGACTCAACATATAAGCGTCCCCTGAGTCAGGGCGTGACAACTTTGAAGATGCAAAATATTTTTTCTTGTGAAACAAACAAGAAATAAGACAAAAAAACAGAAAACTTGAGCGTGATAACTATTCACCCCCACCCCCAAAGTCAATACTTTGAAGAGCCACCTTTTGCAAATATTACAGCTGCATGTCTCTTGGGGTATGTCTCTATAAGTTTGGCACATCTAGCCACTGGGTTTTTGACCATTATTCAAGGCAAAACTGCTCCAGCTCCTTCAAGTTGGATGGGTTCTGATGGTGTACAGCAATCTTTAAGTCCTACCACAGATTCTCAATTGGATTGAGGTCTGGGCTTTGACTAGGCCATTCCAAGACATTTAAATGTTTCCCCTTAAACCACTCGAGTGTTGCTTTAGCAGTAGGCTTAGGGTCATTGTCCTGCTGGAAGGTGAACCTCCGTCCCAGTCTCAAATCTCTGGAAGACTGAAACAGGTTTCCCTCAAGAATTTCCCTGTATTTACCGCCATCCATCATTCCTTCAATTCTGACCAGTTTCCCAGTCCCTGCCGATTAAAAACATCCCCACAGCATGATGCTGCCACCGCCATGCTTCACTATGGGGATGGTGTTCTCGGGGTGATGAGAGGTGTTGGGTTTGCACCAGACATAGCGTTTTCCTTGATGGCCAAAAAGCTCAATTTTAGTCTCATCTGACCAGAGTACCTTCTTCCATATGTTTGGGGAGTCTCCCACATGCCTTTTGGCAAACACCAAATGTGTTTGCTTATTTTTTTCTTTAAGCAATGGCTTTTTTCTGGCCACTCTTCCATAAAGCCCAGTTCTTTGGCGTGTATGGCTTAAAGTGGTCCTATGGACGGATACTCCAATCTCCCGCTGTGGAGCTTTGCAGCTCCTTCAAGGTTATATTTGGTCTCTTTGTTGCCTCTCTGATTAATGCCCTCCTTGCTTGGTCCGTGAGTTTTGGTGGGCCCAGAGTCTGCAAAGGTCCCAGAGTCTGCAAACCACTAAGCAAGGGGCACCACCAAGCAAGCGACACCATGAAGACCAAGGAGCTCTCCAAACAGGTCATGGAGAAGTTGTGGAGAAGTACAGATCAGGGTTGAGTTATAAAAAAATATCAGAAACTTCGAACATCCCGCGGAGCACCATTAAATCCATTATAAAAAAATGGAAAAAATATGTTACCACAACAAAACTGGCAAGTCTTCTTGGGTATGACGCTACAAGCTCGGCACACCTGTATTTGGGGATTTTCTCCCTTTCTTGGCAGTTTTTCTGGACTTCCTGACGGGCCACCCCCAGGTGGTAAGGGTAAGTAACAACACATCTGCCACACTGATCCTCAACACGGGGGCCCCTCAGGGGTGCGTGCTCAGTCCCCTCCTGTACTCCCTGTTCACCCATGACTGCATGGCCAGGCACGATTCCAACACCATCATTAAGTTTGCCGACGACACAAAAGTGGTAGGCCTGATCACGACAACGATGAGACAGCCTATAGGGAGGAGGTCAGAGACCTGGCCGTGTGGTGCCAGGATAACAACCTCTCCCTCAACGTGACCAAGACAAAGGAGATGATTGTGGACTACAGGCAAAAAAAGAGGACTGAGCACGCCCCCATTCTCATCAACGAGGCTGTAGTGGAACAAGTTGAGAACTTCAAGTTCCTTGGTGTCCACATCACCAACGACCCAGTCGTTCAGTCTTTTTGTTCTGTATCTATAGACGCGACCCAGTCGTTCGTTCTAAATGTTCCATTGCCATACTGGCTGGCAACGTTCTTATCCCTTGCTTGCTAGCTAGCCAACTATGGCTAACTTATGGTCACGTCAAAAAGTTCAGCCAGAATAACAGCAAAGTAGCTGCATTTGCATTTGTTTAAGCTGTTTTCTAGTGACATTTATTTGGATACATCCATAACAATGAGCTAATGAGGCGCAATTTCGCCTGGCATAGAGAATGTGCTCACTGTTGTTCAGAGGAGCTAGGCAACAACACAGCTACAATAAAACAATCACTTCAAACTCATGCTGGAAAGACTGCAAATTAGCTGCGTTTTGTTTTACCTTTTTTCAATGGGCATTGTTTTGTATATATCCATCAAAATGATGCCAGCTGATTCATGATTTCGAACGGCTGAGAAACGCTGCTTGCCTTTCTGTCTCGTCCCGACTCCCGACACGTTCAATACTATGGGACAGCAGGAGATCAAATTTGAATATTGAAACAATGTTGCAAATGTTGGAGAGACAGATAGCAAGGTTTATAAAAATCTCAGCTGTTGAAAACTAAATGTTAGTCTAAATGAAATGTGAGATAATGTCTAGATGCTTTTTATAGTGGAGATCAAGTTTATAAAGTGCCTGGCTGGGCTGATGAGACAGTGGATTGCACAGTCAGATGGAACTGTGTAAATAGGCATTTTATTGTCATCGATTTAGCTGGTGGTAACTTGTGGAATAGACACCGGCTGGAATGCAGTTTTAACCAATCAGCATTCAGGATTAGACCCACCCATTGTATAATGGAGGCCACTGTGTTCTTGGGGACATTCAATGCTGCAGACATTTTTTGGTACCCTTCCCCAGATCTGTGCCTCAACACAATCCTGTGTAGGAGCTCCACGGACAATTCCTTCGACCTCATGGCTTGGTTTTTGCTCTGACATGCACTGTCAACAGTGGGACCTTATATAAACAGGTGTGTGCCTTTCCAAATCATGTCCAATCAATTGAATGTACCACAGGTGGACTCCAATCAAGTTGTAGAAACATCTCAAGGATGATCAATGGAAACAGGATGCACCCGAGCTCCATTTCGAGTCACATACCGCTTGCCATGCAGTAGCAGAGAGAACAGTCTATGACTTGGGAAACTGGAGTCTTTGACAATTTTTTGGGCTTTCCTCTGACACTGCGAAGTACAGTGGGGAAAAAAAGTATTTAGTCAGCCACCAATTGTGCAAGTTCTCCCACTTAAAAAGATGAGAGAGGCCTGTAATTTTCATCATATGTACACGTCAACTATGACAGACAAATTGAGAAAAAAAAATACAGAAAATCACATTCTAGGATTTTTTATGAATTTATTTGCAAATTATGGTGGAAAATAAGTATTTGGTCACCTACAAACAAGCAAGATTTCTGGCTCTCACAGACCTGTAACTTCTTCTTTAAGAGGCTCCTCTGTCCTCCACTCGTTACCTGTATTAATCAATTCAATCAATTTTATTTTATATAGCCCTTCTTACATCAGCTAATATCTCGAAGTGCTGTACAGAAACCCAGCCTAAAACCCCAAACAGCTAGTAATGCAGGTGTAGAAGCATGGTGGCTAGGAAAAACTCCCTAGAAAGGCGAAAACCTAGGAAGAAACCTAGAGAGGAACCAGGCTATGAGGGGTGGCCAGTCCTCTTCTGGCTGTGCCGGGTGAAGATTATAACAGAACCATGCCAAGATGTTCAAAAATGTTCATAAGTGACAAGCATGGTCAAATAATAATCAGGAATAAATCTCAGTTGGCTTTTCATAGCCGATCATTAAGAGTTGAAAACAGCAGGTCTGGGACAGGTAGGGGTTCCATAACCGCAGGCAGAACAGTTGAAACTGGAATAGCAGCAAGGCCAGGCGGACTGGGGACAGCAAGGAGTCACCACGGCCGGTAGTCCCGACGTATGGTCCTAGGTGCTCAGGTCTCTCAGTTGGCTTTTCATAGCCGATCATTAAGAGTTGAAAACAGCAGGTCTGGGACAGGTAGGGGTTTCGTAACCGCAGGCAGAACAGTTGAAACTGGAATAGCAGCAAGGCCAGGCGGACTGGGGACAGCAAGGTGTCATCATGCCCGGTAGTCCTGACGTATGGTCCTAGGGCTCAGGTTCTCAGAGAGAAAGAGAGAACGAGAGAATTAGAGAGAGCATACTTAAATTCACACAGGACACTGGATAAGACAGGAGAAGTACTCCAGGTATAACCAACTAACCCCAGCCCCCCGACACATAAACTACTGCAGCATAAATACTGGAGGCTGAGACAGGAGCGGTCCGGAGACACTGTGGCCCCATCCGAAGAAACCCCCGGACAGGGCCAAACAGGAAGGATATAACCCCACCCACTCTGCCAAAGCACAGCCCCCGCACCACTAGAGGGATATCCTCAACCACCAACTTACAATCCTGAGACAAGGCCGAGTATAGCCCACAGAGGTCTCCACCACAGCACAAACCAAGGGGGGCGCCAACCCAGACAGGAAGATCACGTCAGTAACTCAACCCACTCAAGTGACGCACCCCTCCCAGGGACGGCATGAAAGAGCACCAGCAAGCCAGTGACTCAGCCCCTGCAACAGGGTTAGAGGCAGAGAACCCCAGTGGAGAGGGGAACCGGCCCGGCAGAGACAGCAAGGGCTGTTCGTTGCTCCAGAGCCTTTCCGTTCACCTTCACACTCCTGGGCCAGACTACACTAAATCATATGACCTACTGAAGAGATAAGTCTTCAGTAAAGACTTAAAGGTTGAGACCGAGTCTGCGTCTCTCACATGGGTAGGCAGACTGTTCCATAAAAATGGAGATCTATAGGAGAAAGCCCTGCCTCCCGCTGTTTGCTTAGAAATTCTAGGGACAATTAGGAGGCCTGCGTCTTGTGACCGTAGCGTACGTATTGGTATGTACGGCAGGACCAACTCGGAAAGATAGGTAGGAGCAAGCCCATGTAACGCTTTATAGGTTAACAGTAAAACCTTGAAATCAGCCCTTGCCTTAACAGGAAGCCAGTGTAGGGAAGCTAGCACTGGAGTAATATGATCAAATTTCTTGGTTCTAGTCAGGATTCTAGCAGCCGTATTTAGCACTAACTGAAGTTTATTTAGTGCTTTATCCGGTAGCCGGAAAATAGAGCATTGCAGTAGTCTAACCTAGAAGTAACAAATGCATGGATTAATTTTTCTGCATCATTTTTGGACAGAAAATTTCTGATTTTTGCAATGTTACGTAGATGGAAAAAAGCTGTCCTTGAAACAGTCTTGATATGTTCGTCAAAAGAGAGATCAGGGTCAAGAGTAACGCCGAGGTCCTTCACAGTTTTATTTGAGACGACTTTACAACCATCAAGATGAATTGTCAGATTTAACAGAAGATCTCTTTGTTTCTTGGGACCTAGAACAAGCATCTCTGTTTTGTCCGAGTTTAAAAGTAAAAAGTTTTCAGCCATCCACTTCCTTATGTCTGAAACACAGGCTTCTAGCGAGGGCAATTTTGGGGCTTCACCATGTTTCATTGAAATGTACAGCTGTGTGTCATCCGCATAGCAGTGAAAGTTAACATTATGTTTTCGAATAACATCCCCAAGAGGTAAAATATATAGTGAAAACAATAGTGGTCCTAAAACGGAACCTTGAGGAACACCGAAATGTACAGTTGATTTGTCGGAGGACAGACCATTCACAGAGACAAACTGATATCTTTCCGACAGGTAAGATCTAAACCAGGCCAGAACTTGTCCGTGTAGACCAATTTGGGTTTCCAGTCTCTCCAAAAAGAATGTGGTGATCGATGGTGTCAAAGGCAGCACTAAGGTCTAGTAGCACGAGGACAGATGCAGAGCCTCGGTCTGACGCCATTAAAAGGTCATTTACCACCTTCACAAGTGCAGTCTCAGTGCTATGATGGGGTCTAAAACCAGACTGAAGCATTTCGTACACATTGTTTGTCTTCAGAAAGGCAGTGAGTTGCTGCGCAACAGCTTTTTCTAAAATTTTTGAGAGGAATGGAAGATTCGATATAGGCCGATAGTTTTTATATTTTCCGGGTCAAGGTTTGGCTTTTTCAAGAGAGGCTTTATCACTGCCACTTTTAGTGAGTTTGGTACACATCCGGTGGATAGAGAGCTGTTTATTATGTTCAACATAGGAGGGCCAAGCACAGGAAGCAGCTCCTTCAGCAGTTTAGTAGGAATAGGATCCAGTATGCAGCTTGAAGGTTTAGAGGCCATGATTATTTTCATCATTGTGTCAAGAGATATAGTACTAAAACACTTAAGTGTCTCTCCCGATCCCAGGCCCTCGCAGAACTGTGCAGATCCAGGACAGCTAAGCCCTGGAGGAATACGCAGATTCAAAGAGGAGTCCGTAATTTGCTTTCTAATGGTCATGATCTTTTCCTCAAAGAAGTTCATGAATTTATTACTGCTGAAGTGAAAGCCATCCTCTCTTGGGGAATGCTGCTTTTTAGTTAGCTTTGCAACAGTATCAAAAATAAATTTTGGATTATTCTTATTTTCCTCGATTAAGTTGGAAAAGTAGGATGATCGAGCAGCAGTGAGGGCTCTTCGGTACTGCACGGTACTGTCTTTCCAAGCTAGTCGGAAGACTTCCAGTTTGGTGTGGCGCCATTTCCGTTCCAATTTCCTGGAAGCTTGCTTCAAAGCTCGGGTATTTTCTGTATACCAGGGAGCTAGTTTCTTATGACAAATGTTTTTCGTTTTTAGGGGTGCAACTGCATCTAGGGTATTGCGCAAGGTTAAATTGAGTTCCTCAGTTAAGTGGTTAACTGATTTTTGTCCTCTGACGTCCTTGGGTAGGCAGAAGGAGTCTGGAAGGGCATCAAGGAATTTTTGTGTTGTCTGAGAATTTATAGCACGACTTTTGATGCTCCTTGGTTGGGGTCTGAGCAGATTATTTGTTGCGATTGCAAACGTAATAAAATGGTGGTCCGATAGTCCAGGATTTTGTGGAAAAACATTAAGATCTACAACATTTATTCCATGGGACAAAACTAGGTCCAGAGTATGACTGTGGCAGTGAGTAGGTCCAGAGACATGTTGGACAAAACCCACTGAGTCGATGATGGCTCCGAAAGACTTTTGGAGTGGGTCTGTGGACTTCTCCATGTGAATATTAAAATCACCAAAAATTAGAATATGATCTGCTATGACTACAAGGTCTGATAGGAATTCAGGAAACTCAGAGAGGAACGCTGTATATGGCCCAGGAGGCCTGTAAACAGTAGCTATAAAAAGTGATTGAGTAGGCTGCATAGATTTCATGACTAGAAGCTCAAAAGATGAAAACGCCATTTTTTTTGTAAATTGGAAATTTGCTATCGTAAATGTTAGCAACACCTCCGCCTTTGCGGGATGCACGGGGAATATGGTCACTAGTGTAACCAGGAGGTGAGGCCTCATTTAACACAGCAAATTCATCAGGCTTAAGCCATGTTTCAGTCAGGCCAATCACATCAAGATTATGATCAGTGATTAGTTCATTGACTATGACTGCCTTTGAAGTGAGGGATCTAACATTAAGTAACCCTATTTTGAGATGTGAGGTATCACGATCTCTTTCAATAATGGCAGGAATGGAGGAGGTCTTTATCCTAATAAGATTGCTAGGGTGAACACCGCCATGTTTAGTTTTGCCCAACCTAGGTCGAGGCACAGACACAGTCTCAATGGGTATGGCTGAGCTGACTACACTGACTATGCTATTGGCAGACTCCACTAAGCTGGCAGGTTGGCTAACAGCCTGCTGCCTGGCCTGCACCCTATTTCACTGTGGGGCTAGAGGAGTTAGAGCCCTATCTATGTTGGTAGATAAGAGGAGAGCACCCCTCCAGCTAGGATGGAGTCCGTCACTCCTCAGCAGGTCAGGCTTGGTCCTGTTTGTGGGTGAGTCCCAGAAAGAGGGCCAATTATCCACAAATGTTATCTTTTGGGAGGGGCAGAAAACAGTTTTCAACCAGCGATTGAGTGCTGAGACTCTGCTGTAGAGCTCGTCACTTCCCCTAACTGGGAGGGGGCCAGAGACAATTACTCGATGCCGACACGTCTTTCTAGCTGATTCACAAGCTGAAGCTATGTTGCACTTGGTGACCTCTGACTGTTTCATCCTAACATCGTTGGTGCCGACGTGGATAACAATATCTCTATACTCTCTACACTCGCCAGTTTTAGCTTTAGCCAGCACCATCTTTAGATTAGCCTTAACGTCGGTAGCCCTGCCCCCTGGTAAACAGTGTATGATCGCTGGGTGATTCGTTTTAAGTCTAATACTGCGGGTAATGGAGTCGCCAATGACTAGGGTTTTCAATTTGTCAGAGCTAATGGTGGGAGCCTTCGGCGTCTCAGACTCCGTAACGGGAGGAGTAGAGACAAGAGAAGACTCAGACTCAGACTCCGACTCGCTACATAATGGGGAAAACCGGTTGAAGGTTTCTGTCGGCTGAATGAGCGACACCGGTTGAGCATTCCAACAGTATTTCCCTCCAGAAGCCATGAGAAAGTTGTCCGGCTGCGGGGGACTGTGCGGGGGGATTTATACTAACGTTACTGTCTGTACTTACTGGTGGCACAGACGCTGTTTCTTCCTTTCCTACACTGAAATTACCCTTGCCTAACGATTGCGTCTGAAGCTGGGCTTGTAGCACAGCTATTCTCGCCGTAAGGCGATCGTTCTCCTGTATATTATGAGTACAGCGACTGCAATTAGAAGACATCATGTTAATGTTACTACTTAGCTTCGACTGTTGAAGATGTTGACGAACCATGTCCAGATAAAGCGTCCGGAGTGAAAAAGTTGAATAAGGGAAAAAAGTTGCGATGGAAAAAAGGAAAATAAAGTAAAATTGGCAGCTAAAACGCACAGGAAAATGACTCTTCTGTCTCGGGATAAAACGTCCGGGGGTGAAAAAGTTTAACGAAAAAATATGAGTGAGGACAAAACTAAAAAGTTGGTAAATTTGTTGAACACAGAGATTGATTAAACGTTTATTAAAAGTAAAACGTGAATAGTTTGGCAGGTAGCCAAGTAGCAACAAACAGCACAGCAGCACGGAGACAATGCGGAAGCGAGACGGAAGTCACGTAATCAGTCTTGCACGTAATCAGTCTTGCACGTAATCAGTCTTGCATCAACAGCATCAACAGTATCCAGATACAGACTGCCAGGGCATGAAGCGACACAACTGCAAAAAAAACTGTGTCTGTATTAATGGCACCTGTTTGAACTTGTTATCAGTATAAAAGACACCTGTCCACAGCCTCAAACAGTCACACTCCAAACTCCACTATGGCCAAGACCAAAGAGCTGTCAAAGGACACCAGAAACAAAATTGTAGACCTGCACCAGGCTGGGAAGACTGAATCTGCAATAGGTAAGCAGCTTGGTTTGAAGAAATCAACTGTGGGAGCAATTATTAGGAAATGGAAGACATACAAGACCACTGATAATCTCCCTCGATCTGGGGCTCCACGCAAGATCTCACCCCGTGGAGTCAAAATGATCACAAAAACGGTGAGCAAAAATCCCAGAAACACACGGGGGGACCTAGTGAATGACCTGCAGAGAGCTGGGACCAAAGTAACAAAGCCTACCATCAGTAACACACTACGCCGCCAGGGACTCAAATCCTGCAGTGCCAGACGTGTCTCCCTGCTTAAGCCAGTACATGTCCAGGCCCGTCTGAAGTTTGCTAGAGTGCATTTGGATGATCCAGAAGAGGATTGGGAGAATGTCATATGGTCAGATGAAACCAAAATATAACTTTTTGGTAAAAACTCAACTCGTCGTGTTTGGAGGACAAAGAATGCTGAGTTGCATCCAAAGAACACCATACCTACTGTGAAGCATGGGGGTGGAAACATCATGCTTTGGGGCTGTTTTTCTGCAAAGGGACCAGGACGACTGATCTGTGTAAAGGAAAGAATGAATGGGGCCATGTATCGTGAGATTTTGAGTGAAAACCTCCTTCCATCAGCAAGGGCATTGAAGATGAAACATGGCTGGGTCTTTCAGCATGAAAATGATCCCAAACACACCGCCCGGGCAACGAAGGAGTGGCTTCGTAAGAAGCATTTCAAGGTCCTGGAGTGGCCTAGCCAGTCTCCAGATCTCAACCCATAGAAAATCTTTGGAGGGAGTTGAAAGTCTGTGTTGCCCAGCGACAGCCCCAAAACATCACTGCTCTAGAGGAGATCTGCATGGAGGAATGGGCCAAAATACCAGCAACAGTGTGTGAAAACCTTGTGAAGACTTACAGAAAACGTTTGACCTGTGTCATTGCCAACAAAGGGTTTATAACAAAGTATTGAGAAACTTTTGTTATTGACCAAATACTTATTTTCCACCATAATTTGCAAATAAATTCATAAAAAATCCTACAATGTGATTTTCTGGATATTTTTTTCTCATTTTGTCTCTCATAGTTGACGTGTACCTATGATGAAAATTACAGGCCTCTCTCATCTTTTTAAGTGGGAGAACTTGCACAATTGGTGGCGGACTAAATACTTTTTCCCCCCACTGTATATAGGTCCTGGATGGCAGGAAGCTTGGCTGCAGTGATGTACTGGGCCGTACACACTACCCTCTGTAGCGCCTTACGGCCAGATGCCTAGCAGTTCCCATACCAGGCGGTGAATTACCGGTCAGGATGCTCTCGATGGTGCAGCTGTATAACTTTTTGAGGATCTGGGTTACCCATGCTAAATCTTTTCAGTCTCCTGAAACGACTGTCTTGGTTTGTTTGGACCATGATAGTTTGTTGGTGATGTGGACACCAAGGAACTTGAAACGCTCCACCCACTCCACTACAGCCCCGTCGATGTTAATGGGGGCCTGTTCGGCCATCAGCTCCTTGGTCTTGCTCACATTGAGGGAGAGGTTGTTATCCTGGCACCACACTGCCAGGTCTCTGACCTCCTCCCCATAGGCTGTCTCATCGTTGTCAGTGATCAGGCCTACCACTGTTGTGTCATCAGCAAACTTAATAATGGTGTTGGAGTCGTGTTTGGCCACGCAGTCGTGGGTGAACAGGGAGTGCAGGAGGGGACCCAAGCACGCACCCCTGAGGGGCCCCAGTGTTGAGGATCAGCGTGGAAGACGTGTTGTTACCTACCCTTACCACCTGGGGGTGGCCATTCAGGAAGTCCAGGATCCAGTTGCAGAGGGATGTGTTTAGTCCCAGGGACCTTAGCTTAGTGATGAGCTTTGTGGCACTATGGTGTTGAATGCTGAGCTGTAGTCAATGAACAGCATTCTCACATAGGTTTTCCTTTTGTCCAGGTGGGAAAGGGCAGTGTGGAGTACAATTGAGATTGCGTCATCTGTGGATCTGTTGGGGCGATATGCAAATTGGAGTGGGTCTAGGGTATCCAGAATGATGCTGTTGATGTGAGCAATGACCAGCCTTTCAAAGCACTTCATGGCTACCGACGTGAGTGCTACGGGGCGGTAATCATTTAGGCAGGTTACCTTTTCTTCCTTGGGCACAGGGATTGTGGTGGTCCACTTGAAACATGTAGGTATTACTGACTCGGTCAGGGATAGGATGAAAATATCAGTGAAGGCAATTGCCAGATGGTCCGCGCATGCTTTGAGTACACATCATGGTAATCCGTCTGGCCCTGCGGCTTTGTGAATGTTGACCTTCTTAAAGGTCTTGCTCACATCGGCTACCGAGAGCATTATCACACAGTCGTCCGGAAAAGCTGGTGCTCTCATGCATGCCTCAGTGTTGCTTGCCTCGAAGTGAGCATAAAAGGCATTTAGCTCGTCTGGTAGGCTCGCGTCACTGGGCAGCTCGCGGCTGGGTTTCCCTTTGTAGTCCGTCATAGTTTTCAAGCCCTGCCACATTGTCTACAATTCTTTGCACTTTTCCCATTATGAGGACATGAGTTTTTATTATGTTAAATAACACAACCCATGTCCACGTTATGTGAATAATCTTACATTGAATGTATTAAAGCAATGTTCTTTGTTTTCTATGTGGATACATTGTGTATCTTTAATGTATTATGAATACATTGAACTAAAGTCATTAATCAAGATGCATGTCAAATATGGTACAGTAAAAACTGTCTTATGGGTGAAAAGTGTGTTTTGTATGCGTCATCCCTGCCCTGTCACACCACTTTCTGTTCGTTTCGATGCGCCTTTACGTTTTTCCTTTGTAGCACTGATTCTGCAGATTATATCAGCTAGTTTGAAGAGTTTTACTTGCATTCTTTCTCTCACAGCTTTCCACCACACACATAGTTTGCACAGACTCACCAACGCCAAGGACTTGATGGGTCCAGTTCATCTGGTGTTGCTCTTTGTGAAGGGTATGTTGTCGTCAATCACATCTGCTTCTCATCTATTTTTACGACATCATCATGGGTATGAAGTACTGAAACCTTGCGTAGTTTCTCAATGACAGCAAAGGACTGATCACAGGGAAGAAATGAGTGCCCAAACACCATTAACTTTTGTTCCACTTGCGAGAAGTAACCCAATGAGTTGAGCAAGCACATTAGGTTCAGCATTCACCAGTTGTTGTTCTGGCCACAGCATCTGTCACTCTCTCTTGGCTTGACCAGTGGAGTAAACTTGGTCTGGACCCACTTCAGGACATAGCTTGCCACCTCTAAAGATCCCCTGTGGGCAACTCCTTCATGCCAGATGCACATAGTTTCAGGCTCCTCTGTTCCTAAGTCTTGAACCGAAAGGTTGTAGTTTGATAGCTGCCTTTGGTAGTAGATGTTGGTGTGAGATAGGCTAGGTGTGTACATCACACCCTGCAAATCTACACATCTAACATGGCAATCACTGTTGGCTTTGGCCCACTCTGTGTCCTTTTGGAGTATGCTTTCTCAGCTTTCCTGTGGTGCAGCTCACTCTCCGCCAAAACCTTTGTCCTCTCCTGTGGCTACTGATGACAGTTTTTTGTAGAATCTATAACATTTTAGAGCAATTGTCGGTGCTTTGTTGGCCAAATGTGATATTCTGCTGAGTGATAATGTCCCACTAGAGCCAGAATTTTGCCTTCGCCATGGGGTTCTTCTCTTTGTACAGCCTGTACATGTGGAACATATTAAGATCTGGACTGAGGTACTCTCGGCCTGCAAAACAGAAACAGTCAATACTAACAATAGGAGATAACATTATAATCTAGAGACAAAAATAATCAAAGCATATTGTGTTGGTAAAAAAAATGCAAGCGACAGGGACAAACCTAATAACCCATGACATTTTACATTTACATTCTAGTCATTTAGCAGACGCTCTTATCCAGAGTGACTTACAGTTAGGTGAGTGCATACATTTTTCATACTGGCCCCCCGTGGGAATCGAACCCACAACCCTGCCGTTGCAAGCGCCATGCTCTACCAACTGAGCTACAGGAGGGCTATATATATATATTCATCTATTTATTCACTTATTTATTTATTGTGCTCTGAGATTGATTATCACATTGAATGAGAAATAATAAATAATGCAACACAGAACAACATAACATTGTTAGCTAGCTAGCTACATTAGCTAGCTAGCAAGCTAACTTGGTTGATATATGCTTCTTCCATGTACCTCTTTTGGACAACATTTGAGAGAAATAAGCTTTTTGTGTGTATGGAACATTTCTGGGATCTTTTATTTCAGCTCATGAATTATGGGACCAACACTTTACATGTTGAGTTTATATTTTTGTTCAGTACATATTCACATGCAAGTATGTGCAGCATGTGAAACAGTGTTTGATTGTGCATGTAAATCTGTGTACGTGTGTACACTAAGTAGGCTATTTGTGCATATGTGTATGTGTTGTGTGTGTTCATGTGTGTGTGCACGTGTGTGTGTGTATCTGCATATGCGTATGTGTGTGTGTGTGTGTGAAACCTTCTGAGCAATACCTATAAATCACCCTGCTGTACTATTTAATGAGACCTGCCTCCATGTAGCTAACACCCGGCCTACCCACCTCTTTCCTCTCTGCTCAGCTGTCTATCTCCCTGCACCTGGGCGGCAGGCACAGCACACACATGGTAGGCTAAAGTGGAAATGCTAAACAGGCCCGGCCCAGCACATGTCTGTATCATTGGGATTGGGAATCGATCTAGCCCCAATTTTCTGGTTCGTTTTAAGGGGCTCTGTAGTGTCCAAAAAAGCATAGCACAAAAAAACATATATTGCACCACATAAAAACACATCTAGTAAAGAGTAGAAAATATTGAATATTGCACAGATGTTACATTACCCAACCAGAAACCTCACACACAACACGAAAGGCTGGGGCACACTCAACTGGCAATGTTGAAAGGGGCAAAACAGACCAACAACTCCTACACATTTTCTCATTTTGTTCATAGCTCCCTTCTTCATATATATAAAAACAAAACATCCACCGACATACACAGAACATGACAACCTGTACATCACAACAAAAACCCCATCCACCGACCATCACACACCTGGCAACCCATTCTCTCCACGCCAGAGATCAGAGGAGGGCACCGCCCAGCCACAATGATCTCCCTGGTCACACTGGAGTAAACAGCCCATTATTTTATGGAATACGCCAGGAGGTGCCAATTCTGCAGGTACCAGATTACGTTTGGACCTGGCTAAATGTGGAAGCTTAACCATCCACTAGGGGCAATGTGAGCGCCTATTACCTTCTAGTAGGCTTGTAGCTTGCTAGGGCGTTGTGGATGGGGGATGGGCATTTAAGCCGCAGACTCAGGCTCCAAAGGTCACCTGTTCAATCCCAGTGCTAGACACTCGTTTGTTTTAAGCCTTTCCCAAACCTTAACCCTAAACTTAACCATACAGAAGTAATGGCTAAACTTAAGTTTTAGTTTAACATTTGCATAGTTTGACTGACAGCTAAGATACGGCACCACGTTACGTAATTAAAATGTCAAGCCATTGCATAATTATTTTACTGCAGTCATGACAAGGGCTGGCGTTTGATTTGGAGATTGGTGTTACCGAACATACATTGGTTAAAAGACAAAAATGCAATTGAATTCAGCAATATACCACATTACTTCTTGCTAGTAATACATTTATTGTTTTGGAAACATTACAAAGCATGTTCATCTGTATTTTGTGATTTATGGTGTAATAAAATCTGAGTGACCTGCTAGATTTTTTTCTTCTACCTGCTACAGCTGAACCAAAAGGTTAATTACACCCCCCCCAAATGCACTTAACCCAAATGCACTTAGCTAGTAAAGGTCTTTGCATCACCACATAGAAGTCTTGGAGGCAGGAAAATAGGTAAGAGGAGACAGAATACTCTGATATTTATTGGATATGATTAATAATATTAATAAATACTAGCGGTACCCCACCTTACGGGCAATTAAATAATTGGAAATGAATCATTTGATTCAAGGCAATTTACCCCTCCTTTAAATAAATAAAAAATTCAGCTGTTCATGTTTTTGATCTCTGGATATACAAATATTCTCAACTCCGGAGCATAAAAAAATTCCCATAGGCCTATTTCCCATGGGATCATGGCACTTGTTTCTCTTTAAATTCAATGTTGTGATTGGCCTACCATGAACCCATGTTATCCATATACAGTCAGGTCCACTATTATTGGCACACTTGATAAAGATTAGCAAAAAATACTGTATAAAATAAAGTATATTATATTATTTTGTACTAATTCAATTGCTCAAAGAAATAGATTTTGTTTAACAAGTAATCGTTTTTTTTTTCTCACCCGTCTTCTATGCATTTCAATACCTGACCTTGCGATGATACCAGCACTGAGCCTTTTTTTGTTGTTGTTGAATTAACCATTTCTTTGTGGATTTTGATGTGTGCTTGGGATTATAGTCTTGCAGAGGCAACCAGGTTTTGGGCTAAAATGTCCTGGTACTGGGTAAAGTTCATGATGCCGTTGACCTTAACAAGGACCAGTGGAAGTAAAATAGCCCCATAACTTCAAAGATCCACCACAATCTTTCTTTCGACGCAAAACCCACCACTGATGTCTGTCTCCAAAGAGATCTTCTGACCATAGCACCGGTTCCAATCCAAGTGTCAATGCCGATTACCAAACTCCAGGCGTTTAGATTTCTTGGATGGCATGAACATTTTGCTCTTTGGCCAGAACCCCATACCTATTGTAAAATATGGTGGTGGATCTTTCACAAGGCCCCAAATGATGTTCAGAAGGCCCAAGATGATGTGAGACCCCAGACAATTGCCTGAGTAGCCTAATGGTATGTCTGCCACTGGGTATACCTATAGGCTATTTAATAATAATAATAATAATAATAATAATAATAATAATAATAATAATAATAATAATAATAATAATAATAATAATAATAATAATAATAATAACAATAATAATAATAACAATAATAATAATGGATAAGAAAAATAATGTCTAGACCCGATTTCCCAAAATGTTATTCTGCTACCAAATGTTTTTTTTAATTTTTTTATAATAATTTATATCAACCCTAAATTTAATTATACATATTATCTTTTACAGAGTCACACATTATATAAGTTTACTTCCCAAGAAAAGTCACATTTATTTGACTCCTCGACTTTAGAAGGTCGTAATTCAGCTTCTGAATGTCATAACGACAACCAAAGATATCCCATGTGCATGATTTTACCTTTTGTTTCTAGCCTAAAGCATTGCAGATTTATGCTTTGTTATAGATTGGTATATACAATTTGTAAAAATCAAAACAAGGAAGGTCCTGTGACCTCCCCAGAATACTTTGGCGCCCTCCTAGGGGGTGTGCAACCCCTAGGTTGGGAACCCCTGCTGTAAGGGGCATACAGGTTAGTGTTGAGGTCATTCTTGAATAATCACTCGCTCTTTTTGAAATAAAGTATTCTTAGAAAGAAGGTCACCTACCCAGCAGATGTAATTTTCTGGTCACTCCATTACAGCCATTATTATGACCCGTCCTCCCCTCACCAGCCTCCTGTGGTATGCATGCATGACTGTAAGTCACTTTGGGTGAGAGCATCTGCTAAATGGCATATACTGTATTACAATACAACCAGGTAAAGATGTATTTTTCTGGTCACTAAAATGACCACCAGCATTTAACCTGACAGACGTCAGCCTGACGTCACTGCAACCAGTTTTGCCCGCTGTGTAATTATCTCCTGAAGCCTAATTGGAATGATTCACTTGGATAGATGATGTGCAGTGAGCATTATGGGTGGCTAGACACATTGCTTGTGGATGAGATAAGTTTCCCCTTTGTACAATTTAAAAGCAGGTTGAGTATCTGGCTAAGCGCTCTACATCCAATCCAAACCCTTATCACTATCATTTGGTATTTGATTAGGATCCCCATTAGCTGTTGCAAAAGGAGCAGGTACTCTTCCTGGGGTCCACACAAAACATGAAACATGACATAATACAGAACATTAATAGACAAGAACAGCTCAAGGACAGAACTACATAAAACATTTTTTAAAGGCACACATAGCCTACATATCAATACATACACACAAACTATCTAGGTCAAATAGGGGAGAGGTGTTGCTTTATCTGTTTTTTGAAACCAG
Organism: Coregonus clupeaformis; assembly: GCF_020615455.1. Taxonomy (NCBI): domain Eukaryota; kingdom Metazoa; phylum Chordata; class Actinopteri; order Salmoniformes; family Salmonidae; genus Coregonus; species Coregonus clupeaformis. The sequence goes on from NC_059222.1 coordinate 4,314,876, forward strand.
GTTTGCTGTTTATTTGAGCAATATGAAATGGAACGGAGTTCCATGCAATAATGGCTCTATATAATACTGTACGCTTTCTTGAATTTGTTCTGGATTTGGGACTGTGAAAAGACCGCTGGTGGCATGTCTGGTGTAGTAAGTGTGTGTGTCAGAGCTGTGTGTAAATTGACTATGCAAACAATTTGGGATTTTGAACACATTAATGTTTCTTATAAAAATAAGAAGTGATGCAGTCAGTCTCTCCTCAACTCTTAGCCAAGAGAGACTGGCATGCATAGTATTTATGTCAGCCCTCTGATTACAATGAAGAGCAAGACGTGCTGCTCCATTTTGGGCCAGCTGCAGCTTAAATAGGTCTTTCCTTGCAGCACTAGACCACACGACTGGACAATAATCAAGATTAGACTAAACTAGAGCCTGCAGAACTTGCTTTTTGGAGTGTGGTGTCAAAAAAGCAGAGCATCTCTTTATTATGGACAGACCTCTCCCCATCTTTACAACCATTGAATCTATATATGTTTTGACCATGATAGTTTACAATCTAAGGTAACGCCAAGTAATTTAGTCTCCTCAACTTGTTCAACAGCCACTCCATTCATTACCAGATTCAGCTGAGGTCTAGAACTTAGGGAATGATTTGTACCAAATACAATGCTCTTAGTTTTAGAGATGTTCAGGACCAGTTTGTTAGTGGCCACCCATTCCAAAACAGACTGCAACTCTTTGTTAAGGGTTTTGGTAACTTCATTAGCTGTGGTTGCTGATGCGTATATGGTTGAATCATCAGCATACATGGACACACATGCTTTGTTTAATGCCAGTGGCAGGTCATTGGTAAAAATAGTAAGGAGTAGAGGGCCTAGAGAGCTGCCCTGATATGGCTATGGCTTGATTGGTGGAAATTATAGGATGCCTTTACTTGTCCAAACAAAAGGTCAGTGAAGATGACCTCAATTAATTCAGGAGGGAAGGTTGTAATTCAAAAGTATTAGAACTGGGCCAAAGTGAATGAGCTAGTGAATGAGCAACCCCAATCAATATTTGACCAAGTTGCCATTTTCATTGTCCATGGTTCATGGCCATTTACAAAGATGTGATTGAATAATGCCCTATCACCAAAGGAGTGGTATTATACAATTCTTATGTTGGCACCATTACAACATATAGTTTTGATCAGACATACAGTAGATAGAAGCCGAGCAGACACGCACACACACACTGTAATGTCAACTCCCGTTCCGGCGCTCGATGTCACCGGTCTATTAACCACCGGGCCTGGCAACGCATTTTTACGCACACCTGGCAACGATCATTACGCACACCTGCATCTTATCATCAGTCACACCTGGACTTCATTACTCCCTTGATTACTTACCCTTTATATAGCACTCTTTTCTTATCAGTCATCAGGTAGTATTGTTTAGGTTTCTATTTCAGACGCTGCTCTTGTTTTGTATTGCTCCATTTTTGTTATTATTAAACTCACTAACTGCATCTGCTTCCTGACTCCCTGCGTCTACGTTACAGAATACTACCTCAACAAATGGAAGCAGCAGTTAACCAAGACATCTCCCAGATGGTCGGCGAACAGTGACACCTACTTCATAAACACCATGACCAGCTGGCTCATTTGGGGACGGCTTTGGATGAGGCCCTCCGTGTTCTTCAATGAGTCGACATTACTCAAGGGCCATCATCTCCAAACAGCTGAGGATTCTCTACCACAAGTCGGCCCAGCGAGCCAGTACCCCAGCCCATCCAGCAGTCCGTCCTGGTCAGCGATATCCGATTGTCCTTCCCGGACAAATATGATATGACTCCATTGAAATGCCATGACTTCCTACTCCAGTGCTCCCTCTATTTCGCTCATCAGATGGGAGCCACCACCACCGAGAGGTCCAAGGTTGCCACGGTTATTTCTCTGCTGACTGGACGGGCTTTGGAGTGGGCCACGGCCGTCTGGGAGAGAGGAGAGGAAGAGCTGGGTTCCTGGCTCTGTTCAGGGAGGTCTTTGACCTTCCATCAGAGGGCAGAGAGGGGGGTGGCAGGGCAGGATGGCCAGACCACTGCGGAGTACGCACTCACCTTCAGACAGTGGCAGTATCCAGCGGATGGAATGAGCCGGCGCTCCGCACCCTATTCAGAAGAGGATTGCACGAAGAAGTCCAGACGGAGTTGGCTTGCAGAGACGTCAACCTATCCTTGGACGCCCTCATCGTGATGGCCATCCGTCTGGATAACCTTCTTCGGGAGCGTCGGTACCCCATCACCTCTCTCACTCCTCCGTTGATCACTCTGAGTCAGAGCCTGAACCCATGGAGGTGGGGGCCACACGTCTCTCCGCGGCTGAGCGACGGCGCCGTGGACAGTTGGGGCTCTGTCCTTATTGCAGAAAGGAGGGGCATCAGCTTCAACGGTGTCCGGTACATTCTAACCGGGGGTCCACAGGAGCAGAGGGACAGCCACGTGATCATCTGTCTCCTGGGTTAGGCATGAGTATTCCATCATCAACACTTTCCGCCAAACCTTTCCTATTAACGATTTCACTGGCTGGCTGTCCTTCATGTTTTGTTTCTACAACTCTAGTGACCAGGTTCTCGCCTCCTCCCTTAACATCACCTCATACCCGCTCTCCTCTCCTTGTACGGTTCAAGCACTAGATAATCAACCACTGGGATCCGGGACAATCTCACACATCACAGCACCCCTCACCCTCACCGTGGAATCCATACATCAAGAAAGCATCAGTGCACCCGTACACAACATCATCCTCGGCCTCCCATGGCTTCAATGTCATAACCCCACCATCTCATGGCCGAGGATGGAAATCACTGACAGGGCACCCGAATGCTTACCCTTTCCCTGTGGTTCCATGTTGGTTGAGAATCTTGTGGTTGCCCTTCAGCCCAACATCCTGGAGGTTTACCAAGATCTTCGGGAGGTTTATTTCAAGACCCGCGCCACCTGTCTCTGTCCTGTGCCATCGACCTGCTTGCAGGCTCTGCGCGGCCGCATCTACCCTCTGTCGGTGGCCGAAACCAAGGCTATGGAGGAGTACATCCAGGAGGCTCTCCAGCAGGGTTTCATTTGCACGTCCACCTCACCTGCATAGGCAGGCTTCTTCTTCATGGCCAAGAAGGATGGTGGATTGCGCCCGTGCATCGATTACAGAAATTTGAATTCCATCACCACGAAGTACCGCTACCTCTCCCGTTGGTGCCGGCCGCAAATGAACAACTCCGCAGGGCCTGTTTTTTCACCAAGTTAGACCTGCGGAGTACCTACAATTTGATGGGGATGAATGGAAGACGGCCTTCAGCACAATCTCTGGTCACTACGAGTACTTGGTGATTGCCTTTTGGATTAGCCAATGATCCGTCAGTGTTCGAGACATTCGTCAATGAGGTGTTCTGGGACATGCTTGGACGCCAGGTGGTCGTGTATATTGACGACATCCTTGTCTACTCGGCTACCTTGGAGGAGTAGTCCTGGAACGCCTCCTGGCCAACCACCTGTACATCATGGCAGAGAAGTGCCAATTCCATCAGGAGGAGGTCTACTTTTTGGGTTACCAGATCGGCCCACAAGGAGTCCTGATGGATGAGAGGAAGGTGGATGCTGTCAGGTCATGGCCAGTCCCAACCACCATAAAGGGGTTCATTTAAGAACTTTAGCTCGATTGCCTCTCTTCTCTCTTCTCTCCTCAAGGGTGGTCCCCGGAAGTCGGGATGCCATCTGCCTACTGAAGGGTTGTTTCACCTCTGCCCCGTTGCTTAAACATCCAGATCCTACGCTGCCCTCCTTGGTGGAGGTGGACGCATCAGAAATAGGTGTGGGGGCTGTCCTGTCCCAACGTCAAGTTAATCCACAGAAATTGTATCCATGTGCATATTCAAAAAAGCTGTCTCCTGCAGAGAGGAACTATGATGTTGGCGATCGGGAGCTCCTGGCGGTGAAGTTGGCATAAGAGGAGTGGCGACACTGGCTGGAGGGCGCCCAGGAACCATTTCTCATCCTCACCGACCATCGGAACCTGGAGTACATACGGACAGTGAGGCGACTGAACCCGCGCCAAGCCAGGTGCACCCTTTTCTTCACCAGATTCGATTTCACGCTGACATATTGCCCAGGTTAAAAAAAGGAGGGAGGTACGGTCCATAGGAGCAGTGTTTGGTTCGGGTGGACGACAAATATAGATCCCAACATCATCAGCGATTTCCACCTTCTTCGTCATGACCGGCCCGTTCCTCGCTCTCGGGGCCGTCCTCCTGGCCGGTGTCGGGTACTGTCACGTCCACTCCCGCTCCGGCACTCGACGTCACCGGTCTATTAGCCACCGGTCCTGGCAACCCATCTTTACGTACACCTGGCAACCATCATTACATTATATAGGACTCTTTTCTTATCAGTCATCAAGTAGTTCTGTTTATGTTTCTATGTCAGACGCTTCTCTTGTTTTGTATCGCTCCATGTTCGTTATTATTAAACTCACTAACTGCACCTGCTTCCTGACTCCCTGCATCTACGTTACATACACATACACACACACACACACAAACAGAACAACCCTATAGAATAGTTGGTGTGTGTTGTCTGAGTAAAGAAAGAGAGAAAAGAGGAGAGCTTTCGCAAGTGGTTAATACTTGGTGAATCAGTGGGGGAGTTGGTGCAGTTCCAAAAGGTCAAATTGTCAGTAAGCTTGAACTATAATGTATCATGAATATTTTGAGGCCAAGGGATGCTTGTTTGGGTGTGCATAATGCACAGATGCATTTTTTAAATGCTGTAGCATTTCATATTATCTCATGTGTAAACAGTACAGTAATGCATTATTCAGGCTCAATAAATTGTGAAGTCCTGGAAGACTTTGTTTTTGTTGTATGTTATGGGGATGCGGATCCTTCTCCATAACGTCTATGCAAGTGTATTGTTATAGCTATTGCGTTAAAAGCACTGAAGCCCACCTGCTTCTTAAATATACATTTCCAAATTCATCACCTCATTTGTCACAATTATATTACATGCTCATCCAGTAATAAAGAGAATGCCACTTAAGTGCATCAAGCAACTTCAAATTTGAAGGAGACAACTTTCTATAATTTCTTTAAAATCATATTGTATCTTTAAAAGTTGTAACCTAGATGCTGGTGCTATTTTTATGTCTCATTTTTTTGGCCACACAAAGTGGACGTCATGAACCCTGCATACTGACCTGCATCACATCAGCTTTATAAATCAATCATACAATGTTGTATTTCCTTTCAAAGTTTGTCGTAAGCTGGCGCACACTCGGAATGACTCGGCATAGTAACACATTAACATCACATAAGCATATTTTAACAGCATGTGCCATGTCACCCTTTACATGCTATAACATGTTATACTGTATAGCTGTGATGTCATGTCACAATAGGTATACACAGAATATGTGTGAATTGACACGCAATGCATCTCTGCAAACCTGGCACGTTTCCTTGAATTTTACAAATCCCTCTTTTCAAGCTTCACAACATGTTGTGGTGTTTTTATGCAGGATTATAATGTGTATAATGTAAGGAGACATGACAGTAATGGGATATTATGTTCTGTAGTATTTACAAAGGCTGTGTGAATGCCTACAATTTGCAACCTGATTACCCATTTTAGACATGTTTCGAGAAGGAATTATGATTTGCACTTTGTTTAAATTGTAACAATACTACTTCACAGGCATTAGGGATTATGCTGCATCTTTTAAATGTGTAGGGCTGGTTTCTCTGAGATTAACGTTGCAATATGCAGAAATTGCTCTGCCATTTCCTGATTGCAAAAAGTCTTATAGTTTGGCTAATTTCAGTTTATGTGAAAAAACAAGTAGAGAATCATTGTACCATCTAAACCGCTGTGACATATATTTTCAATAACCAACAATATTGTATTTTCAGCTGTTTGAAGCTGGTGTACAAAACTGAAAGTAAAACACAAAAAAACAAAACTTAAGAACGGGACGCATATATCTACTGCTTCTTAGACTTGGTTTCAAGGAGAATGACAGATCTATGACTCACATTTTTATGTGAATTTGGTCAGGTCGCACAAAAAGTTACATATTCCAGCTTTAAGACTACAGTGCCTTCAAAAAGTATTTACACCCCTTGACTTTTTCAAAGTTGGATTTAAATTGTTTTAATTGTAATTTGTAAACTATCTACACAAAATACTCTGTAAAATACTATGTAATGGAAGAAAAATGGTAACATTTGTAAAAAAAAACACTAATATATCTTGATAAGGTACAGTTGAAGTCGGAAGTTTACATACACCTTAGCCAAATACATTTCAACACAGTTTTTCACAATTCCTGACATTTAATCCTAGTAAAAACTCCCTGTCTTAGGTCAATTAGGATCACCACTTTATTTTAAGAATGTGAAATGGCAGAATAATAGTAGAGAGAATGATTTATTTAAGCTTTTATTTATTTCATCACATTCCCAGTGGGTCAGAAGTTTACATTCGCTCAATTAGTATTTGGTAGCATTGCCTTTAAATTGTTTAACTTGGGTCAAACGTTTCGGGTAGCCTTCCACAAGCTTCCCACAATAAGTTAGGTGAATTTTGGCCCATTCCTCCTGACAGAGCTGGTTTAACTGAGTCAGGTTTGTAGGCCTCCTTGCTCGCACATGCTTTTTCAGTTCTGCCCACACATTTTCTATAGGATTGAGGTCAGGGCTTTGTGATGGCCACTCCAATACCTTGACTTTGTTGTCCTTAAGCCATTTTGCCACAACTTTGGAAGTATGCTTGGGCTCATTGTCCATTTGGAAGACCCATTTGCGACCAAGCTTTAACTTCCTGACTGATGTCTTGAGATGATGCTTCAATATATCCACATAATTTTCCTTCCTCATGTTGCCATCTATTTTGTGAAGTGCACCAGTCCCTCCTGCAGCAAAGCATCCCCACAGCATGATGCTGCCACCCCCATGCTTCACGGTTGGGATGGTGTTCTTCGGCTTGCAAGCAACCCCCTTTTTCCTCCAAACATAACGATGGTCATTATGGCCAAACAGTTCTATTTTTGTTTCATCAGACCAGAGGACATTTCTCCAAAAAGTACGATCTTTGTCCCCATGTGCAGTTGCAAAACGTAGTCTGGCTTTTTTATGGCGGTTTTGGAGCAGTGGCTTCTTCCTTGCTGAGCGGCCTTTCAGGTTATGTAGATATAGGACTCGTTTTACTGTGGATATAGATACTTTTGTACCTGTTTCCTCCAGCATCTTCACAAGGTTCTTTGCTGCTGTTCTGGGATTGATTTGAACTTTTCACACCAAAGTACGTTCATCTCTAGGAGACAGAACGCGTCTTCTTCCTGAGCGGCATGACGGCTGCGTGGTCCCATGGTGTTTATACTTGCATACTATTGTTTGTACAGATGAATGTGGTACCCTCATGTGTTTGGAAATTGCTCTCAAGGATGAACCAGACTTGTGGAGGTCTACAATTTTTTTTCTGGGGTCTTGGCTGATTTCTTTAGATTTTCCCATGATGTCAAGCAAAGAGGCACTGAGTTTGAAGGTAGGCCTTGAAATACATCCACAGGTACACCTCCAATTGACTCAAATGATGTCAATTAGCCTATCAGAAGCTTCTAAAGCCATGACATCATTTTCTGGAATTGCACACGTAGTGAGTCCATGCAACTTATTATGTGACTTGTTAAGCACAATTTTACTTATTTGTGCTTGCATTAACAAAAGGGGTTGAATACTTATTGACTCAAGACATCAAATTTTCATTTAGAATTATACTGAAGAAAAATATAAACGCAACATGTAAAGTGTTGGTCCCATGTTTCATGAGCTGAAATAAAAGAAACCAGAAGTTTTCCATATGCACAAAAAAACATATTTTTCTCAAATGTGTACAAATTTGTTTACATCCCTGTTAGTTAGCATGACTCTTTTGCAAATATAATCCATCCACCTGACAGGTGTGGCATATCATGTAGCTGATTAAACAGTATGATCATTACACAGGTGCACCTTGTGCTGGGGACAATAAAAGGCCACTCTTAATTGTGCAGTTTTGCCACAGATGTCTCTTGTTGAGAGACCATGCAATTGGCATGCTGACTGCAGGAATGTCCACAAGAGTTGTTGCCAGAGAATTGAATGTTAATTTCTCTACCAATCGACTGAACGTCATTTCAGAGAATTTGGCAGTACAACTGGCCTCACAACCGCAGACCACGTGTAACCACGCCAGCCCAGGACCTCCACATCCAGCTTCTTCACCTGCGGGATCATCTGAGACCAGCCACCCGGACAGCTGATGAAACTGTGGGTTTGCACAACTGAAGAATTTCTGTACATGTTAGGCTATGGTTCAACCCAGCACTCAGAGAAACAAACACGACAAAGGGAGTGGAAGAAACAAAAATATTTAATAAAAGTTAAAATTGTCTTAGTCCAAAAACAACTGAAGTAAAGGAACAGAGTGGGCTAGTCGGCTCCGGAGGAAGGAGAGGCTGAGGCAGGCAGGCAGGCAGGCAGGCCGACAGGCAGGAAGGCAGGCAGGTTGGGAGGTATGTCCGAAACGCTCTGGTAAGAACAACGATCTGGCGCCGGTGGAGAGCCATGCCCCGGAATTAGTAGTGCAGGTTGATTAGAGAATAGGATGCAGCTGCGTAGGCAGGAATCACTGGAAACAACCCGCAGCTGCACAGGAGAGGCAGATCCTGAGCACGCCCCCTGATCCACTCCAGACACACCCACATAAAGGGGACAAACACACATACAGATACAACAGACACAGAGGGGACAAAACAAGGAGGAAGGGAAACAGAAAAGGGAGAGACAAGCTGCCCACATAACAGTACCCCCCCCTCAATGGTCGCCACCTGGCGACCCACCAGGCCTGTCAGGGTTGTCGTGATGGAAGTCCGTGATCAACTGAGGATCCAACACAAAACGCTTAGGGACCCAAGACCTCTCCTCTGGTCCATAACCTTCCCAATCGACTAGGTATTGGAGACCCCTACCCCCGCCTCCGAGAGTCCAGTAGCCTACTGACGGTGTAGGCCGGATGGTCGTCAATGAGACGAACAGGTGGAGGTGGAACAGCCGGCGGACACAAAAGGCTGGAGGACACAGGTTTCAGTTGGGAGACGTGGAAAGTAGGGTGTATCTTCATGGCTGAAGGCAACTTCAAACGAACCGCAGCGGGGTTAATGATGGACTCCACCACAAACGGACCCAGGTACCGAGGAGACAGCTTGCGTGATTTGGTACGAAGAGGTACGTTCTTAGACGACAGCCAAACCTCTTGACCAGGATGAAACACAGGTGCGGGAGTCCTGCTCCTATCCGCTGTCATCTTGTTCCTGTCGGTGGTCCGAAGCAACGCTTCCCAGCGTCGCACCACACTCTCTGGCAGCGGCGGAGGTTCTCCTGAACCGAAGGAACAGCCAATTCCTTCTCCTGAGCAGGAAACAGAGGGGGTTGATAACCCATGGTAACTTCGAAGGGTGAAAGACCAGTGGCAGAGGTGGTGAGGGAGTTGTGGGCGTACTCTATCCAAGGCAGATGTTTGGCCCAGGATGATGGATGTTGAGCAGCCACACAACGAAGGGTTGCTTCGAGGTCTTGATTGGCTCTTTCTGTTTGACCGTTGGTCTGGGGATGAAACCCTGAGGACAGACTAACGGAAGCACCCAAAGCAGAACAGAAAACCTTCCAAACACGGGAAGTAAACTGTGGGCCTCTATCAGATACGATGTCCACAGGTATTCCATGGGGACGGAATACATGTTGGACTAGGAGGTCCGCTGTCTCACTGGCAGACGGTAATTTTGGTAATGCTATATAGTGAACAGATTTAGAGAATCTGTCCACAATGGTAAGTATAGTATCATTACCTTCAGACTTGGGTAGGCCGGTGACAAAATCCATGGCTATGTGGGACCAGGGACGGCTGGGAACTGGGAGGGGTAGCAGCAGCCCCGAAGGGGACTGATGGGAGGCTTTGCCCCGAGCACAGGTTGAACAGGCTGCCACAAAAGCCCGAACGTCAGTTTCCATTGAAGGCCACCAAAAATGTCTCCTAAGCAGCGTCAACGTCGTCTCATCCCAGGGTGACCAGCAAACGGGAGGTGTGAATCCACTGCAACACCTGAGACCGGACCGTCTCGGGAACAAAGAGTAGGTTGGGAGGTCCATCACCCGGTCCCGGGTCCGTGGCAAGTGCAGTCTTCACAAGAGACTCGATCTCCCACTGAACAGCCGCCACGACGCATGAGGAAGGCAGGACTGCCTCAGGCTCGCTGGTCTCCGAAGGGTCAGCAAACTGGCGGGACAAAGCATCTGGTTTAACATTTCTTGACCCCGGTCTGTATGTAAGAATAAAGTTAAACCTACTAAAAAAACAGGGCCCATCTGGCTTGGCGTGAGTTGAGTCTCTTAGTGGCTTGGATGTAAGCCAAGTTCTTGTGGTCTGTCCAGACCACAAACGGCAGTTCAGCTCCATCCAGCCAGTGCCGCCATTCTTCCAGTGCTAGCTTGACCGCCAGCAGTTCTCGGTTTCCAACGTCGTAATTCCGTTCTGTGGGTGACAATTTTTGGAGAAAAAAGCACAGGGGTGAAGCTTTTGGTCAGTGGGGAGCGCTGGGAGAGGACGGCTCCCACACCTGAGTCCGACGCGTCCACCTCCACAACAAACTGCAGAGAGGTATTGGGGTGTATCAACACAGGGGAGGTGGAAAACAGTTCCTTCAAAACCCCTACCGCCTGCTCCGCCTCAGGGGACCACAGAAAAGGGACTTTTGGGGATGTGAGTCTAGTAAGGGGTGCCACCACTTTACTAAAACCCTTAATGAACCTACGGTAGAAGTTAGCAAAGCCCAAAAATCGTTGAAGTTGCTTACGGGTGGTGGGTATGGGCCATTCCGTCACTGCCCGGATCTTCTCGGGGTCCGCCTTCACCTGCCCGCTCTCAATGATGAAACCAAGGAACGATGTAGACTGTTTGTGGAACTCACATATTAGGCTTGGTGGGGGACTCAGGTGCAGAGACGGACACACGGACAACAGAGGGTGAATTAGGATGTCGTTTATTCAGCGTGAATTGGCAGAGAGAAACAGTTCAGGGTGGAATAGCTTCAGACCGGGGTAGGAGCTGAGTAGGGGGGGAGAGCCAGTAGTCCGGAGAGCTGGATGACGAGGATATCAGACAACAGATGAGCAGGTTGCGGCGTGGGAATGGCAGGTAGGCAGGCAGCAGGAACAGACGGGATCTGGTCGAAGGAGAGACAGGTTACAAAACGTGGCAGAAACAACTATAATGCTGAGATAGTAACAACTAGACTGAGATTGCTGTACGGGGCCAAGTTACCACAGGTAGTGTAGGAACGAACTGGCGCTGGAGAGGTGTCCAGCCCGGGTAGATAACTGCTGGCTGATTGTTGACAACGAGCTGCAGCTGGATGTAACTGATCTTGTGAGAGAATGGCCACGCCCCCTGACCTAGATCCTCTGGACTGCACAGCAGGGGGAGACAGACACAAACAACACACACAGGGAAAAAGGGAAAGGAAACCCAGCAGGAACAGGACCAACAGTGCCGGACCGTAACATCACACTTCTCTGCTTTGACATACAGCTTGTTTTCCAAGAGCCGTTGAAGGACTTGACGGACGTGTGACTCATGCTCCTCGGGTGACTTGGAAAAAACAAGAATATCATCCAGGTATACAAAGACAAAACGGTTCAAAAAATCCCTAAGAACATCGTTCACCATGGCTTGGAAAACAGCAGGGGCGTTTGAGAGCCCAAAGGGCATGACCAAATACTCAAAATGTCCCAGTGGAGTGTTGAAAGCGGTTTTCCACTCATCTCCCTTACGGATCCGGACAAGGTGATAAGCGTTCCTGAGGTCGAGCTTGGAGAAAACTGTGGCGCCATGCAGAGGTTCAAAAGCAGAGTTGATGAGTGGAAGGGGATACTTGTTTTTAACAGTTATGTTGTTTAAACCCCTGAAATCGATACAGGGGGTAACGACTTGTCCTTCTTTTCCACGAAAAAGAAACCTGCACCCAAAGGAGACGACGAGGGACGGATTATGCCCGAGACCAGAGAATCACCAATGTACTGCTCCATTGCCTCTCTTTCCGGTCGGGACAGATTGTATAAGCGACTAGAGGGCAAGGGAGCACCAGGAAGCAGTTCAATAGGGCAATCATAAGGCCTATGTGGTGGTAGAGACAGAGCCTTGTCCTTACTGAAAACCTCCGCTAAGTCATGGTATTCTTTGGGGACAGATGACAGATCAAGAGGAGCTGAGGGATGAGTTGGGTTACACTTAGTGGGGGGAACCGCTGACCTAAGGCACTCTGAATGGCAGTTAGTGCTCCAACTGAGAATGGTGTGACGTGTCCAATCAATTTGTGGGTTGTGAAGAGCCAACCAGGGGAAGCCAAGGATTAGGGAGGTAGCTGAGCCAGACATAACTCTTAGCTGAATGCTTTCACAATGATTGCCAGAAATCACTAGGGGAAACGGGGGTGGTTTGATGAGTTATCTCCGCGAGGAGGCGCCCATCAAGGGCTGTGACCCGAATGGGGGTAGGTAGTGGCTCCATGGGGATACGAGCTTGTGTAATGAACTGGTGGCTAATAAAGTTGTCTTCTGCACCTGAGTCTATGAGAGCTGAGAGTGGCAGGGAATGACTCTGGAAACGTAAGGTTACAGGTACTTGTAATCGGGGAATGATGGGTTCAGGATCTAACTCTGGGCTCGCAAGTAGACCCACCGTTACGAGCGAGCCTTGTCTTTTGGCCGCTTAGGGCATGTAGCCAGAATGTGTGTGGCGTCTCCACAGTACAGGCACTCACCCGCCTGGAGGCGCCGTTGCCGTTCTGCTGGAGGTAGTCGAGCTCGACCCACTTGCATAGGTTCCTCCTCTGTGCTCGGGATGGAATCAGGAATAAGAAGCTGCCGGCTCCGGGGAGGCGAGACTCGAGTGGTTGAAGGCTGGGGAACTCGTCCTCCTAGATGCGGCCGACCGCCTCTCTCCCGACGCCTCTCCGCAACCGGTTGTCTAGCTTAATGGACAGGGAAACGAGAGAATGTAAATCATGTGGCTCGTCACGAGCAGCCAGTTCATCCTTAATGGCTTCATTCAAACCGTTTAGAAATGCTCCTTGAAGTGCCACATTGTTCCACTTGGAGTCCGCTGCCAAAGTCCAGAACTCAATAGAGTACTCAGCCACACTGTTAGAACCCTGCCTCAAATTAAAAAGTATCTTGGAGGAATTACCCACATGGTCAGGATGGTCAAAAACAGTCTTCAATTTAGCAGAAAAATCAGCGAAAGTCAATCCAGTCAAAGTTTGATTTGAGCACACAGCCTCAGCCCAAACCAGAGCTCTCCCTCTTAACAGCCCCAGAACATAATGTACCTTAGAGGAATCAGTAGAAAATGACAGTGGTCTCTGCCGAAAAATCAAGTCACACTGAAGCAAAAAACCCCGGCACTTGTCCAATTCTCCATTGAACGGTTCAGGCGACGTGACAGGGGGTTCCCGATGGAACGAAGCCTGCATCATGTCCGAGGAACCAACTTGGGGTGCATCAAACTGGGGGTCAGAGAGAGATGGAGAACTGATAACAGACAATTTAGAGACTTGTGTAGTTAACTGAGTCACCTGGTTCAGCAGTTGATGATTATTTTCCAAAAGAGTCCGAATCAGTTGGTCATGCTGTCCTAGCAACGTTCCTTGAGCCTGGATAGCTTGTTGGAAGCTGTCTTCGTTTGCCCCGTGCTGTCTCTCTGTTGGGTCCATGGCCAGATCGTTCTGTTAGGCTATGGTTCAACCCAGCACTCAGAGAAACAAACACGACAAAGGGAGTGGAAGAAACAAAAATATTTAATAAAAGTTAAAATTGTCTTAGTCCAAAAACAACTGAAGTAAAGGAACAGAGTGGGCTAGTCGGCTCCGGAGGAAGGAGAGGCTGAGGCAGGCGGGCAGGCAGGCAGGCAGGCAGGCCGACAGGCAGGAAGGCAGGCAGGTTGGGAGGTATGTCCGAAACGCTCTGGTAAGAACAACGATCTGGCGCCGGTGGAGAGCCATGCCCCGGAATTAGTAGTGCAGGTTGATTAGAGAATAGGATGCAGCTGCGTAGGCAGGAATCACTGGAAACAACCCGCAGCTGCACAGGAGAGGGCAGATCCTGAGCACGCCCCTGATCCACTCCAGACACACCCACATAAAGGGGACAAACACACATACAGATACAACAGACACAGAGGGGACAAAACAAGGAGGAAGGGAAACAGAAAAGGGAGAGACAAGCTGCCCACATAACAGTACAAGCTGTCAAAAACCGTCTCAGGGAAGCTCATCTGCGTGCTCATCGTCCTCACCAAGGTCTTGACCTGACTGTAGTTCGGCATCGTAACCGACTTCTGTGGGCAAATGCTAACCTACACTGGCCACTGGCACGTTGGAGAACTGTGGTCTTCACAGATTAATCCTGTCAAGAAGGCAGACAGCGTAGCGTGTATGGCATTGTGTGGGCGAGCGGTTTGCTGATGTCAACGTTGTGAACAGAGTGCCCCATGGTGGCGGTGTGGTTATGGTATAGGAGGTGAACACAATTGCATTTTATCGATGCCAATTTGAAGAAACAGAAACCGTAACAAGATTCTGAGGCCCATTCTTGTGCTATTCATCCGCCGCCATCACCTCATGTTTCAGCATGATAATACACAGCCCCATGTAGCAAAGATCTGTACAAAATTCCTGGAAGCTGAACATTTCCCAGTTCTTCCATGGTCTCCATACTCACCAGACATGTCACCCATTGAGCATGTTTGGGATGCACTGAATCGATGTGTACAACAGCGTGTTCTAGTTCCCGCCAATGTCCAGCAACTTCACACAGTCATTGAAGATTGTTTTGATCACGCGGACTGGGATATATTCCGGGTAGCCTCTGAGAATAACGTAAACGAATACATGGATATGGTGACAGAGTTCATCAGGAAGTGTATAGGAGATGTTGTACCCACTGTGACTTTTAAAACCTACCCAAACTAGAAACCGTGGATAGATGGCAGCATTCGCACAAAACTGAAAGCGCGAACCACCGCAAATGGTGTCGTCTGCGGAGAGGTGGATCTGAGAGTCACCAGCAGCAAGAGCGACATCATTGATATACACAGAGAAAAGAGTTGGCCCGAGAATTGAACCCTGTGGCACCCCCATAGAGACTGTCATAGGTCCAGACAACAGGCCCTCTGATTTGACACATTGAACTCTATCTGAGAAGTAGTTGGTGAACCAGGCGAGGCAGTCATTTGAGAAACCAAGGCTATTTAGTCTGCCAATAAGAATGCGGTGGTTGACAGAGTCGAAAGCCTTGGCCAGGTCGATGAAGACGGCTGCACAGTACTGTCTATTATCGATTGCAGTTATAATATCATTTAGGACCTTGAGCGTGGCTGAGGTGCACCCATGACCAGCTCGGAAACCGGATTGCATAAGTGGAGAAGGTACGGTGGGATTCTAAATGGTCGGTGATCTGTTTGTTAACTTGGCATTCAAAAACTTTCGAAAGGCAGGGCAGGATGGATATAGGTCTCTAACAGTTTGGATTTAGAGTGTCACCCCCTTTGAAGAGGGGGATGACCACGACAGCTTTCCAATCTCTGGGGATCACAGACGTTACGAATGAGAGGTTGAACAGGCTAGTAATAAGGGTTGCGACAATTTCGGCTGCTAATTTTAGAAAGAAAGGGTCCAGATTGTCTAGCCCAGATGATTTGTTGGGGTCCAGATTTTGCAGCTCTTTCAGAACATCAGCTGTCTGAATATGTGTGAAGGAGAAGCTGGGGGGGCATGGGCAAGTTGCAGTGAAGGGTGCAGAGTTGGTGGACGGGGTAGTGGTAGCCAGGTGGAAAGCATGGCCAGCCGTAGCAAAACGCTTGTTGAAATTCTCGACTATTGTAGATTTATCGGTTATCAGTGTTTCCTAGCCTCAGTACAGTGGGCAGCTGGGAGGAGGTGCTCTTATTCTCTATGGATTTTACAGTGTGTCCCAAAGCTTTTTGGAGTTAGTGCTACAGGATGCACATTTCTGTTTGAAAAAGCTAGCCTTTGCTTTCCTAACTGCTTGTGTATATTGGTTCCTAACTGCCCTGAAAAGTTGCATATCGCGGGGGCTATTCGATGCTAATGCAGTATGCCACAGGATGTTTTTGTACTGGTCAAGGGCAGTCAAGTGTGAGGAGAAGCAGGGCCTATATCTGTTCTTAGTTCTGAATTTTTTGAATGGGGCATGCTTATTTAAGGTTGTGAGGTAAGCACTTTTAAAGAACAACCAGACATCCTCTACTGACGGAATGAGATTGATATCCATCCAAGATACCTGGGCCAGGTCAATTAGGAAGGCCTGCTCGCTAAAGTGTTTTAGGGAGCGTTTGACAGTGATGATGGGTGGTCGTTTGACAGCGGACCCGTTACGGACACAGGCAATAAGGCAGTGATCGCTGAGATCCTGGTTGAAGACAGCGGAGGTGTATTTAGAGGGTAAGTTAGTCAGGATGATATCTATGAGGGTGCCCATGTTTACGGATTTAGGGTTGTACCTGGTAGGTTCCTTGATAATTTGTGTGAGATTGAGGGCATCTAAATTGGATTGTAGGATGGCCGGGGTGTTAAGCATATCCCAGTTTAGGTCACCAAGCAGTACGAACTCTGAGGATAGATGGGGGGCAATCAATTCACATACGGTGTCCAGGGCACAGCTGGGGGCTGAGAGGGGTCTGTAGCAAGCGGCGACAGTGAGAGACTTATTTCTGGAAAGGTGGATTTTTAGAAGTAGGAGCTCAAACTGTTTGGGCACAGATCTGGATAGTATGATAGAGCTCTGCATCTCTACAGTAGATTGCAACTCCACCCCCTTTGGCAGTTCTATCTAGATGGAAAATGTTGTAGTTAGGGATGGACATTTCTGAGTTTTTGGTGGCCTTCCTAAAACCAGGATTCAGACACTGCTAGAACATCAGGGTTGGCGGAGTGTGCTAACGCAGTGAATAACTCAAACTTAGGAAGGAGGCTTCTGATGTTAACATGCAAAAATCCAAGGCTTTTACGGCTATAGAAGTCAACAAATGATAGCGCCTGGAGAGTAGGAGTGATACTGGGGGCTGCAGGGCCTGGGTTAACCTCTATATCATCAAAGGAACAGAGGAGGAGTAGAATAAGGATACAGCTAAAGGCTTTAAGAACTGGTCTTCTAGTGCGTTGGGTACAGAGAATAAAAGGGGCAGATTTCCTGGCATTGTAGAATAGATTCATGGCATTATGTACAGACAAGGATATGGAAGGATATGAGTACAGTGGAGGTAAACCTAAGCGTTGGGAAACAATGAAAGAGATAGCTTCACTGGAGGCACCGATTGAGCCGGTCTCTGCATGTATGGGGGGTGGAACAAAGGAGCGATTTGAGGCAGTTTGAGAGGGATCTACAGTGAAATAGTATAATAAGAACTAACTGGAACAGCAATAGGCAAGGCATATTGACATGGGAGAGAGGCATAAAGCAATCACAGGTGTTGTTCGAGAGAGCTAAGACAACAACTGTTAATGGCGATGAAAGTTTGGGCTGAGGCTAAACAGATAAAACAGGACAGGGTACCGTGTAAAGGAACAGTCCAGCAGGCATCAGCTGTGCAGCTGAGTGATCATAAGGTCCAATGAACAGCAATGTGAGTCCGAGAGCAGTTCGAATTGGTGCTACAGCACAGGCGATCAGGAAGCATGGCTGTTGAATTGCATGTGCTAGCGGGCCGGGGCTAGCAGATGGATCTTCGTGGTCGTCGCAACGGGAAGCCTGTTGAAACCACAAACGATTATGTCAGCAGACCAGTCGTGATGGATTGGCGGGGCTCCGTGTCGACACTAGGAGGTCCCGTCCAGTTGACAGAGAGGTAGATAGCCGGGAGATGGGCCTGACTCGAGGCTAGCTCAAGGCTGATTAGCCAACCACAACATCCATTCGGTTGCAGCTAGCTAGTTGCGATGATCCGGTGTTAAAGGTTCAGTGATTCCGGCAGAAAATCCGATATGTTCTGGGTCGATAACGCACTGTGCAGACTGGCCGATAATAGTCCAGGCTAGAGCTGGCTGGTCGGTAGTGCAGGCCACGGACAATGGTGAAAAAACCTGCTAACGGTGGCTAATAGCAAGTAGCTAGTTAGCTGGCTACTCCCGTCCAGTAGACAGAGAGGTAGATAGCCGGGATATGGGCCTGGCTCGAGGCTAGCTCATGGCTAACTGGTGCTTGCTTCGGGGGCAGTGGTGATTAGCCAACAGCAACATCCATTCGGTTGCGGCTAGCTGGTTGCGATCCGGTGTTAAGGTCCAGTGATTCAGTTATTCCGGCAGAATATCCGATGTTCTGGGTGAAAACCGCTAATGGTGGCTAATAGCAAGTAGCTAGTTAGCTGGCTAGCTAGTTTCAACTGGAAATTCTAGATAAAAGGTAAGTAAATAATAGAATCCATTCCACATTGAGTGAGGCGGGTTGCAGGAAAGTATATTTAGTAGAAGGATGAAAAGTGTGATAGGGGAAATATATACAACAAAAGACAAAAAAAGAAAAAACAGGCTATTTACATGGACACACAACAGAGCACACGACCGCACTGCTACGCCATCTTGGGGAATGTCATTGAAGACACTTGCCAGCTGGTCAGCGCATGCTCTGAGTCCTCCGTCTGGTAATCCGTCTGGCCCTGTGGCCTGACGAATGTTAACCTGTTTAAAGGTCTTACTCACATTGGCTACGGAGAGTGTGATCACACAGTCATCCGGAACAACTGATGCTCATGGTTCAGTGTTGCTTTCCTCAAGGCGAGCATACAAGGCATTTAGCTCGTCTGGTAAGCTCGCATTACTGGGCAGCTCACGGCTGGGTTTCCCTTTGTAATCCGTGATAGTTTGCAAGCCCTGCTACATCCCACGAGGGTCCGAGCCAGTGTAGTAGGATTTCATTTTAGTCCTCCTGTATTGATGCTTTGCCTGTTTGATGGTTCGTCAGAGGGTGTAGCAGAATTTCTTATAAACGCCCAGATTAGTGTCCGACTCCTTGAAATCGGCAGCTCTAGCCTTTAGCTCAGTGCGCATGTTGACAATAATCCATGGCTTCTGGTTGGGATATGTACATATGGTCACTGTGGGGACAACGTCGTCGATGCACTTATTAATGAAGCCGGCGACTGATGTGGTAAACTCCTCAATGCCATTGAATGAATCCCGGAACATATTCCAGTCTGCCCTAGCGAAACAGTCCTATAGCTTAGCATCCGCTTCATTGGACCACTTCCATATTGAGCGCATCACTGGTACTTCCTGTTTGAGTTTTCGATTTTAAGCAGGAATCAGGAGGATAAAGTTATGGTCAGATTTGCCAAATGGAGGGGAGCGCTTTGTATGCATTTCTGTGTGGAGTGAAGGTGATCTAGAGTTTGTTCGCCTCTAGTTGCACACGTGTCATGCTGGTAGAAATTAGGTAAGACGGATTTCAGTTTTTCTGCATTAAAATCACCAGCCACTAGGAACACCACCTCTGGATGAGCATTTTCTTGTTTGCTTATGACCCTATTCAGCTCGTTGAGTGCGGCCTTAATGCCAGCATCAGTTTGAGGTGGTAAATAGACAGCTACGAAAAACTCTCTTGGTAAATAGTATGGTCTACAGTGTATCATTAGGTATTCTAACTCAGGCGAGCAGAACCTTGAAACTTCCTTAATATTAGAGATTGCGCACCAGCTGTTGTTAACAAAGAGCCACACACCTTATCCCTTGAGCTTACCCAACGCTGCCGTTCTGTCCTGCCGATACATAGAAAACCAAGCTAGATGTATATTATCCTTGTTCTTGTTCAGCCATGACTCTGTGAAAGATAAGATATTACAGTTCTTCAGGTTGCGTTGATAGGATAGTCTCTAACGGAGCTCGTACAGTTTGTTCTCCGGTGATTGTACGTTTGCCAATAGAATGGAGGGTAGAGGCAGTTTATGTAAGACGCCTTTTCCTTTTCCGTGTCTCGGGAATTAGGTCCTGGTGAGCAGTATGTCCTGCGCCTTCGACTCGTTGAAGTAGAAATCTTCATCCAAATCAAAGTTAGTGATCACTGTTCTGATATCCAGAAGTTATTTCTGGTCATAGGAAACCATGGCAGAAACATTATGTACAAATAAGGTTAAGATCAGCACAAAAAAAGACAAAATAGCAGAATTGGTCAGGAGCTCTTAAAACCTCCTTAAGCTGACAGTCCTTGAAATCGGCCACTAGAATTACAAAAAAATATATGTATATGTTTACATGACTTATTGATTTCCTGTCAGAAGACAGCAATCCAGACCTTCCTTGGACCATGTAAAGGTCCTCTGTCGAATAAACTTGTATTTACCTCCCTCTGGTGGTCGGCTTCATCACTACACCAATTTATAACACTTCCCCGCAACGTTACGTCAAAGGGGCGGTCCATAGAAAAACATTTATCCAGCTCGACTGCTTCATGGCACAGACATGGCAAAGCAATCGCTGAATTTGTCTCGAGCAGGCGGATCTGAATACATAACTTGCATAGCTCTACGATAAAGAATGTGACCTACACACTTCCTAAAATAAGTAAAATTAAGTCGGAGGCAGACACATTGCATATGCTCAGAACGACAAAATCAATCATTTTACATAGCCCTTCTCCTCTTGTCTATAGGAGGGATGCACGCTGTTCAAATGGCCCAAATGTTGATTTAGACATTCACAAATTTAAACGTTTTTGACTATCACTAATGTCATGATATGTCTATTAAAGTAATAAAGAAGGCGAAATATTTTGGGTAAATGTTAGGTAGATGTTCCTAAGACGGATTATAACTTAATATGGACATATTATAAAGTATGAAAAGGCTTATTAATTCATATATTTTTTAAATCATATTTGTATATGTTTTATTATACTTTTATTGTGTACTAGATCATATGGGTTGAAAAGTGTTTTTTTCTCAGACTTAAATAAACAATTCCAGGTGAATGCCAAAGGTCATAGCTTTCTAGGGGTGGAGGGAAACATTACTACATTAATAGAATATTGCTCCCTTGCTAGATTGATGACTAAAGCCATAGCGAAACAGTGCAGTACCATCCGAATATTTTTTAAGAAGGATTTTACAGAGGGTTAAGGGTTTGAGTATTTCCATACCAAAAATGTATTTGAGCACATACTGCATATGATAGTTGAAATGTAAAATTATAATGTGGGGAGGTCAAAATAATGAAAAACGATCCATCAAATCTGTTCATTTTAAAAAGTTGATTAATTATCCTTGCCATTATCATTCACCTGATGATAAGACAAGATGAGAATATGTTTTTGTTGCTAACATATGATTAGGGTCCCTGTGTCGCCGGCTTGCCTGTGTGGAGGTCCCTGGGCAAGAAAAGTTTGAATACCCCTGAACTAGTGGGCAGAGAAAGGTAGCCTTATTTTTGGGTCACAGCTTTCATTCATTGTCTCCCTCCCCTGAAACTCTCAGAGTTGGCTAGTGACTCTATGAATTTGTTACGATCTCAGCTTTCATCTCCTATAAAGTTGTCCGTCTGTGATGAACACAAAGTAGTTTTGTTTCACATCTACAAATATTATTGTTTGTTTTATTACATTTGATATAAAACCATTTGTGTTTGTCGTAGAACGATGGGAGTTGCTATCGTTGCGGAAGGTTCTTAGCTTCCCAACGCTATGCAGCCTATGAGGGTCCGACATGTCCTTCTGCCACAAATTGACCGACAGGCCGACCAGCGAATTAAAGTTAAGGCGGGACTTCCCAGCATCCAATGGCTGTGGATATGTAACCCGATACCCCAGAGTCTTGTAAGGCACACTCAAATCAAGCTGGGAAGCATGGCTCAGCCCAAACTGTTCCGATTGCGAATTGGCTTAACAGAGGCTGATTTATAAGCAGATTACCTTGATAAAGAAAAGTATATAACGAAAGTCCCCAAATTCAGGGTATTTGCGCTTAAACAGATAAACCTCTATACATACAGTACATATAGGATGCCATTAAATATCAAACACCACTGTTCGCCCCAGCGCCTTTGTTTTTGTTTTGTTGATAAAACAAAGGAGAGAAACATCCGGCAGCGTGGTCAAAATATACATCTTCTGCTGTACTATTGCATGTGCAATTACTCAGTGGGAAAAAAACAGTGTTTGTTATTTGCAGTGACTTCTTTGTTGTTGTAATATCCCAAACGGACGTGGCAGTTTTTCACCAATTAAGGATTCTGGCTTTAAAGAAAATTGTCAACCTGACAATTATCGCTGTTATTACACTAGATTTGCAGTTCATTAGTTAGTTCAATCCTTTGAATGAGCAAAAGAGCATCAAGGTCTGATCATAAAGTATTTGATCCCCTGCTGATTTTGTACGTTTGCCCACTGACAAAGACATGATCAGTCTATAATTTTAATGGTAGGTTTATTTGAACGGTGAGAGACAGAATAACAACAACAAAATCCAGAAAAACGCATGTCAAAAATGTTATAAATTGATTTGCATTTTAATGAGGGAAAGAAGTATTTGACCCCCTCTCAATTAGAAAGATTTCTGGCTCCCAGATGTCTTTTATACAGGTAATGAGCCGGCCCTCACACCCAGTACGATGTTGTTGTTGTCAAAGTGTGCATTGAATGCTTTGAGTTGGTCTGGTAGAGAAGCATCGTTGGGCGGATCACGATTGGGTCTTCCTTTTTAATAGACTGTAGCCCCTGCCACATGCGGTGGGTGGCGGAGCCTGTGTAGTATGATTCCACCTTATTCCTATATTGTCCTTTTGCTCCTTTGATGACTCTGCGGAGGTCATAGCGGGACTTCTTGTACTTATTCCTGTCTTTGGTCGTAGCATCAGGGTTGTCTGCGATAGCTCTGTGTGCAATAGCCCTGCTCTTTAGTCTATTGCCAACCTCTTTGTTAATCCAGGATTTTGATTGGAGAAGCAGCGAACCTTCACCGTGGGTACAATGTCGCCGATGCATTTTCTAATGATGTGGTTAGCTCGTCAATGTTATCAGCAGAGTCTCGAAACATATTCCAATCAGCGTTAGCAAAGCATTCATGAAGCATAATCTCTGATTCTGGTGACCATTTCTTAATGGAGTGAATCGCGGGTACTACCTGTTTCAGCTTCTGCTTGTTAACAGGAAGCAAGGAGTCATGATCTGATTTGCCGAATGGCGGACGAGGGAGGGCCTTGTATGCTTGCTTGTAGGTAGAATAGCAGTGGCCTAGGACTTTTTCGCCCCTAGTGGCGTTGGAGACGTGTTGATGGAAGTTGGGCATCTAATTAAAATCACCAGCAACCAGAAAGGCAGACTCTGGGTGTAGGGGTTCTTTGTTTATAGCCTTGTACAGTTCGTTAAGCTCCAGTTTATTATTTTTAGTGTCCAGAGGTGGAATGTATACAGCAGTCACGATAACAGCTGAAAACTTCCTCGGGAGGTAGAAGGTTCGGCATTTGACCATAAGGTATTCCAAGACGGGTGAACAGTGGGTCGACACTTCCACCGCGCTGGAATTAGCACACCAGTTGGAGTTGATGAAGAGGCAAACCCCTCCCCCCTCGATTTCCCTGACTCCACTGTCCTGTCTGCCCGGTGAATGGCGAATCCATCGAGTTGGATAGCCGTGGGGGGTATCTTGTCTGAGAGCCATGTTTCTGAAAAGCAAAGAATATTGCAATTCCGAGTCCCGTTGGTAGCAAATCCGCGATCGGAGGTCATCCATCTTATTATCAATTGACTGTAAATCCGCCAGTAGAATGGAGGGAAGAGGTGGCCGGTTTTCCCTTCGCCTTAATCTCACCAAGATCCCCCCTCTTTTACCTCTGTAACACTGGCGTTTCATCTTCGGTAGCCCGAAAATTGGGTTGGAATTACAGAGAAAGCCCAGGGCAGATGAGTCGAAGTAGAAGCCGGAATTGGGGTAAGTAACTTCCGATCTGATGTTCAAGAGTTATTTTCGGTTGTAAGAAATAATAGCGGATACATTACGTGAAAGTAGACAAAAAATAAACAATACAATTATCACAAAATAGCAAAGTTGGGTCGGAGCTTGTAAAACGGCGGGCCATCCAGTACGGCTCCACCTCCTCATATTGATGATGTACTTGTACTGATAAAGTGATACACGCATCGGCACACTGCTTCGAAGTTAGCTGCTTAGCGATCACACCGACAGCGTCATTGCGCAAAACGGTACAGCATCATCTGGATATGTGTGCAACAAAAGTTCAACATTCACCTTCTACTACCATTTCTGTCAAGCCGTGTACACATACAATTTGATGCACACGTTCGATAAACTCAAAGTATGCACCACACAGAACGCACTGCAAAATGCCTCTGCAACACAATGCTGCAAGGCAAATGCAGCGTTCCAATGGAAATGAATGTACCTCTGGTGTACCAAAACGCAATGACGCTGTCGGTGTGATCGAGGCGTAAGGTATGAACTGGGGTACAATTATGTACCTAGAACTATTGGTAGAGCTCAATTGGTAGAGCATGGCGCTTGTAACGCCAGGGTAGTGGGTTCGATCCCCGGGACCACCAATACGTAAAAAATTTATGCACACATGACTGTAAGTCGCTTTGGATAAAAGCGTCTGCTAAATGGTATATTCTTAATTAAAGTACCCCTTTAAGAACAAAACTAAGGAGCGAGATCAGGGTTCCCCAACTGGCGACCCGCGGGCCAAATTGGGAAGTTTTATTTGCCCCCCCAAGTTTTCAAAAAATAATAAAAAAAAAAAAAGTCATTTTTTGTTTCGTTGCATTTTCATTGTTGGACATAAAAGACTGTAAAACACCAGGAAATCAGCTCCAAGTGATTTTTATTTTGGAAATCTGTTCCCAACTATTCCCATGCATAGTAGAGAGACATATATGATCGTATACAAATAATATTAATTAATAATAATTGATTGGATTTACATAGCACTTTTCTACAAACTGAGGTACTGAAAGCGCGTTACATAGTAGGGGGAAACTCACCTCATCCACCATCAATGTGTAGCACACACCTCAGTAACGCACGGCAACCATTTTTGTGCCAGAACTCTCACCACACATCAGCTATTAGTTGGAAAGGTGAGGAGTGACATATGCCAATTAGGAATGAGGGGGATGATTAGGTGGCCATGATGGAATTGAGCCATGACACCGGCAACAGAGGTGTTGGAGGTGGAATTGCGTTGGAGACGTCAAATCAGTGAGCAGCTACTTTTGCATCATTGTCACGAAGTCACACCCACTCCACTCATGTTAGAAGGTCAGCACGAGAAAGTTTAGGCTATATAGAAATAATTTCGCTCAACTTGAAAAATCTTTAAACAAAACAATGAGGATTTCAATCATCCTAATCGAGGTGTAGATTACATCTCACATTCTAGTGTTCAACTTGTAAACAAGGCTCCATGGGATTGCTGTTAATGTGACTCCGTACAGCCAATAGCAATGTCCACTTTACATATAATGCCGGGAGCCACTTGTGGATTTGACCAGGGACGGCTTGTTCAATAGGGCGATATGGGCGACGCACTGCCAAACGGGAAAAGGAAGGGATTTTTTTTCTAATCAATTATAAAAAAATAAAAAATAAAAAAAATTATATTTTTTTTTTATAAATTTATAAAAAATTATATCACGGCAACAGCAGTTATCAGTGTTCACGTCTGATCTGCCAGCCACTAAATGTCAAATCAGGCTAAAGTCGTGCTTCAAATGGCCCGCCCGTTTTTGGGCGATTTCAGTCAGGTTGAAAATCGCCCAGAAGTCTCTCATAGCCTGTCATGTAAAATCTATTTTTTTCACATTTCAAAGCTTTCAATACATTCTCTATGGGTGTCTGTGTGCATGCACTTACGCGCTTTCGTCATACGTGACGTAACGTTGAACGTAACTAAGACAATGGCGGCTATCAGCGTCTATGTTGCGACCTGCAGTGTGGCGTTATTTTATGTTTTTAATTTGTAGACTTAGTTTACAAACATTCTGCAAACATTCTGCTTTGGACTGATCTTCGGTTTTGGACTGATCTTGTTGATCGTGTACATACCCGCTTCTGAACGGACTAAATAATGAAAACGCTGCTGGCAGAGAGGTGGAGCCGGCCACCTTCACCCTGGTCAGAGCGGACCGCGATCCTGGTAAGAGAGCGACTGTACCCCGACATTGAACTGCTTTCTGTGTCATTGAACCTTACTATTGTTGATAAAACAAGTTTACTGGAGAACGGAGAAAAAGTAGAGACTTTTGGACAAGGTGGATAATTGTATAATATAAGGCAGTTTATTCAGAGGTAAAGATATCTGCAATCGCGTTCACGGACCCGTTCGTCAAACTCTTAGGGAGCTATAAATCAAGCCCCATTACTTACCATATCAGATAAGAGAAATTGCTGCAGCTACATATATTTTACATCCTGGCCCTACATAGTTCACTATTTGCATCACTTACCAAAATATTACATGTGGTCATATATGCTTGGAAAGTGGAGATGCCATAGAACGTCAAAAAAGTAAACATTGCTGGAGACACATTGCGTTTGCTAGCGAAGAGATTTGTTGTGGCAAATGAACTTGGGCTGGGAATTGCCAGGAACCTCACGATAAGATATATGCATCAGCATTGCGAGTCTCATGATTCTATACGTATTGCGATTCGATACTGTGATTTTATTGCGCACCATATGTCTGTTGCAGAGGGATCAGAAAGCCATGAGAACGAGTTTTGATCAGTCATGGAAATAAAAGTGCTGAAAACAAATTGGCTCCCAATGTGAAAAGATTGAGAACAAGCTATGAAGGAACAATAATGGTGTTTTGGTGCAGGTACAGCCAACTAGCGCTAAAATATTGCGATATTGTCAATACAGTATATCGTAAAGTATCACTATGTAACTCGATTTCTTTCACCCCAATCCCTCAAATTAACGGTAAATAACTGAATTGTTTGCCCCACATTTAGCTAAGATGATTAGCTAGCCAGCTAAAATGTTTTATTTAGTTAGCAGTCGCATCTACAATAGTTTACTGTCAATAACATGTCTCCAAAAATGACGTGGTGTCTCCAATTGTGTTGACATTTTACAATTGCAATGCGCATCCATGAGTATCCACTTTCTGTAGCTCAGTGGTAGAGCATGGTGCTTGTAACGCCAAGGTAGTGGGTTCGATCCCGGGACCACCCATACACAAAAATGTATGCACGCATGACTGTAAGTCGCTTTGGATAAAAGCGTCTGCTAAATGGCATATTATTATTATTATTTCTGAAGAGAGCCCGAAACATTGTGTGCAGACATTTTATGCAATAAATGAAGTAGGTTCAATCTAGTAGTTCTGATCTTCTGATTGGTCCTGATGAGTTGGGCGAGGTCCCCTCCAGGCTACTGTCACTGTTGCATTGGCTCTGAGTCGGGTTCTCTGTCTTCAAATGTTCAGCCTAAGAGAGGGGATTTTTGTGTGTGTGTGTGTGTGTGTGTGTGTGTTTAACAGTGATGATGTGTGTGTGTGTGTGTGTTTAACAGTGATGATGTGTGTGTGTGTGTGTGTTTGTGTGTGTGTGTCCTCAGAGCAAGAACTCGTGAGTTGGAAGAACTGAGAGGCCTATGGCGTGGGTGTTGTCTTTGGCCACCTGCTGACAAGGCTGACAAGATAGGACCCTTTTGTCCATTGTTATTGGATAGGAACATAACTTATAACCAGCTCCTGACCTAAATAGATCTTAGCACAACATTTTACTCAACATATCATATTCCATATTCACTATAACAAATATATTTACTACGACATTAGCAAGAACCGCCACATCCTCAGCCGGCTAATCCAGTGTGTGAAGTTTTGCGGAGTGTTTGAGTTAGCTTTGCGAGGCAAAGATGAAACTGAGGGCTCCACCAACCCTGGTAAGCCAACACTTTTGAGATCAGTCAATAA
This sequence comes from Coregonus clupeaformis, assembly GCF_020615455.1. NCBI lineage: Eukaryota > Metazoa > Chordata > Actinopteri > Salmoniformes > Salmonidae > Coregonus > Coregonus clupeaformis. The sequence goes on from NC_059222.1 coordinate 4,342,924, forward strand.
ATGCTTCTGGTATTGACTTATATGCTGCCCCTGTCTTCATGTTGTTGCTGGACATATCTTTTTTTAAATGTGTGTAGGTCACCTAAATCATCAGAAAAATTGCCCCTCCTGAGAATTTTTTCAGGAGCCGCCACTGGATTTGACAGCTCTCATTCAGTTCCACTTCCGACACCTCCGACAAAACAACTGCTATGCGGATGTCGGCTAAAGTGGATCTGATTGAATAGAGCTCTTAACCTTTATTCCTAAGAGTGTATTTATCAACATTCTTCACCCTTTTGTACATTTTTACCAAAACACATTTTTTTCACAGTCCAGAGTATCCATACTGTTGATGTACTATACATCAAATGTTTGCATTATTCTGATAATCTTTATATCAAAGCCTCCTCAGGGAACAAATAATGATTTCCCATTCAACAAATGATTACTGAGTTGATGCAGACCGGTTTGTTCATGTATCTGTGTATCTCTCCTTACTGCAGTTGATGTCAACATTGTTGATGATTAACAAGAAGGAGTGGAGAGAGACTGCAGTGTCTACTTAGCTCCTCTCCATTAACCTATTGACTCTGACCCGCCGTGTTGTGACACCTGCTACTGAATATTATTCATATCAACATAGCACCGCAAGCTCCCGAGTAGCCTTGTCAGTGTGTATGGAAGCTGCATGTATGATGCATGTATGATGAAAATAGGCCACGATCATAGGGCCAAGATATTTGGCATAACATAAAAAAATCCTTACTGTTTATACAATAAGCCAAATCAAGTAATAATCCAGGTTAAATTACTCCTGGCAGAAATACAGAAGCATAGCATTGCAGTCTTTTTTGCTCATTTTGGACACCTCTCTCTCTTTCTCTCTCTGTCATCTTTCTTTCTTGATAAAGAAATGTTGTTGTTTTTTGCTGTGGTTCTGAAGTTGATATGTTACCCAAAGCAAAACGGTCTCTCTGTGACAACCAGTAACATCTCTCTTTCTCTCTCTCCTTTTCACAGTGGCCCCCACATTCCCTAATCTGCGTTCGGATGTCTTCAAGTCATGCATCGACGACAAGGACCTGGCCTTCTGCCTCAACGAGGGCGAGTGCTCCATCATTGAGACAGTAGCAGGAGTGCACAGGCACTGCAGGTGAGTCTGTGTGTGTTTGTGTGTGTTTGTGTGGTTGCGCGTGTGGGGGTTGTGTGATGTGTCTATGTTTGTGTGTTACTGTTGTAGAAAAATCTGCTCTTGTAGTTGAGAAAACTGTTACGTATTCACCCAGGTTTTATTCAATAGTGACCTGTGCAGAGGAGACCTTTTCTGGACGCAGCCAGCATTGGACTCTCTTAGACACAAATACATTTTAGCTTATGTAGGCAAGGAACATCTGGTTTAGATCAGTATTCTCTTTTCTTGGCAAGCTTATCTATTATATAAGACATATATATACTGTAGGTATCCACATGTCGGATTGTCACGTTTCATACTCCCCTACCTCAAATCCAAATTTGTCCGGTTCTAGTTCATCTTGGATAATAGCTTTAAAGCACACAGTACAGTTGTCTAACACAAATGTCATTAAGCTTAATTTTTCCTTCACAATTCCCCCTTTTGTGCTATGGAGACTTCCATAAGAACAACTATACCAGCAATCAATCAAAGGGAAACGTTATCTTCTCTGTGTCTAATCAGAGAGGCTTCAAAATCTTGCGTTAATTAACACAATTAACAAGGACCTTTGCAAATGTGACAGTCACTTCTTTGACAAAGGGCACAATCATATGGGCCTACATGGTGGTAATGACCATTCTTTGTCTTGGAAAAACTCTTGCTACACCATAAGCATTTATGTCCTCTATACGAACATCGGAACAGACAGGGAAATATCACTTCTGGTAGTTCATGGTTAGGAGAGGAGGAGGAGTAAGGCATTAAAGCTAACGCTTTGACATACATATCATTATTGTCAGATTCATATGGGTCGGGATCATTTCTATGACAATAAGCATAGTCATCTCCTGTTGGACAGTCATCTTCAGCCGACAGTAGGACAGTTCATTACGTCATTATATTGGTAGTTAACTGTTTTGTACAGATACTACACAGACTCTTAATGCATCATATTATTTCAACAATAGAAACTAACAACATGAGGGCATAGAAAACATATTGTACAATAGTCGCTCTCCAAGACCCGAACATGTCTGACAACCAAGTCAGGGTTCCCATGTTCCTTATGGATCAGATCAGCCAAATTTTCAACATGTTCTGATTCATCAGGTATGTATGTGCAGCACTCAGTTCGAATGACAGCATACAGTGCATTTGGAAACTATTCAGACCCCTTGACTTTTTCCACATTTTGTTACGTTACAACCTTATTCTAAAATGGATGAAATTATTTTTTTCCCTCATCAATCTACACACAATACCCCATCATGGCAAAGTGAAAACAGGTTTTTTGAAATTGTAGAAAATGTATTAAAAATGAAAAACAGAAATACCTTATTTACATAAGTATTCAGACCCTTTGCTACGAGACTCGAAATTGAGCTCAGGTGCATCCTGTTTCCATTGATCATCCTTGAGATGTTTCTACAACTTGATTGGAGTCCACCTGTGGTAAATTCAATTGATTGGCCATTATTTGGAAAGGCACACATGTCTATATAAGGTCCCACAGTTGACAGGGTATGTCAGAGCAAAACCCAAGCCATGAGGTCGAAGGAATTGTCCGTAGAGCTCCGAGACAGGATTGTGTTGAGGCACAGATTTGGGGAAGGGTACCAAAAAACGTCTGCAGCATTGAAGGTCCCCAAGAATACAGTGGCCTCCATCATTCTTAAATGGGAGACGTTTGGAACCACCAAGACTCTTCCTATAGCTGGCCGCCCGGCCAAACTGAGAAATCGGGGGAGAAGGGCCTTGGTCAGGAAGGTGATCAAGAACCCGATGGTCACTCTGAAAGAACTCCAGAGTTCTTCTGTGGAGATGGGAGAACCTTCCAGAAGGACGACCATCTCTGCAGCACTCCACAAATCAGGCCTTTATGGTAGAGTGGCCAGAGGGAAGCCACTCCTCAGTAAAAGGCACATGACAGCCCACTTGGAGTTTGCCAAACGGCACCTAAAGGAATTAGACCATGAGAAAAAATATTATTTGGTCTGATGAAACCAAGATTGAACTCTTTGGCCTGGATGCCAAGCATTGTAAGTAAGTATTTCACTGTAAGGTCTACACCTGTTGTATTCGGCGCATGTGACAAATGCAATTTGATTTGATTTGATTCATGCTGTGGGGGATGTTTTTCAGTGGCAGGGACTGGGAGACTAGTCAGGATTGAGGGAAAGATGAACTGAGCAAAGTACAGAGAGATCCTTGATGAAAACCTGCTCCAGAGCGCTCAGGACCTCAGACTGGGGCGAAGGTTCACCATCCAACAGGACAACAACCCTAAGCACACAGCCAAGACAACGCAGGAGTGGCTGCGGGACAAGTCTCTGCATGTCCTTGAGTGGCCCAGCCAGATCCCGGACTTGAACCCAATCGAACATCACTGGAGAGACCTGAAAATAGCTGTGCGGTGACGCTCCCCATCCAACCTGACAGAGCTTGAGAGGATCTGCAGAGAAGAATGGGAGAAACTCCCCAAATACAGGTGTGCCAAGCTTGTAGCATCATACTCAAGAAGAATCGAGGCTGTAATCGCTGCCAAAGGTGCTTCAACAATGTACTGATTAAAGGTCTGAATACTTATGTAAATGTAATATTTCCGTTTTATTTGTGTTTTTTTGCTAACATTTCTACAAACCTGTTTTTGCTTTGTCATTATGGGGTATTGTGTGTAGATTGATGCGGGGGGGAAACAATTTAATCCCTTTTAGAATAAGGCTGTAACGTAACCAAATGTGGAAAAAGTCAAGGAGTCTGAATACTTTCCGAATGCGCTATACATACCTCCCTGGGCAGCCAAAAGTTAGTCCAGAACGGCAAGATTCTGCATAGCCACAGTTCTGATCGCTACCATTTCAGAGTTGAGACGGGTAAGGCCTTCCACAGTTTTATTAACCAGTTCTTCTAGGGAGGCTGCCATATTTATAGATTATCTGACCAATTGCGACACCCCATACCCTGGAAATGCAATTGCAAAGAACCTCTCAGCCTCAGTAATAGCTCTCTTGCTTCTAGGAGCAAATCAGGAAGTTTTAACCATCTCATGTGTCACGATCGTCAGGGAGAGACCAATGCGCAGCGTGATGAATGAACATGTTGACTTTATTAAATTAAAGCACGAACAAAACAACAAACGACTCGTAACGTCCACGGTGACAATGACCGAACACGGAACAAAAACCCACAAACACAAAGTGAAAAACAGACAGTTAAATATGGCTCCCAATCAGAGACAACCAGCCAACAGCTGACACTCGTTGCCTCTGATTGGGAGTCACTAAGGCAAACATAGAAAACAACAAACCAGAACCCCCAACATAGAAATAAACCACATAGAATGAACACACACTGGCTCAACATATAGAGTCCCAGAGCCAGGGTGTGACATCATGTGGGGAGTTACATACCCAATATAACAAGATCCTGTCCATTGTTGTGGTAACCATGAGTAAACCTTGCACCCACAGATGAACCAGGTGCCATTTAATGCACCAATACGCTGTGTAAAGTTAATACTACAGTAGGAATATGGCTCTGTCATGTTCATGATGTACTTACAAGAGCTGTGTCCCATAAAATAATCAGACCGTGTCTCCCTTAACATGCACAATGCTCCTATAGGGGGGTTGGTAATTGTTAAATAGGGGGTTTACGGGAGCTATTGAAATCTAGGAAATAACTATTGTTAAATGTTATATCTGTATTCTCTAATGTCTCATTTTTGAAGATAACGTCAATATATGCACAGACCAAGTCCAAATATAGGTCAATCTTTCCACCTTTTGTCTGTTTCAGCCATTCACTCATCCAGTCACACGTATCCAAATAATCTACTTTACCAAATGGTACAACACCCAAAGGGATTCCCCCTTTTGTAGTGAAAGGAATGTGTGTGCATTCCCAACAGGATGACTGATTTACTGCTTTAGCATATTTTAAAGAAAGGGACAAAAAGGTAGTTATTGCTGTAATGTCCATCTTGGTGCAGGTGAGCATCAACGTCTCTTCTTCTGTGGTGCTTGCTCTGTCTCTCTTGTGAACTGTTTTTGGATTGGTGGAGAAAAAGGAGTATCAGTGTAAGTGTGAGGTGAGGTTGGGAAAGGCGTTAGTATTAAGGTTGGGCTAGGGGAGTCAGTAAATGAGTGTGTAGCTGTGGGGATGGGTACATAATCCCCTTCTTCTGAGCTCCCTTCCCTAGGGAGCCCACGATTTCCCGGCGGAGGAGTGGCTAAGACTCCAGTCTCAGTCCCTCCCGGCCCTGCTTCACTGGACTCTAGTAATATAAACAGAGCCAGGCATGATACCAGGCCCAGAATTACTGCAGTGCCTTTACTGCTTTCCGGCAGCAGTCGTCTCGGCTTCTTCCGGCTCTGGGACTCTCTTGCAGTGGGAGGCATGGATTTTGGCCCTGGCACTTCACTGCAGTCTGGGTGGTCAGCAGGATCTGGAACGGTCCCTTCCACCTGGGGTCCAAGGGCCCGTCTCAAATGTGCTGCTTGATCAAGATCCAGTCACCCGGTTCCAAGGAATGGTGTGGCTGTTTTCCTGGAGGGGCCTGGGCTTTGAAGTTTGATTGTTTTTTTCAACAATTCCCGAGCTCTGGGGATTGTAGGGAGTGTGCACATGGTGCACTATGCGTAAGGCTTTGTTCATCTCTCTTAATATTTTTAGAACAAAATGGGGTCCTCGATCGCTGTCGATTCCCTGAGGAATTCCGAATCGGGGAATAATGTCTCTCATCAAACAATTGACAACAGTTATTGCTTCCTCATTGCTATAGGGGAATGCTTCCACCCATTTAGAATAGGTGTCTACTACAACTAACATGTATTTCATTTTCTGGAACGTAGGAGACATATGTAGAAAATCTATCTGAATATTTACAAATGGGCCCCATGGGGTTGGTAAGGTTGATTAAGTGGTTGGAACAGGTTTTCCATTCTTGCGAACCATTCTTGATTGCATAATCTTACCATTTCCGTTTTGGACACATGAAACACGCATCCAAGATAGGGCAACCACTGTGGTGGCGCCACTAGGCGGCCGCTCTGGTGACGCCAGAGACCATCATCATGTAGTTGCAACCCACCTCCATTAACCGCCACTGTACCCTTTCAGTGGTGTCAGATTGCATGTGTGCAACGTCATCAAGAGTGGGCAGCTCAGGAGGAGCGTTACAAACCATCTGGGTAGGGAAACCCTTAGAGGAATGCAGGGCCTCCCATTTCCCACAAACAAATAAGCCTATTTGCTTGCAATACAGTTGATCAACCTTCTAGACATTGTGCACACGCATGGTTTGAGATTGACGTGGAGATACGCACACTTTCCCATCAAGTTCATAATGTAGGAAAACTGGCGCATGCAAAGTTGAGTATTTTTTTGTGTGCACACACCTTTGATAAATGTGGACCCAGGCCTCTCCGCTGCTTCATCTATTCCTATCAAATCTTGTGGAGTCCCTGGAAAAGCTAGACTACACAATAGCTTGTTGGACACATATTTGGAGCTTTTTCTGTACTAATAGCCTATTCGAGGACAGATGCTTTGTCATGATTAAATTGGATTTGAACCCAAATGCAGACAACTACACCGAGCCAGAGAAGGTTTAACAGGTTTATTTACAATGTTCAATTTGTCCAGGTTTCCAATAATAGGGGAAGAGCAAGTCCAGGTTACAGGGAGGGTAACAGATCCAGGTTCAGAGCAGGTGTGGTACCGTAATGTCCTAGTGTCCGTGGTGAGTCCAAAAGGGAGGTCCGGTAGTGGAAAGCAGGATGGTGGTGGCAGGAGTGAAGCGGAGGCAGGAGTCAGGTTCCAATAATATGGTCATCTTGACTATGATCTGACGATGAGTGGCAGGTTTGACCGGGTCTTAAAGGCTGAGGTGATTATGGTGAATGAGCTGCAGCTGGAACCCTGACTCCCGCACACCAGACTTCACTCCTGCAATCAAGGACAGACAGAGGAGGGGGAGAGCAGAGAGAGAGCTACCTAGCAGCAGTAGGCCTAACAGTACCCCCCTCTCACGGACGCCACCTGGCGGCCGACAGGGTCTATCGGGATGTAACCTATGAAATTCACGGACCAGAGCAGGATCCACAATGAAGCTCCTGGGCACCCAGGAACGTTCCTCAGGACCATAACCCTCCCAATCCACCAGGTACTGGAAACCACGACCCCGGCGGCGAACATCCAGAAGTCGCCGGACAGTGTAGACAGGACCCCCACCCACGATCCTGGGCGGGCACAGAGGACTAACCGACACAGGCTTAATCTGGGAAACATGAAAAGTGGAATGAACCCGTAGGGAGGCAGGAAGCTGTAGCTTAACCGCGCAGGGGTTAACAATAGACAGTATCTTGAACGGTCCTATAAAACGCGGCGCCATCTTCTTAGACTCCACTTTCAATGGAAGATCACGTGACTTAAGCCATACCTCTTGACCAGGAGAGTAACCGGGAGCCTGGGACCGGTGACGGTTGGCTTGCCTCTGCATGTTGACGAAGCTCGGGACAGAGCTACCCTGGCCTTCCTCCAGACCTTGAAGCAGCGGCGCATGTGGGACTGCACCAAGGGTACCGCCAGTTCCCTCTTTTGAGAAGGGAACAGGGGAGGTTGATAACCCAGAGCACACAGAAAGGGAGACAAACCAGAGGAAGCGTTAGTCAAGGTGTTATGAGCATATTCCACCCAGGGAAGCATGGAGCTCCAAGACCCAGGGTTAGACCCTGTGACACAGCGGAGAGCGGTCTCCATCTCCTGGTTCGCTCTCTCGGCTTGCCCGTTGGTCTGGGGGTGATATCCAGAGGACAGGCTGGATGTGATGCCCAAAGCTTTACAGAAAGCTTTCCATACCTGGGAGACAAACTGGGGACCCCTGTCAGAAACAATATCAGTGGATAGACCATGAGAGCGGAACACATGTTCAACCAAAATATCAGCCGTCTCTCTGGCAGTGGGCAGTTTAGGTAGGGCCAAAAAATGAGCAAACTTAGAAAAACGATAAATCACAGTAAGAATGACAGTCTTTCCAGATGAGGGGGGAAGTCCAGTGGCAAAATCCAATGCAATGTGGGACCAGGGCCGGCTGGGTATAGGCAGAGGTCGTAGATGACCAGCGCTGGCCTGGGTGGAGTTCCTACTTCGTGCACATACCGTACAAGCAGCAATGAAGGCTCGAGTGTCCGCCTCCATCCTGGGCCACCAGAACTTCCGTCGCACAAAGTCAAGGGTCCGAGTAACTCCAGGGTGACAGGTAAGGGGAGATGAGTGAGCCCACTGAAGTACCTGGGAGCGAACAGACTCAGGGACAAACAACCGCTTAGGAGGACCGCTCCCAGGGTCAGCTTGATGATGTTGAGCCTGTCTAACAATCCCTTCGATGTCACATGTAATGGCCGCAATACTGCAGGTAGGAGGTAAGATGGGTTCAGGGTTACTACCAGTATCAACAGCAGAATGAACACGAGACAGGGCGTCAGGCTTGACGTTGCATGACCCAGGACGGTAGGACAGAGAAAAATTGAATCTCCCAAAAAATAGTGCCCACCTGGCTTGACGGGGATTGAGCTGCTTAGCTGACTGGATGTATGCCAGATTCTTGTGATCCGTCCAAACGATGAAGGATTGTTCCGCCCCCTCCAACCAATGCCGCCACTCCTCGAGAGCCAGCTTAACGGCGAGCAGTTCACGATTTCCAACATCATAATTCCTCTCTGCCTGAGAAAGCTTCCGTGAAAGAAAAGCACAGGGATGCAGTTTGTTATCTTCAGGAGAACGTTGGCGACAACACCGCACCTACCCCAGTGTCGGATACATCCACCTCCACGACAAACTGGCGGTGGGGTCCGCTGCATCAGAATGGGAGCCGAGGCGAAGCGATGTTTCAGTTCTTCGAACGCTGATTCGGCCCCTTCATTCCAAGCGAACGGTAGTGAGATGGAGGTGAGAGCGGTGAGTGGTGCCGCAATGCGGCTGTAGTCCTTGATGAACCTCCTGTAGAAGTTCGCAAACCCCAGGAATCGTTGAAGTTGTTTGCGGGTGGAGGGGGCTGGCCAGTCCGTGACCGTGGAGATCTTAGCTGGGTCCATCCGCAACTCCCCCTGAGCTATTATGTAACCCAAAAAAGAGGTCTCAGACACATGAAATTCACACTTCTCCATCTTCACAAATAGTTTGTTCTCCAACAACCTTTGCAACACCTGGAGCACATGCAGTTCATGTTCCTGGGAGGACTCTGAGAAAATCAGGATATCATCCAGATAGACAAAAACAAAACGATTCAACATGTCCCGAAGGACATCATTCACGAGTGCCTGAAAAACAGCAGGGGCATTAGACAAAACAAAAGGCATGACCAGATACTCAAAATGTCCCAAGGGTGTGTTGAAGGCAGTCTTCCATTCATCACCTTTACGAATGCGCACCAGGTGATACGCATTTCGTAGATCCAGTTTCGTAAAGATGGTAGCACCATGAAGAAGGGGAAAAGCAGAATTAATCAAAGGCAGAGAATACTTGTTCTTAATGGTGATGTTATTAAGTCCACGGTAATCAATACAGGGTCTGAGGGTCTTATCCTTCTTTCCAACAAAAAGAATCCCGCTCCTACAGGTGACGAGGAAGGACGAATAATACCTGCCGCCAAGGAGTCCCGCATGTAGTTCTCCATAGCCTCCGTCTCCGGGCGGGAGAGATTGTACAGGCGACTGTTAGGGAGAGGGGCTCCTGGCTGGAGGTCAATGGCGCAGTCGTATGGCCGGTGAGGAGGAAGAGAAGTAGCTCTGTGTTTGCAGAAAACGGATGCCAGGTCATGATACACGTCAGGAACAGCAGAGAGATCCATGGACTCCAGTGGAGGCTGAGGCACAGTGCTGGCAGGGGTCTGAGTAGAACACAAACAGTTCACATGACAAAATGTGCTCCATGAAACAATTCTACCGGTCACCCAATCAATGTGTGGATTGTGTCTTATGAGCCAGGGGATACCAAGGACCAGGGGGGTCTGTGGGCAGTCAATTATGTGAAATTGAATGCTCTCCTGATGATTACCCGACACTCTGAGACAAACAGGGACAGTCTGATGAGTAATACGGGTCAACAATTGTCCATTTAGACCCTTAGCCTGCAGCGGACGGTCCATCAGAACAGTCTCTAACTCCATTTGTTGAGCCAACTCTCGATCCAAAAAGCTTTCATCGGCACCAGAGTCAACCAGCGCACTAACAGGGAAATCCTGGACCTGCCACTGGAGGTATGCCTGGAGCAGAATGTGGGGAGAAGAGGAAGAATCCGCTGTTCGGCTCACCAAAACTTCTCCCATTAATGATGAGCCGGCCCTTTTCCTGGACGAACTGGGCAGGAAGGAACGAAATGACCAGCTTCTCCACAGTACAGGCAGGCCCGACCCTGAATACGACGTGCACGCTCCTCTGAGGACAACCGTGCACGACCCACCTCCATGGCTTCGGGTTCAGTGCTCCTAGTATCGACTCCGGAAGACTCGGCCTTCTCCGTAGGGAAGAGGCGGGGAGGAGTTGGTTGACGACAGACAGGTTGCTTGGAATTAACACTCCTCTCCCGGCGGGCGCCCCCCGAATCCGATTATCCAACCGGATGGTGAGTGAAATAAGGTTATCCAGCGTAGGCAATTCATCATATGACACCAATTCATCCTTCAAAGTCTCAGACAAAGCATTAATGAACACTCCTTGTAATGCCTCGTCATTCCAACCACTCACTGCCGCCTAACGTCCGAAACTCCACTGCCATCTCCGCCACACTGCGAGACCCCTGCCGAAGAGACAACAACCGTTTAGCAGCCTCCTTGCCCCGTACGGGGGTGGCCGAAAACCTTCCCTCATCTCAGTGGTGAAGGCAACGTAAGCGTTGCAAATGTCCGACTGACTCTCCCAGACCGCGGATCCCCAGGAACGAGCGGAACCGCTAGTAGAGTTGATAAGGTAGGCAATACGGGCTCTCTCTGAGGCGTAGGTGAGGGGCTGTTGTTCAAACACTAGCGAGCATTGAGTCAAAAATCACCACAGGTTCCCATGTTCCCGTCATAGCGCTCTGGAGCAGGAACAAAAGGCTCTCTGATCTGGGCTGGAGGAGCAGTTTGTATGCCATGAACGAGGGGTGCATTATTAATTTGGGTAGTAAGGACAGACACTTGATGGGTGAGTAATTGAATCTGATTAAACAGCATCTGACTGTTCTCAGAAATAGTCTTGAACAAAGTATCATGTTGGCCAAGTAAAATGCCCTGATTGGCTATGGCAGTCCGAATCTGAGTGCACTCTGGGTTGGTATCCGAGCTACAGTCTGCTGGGTTCATCATGGTCAGATCATACTGTCATGATTAAACTGGATTTGAACCCAAATGCAGACAACTACAACGAGCCAGAGAAGGTTTAACAGGTTTATTTACAATGTTCAATTTGTCCAGGTTTCCAATAATAGGGGAAGAGCAAGTCCAGGTTACAGGGAGGGTAACAGATCCAGGTTCAGAGCAGGTGTGGTACCGTAATGTCCTAGTTTCCGTGGTGAGTCCAAAAGGGAGGTCCGGTAGTGGAAAGCAGGATGGTGGTGGCAGGAGTGAAGCGGAGGCAGGAGTCAGGTTCCAATAATATGGTCATCTTGACTATGATCTGACGATGAGTGGCAGGTTTGACCGGGTCTTAAAGGCTGAGGTGATTATGGTGAATGAGCTGCAGCTGGAACCCTGACTCCCGCACACCAGACTTCACTCCTGCAATCAAGGACAGACAGAGGGGAGGGGGAGAGCAGAGAGAGAGCTACCTAGCAGCAGTAGGCCTAACATGCTTGCTCTTGCTTGCTGCATGTAAAATACAGCATCAAGAACTGCCAGGGAGTTTGAAAGGAGAGAGCGAGACTAAGATAGTGATCACATTGGCTGCCTGTTGATAATTGTTGGTAAAAATTTAGACAAGTTGACAACCATTAGAAAAATGGAAATCAGTTGCAAACCACTTGAACAAGGAGGCATACAATGATTAACTTTGACATGCTGAAAAAAGATGCGCAGGTCAAATGGCATTTGTTGTTGAATTTCTACCAGGGCCAGCGTTATGGGCGGGCCTTAGGGGGCCTTGCCCGACCTAACGTACATCCTGGCTGCCCTACCGTACTTCCTTGCCCATCCAAATAAATATTTAAATATTGATAATGTATTTGACAGAGACACGCGCTGACAGAAAGACTCATCATAGTCCCCTGTAGCTCAGTTGGTAGAGCATGGTGCTTGCAATGCCAGGGTTGTGGGTTCATTTCCCACGGGGAGCCAGTATGAAAATGTATGCACTCACTAACTGTAAGTCGCTCTGGATAAGAGCGTCTGCTAAATGACTCAAATGTAAAATTGTCAGATAAAGCATCCCAGCAAGCGAAACAGCACATCTCTGTCTCAGTATGTGAAACCCATATATCTCATGCTGTCTAGACTAAAAGAGTATGGAATGAAAATCTCATTTCTGCCAGACCGCATCAGATACATGGGCTACATATTGTAAGACAGAAGGATGGTGTTTTGGTCAATCGGATGCTATTTTGGATTAACATGGGAAGGTAGCCTACTTTTTGAAGTGATTTGTTTTACAATCAGTTGAAAACATCATGACTGGCTGTGTTCATGCCACATTAAAAGGTATGCTAATACAATTGTACAGTTAAATTACATGTCGTTATTATGAAACCCACAATAGAACGCACTAAAGCAGTCATTTGGACTGCGCGTGAATTTAAAATATATATTACTCTGCCATTTTTAAAGTCACGCCCCCTCCGTCCTTGACTTTTCCTATATAAGCCTATAATAAACAATGTCGTTGTTAGAATATTAATATCACAAACAAAATTGGTGTTATAAACAGTTTTAGGAGGGGACGTCATTTTTTATATGGTTTTCACCGTTGCCACTCCTTCTCTTGACAATAGGACCTGCTTGCTCCCCTCCTTCTCCCGATAGTTGAAGATATATATATTTTTTGGGACATTTTAGTCATTTAGCAGACGCTCTTAACCAGAGCGACTTACAATTAGTGAGTGCATACATTTTTCATACTGGCCCCCCGTGGGAAACGAACCCACAACCCTTGTGTTGCAAGCGCCATGCTCTACCAACTGAGCTACAGGAGATGCCATACCCAGTTGATAATCACCCCAATAATTGCCTCGAAAGTGAACCTAAACTATACCGAAACTAATTTCACACATATAATAACAGATTAAATAAATGAAGTATGCTAAAGTATGATGGGGGAGAATGGATAAGTTGATGAGCGAGGGTAAGCGAATGATGCATAATTATGTAATCACCAATTGTGAATGAAAAACAGGGCGGGTCATTCTACTGTATTGACCTATTCTAATTATAGTCAAAAAATATGATGTACTCTAGCAGTCTACTCTGGCCTACTTGGAGTACGCAGTGAGAGTGTGTGTAATTTACAACGGCAAGATGACCAAGACAAATGGATGCACCCGTTAGCATTGCGACAAAATCTGAATGAAAATGACTCAGACGGTGGGGATGAAATGAATCATGATGACATCTCTGATGAGTATTCTTCTGATTCTGAGCCTCAACCTGAACCTAAACCTCTGAGTCCTAAGCGCAAAAAAGCCAGAACGGTGCACACTGCGCAGGGCTCCACGCCACCACCAAATGAAATAGTGAGACAGGAAAGATGACAGCACCATTTGGAATAGAACAAGCCAGTGACAATTCTACAGCACAAAATGTCATCACTGAGAGACCAGCCCTACATCCCAAGCAAGAAACAAAATCAGCAACGCACTCAGCAGCTTTCGTTATTTAGGCTATGACATGGACATGCTCCAACTGATAATTGACTTTTTGACTGCTGTCATATCAACACTTATATTAATTATGCCATTATTGTTTTTTCACTATTATCAAGACTTGGCGCTTGTAACGATGTTTAGGCTACTGATGAGCAGTGGTGTAAAGTACTTAAGTAAAAATACTTGAAAGTACTACTTAAGTCGTTTTTTGGGGTATCTGTACTTTACTTTACTTTTACTTCACTACACCCAAAAGTACTCGTTACATTTTGAATGCTTAGTAGGACAGGAAAATGGTCTAATTCACACACGAATCAAGAGGACATCCCTGGTCATCCCTACTGCATCTGATCTGGCGTACTCACTAAACATATGCTTAGTTTATAAATGATGTCTGAGTGTTGGAGCGTGCCCCAGGCTATCCGTAAATGAAAATAAATTTTTAAATGGTGCCGTCTAGTTTGCTTAATATAAGGAATTTGAAATTATTTATACTTTTACTTTTACTTTTGATACATAGGTATATTTTAACAATTACATTTACTTTTCATACTTTTCATAAGTATATTTAAAACCAAATATTTTAGACTTTTACGTAAGTAGAATTTTACTGGGTGACTTTCACTTTTACTTGATTCATTTTCTATTAAGGTAACTTTACTTTTACTCAAGTATGACGATTAGGTACTTTTCCACCACTGCTGATGAGAGAGATGAGTTATATGTGCAGCTTCTTGACAAGGCGTCCCTTTCAAGTCTGTACGTTTGATGTGCTAATTAAATGCAAATGTTTGCAAACGAGCTTGCCTCCTGCCCAAACTCTTGCTGAATGTGTGAAGCAGAACCGCATCTGTGTTGGTGGAATGAATGTGCTTGTTAAGTGATAATGTCCTCGAAGCCAGTGTTTGGAGGATGTTTGTGCACGGGTTCATCTCAGGCCAGCAAACCATGCCAATATATCCTCCAAACACCGGCTTCGAGTGCATTATCACTTTTATACAACGGGTTATCAACATATTTAAATAATGATTGACATATTTTCCTTAAAAAAGTTATTTTGATGAATTTATTCATACTATTTCATCCTTCCACAACATATAGTCCGAACACAAATCTAGGGTTGCTACACAAGCTGGCTGGTCGTTCGTTCTATCGGTTCGGGTGCCAGAGACGCGACCCAGTAGTTCAGTCTTTTTGTTCTGTATCTATGGATGCCACCCAGTCGTTCATTCTAAATGTTCCATTGCCATACTGGCTGGCAACGTTCTTATCCCTTGCTTGCTAGCAAGCCAACTACGGCTAAGTCACGTCAGAAATGTGCAGCTTGAATAACAGCAAAGTAGCGGCATTTCCATTTGTTTAAGCTGTTTTCTAGTGACATTTATTTTTATACATCCATAACAATGAGCTAATGAGGTGCGATTTTGCCTGGCATAGAAAATGTGCTCACTCGTCAAAACACTGTTGTTCAGAGGAGCTAGCCAACAACACAGCTAACACAATCACTTCAAACTGAAGCTGGAAAGACTGCAAACTAGCTGCACTTCGTTTCGTTTTACCTTTTTTCAATTGACATTTCTTTGTATATATCCATACAAATGATGCCAGCTGATTTATGATTTCGACTGTCTGAGAAACGCTGCCTGTCTGTCCGTCTTATCCCAACTCCTGACACGTTCATTACCATTGGACAGCTGGAGATCGAATTTGAATATTGAAACAATGTTGCAAATGTCGGAGAGACAGAGACAGCAAGGTTTATACATATCTCCGCTGTTGAAAACAAAATGTTAGTCTAAAAGAAATGTGAGATAATGTCTAGATGCTTATTATAGTGGAGATCAAGTTTATTTTACATTTACATTTTAGTCATTTAGCAGACGGTCTTATCCAGAGCGACTTACAGTTAGTGAGTGCATACATCATTTTTTATACCGGCCCCCCATGGGAATCGAACCCACAACCCTGGCGTTGCAAACGCCATGCTCTACCAACTGAGCTACATCCCTGCCGGCCATTCCCTCCCCTACCCTGGACGACGCTGGGCCAATTGTGCGCCGCCCCATGGGTCTCCCGGTCGCGGCCGGCTACGACAGAGCCTAGATTTGAACCAGGATCTCTAGTGGCACAGCTAGCACTGCGTGGCTGGGCTGATGAGACAGTGGATTGCACAGTCAGATGGAACAGAGTAAATAGGCATTTTAACGTCATTACATTTACATTTACATTTTAGTCATTTAGCAGACGCTCTTATCCAGAGCGACTTACAAATTGGTGCATTCACCCTATAGCCAGTGGGATAACCACTTTCCAATTTATTTATTTTTATTTTTTATTTTTTTTGGGGGGTGGGGGTAGAAGGATTACTTTATCCTATCCCAGGTATTCCTTAAAGAGGTGGGGTTTCAAATGTCTCCGGAAGGTGGTGAGTGACTCCGCTGTCCTGGCGTCGTGAGGGAGCTTGTTCCACCATTGGGGTGCCAGAGCAGCGAACAGTTTTGACTGGGCTGAGCGGGAACTTTGCTTCCGCAGAGGAAGGGGAGCCAGCAGGCCAGAGGTGGATGAACGCAATGCCCTCGTTTGGGTGTAGGGACTGATCAGAGCCTGAAGGTACGGAGGTGCCGTTCCCCTCACTGCTCCATAGGCAAGCACCATGGTCTTGTAACGGATGCGAGCTTCAACTGGAAGCCAGTGGAGTGTGCGGAGGAGGGGGGTGACGTGAGAGAACTTGGGAAGGTTGAACACCAGACGGGCTAAGGCATTCTGGATGAGTTGTAGGGGTTTAATGGCACAGGCAGGGAGCCCAGCCAACAGCGAGTTGCAGTAATCCAGACGGGAGATGACAAGTGCCTGGATTAGGACCTGTGCCGCTTCCTGTGTAAGGCAGGGTCGTACTCTCCGAATGTTGTAGAGCATGAACCTGCAGGATCGGGTCACCGCCTTGATGTTAGCGGAGAACGACAGGGTGTTGTCCAGGGTCACGCCAAGGCTCTTCGCACTCTGGGAGGAGGACACAACGGAGTTGTCAACCGTGATGGCGAGATCATGGAACGGGCAGTCCTTCCCCGGGAGGAAGAGCAGCTCCGTCTTGCCAGGGTTCAGCTTGAGGTGGTGATCCGTCATCCATACTGATATGTCTGCCAGACATGCAGAGATGCGATTCGCCACCTGGTTATCAGAAGGGGTAAAGGAGAAGATTAGTTGTGTATCGTCAGCGTAGCAATGATAGGAGAGGCCATGTGAGGATATGACAGAGCCAAGTGACTTGGTGTATAGGGAGAAAAGGAGAGGGCCTAGAACTGAGCCCTGGGGGACACCAGTGGTGAGAGCACGTGGTGCGGAGACAGCTTCTCGCCACGCCACTTGGTAGGATCGACCGGTCAGGTAGGACGCAATCCAGGAGTGAGCCGCGCCGGAGATGCCCAGCTCGGAGAGGGTGGAGAGGAGGATCTGATGGTTCACAGTATCAAAGGCAGCAGACAGGTCTAGAAGGACAAGAGCAGAGGAGAGAGAGTTAGCTTTAGCAGTGCGGAGAGCCTCCGTGACACAGAGAAGAGCAGTCTCAGTTGAATGACCAGTCCTGAAACCTGACTGGTTTGGATCAAGAAGGTCATTCTGAGAGAGATAGCAAGAGAGTTGGCTAAAGACGGCACGCTCAATAGATTTGGAAAGAAAAGAAAGAAGGGATACTGGTCTGTAGTTGTTGACATCAGTGGGATCGAGTGTTGGTTTTTTTGAGAAGGGGTGCAACTCTCGCTCTCTTGAAGACGGAAGGGACATAGCCAGCGGTCAAGGATGAGTTGATCAGCGAGGTGAGGTAGGGGAGAAGGTCACCGGAGATGGTCTGGAGAAGAGAGGAGGGGATGGGGTCAAGCGGGCAGGTTGTTGGGCGGCCTGCAGTCACTAGTCGCAAGATTTTATCTGGAGAGAGAGGGGAGAAAGAAGTCAAAGCATAGGGTAGGGCAGTGTGAGCAGGACCAGCAGTGTCATTAGACTTAACAAACGAGGATCGGATGTCGTCAACCTTCTTTTCAAAGATTCAGCAGTGAGGAGAATGTGGCAAAGAGCTTCCTAGGGTTAGAGGCAGATGCTTGGAATTTAGAGTGGTAGAAAGTGGCCTTAGCAGCAGAAACAGATGAAGAAAATGTAGAGAGGAGGGAGTGAAAAGATGCCAGGTCGGCAGGGAGTTTAGTTTTCTTCCATTTCCGCTCAGCTGCCCGGAGCTCTGTTCTGTGAGCTCGCAATGAGTCGTCCAAGCCACGGAGCTGGAGGGGAGGACCAGAGCCGGCCGAGAGGATAGGGGACACAGGGAGTCAAAGGATGCAGAAAGGGAGGAGAGGAGGGTTGAGGAGGCAGAATCAGGAGATTGGAGGGAGAAGGATTGAGCAGAGGGAAGAGATGATAGGATGGAAGAGGAGAGAGTAGTGGGAGAGAGAGAGCGAAGGTTGCGGCGGCGCGTTACCATCTGTGTAGGGGCAGAGTGAGTAGTATTGGAGGAGAGCGAGAGAGAAAAGGATACAAAGTAGTGGTCGGAGACATGGAGGGGAGTTGCAGTGAGATTAGTAGAAGAGCAACATCTAGTAAAGATGAAGTCAAGCGTATTGCCTGCCTTGTGAGTAGGGGGGGACGGTGAGAGGGTGAGGTCAAAAGAGGATAGGAGTGGAAAGAAGGAGGCAGAGAGAAATGAGTCAAATGTAGACGTAGGGAGGTTGAAATCCCCCAAAACTGTGAAGGGTGAGCCATCCTCAGTAAAGGAACTTATCAAGGCGTCAAGCTCATTGATGAACTCTCCAAGGGAACCTGGAGGGCGATAGATGACAAGGATATTAAGCTTAAATGGGCTAGTGACTGTGACAGCGTGGAATTCAAAT
The DNA here is from genome assembly GCF_020615455.1 of Coregonus clupeaformis. Lineage (NCBI taxonomy): Eukaryota > Metazoa > Chordata > Actinopteri > Salmoniformes > Salmonidae > Coregonus > Coregonus clupeaformis. The sequence continues at coordinate 4,361,782 of NC_059222.1, forward strand.
GAGGAGATAGACAGATGGGTTAGGGGAAAAATTGAGAATGACCACTTGGGAGAGATGAGGATTCCTGTTTCACCACCCCTCTGACCAGATGCTCTCGGGGTATGCGAGAACACATGGTCAGACGAGGAGAGAGCAGTAGGAGTAGCAGTGTTTTCAGTGGTAATCCATGTTTCCGTCAGCGCCAGGAAGTCGAGGGACTGGAGGGTAGCATAGGCTGGGATGAAGTCAGCCTTGTTGGCAGCAGAATGGCAGTTCCAGAGGCTGCCTGAGACCTGGAACTCCAGGTGTGTGGTGCGTGCAGGGACCACCAGGTTAGAGAGGCAGCAGCCACGCGGTGTGAGGCGTTTGTGTAGCCTGTGCGGAGAGGAGAGAACAGGGATAGGCAGAGGCATAGTTGACAGGCTGTGGCAGATGGCTACAATAATGCAGAGGAGATTGGAATGAAATGAACTAAACATCTGGGAAAGGAGAGAGAGCAAGGCCTCCCTCACCAAAAAAATATAACTCTCCCAACTTCCACCTCAGAAACTATAATTGTTTCACTGAACCACCCGAATAAAACTCTCCCAACTTCCACTTTAGAAATTAGAATTGTTGTAAACTACAGCGGTTCAATGTTTCAAGGACTAGACTCAACTTACTTTATTCAGCTAGCTAACTATGATGCCATAGCTAACTAGCATGCTAGCATCCAATAACACACAGTTTAGCACCAATACTTGGTTACAACAAACTACCAATAGTGTGTTAACACACTAAACAGATAATTGCGTGTCCGTGTCTAGTTCTTTCATAACGCAGCAATGATTAAACGTTGGCTAGCTAGCACAAAGATATTGTATTTAGCTACCACAGTACAGCCAGCTGGTAGTGTTGGCTAGCTAGCAATGGCTGCTGTGTTGACTTTGTTTGAAAAAGCGGCGTCGCTGCGAACGAATGTAGCTGGCTAAAAATATATTGTATTTAGTTGCTACCATTGCTAATAGCTACTAGCCAGCTAGTCCAGGAGGTGAGTTAGCTAGCTAGCTTGTCTACACCCGGCACCGCCGAATACAAAAGTAACCTACAATAACTACATACAACAACTACCCACAACAGCCCACGATGCCTACCTATAATACCTAATAATATACAGCCCACGATGCCTACCTATAATACCTAACTACAATCTAAATACATAGTTTAAGCCTTACTCAAACAAGCCCAAGCTATGTATAAAGCCAAACTTACCCAACGCCAGCTAACTGGGTGGCAGACTGCAATCAGTAGCTGTAATTAAGTACAGCAGCTACCAACCACCTAACGTTAATGCCTCAGATAATGAGGTTAGAAAAACAGCTGAATGGTAGGTAGCTAGCTGGCTCAATTACAGGTACTCTTAAGCGTGAAATAACATTGGAAACAACTAACCACAGTTGCTAAAAGTTACCAGTAGCTACCCGCTAGCTAGCTAGCTTTGTTGGTCCAAGTAGTGGGTTAGCTAGCACTCGTGCTTCGCGGGGTCCGCCGAATACAATACTTACCTACAATAATTACCTACAATAACCTACAATAACCTACAATAACTACCTAAGTAAACTACCTATAATACCTGACTACAATACCTACCTACAATCTAAATACATGGTTTAAGCTTTACTCAACATCATATAAGAAGCCAAGCTTACCTCCTGCTAGAGAAAACACAACCTCTCCCGACCACCGCGCAGGAATGATTTAGCCGGTGGTAACTTGTGGAATAGACACTGGCTGGAATGCAGTTTTAACCAATAAGCATTCAGGATTAGACCCACCCGTTGTATAATTATAATTAATCAAAATGTGGGTAAGTATCGATTTAAACTCAGGGAACAAACAAAAGCCTAGTTTTGTGCTGTACAATGAAGGAGGTAGAGTCTCTGTGTTGACATATCTATCATCGTCGGCCCCTCTCCATCTGTCTGCGAGCGTGTTTCTCCTATCTTGACATCCTTCAGGTCTCTTCATTTCAACTCTTCTGGGGATTCCCAAGGATTGATTCCTGATGATTAATTTAAGAGTCTATTGATGCAGCCGTGCGTCAATCTAAGTAAAAATTCAAATCAATCCCCATCAAAATCTGTCAGTTTAAACTAGAGATATCTGTTTTTTTGAATGGGCTGTGTCTGAATCCACCTCATCCGCTTATGTCGGCCTTCTGCATCTGCGGTGGAAGGTGGCCGAGCTACAGCAGTGTTTGTCAGACCATGAGACATCCCGAAAATCGGTCTTCTCACGAAAACTTCTGTACGTGAACAGTTTGGCCTAAAAAAATAATATGACCACTCTAAGGAAAGATGAGACTCTCACGAGCACGATGATGCTTATCTGAAGGTAACCCATACAAATGAATGGAAGCATGGAGGTAGTTTTGTGCCAACAAAAACAAGGGGTTAAATATCTGTCCAAAAAAACAAAAGTATGCTTTGTTAATGTGCTACTATGAACTAGGAAATATCTAACTGGGAAACTGATTGGAGCATCATGCTTGCAGAGTAGTGAGTTTGATTCCTGGTCACATGTACTGAATGTGTTAACTGAAAGTCGTATTTCCGTATTACCAAATGGAAGCAGCATTGCAGTATCATCAACATAGAAGATATTTATAAAGATTCTGTCTGCACAAATGTTTGCACTGTTGTGATGCTACATCTAGGAGGTAGTGTCCAACAGTTGTGAATGTGTTGTTTCTAGAATATAAGGTCAAACAATTTTGATAGTCAATTCTGGGGAAATGTGATGTTCGAAACAATCAGATGAATTGAGGACATGGTAATTCATTGAGGATAATGTTTACAATGGAAAATTGTTTGGTATAATGACAAAAAATATCATTTTTAAATGTATGCACAGGATATATGCTTAATACATTCAATTGAGGGCTCCCAAACTGTTTACAGTCCTCAGTCCTAGTTTGCTGCAGCCAAAAAAAATAAAAAATAAAAGATAAAAAAACTCTGTGGCGATTTCTAAATGCCTGCTAACGAACCTCCGTATAGGCTCCTGTACCTGTTGATTTGTTGTGTATAATTATCTACTACCAATTATCCTGGGTCAACGTGCAACGTCCTCTTGTGAACTGAATATTCATCATTATGTACAAGTTTTGATGTATTTTTTCTTAACGTTGTGTAATGTTGTCTCTTTGATAGGCCATCATTCAAAATAGGTACTTCATCACAAAATACTAAACTAGTAAAAGCATGGTAGAACATTTCGCTGTGGCAAAATTCTGGATCCAGGGAAAAATGTGTTTTCTTTCAAATTACTATTTGCTTGTGACCTATTTTGTTAAATTATTATTTAAATGGTCTGAGCGTATGTGCACACGTGTGCGTTAATAAGAGAATGACGGCAACAATTTGCATTACTTTACAGTAAAAGAGAGAGACAGAGAGAAAACACATCCCTTGGCACAACAGGAGCATAATTGAGCATGTTACATGAATCTAAATAACAACTTTTTTTTCTCCCAAAAGATTCTCCAGGGACAGGGTAAATAAACAAAGGCCAATAATTTTCCCCCAACTGTACTCTCCACAGATGCAAGCTTAGGGCTGTAGTCAAAGCAGCCACTACGTTTCACTCACAATCTCAAGAGAGCACACAATACCCTAAGACGCTTTGCATTGTCACAATTGGGTCTATAAAAGGGGACTCTTCATATGTATACTGGTCTATAAAAGTCGGAAATCGAGTTTGCATGGGGCCCTACACCCAGCTACTCCACCATTTTACCATTCCGAAAAACCCCAGTCTTCAAATTGATGCAGTGACAACATGTTAGCATTTATTTGTGCAAGAGCATTCGTCACAGCAGCTATTCAGAAGGGTGATGTCTCACGGTTCCCCCCCCGAGTTGTTAAGGTACCAAACAGAAGAAAATGGACAGAAACAGTCTGTCCGGTAAGCAAATCTAATTTTGTTTTATGTTGCAAAACGCTTTAAAATGTTTTCCATTCCTTCCCATATTTAACACAATCCTGCAGTCTTGCAAGCTCAGCACTTACGCATTTGCCACAGATAATAATCAGGCGTGTGATGTTTAATACAGTTCAATCAATCTATCAAATGTATATATAAATCCCTTTTTACATCAGCAGATGTCACAAAGTGCTTATACATAAACCCAGCCTAAAACCCCAAACAGCAAGCAATGCAGATGTAGAAGCACGGTGGCTAGGAAAAACTCCCTAGAAAGGCAGGAATCTAGGAACAAACCTAGAGAGGAACCAGGCTCTGAGAGGTGGCCAGTCCTCTTCTGGCTATGCCAGGTGGAGATTATAAGAGTACATGGCCATTAAGGCCAGATCGTTCTTCAAGATGTTCAAATGTTCATAGATGAACAGCAGGGTCAAATAATAATCACAGCTCAGCACCTCAGGAGTAAAGGTCAGTTGGCTTTTTTAATAGCCGAGCATTCAGAGTTCACACCTTGAGATGTACTCCGAAATACCGACTGGCACTGATGTGACATTTGCTCATTGTGCTCTTAAGGAGCATGTTTGTTCACATATCCACCTGTCAGGAAGGAAGAACGGATATGAAATTGTCTCTGATTCCTCTTCTTTTTCTGCCAATACCTTGAATCTTCCCTCCAAGTAGCCACCCTCTCGGGGCCGAGAACAATGTCCCACAAGATCAATTCTGCCAGCCTGTGCTGCAATCGCATTATTCTGTAGACACGGGAGAGACCACAACACCTTTCTTATCGAAGGATGGGGTGGGAAGTGGTGGGGCGAGTAAAAAAAGTAATATAACTTTTCTATAAAATCATAATGACAGGGTACGGTCACAGCCATATTTCACCAGCATTGGGAGAATCAGTGAGTTGTGCAAAGCCTCCACCATAGTCTGGCATGCTTATCCATTCAGAGAAAGATGCCTCAGCAGAAACATACACCACAAGGGCCCTTCTCTGCATGCTGTCAGACCCAGGGGCATGTTGCTCATCAAATCAGGAGTGTTATTTAGACAGTTGAATAACAGGTGGGGGAGAACCAGATGAGATAAAGTATGAAAGGCAGAGCCTGGGATCAAACCCTCAGGGTTGTAACGTGTGCATTCTGCTGGGAGTTTTACCAATAGGTCATGCAATCTTTTCTTTAGTATGTGTCGACGAACAGCAGCTGGATCTTCTATTGTCATGCAAAATCCACCAAGAGACCCAGTGCAGAAGTTACATCGATGACAAGAAACTGAAGCTAGAAACTGATCCCAGAAGCTGATCCTAGACCTGCTAAGAGGCATAACCTTTTTCTAGACTGACTCATATCCCCTTTTACACCATCACCAGTTTGCAGGCGGGGCTATGGCTTATCCGGCGTGCCTAAGCGGAGGGGAAATCTCCCTTAGCCCCAGATCCATCAGATTACGTAAACCCTTGACATTGCCTGTCACCCGTCATTATGTAATGGCGTACTACTCTTGGCAGGCCCTCTCCCTCTCTTTGGGACTCTCTCTCTGGGTATGATGCTGCAGTGATGCGCCTGCTGATGTAACGTGGCATTACTTCAAAACACAGGCCTCGACGCTATTGAATACAAAGATAGGGGCATTTATAATGAACCCTATGACTTAAGCCTTGACTTTATGCCAAGGCTCCTCCATTAGCATTGTTTACGCCTACAGGGATTTTCGATGCACTGTATCATATTGCTTTTTAATCCCAGTCAATTTTCATTTGCATCCCATCTACCATAGTCAAGTTTCAGTTATTCTTCACTTGAACTGAGACCCACTTACAGTAACGTTGTCATCATAATGACATAATAGGTATCATAAACAGTTACACCACCTTATAACACCTAACATGACACAATCCATTGGTTTGGTCAGGTTATGCAAAACGCCCTTTCATCCCTTCCCTTAAAACAGTGCATCTTGTGTGGCATTCAATGCCGTTGGGATCTTGTAGCTGTTAGATGGATTTCCTTTTAACATTTGAACATGTCTTTGAAGGTTTAAAAACTCCTCTAAGGATCAGATTAAGGAAGAATTTGCCCCACTGAAAATATTATGTGAAAATAATGGTTAACACTTTACCTTACACCTGCAGGTATAATGCTGAATGTCTTGTTGTAAGCATGTTTGAACCTTTTAACAGGTGTGTCAAACCCATTTTTGCCCCAGGGGCCGCATTCGCTCTTCAACGAGGTCCGGAGGGCCGCACAGATGTTTTTACAATATTTCATTGCCATCACAATTTGCTAAAAATAGTCCTCTATCCATCGTTTTGGAATTGTTGATGCTCCCTGACTGTCTAGCTTTCATTTCGGTGATTATTAGCAAGCTGGACACAGTCAAAAAACTGTATGAATGTAGGTCCATTATCATTACTACACAGTTTCGATTTGGTTTTAGTCATTTAAAGTATATTGAGTTTGCACCCCCCTCCCCCAACAACAACAACAACAACAACAAAATACCCTTGTTTTATAATCTTATTACAAGGCTTATAAAATATTATGTCTCTCTATGTCAGAAAAATTACTCAAAATAGCTCTAACTTAGACTAATTTTGAGATCATAAGAAGACATTGCGAAGGTGTCATACATGCTCATGGCAAGTCTTACAATGCATTATAAAGGCATCATAATGCATTAGAATTGAATAATTTAAGTATAGTGTTTCCAAACAATCTTTGTTTCTGGTTTCTAATGTACAGTATATTACCTCCTGATGGTAACAGGAGCTAAATCAAAGTAAATCTCGATTGTTCTACCATTTAATGATAATGGCCTTGTTCGACAGTGATGACATTCACCATAAAGCACCGTTTCTTTCGACAAATTATAGGTACATTTGAGTTTAATTGAAAGTATGATGAGGTTTTGGAAAAAAATCATTCTCAGAGCAACAGATGGGCTGCTATAACCCACGTTTCTTTATAATTGTCCATTATTAAATTTCTTTTGTCACATAATAGTTGCTGGAACAATTTGTTTCAAAAGAAAAGCAATGCACATTTAAACTCTTGCTTGTATAAAGCAAATTTTCCCATAGATTTGACGCTTGTGCAAATGTCTGTTATGTTTACCAAAAGGGTAACACTTCACTTGACACCTAGCATCATAACACGTTATGACACGGTCATAACCATGTCATAATATGTCATAACAGCAGACATAACTTTTTATAACCTGTCATAATATGGTCATAACACTGACATGATACTGTTAGATAGACTGTAAAAAAAATACCAACATTTTTACAGTAAATTACTGGCAGCACAGTAGCCAGTAGGTTACTGTAAATTCACAGTAAATTACTGTAGATTTACAGGACCTTTACTGTAACACAAATGTACAGGATATTACTGGAACACCTGGCTGTGGTATATTCTTGTTTACCTTAATTTAATACACTGTAAGTCGCTCTGGATAAGAGTGTCTGCTAGATGACCAAAATGTAAAGGTCATTGTAAAATGTAACACTTGCACAGCACATTGCTGGGTATTATTCTAATGACCTCTTGTCCAGAGCGACTTACAGTCAGTGCATTAATCTAAGGTTGATAAAAAAAACACATATCACAGCCATGATAAGTAAATACCGTTTCGGTTTACTTGACACCCAGCGTCATAATACATTATGGCACGGTCATATGTCATGATATGTCATAACAGCTGACATAACTTGTTATAACCTGTCATAATATGGTCATAACACTGTCATGACATATAGTTAGACCTGTTGTGAAATATAATGTCTTATTTTATGGCTGGTTATGACACCTACATAAAAACTACTACACAAGGCAAAGCATCCCATTACACCATAGTCTACTTATTAACAGTATGTTTATGTTATATAACATTTTCTGAAATTGACAATATTAAATTATAATTGTAATTGCTCACACATTGATGTCAGACATGCACCTACCCCAATGACTGGGATGAATGCAGGAGCAGATTTCAGGAGCAGGACAAGACACCATCTTCTTGACTGATGTCTGACATAAGGGCATGTACGTGATAGGCCAATCTGGCTTATATGATTATAATGGTAATAATGCTTCATGATAGTGTCATAAAGTATATTTTCTACAAGTTATTTAAAATGAGATGAAAAAAACATGACTGTAAAGAATTCATTACAACAACAAAGGACTTAAGAAACAAACTTTCAATTGAAAGGAAACTTCTTGGAAGGGAAAAAACACATTTGAATAAATGTGGGTTTTGACACTCTTATGTAGGTGTCATAACCAGCCATAAAATAACGCAATATATGTCACAACAAGTGTAAATATATGGGTCATGACAGTGTTATGACCATATTATGACAGGTTATGACAAGTTATGTCAGCTGTTATGAAATATTATGGCATTGTTATGACCGTGTCATAACATGTTATAATGCTGGGTGTCAAGTAAAGTGTTACCAAAGTTCTTGTAACCGTTACTGGGAATGTTGTAGTTAAGCAAACATTGTTCTTGAAAATGTCCTGTATTTGTAACAAGATACATTTTTAATGTATCTGGTTAGTGCACAGTGCGTTACTGTAATATTCACAGTAACTTGCCACCAGCTTCCTGTAAGTTACTGTAAAATGCAGAGCAATGCCATAGTACAATACTGTAAAATTAGCCTACTATACAGTAAGAAAGTAAATGTTAATGTAATCATTGTGGTATTTTACTGTAATTTCAAGGGATTAGTGCAAGCAGATTGGCTGCTAGGTACTTGTATATTACAGCATATTTATGAGTATTTGTTGTTTTATATCACTTGCACTTCTAGAGGCCTAAACAAAGGCTTCCAAACTGGTTGTGATTACAGGGCAAAACAGATCAAAAGGACACGGCTTAATATTCAACCATTACATACCCAGCCATCACCATTTCTTGAGATGTCTTAAAACATATAAACGTCTTGAGACATCTAGAGACCTGTCTTAAGACCTGTCTTAGAAAATGACGATGTCTTTGAGACAGTCTATAGACACGTCTTGGAAATTCCAATATCTTGAGACATCCGTCTTAAGACGTCTCGAGACATTTTATAATCTATTGTTCTTTTCATGTTTTATTAGTTATAAATACTAATCACTCTCATGCACATCCATAGCAAATTGTACTGCACACTAAATCAAAGTGATCAAGATTTATTGACCAAAATAACAATTTCAGATGTACCAAATCAGCTTTTGGTAAAGGTGGTTTAGAGCTCCAAACAACTCCTATCTTCAATTCTTTACAGCCATATAGTAATCTATTGTTTGGGGATTTAAGATCTCAGAGCTGCTCTTCCTTAATCTGCAAGAAAGTAAAATGTCATTAGGTATCATATCATAAATACAGCAACATCAATAACAAATACCATCTCTACCCTACTATTTTCTTGTACCTTAATTATGAATAGCTCACCTGAAGCAGAAAGCCCTACCGTCCATGAGGGCTTACTGTTTGACCCAGATAGAACCCCAGCTTTATTCTATGTCCAGTCTGAAAATATAATGAATCAGTTAAGCATTCTGTCTGTTCTCATGGGAAGAAATGAACATATTTTTGTAATGCACCGTTCTCACTTGTATTTGCTGGGTGAGAGCTTAACTTGATTGAGTTGAGTTGGTGACATGTCTTCCATCCTCGTATCCTGACCAAAGAGAAATAGGCCATGTTCATTACACAATAACTATCAAAGCACATGTGAAAACAAAAAGCAGATACAAGTGTCCAGTCACAACTTACCTCATAAGCCTATCCATGCATAGAGGTCACCACTCTGATAAACCCAGTCTACTCTGCAGCACATGACGTTGGCATCCCTGATCAATAAAACAAAACAAACAAATGAAATGCAGCAGCTATTTATCTATAATTTATTTTGGGGATATGTTTGATGTAACATTTAGATGTATTCTCTATGTAGCCCTCTCCTGCAGTCAAATGACCTAGTGGCCTCATGGGTGGAATGTTAACATTCGTCTCTTCCATAAGGCGCACATACCCATAAGCAGGTGGCATTTACATAGGGTTTGAGTTTGAATAAAACCAGTTCATTTAGTAAATCTAGCCTGCTGTCATTTTTATCAAGACATATGCCTAATTCCTGCGCCTTATGTAAAAATAGTGTTAGTTAGCGTGTCCACTATAACAACAGGTTCAAGGGTAACCAGATAAACCTGCTTTAAAGATAAAACTACTTTCAACGCGCTAACCCCGTGTCCCTGTTGCTAGAGTAGTGACTTCAACTAGCTTTGGCTGCCATCTATTGGAAAGGAATGGTAACTACACTGGGCAGCTAGTTGGCAGGGTCAAAGGAGACTTTAATAATATATGCCATTTAGCAGACGCCTTTATCCAAAGCGACCTGGCTACATGGTAGTGGAACAGATCATAGAAACGGGATTACAAAAATACATAGTCAAATACAGGTTTATTAAGGTGTTTTTACAAATTCCAATGAAGCAAGAAGAAGATTCACATGAAAGGCTTGTGATTGCAAGTCTTTGCCTTATGCACAAGATCAATACACAAGATCAAAAGACCATTGCTACAACAATTTTTGCACTTGTAAATTAATGATATGTAACCATTGATTCTTGAAGAATCTAACTTATAAATGACTCATGAGCTTAGTTCAACTGCCGTACCCGATCAGAACCCCAAATAGAAGCTTATTTTACTACAACGTTTGTAAATAAAGACAATGTAAACAAACACAATACAGCCTCAAAACATGGTTAAAACTATAATTTTGATATCATGGATGGTCGGTCCTTGCATCTATAGCACTATGAATTTGAGAGTTGTTACATTTCTCCAGCCTCATCCCTCAGCTTTTTACCGAAAGAGGAGCAGGGTGGACACTTTGTTATTATTTCTACTGCTAATTGCCACTTTAAGAAGTTAAGTTGCAGATTAAATACACACCAAAATATGTTACAGATACTATAAAAATGTCTTATCACTCAGACAGTTAGTGAATACACAGCATGCAGCACAGCAAACAATCAATCAATCAAATGTATTTTACAAAGCCCTTTTTACATCAACATAATAACCACAGTGGTAATAGAGTGTGCAACAGTTCAACACCTGAGGAGCAAATGTCAGTTGGCTTTTCATAACTGAGCATTCATAGGTGGAGACAGCAAGTCCAGGAGAGAGGGAGTGAGAGAGTCGAAAAAGCAGGTCCGGGACAAGGTAGCATGTCCGTTGAAACGGGTAAAAAAGTCAGGGGAAAAACAATTCCACTCCGATTCCCTTTATGGATGTGTGTATCTTTGAATTCGCTGTTGAATGGCCTGCTCCTTCTCCATTTTTCGAACACCAGCCCACTCCCCCAAAGTGACCGCCACTCTCTCTCTCTTTGGGGACTCAGGAGAGTCCGCTGGGATGGTCCTTGAGCCAGATATAAGTTAAACAAATGATAGTTCTGATTTTACTATAAAATATATGACAGTACCTCTGGCTTCCCGATGGCCACCAACTGTTTCCTCACATCTTTGGCAATGTGTCACAGGTCATACTCATGCCAGATATCAGCATGTGAGTCCCTCAAGTGCACCCTCACACTTGGATGCCTGTCAGTGGCCAGGGTTTCAATACTGCATCCATGGGCCTGTTAGTAATAATGGTTTAATTATTATCCTAAAGCTACCTACGTCCTCTTCATACATCCACCAAATACCCACTTACAACCCTTAGGTTAGCCTATAGCTTACCTCAATGTGTTGCAGGCATCTCTCTAATCCCTCCCTCTCCAACCAGTTGCTGTTCTTCACTTCGGTCACATGCCCAGTCTCCTGGGCGAGGATCAGGTGGGAAGCAGAGTCCAGGATGGTGTAAGTGCCAAAGGAGGCACAATGGCCTGGTGAATCACACCGTGCATCTCCAGATACAATCAGTGGACAGTCACCAATTGTAGCCAGAATGGCCTCTGTGTGCTGGGTCCACATGTGGTTAACCTCTGGCACAATGTAGCTGCGCTGTTGGTTTGCGAACTGTCACAGCGACATGGACACCATGCTGAGGAGGTGACATGTTTCAACAAATATGGAGTGGGAGCCGCCAGTAAGAAAGATTGCTAATGGCACCAACAGATTCCGTGCAAACAACTTTCCCACTCTGGTCTGGGACTCCCACTTCCTCCTGTGGCCCACAACACACTGTCTCCATGGTGATGGCAAAACCATTTCTTTTCAGTGATGAACTGATGACACCTGCTCGACATCCTGGCTCATGGCAGACACTGAACAACTCCTTCAGCTTGCTATCAAAGACTATGTATTTTGGATCTTGCACACACTCTTCGATAGTATATCTTGGCTCGCACTGTGATGATTGTGATTCGGAGCTCTCAGGTTCATTCAGCGAGTTATGGTCTTCACTGATCTCACTCTCACTCTCTGTCAGCTCCATCTGTGGCGTATAGGGGCAGGACTCGGTTGTATACTGATGGCCGTGAGCGCAATCTAGCTGTGCCTCGAGCTCTTTAGTGAAGGTCCCGGTGGACCTCTTTTCCACCGCAGCACAAGAACACTCTGGCACCCAGGGGTCAGTTTGGCATGCTGTACTAACCGTTCTTTCCAGTTTGTAGAAAACAATTAAGGCATCTATTAGGCTATAGTTATAATCAAGAATCACTACATATTGTCCATTTTATATCAAAAATGGCCTCAGGGATGACAGATTGTGTCTTAAAAAAACAATAGCCTTAGAAATAACATGGATTTGCATGTACCTCCTCTGCCTCCTCCTGCACAGTCTCCTCCAGAATGAAAACCTTTTCAGGGATGAAGTTGTCATCCTGAAAACAAACAAACGTTTTGTTAAGACAACTAAACCCAAATATATCAGTTGGCGTTAACAAGCTACCTGTCTTGTATGCTATGTCAACACACACACAGCAAATACAGGGACATTTATTTTTCAGCAAACATTAGCTATGTCAACTTCAGTCTTGCTAAATGAGGTGGAGTTAACAAAAGATTCCAAAACCAAATCTGTCAACTAAATGTATTACAGGACTTGACTATCTGAGGTGGAAGCTAGCTACAGTAACTACCTAATAACAGGGCTACACGGAGAAACTGTGTTGCTATTTTAGTTGCAGTTGAGTTGCTTGCAAACTTTAGTTGCTGGGGGGTGTTACACAAAACACTTCAGACGCAATTAGCTAGTTAAGTTCAACTAGAGTTGCAACAAAGTTGTCCAGTGTCTAACGCTAGCCTAGTCCAACAACAGTCATGACTCGTGACCGGTTAACGTTACCTCAGGCTCAATTGACTCGCGTCGCCTCCTCGGTTCAGTCCGGCTTTTGCTAGACTCCGAAGTCAGTGATGTTGATCGGTCGGTAACCCCTACACCATAACCCTTGAAAATGGAGGGGCAAGCAGAGCGCTTCAATGTAGTCCTATGACTCCTTTCCATTCGGAAACTCCCGGTTGCCGCATCAAAAGTGCCCTTCATCGCGAAGTCTTCCTCCGCGAAGTGCTGGCTGTAGATCCTGCTAGCTCGAGCTGGCACATCCTTCCTCTTCAGGACATGGAGCCACTTCTTCAAAAGTTGTGGGTCCTTGGGCAGCCGATGGTAGCTTACCGAGGGATTTTTTTGGAGCCAATTCCTACAGCCTGGCGCTATACAGTTCATGTTTGAATTATTACTTGTTGTTGCCATCTTCGTTGTCCACACCTAACCTCACTCTCTTCGATTCACTCTCTGCGTGAAAATGCAATACCACAGACAAATATACCTTGTTGATGATCAATATACTAAATATAGGGATGTTTTTATGTTAAATGCACATGTTTAGTATTAGTGGCTTGAATACATCTCTTTGCTTAGATTTGCTTCCTAAAGTGTTTCCATTCCCCTTTAAAATGATTGTGGTGATGGCTGAGCTATCATCGAAGTTGAGACATTTGACATAATCCCTTTCCCTCTTCCCTTTCCTTCTTTCTGATCCCCCATGGACTCCATGGCCAACTGAAACAAACATGCATTTAAAAATATAACAACATATATTTTTTTTGTTCACTATACTTGCTAGCTAATGACAGTTGTTTCTTCATAGACTAAATATTGTTTTGGCTAACATACATTACATATTAAAATGCTTTGCTTGCTTACCTCATGTTGAAAAATGGTTTTACTTTGTAAACCCTCCAGGTTTGATAGACTTCTGTTTTTGAGTCTTGCATCACTGTCAGTTGACTGAAGAATATTCCATGCATTTGAAATGTTCAACATTCCAAAATAAAATGTCTCAAGACATAACACTATTTTACATTAGCGTCTTGAGACATGTGTCAAAGACATGGCATTGAGTGTCTCAAGACACGTCTTCAAAATGTGTCTTAAGACATCTTGAGAACAAAAGCGTTTCAAATGCATGTCCCAAGACAGCTCAAGACAAAGGTGATGGCTGGTTATGTAGCGGATTATGATCTGTTCCCTTTATGCATTAAATTGTTATGGCACCGCTACCACATTCAATTAGTACATCATTCTCACTAACAGGTGCAACAAATACAGTGGGGGAAAAAAGTAAAGATTAAAAAGATGAAAGAGGCCTGTAATTTTCATCATATGTACACATCAACTATGACAGACAAAATGAGGGAAAAAAATCCAGAAAATCACATTGTAGGATTTTTAATGAATTTATTTGCAAATTATGGTGGAAAATAAGTATTTGGTCAATAACAAAAGTTTCTCAATACTGTGTTATATACCCTTTGTTGGCAATGACACAGGTCAAACGTTTTCTGTAAGTCTTCACAAGGTTTTCACACACTGTTGCTGGTATTTTGTCCCATTCCTCCATGCAGATCTCCTCTAGAGCAGTGATGTTTTGGGGCTGTCGCTGGACAACACAGACTTTCAACTCCCTCCAATGATTTTCTATGGGGTTGAGATCTGGAGACTGGCTAGGCCACTCCAGGACCTTGAAATGCTTCTTACGAAGCCACTCCTTCGTTGCCCGGGCGGTGTGTTTGGGATCATTGTCATGCTGAAAGTCCCAGCCACGTTTCATCTTCAATGCCCTTGCTGATGGAAGGAGGTTTTCACTCAAAATCTGGCCCCATTCATTCTTTCCTTTACACGGATCAGTCGTCCTGGTCCCTTTGCAGAAAAACAGCCCCAAAGCATGATGTTTCCACCCCCATGCTTCACAGTAGGTATGGTGTTCTTTGGATGCAACCTAGCATTCTTTGTCCTCCAAACACGACGAGTTGAGTTTTTACCAAAAAGTTATATTTTGGTTTCATCTGACCATATGACATTCTCCCAATCCTCTTCTGGATCATCCAAATGCAAACTTCAGATGGGCCTGGACATGTACTAGCTTAAGCATGGGGACACGTCTGGCACTGCAGGATTTTAGTCCCTGTCGGCGTAGTGTGTTACTGATGGCGTAGTGTGTTACTGATGGTAGGCTTTGTTACTTTGGTCCCAGCTCTCTGCAGGTCATTCACTAGGTCCCCCCGTGTGGTTCTGGGATTTTTGCTCACCGTTCTTGTGATCATTTTGACCCCACGGGGTGAGATCTTGCGTGGAGCCCCAGATCGAGGGAGATTATCAGTGGTCTTGTATGTCTTCCATTTCCTAATAATTGCTCCCACAGTTGATTTCTTCAAACCAAGCTGCTTACCTATTGCAGATTCAGTCTTCCCAGTCTGGTGCAGGTCTACAATTTTGTTTCTGGTGTCCTTTGACAGCTCTTTGGTCTTGGCCATAGTGGAGTTTGGAGTGTGACTGTTTGAGGTTGTGGACAGGTGTCTTTAATACTAATAACAAGTTCAAACAGGTGCCATTAATACAGGTAACGAGTGGAGGACAGAGGAGCCTCTTAAAGAAGAAGTTACAGGTCTGTGAGAGTCAGAAATCTTGCTTGTTTGTAGGTGACCAAATATTTATTTTCCACCATAATTTGCAAATAAATTCATTAAAAATCCTACAATGTGATTTTCTGGATTTTCTTTTCTCAATTTGTCTGTCATAGTTGATGTGTACCTATGATGAAAATTACAGGCCTCTCTCATCTTTTTAAGTGGGAGAACTTGCACAATTGGTGGCTGACTAAATACTTTTTTCCCCACTGTATAGCCACTTACAAGGCACACCTCAAAATGTGTTATTGAGCCAGCGATTCTTTCCCCTCACCCAAAATGTTTCCACAATGCACCATCATTTCCAGAATTCTGCAGTAAATATACAGCATAACAGCAATACAGTACTTTTTTGTTAAATTGTATTGTAATGACATTATAGCAATTGCTAACAATGAATATGTAATTAAATGTTACAGCATACCAGTGAATATTAGGTGTTCTATATAATTTGCACTTGTAGATGCCTCAACAAAGGCTTCTAAACTGGCAGTTGCTACAGAGTAAAAGGACATGGAAAAACACTCAACCATTAAAAGTTTGAGACTTGCTGCCACTCTGATCTGTTCCCTATATACAATTAATTGTTAGGGAACTACTACCACATATCACTTAAATTGGTACAGCACTCTCACTAACGGGTGCAACAAGTATAGCCTCTTACAAGGCTAGGCTCAAAATGTGTTAATGAGCCACAGAAATACCATGCACCCACAAAAGGTTTTTGGCGTTCCATTACAGTATGGTACTGTGGGGGTGGGACTGAATTACAGTAAATTGCTGGCAGTACAGTAGCCAGTAAATTACTGTAGATTTACAGTAAATTACTGGCAGCCAGAGTATGTGAGCTGAGTTGAGTGATCGGAAATCCCACTCATCGATCCGGCTCTCCATGTCCTTTCCAGACTCTCCGCTAAAAACCGCTCCTCACTCACATGAAAATAAACTGCAGCTCCAAATTCCGTCCATTAATTTCTTATTTAAAATCACCATTTAACCAACACCCATCTATCTTTGTGACTACCATTTGGTTTTGAAGTATTGAAAGCCAACCATATGATTTGAATGAAAAGTATTTTAATAAACAACATGAAAACGTGACTGAAAGAAGTGCTCATAATTTCAAATAGGCTACATGTCATATTAAACAGCATATAAACACTCTAAATAGGAGCCAGACAGGTAGCCAAAGAAGGAATGAAAATAAATTATTTTGGCTATATTATTAGCCTATTATTTAAATTATTTCAAGGCTATATCCTACAAAGAAATACATTGTGAAGCATTTGCGAGTGCGACACCAGGCTGGCATTAAGTGCTCAGCATTTAAACAACATTTTGTTGTATTAAATCATTATAATATATAAATTGCGCATATAGGCTGTGACTTACTTAGAATTACACAAAAAGGTAACAAAAAAATGCCTTATTACAGTGCCTTTGAATATACTTTTAGAAACACGAGTTTGGCCAGAGTCTATAGCTTCAGGCTCATGCGATGGTGCCTGAAGAGCATGCCAGCAGCAGAGAATACCCTCTCCGCGATTGCAGAGCCACTGGGGATGCTAAAAATCCTTTGGGCCACTCTTGCCAGGCGGGGCATGGATGAGGAGTTGTCTTTCCAAAAGGTGATAATGTCTTCGTCTGCGTCCTCATCTGCGTTTCTTCTCATGGCCGTTAGGTTCTCCTCTACCTCTTCTTTCCCGTCTAAAGAGGACTGCTGCTGCTGAATGAAGTATGAGCCGAACATGCAAGGTCTTTTGGGCACTTTGTTTTGCTCAGGGTCAGAGTTACGTGCTGCTGGTGCTACTGGTATGGCAGACACACCTGCCGGAAGCATGTTGATAGCCTCAGTTTCCTTCCCAAGGAGGTCACGTATCTCTCCCAGCTGGTTACACACCAGCTCATCCCTTATCACCCACTCAGTTTTAAACCTGGGGTCCAGGACGACGGCTAGCACAAGATGTTTATCATTATAATACTGCCTGGACTGAATGGAGACGTTATCTGATAGTGTTTCTGCAAAAGCAGCCATGTCTATGTGCTGAGACACGGTAGTCAACAGTTTCTTTATTTCCGACACGGCAGGGAGAATCATGCCCAGGTTTCTCAACTCTTTCTGCATATTATCGGTGAGGTCAGCTAGTGGTGTCAGTACCTCCACCAGGACCAGTAGCTGACGCACTTCGTTTAGGGTGAGTTTTGCATCATCGGAGGTAGACTTCAGTTTGTTTTGCCACAATGGGTCTCTTTCGAACATCTTCAACACAGACTCAATGATGCGTAATTGGCTGTTCCATCTTGTCATGCAGGCTGTTGTGGGATACACTTCCAATCTGTCACCATCCTCTCTGTTCAATGTACTCTTCCTAACACTTGTCACAAGCTTCCCTATTTTCGGAATCAGTCCACTAACCCCATCATGCCTGTTAATGGCATCCTTTATTACGAGCTGAAGCATGTTAATTGGGCACCGTAAATGGAGATTTGACTCTGTGAAGTACTGGTTTACCATCATGTCCATGTTGTTGGCTAAATGGTCCGTTTGGAACTGTGAGAGCGCAAGTGGTTCACCCTTCTCCTCCATGTCTGATGGCTCATCTTCCTCCTGTCCATCACCATTGGTCTCCTCAAAACCAGGTAGGTTGAAGGCCTTGCTATGTTGCTTGCGCTGTCAGTCACCACTCGTATTAGCTGTCTAGGCACGTTCCAGTTCCCCAGGACACTTCATATTTTTGGTAAATGGCCTCTGCTGTGTGGTGTCCTTGTATATGCTCACAGCTCAACAACACAGTGTGGCCTTTATATTTTCCGTCAATGAAACTGGCAACAATCCCCAGGAAACTGTGTCCCCTTCTGCTAGTCCAAATGTCAGCTGACACAACAAAACCTAGTTGCAATAAGTCTCTCAACTTGGCTTCCATTTCTTGGAGAGCATGAGGGTGTCTCGGACTGTACTATAGCAAGGCTGTGTGTAGCCTGGTTGAGCTGCACTTGCAAAGTACCGCATCCCTTCCCGTTCTCCCTTAGTTAGGGGCTCATAGTCCAAGTAAACCATTTTAAAGAAATCCAATTGCCTCTTTCTCTCCCACGACACTGCTGGGGCTTTACGTGCAGAAAGGTCATCTTGGAATTTGTCTTTCTCCTGCAAAGTTTGTTGCTGCTGCGTCTCCTTCTCTATAAATACAAATTAAAGCTTAATTAGCCTAATGATACTTTAATTGTCATATGTGCTACACAAAACATAAATTATGATGTCCTTTTTTTATTTTTTATTTTTATTTTATTTTTTTTCTTTCTTTTTTTTTTCGGGGGGATGGATCAGCTTAATATTGCAGATAGATTGTATCTTCTATCAATGTAATTGTCTGCATCACTTCCAATCCCCCATGTTTTTTTTATTTTTTATATATATATTCCCCTTTATTACTTTTCAACCCCACCATCCTTTCCCTACTTGGAGTAAATTAGTGAACAACAACGCCCAGGCCTCTACTTCCGGTCTATACTTACTATCTACACCTTATGGACAGAGTTAATTTTACAATAATTCTATATCTATATCTATATATATATATATATATATATATTATTTATTTTTTTGCTCCTGAACTTCTTCTACTCTCAACCTCTCCGATCATTTTCATGATGTCCATCCGGTTTGCTTCTAAATGCCATATCTTTCTAACTGTGCTCTTTCCCAAAAGCTCCCAACATACAACCTATATACTTATTATGGACACAGTATGCTTACATTATTAGCTATCTTTGTTATTATTTGTTGTTATTTGTTATTAGTCCCATCCTTCAACTCTATTCAATACCTCCCATCTATCTCTTAACACCATCCATATAGGATTTCTATTTGCCATATATATTTCAACCATACTGTGATGTTTTACAAAAGTTCTGAACCTTTCTATTCTCATTGCTTCTACAGATTGTGAATTAAAAATAAACATTTTTGCTAAAAGTATTATTATATTATTGATTGATTGACTATGACTTTTCAGATCACCCAGTAATGCTATCTGTAAGGTTAGTTCCAGGTAAATATTGCAATCCTTTAGCCATTCCTGGACCTGTGTCCAAAAACAAGCTACAAATGGACAGAACCAAAACAAATGATCTAATGATTCTATCTCTTCACAGCAAAATCTGCAGAGCTGGGAAGATTGTATCCCCATATAAATAACATTCTATTGGTAGCAAGAATTTTATATAATAATTTAAATTGAAAGATTCTAATTTTTGAATCCGGTGTCGTTTTGCGTGTCAGTTCATAAACACTATGCCATGGGATCGGTACGTCAAAGATCTCTTCCCAACTATTTTGCAATCTATATGGGACTGCTGTCAATCCTTTGGTCCTTAAGTGAAACTGATATACTTTTTTTATTTATCACAGTTTTCCTTAACCAATTATGTTCTTTAATGCAAGGCCGACAGACAAGTTCCTTACTTTCTCCCCCTTCAACTTTCCTCTTCCACTTTTGCGGTAAGGCTGCAATTATTTGGTTGTAATTTTGGGTAGAGCAGACATTTCCATATGTTTTTGTTAGCTGCATGTGCGACATAACTCCACCAGTCCTACCGATGATATCATTTACGAAGATTATACCTTTTTTAAACATTCTGTCAAAAAATAAAGGTTTTTTGTCAATTAGTATATTTTAATTTAACCACAATATTTGTTGCATTATTTGTTCTGTCGTTTCTGGAGGATTAAATTGAAATTGCAACCAACTTTCTTGTCCTTTTTAATTATTCTAATATTAATAATAAACAGGGAACGGAATGTTTTTTTTTTTTTCTAACGGTAGGCTTTAAGGTCTTTAGGCAAAATAACCCTATCAAAACGGAAAGCTCCTTGAAAGAGGTAATAGGTCAAGCCTCCAGGACCAAAATCAATGATAGCCTATTGTATAGATAATAGAATGAAAATTTACTAAACTTTTAAGAGATCTGATTTATAGTTTATAAATACTTTGCTACAATGACACACTTTGTTCTTTTCTGTTAGCATGTGTACTTAGTACACCATCATGCTTTCGGGATATGTGTCTTTTCAGATTCCACAATGATTCTTTAGTTGTGGACCTACATCACCACACTCCCTCTCTTTCTCTTGGTCCTCCTCATTTTTGCAAGTCACCTTGATATTGCACCTGGGTGTTTTATCAGTTTCTTTATGAAAATATTTAGCGAACTCCATGACAGTAGCTAAAGCAAGGGACTAACACAAGTAGCCTACAAATGCATGCTGGGCCGGGCATGCCCTGAGCTGGTGAAGTGAGCGCTACTGGAGTGGTATTGAAGCAAAATTAGAGCGGACGAGAAGGCCGACGCTCCAGCCTTTGGAAAACTCGCTCCTCGCTCATATGCTGCTGGCAGCACAGTAGCCAGTAAATTACTGTAGCTTTACAAGACAAATATTTTAAATCACGATATGGTACTGTATTCTGTGGGGTACAGCATTCTCACTAATAGGTGAAACAAACATAGCATCTTACAAGGCACGCCTCAAAATATGTTAATGAGACACAGATTACTAAACCTCCCACAACATTTTCCCACAATGCATCATAATCCACAGTATGCTGCTGTAAATATACAGCAAACAGGTAATACAGTACTTTAGTGTAAAACTGTATTTTATAATTACAGCAATTGATGTAATTTTACAGCAGTGTAGCGGACGCCATTGAGCCCCCATAATGCATTGCTCTTTACAGTACTGTACTGTAATATAGAATTACAGTAGCCAACTGTGAAAGTTTTGCTGTACATTTACAGCAATTTGTTACAGTGTTTTAGACCTGTAATGACCCATATATTTACACCTGTTGTGACATACAGTGGGGAGAACAAGTATTTGATACACTGCCGATTTTGCAGGTTTTCCTACTTACAAAGCATGTAGAGGTCTGTAATTTTTATCATAGGTACACTTCAACTGTGAGAGATAATTAATTTGCATTTTATTGCATGACATAAGTATTTGATCACCTACCAACCAGTAAGAATTCCGGCTCACAGACCTGTTAGTTTTTCTTTAAGAATCCCTCCTGTTCTCCACTCATTACCTGTATTAACTGCACCTGTTTGAACTCGTTACCTGTATAAAAGACACCTGTCCACACACTCAATCAGACAGACCCCAACCTCTCCACAATGGCCAAGACCAGACAGCTGTGTAAGGACATCAGGGATAAAATTGTAGACCTGCACAAGGCTGGGATGGGCTACAGGACAATAGGCAAGCAGCTTGGTGAGAAGGCAACAACTGTTGGCGCAATTATTAGAAAATGGAAGAAGTTCAAGATGACGGTCAATCACCCTCGGTTTGGAGCTCCATGCAAGATCTCACCTCGTGGGGCATCAATGATCATGAGGAAGGTGAGGGATCAGCCCAGAACTACATGGCAGGACCTGGTCAATGACCTGAAGAGAGCTGGGACCACAGTGTCAAAGAAAACCATTAGTAACACACTACGCCATCATTGATTAAAATCCTGCAGCGCACGCAAGGTCAACCCTGCTCAAGCCAGCGCATGTCCAGGCCCGTCTGAAGTTTGCCAATGACCATCTGGATGATCCAGAGGAGGAATGGGAGAAGGTCATGTGGTCTGATGAGACAAAAATAGAGCTTTTTGGTCTAAACTCCACTCGCCGTGTTTGGAGGAAGAAGAAGGATGAGTACAACCCCAAGAACACCATCCCAACCTTGAAGCATGGCAGTGGAAACATCATTCTTTGGGGATGCTTTTCTGCAAAGGGGACAGGACGACTGCACCGTATTGAGGGGAGGATGGATGGGGCCATGTATTGCGAGATCTTGGCCAACAACCTCCTTCCCTCAGTAAGAGCATTGAAGATGGGTCGTGTCTGGGTCTTCCAGCATGACAACGACCCGAAACACACAGCCAGGGCAACTAAGGAGTGGCTCCCTAAGAAGCATCTCAAGGTCCTGGAGTGGCCTAGCCAGTCTCCAGACCTGAACCCAATATAACATCTTTGGAGGGAGCTGAAAGTCCGTATTGCCCAGCGACAGCCCCGAAACCTGAAGGATCTGGAGAAGGTCTGTATGAAGGAGTGGGCCAAAATCCCTGCTGCAGTGTGTGCAAACCTGGTCAAGACCTACAGGAAACGTATGATCTCTGTAATTGCAAACAAAAGTTTCTGTACCAAATATTAAGTTCTGCTTTTCTGATGTATGAAATACTTATGTCCTGCAATAAAATGCAAATCAATTACTTAAAAATCATACAATGTGATTTTCTGGATTTTTTGTTTTAGATTCCGTCTCTCACAGTTGAAGTGTACCTATGATAAAAATTACAGACCTCTACATGCTTTGTAAGTAGGAAAACCTGCAAAATCGGCAGTGTATCAAATACTTGTTCTCCCCACTGTATCTTGGCAAGCATACCTTCTGACACCCACCAGTGACAGAAATAAATACATGGAATGTCCTCATCCTCCAAATCCTTATGCAGCTCACAATATCAAACATGAACTAATCCTGTATAAAATACATAATATCAACTCCTTATCCAGGTCCATTTCAGACCGTTTTTGAATGAGTAGGGAATGGTCAACAATGTCGAATAAATAAGGCGGCACAATGTTTTTTTAAGTTAAAAAAGTACTTAGCTGGGAGTTGGTCAGGGATTCTAAAACCTTCGCAAGGCAAGATAACTTGAAGATTGGGCAGTGATTATCTAAGTCAGAAGTATCTCCGTCTTTATGTAGGGGGAGGACATGTCCCGATTTCCAAATCCTAGGGATAGCACTAGTAGCAATTGTCAAGTAAAAAATACAGGTTAAAGGTTCAACAATGAGTGGGCCAGAGAGCTGTAGTAAGAAGGGGTCAAGTGAATCAGCCCTTAAAGGCTTTTTTCCCGTGGTACGGCTCATGTTTACAGTGCCTTGTATTCATCCCCCTAGGCATTTTTCCTATTTTGTTACATTACAACCTATTTAAATTGATTTTTATTTGGATTTCATGTAATGGACATACACGAAATAGTCCAAATTGGTGAAGTGACATGAAAAAAATAACTTGTTTCAAAAAATTATAGAAAATAAATAACGGAAAAGTGGTGCGTGCATATGTATTCACCCCCTTTGCTATGAAGCCCCATAAGATCTGATGCAACCAATTACCTTCAGAAGTCACATAATTAGTTAAATAAAGTCCACCTGTGTGCAATCTAAGTGTCACATGATCTGTCACATGATCTCAGTATATATACACCTGTTCTGAAAGGCCCCAGAGGCTGCAACACCACTAAGCAAGGGGCACCACCAAGCAAGTGGCACCATGAAGACCAAGGAGCGCTAATAACAGGTCAGGGACAAAGTTGTGGAGAAGTTCAGATCAGGGTTGGGTTATAAAAAAATATCCGAAACTTTGAACATCCCACGGAGCACCATTAATTCCATTAGTAAAAAATGGAAAGAATATGGCACCACAACAAACCTGTCAAGAGAGGGCCGCCCACCAAAACTCACAGACCAGGCAATGAGGGCATTAATCAGAGAGGCAACAAAGAGACCAAAGATAACACTGAAGGAGCTGCAAAGCTCCACAGCGGAGATTGGAGTATCTGTCCATAGGACCACTTTAAGCCGTACACTCCACAGAGCTGGGCTTTACGGAAGAGTGGCCAGAAAAAAGCCATTGCTTAAAGAATAAAATAAGCAAACACGTTTGGTGTTCGCCAAAAGCCATGTGGGAGACTCCCCAAACATATGGAAGAAGGTACTTTACCATCAAGGTAAATGCTATGTCTGGCGCAAATCCAACACCTCTCATCACCCCGAGAACACCATCCCTACAGTGAAGCATGGTGGAGGCAGCATCATGCTGTGGGGATGTTTTTCATCGGCAGGGACTGGGAAACTGGTCAGAATTTAAAGAATGATGGATGGCGCTAAATACAGGGACATTCTTGAAGGAAACCTGTTTCAGTCTTCCAGAGATTTGAGACTGGGACGGAGGTTCACCTTCCAGCAGGACAATGACCCTAAGCATACTGCTAAAGCAACACTCGATTGGTTTAAGGGGAAACATTTAAATGTCTTGAATTGGCCTAGTCAAAGTCCAGACCTCAATCCATTGAGAATCTGTGGTATGACTTAAAGATTGCTGTACACCAGCAGAACCCATCCAACTTGAAGGAGCTGGAGCAGTTTTGCCTTGAATAATGGGCAACAATCCCAGTGGCTAGATGTGCCTAGCTTATAGAGACATAGCCCAAGAGACTTGCAGCTGTAATTGCTGCAAAAGGTGGCTCTACAAAGTATTGACTTTGTGGGGGTGAATAGTTATGCACGTTCAAGTTTGCTGTTTTTTTGGTCTTATTTGGTGTCAAAGTGGTAGGCATGTTGTGTAAATCAAATGATACAAACCACCAAAAAATCCATTTTAATTCCAGGTTGTAAGGCAACAAAATAGGAAAAATGCCAAGGAGGGTGAATACTTTCGAAAGCGAGACTGTTTATTGCCCAAAATATGTGTAATAAATAAAATAAAATAATAATGTTTCCTGAGCTTTCTTATATCTTTCAGATATAGGACAGACACTTCAGAACAAGCTTCCTTTTGATTTTTGGGGGGACTATCTATTGTTCCATGTAGTGAATCTGTTATTCAATGTGTTTGTATGGGCTTATAGCAGTAAGGCCAAAAATAATTTTTCATCAAATATGTTTCGTTTCTTTTTTTATGCTTTAAGGGGTCTTAAAATTCCAAATCAAATAGCAAAATGATAATTGAAATGACCTTCTTAAAACAATTCCATATAGCTTAGTAGAACCCCCCCTCCTCCAGCTTAGACAGGGCTTAGGCATTATGGGTTAGAAATGGCAGTGTAATTAAACATTTAAATTCATTTTGAGACATTATGATGCTCTCTGCCTTTCTAGTGTTAATATAAACAATCACAAATAAATCCATTAATATTTCATTTAGGAAGGTCATAAAAAAAACATGATACAAGGCAATTTATTTTAAAAGAATAGAATAGCATGTTTTGAGTTGTATTTATATGTGCTTAGTAGCCAAGGTTATTACTGCGCCATGCCAATTAAATACAATTGTTTGTGTAGCAGACATCAAAGGCCCTGCCCTACCACAGTCAACACACATATTTTACTTGGTTATTGCTGATTGTCACCGGTAGCCTACTCACATGAGGAATGCATGGAGCCATGGTTATTCTAGGAAAAATTAATATTTTGAAAAAGAGACCATCCGCGCAATTTGTACAGTTGTTTGGCAAAAATAGGTTCATTAGAAACGTTGGAATATGCTCTTTCTGATAGGGTATAGCAATCAAAATATCTGGCCTGCATGGATCTGTGTAGGATGATATGGAGGAAGTGCAAGTCAATGCAAGCTGTCAATGCACGCTGCGCAGGTCATCAGTCTCTTCATTCTCTATTCAACAATTGATCAGACTATTGTCAATTTAATCTTGTCTTTAGGCCACATCTATTATTATTATTATTATATGTGAAATTAGTTTCAATATAGTTTAGGTGTAGTTTGGACGGGCCAGCTGGGTGGGCAACTGTTGTCTTACAGTCAGAAAATACATTCATCTTATTTTAGGATTTATAGTCTATGCGCTTCTGGATGAATCAAAACCTTTTCTGACTGATTACAATTGTATTTGGTGTCCTGAGGTTTCTTATTACCTATTTAACATAATAATGCATTCATTTAGCAATGTATTATTTATTATGGAATATTTATACAACTGAAATATCAACAGTCAGAATGACCATCATGGCTATTCTAGTAGTTATGGAATTCCGGTGCTCTGTGTTAAAATAAAAGTCAATGTGGGACCTGATCGGTGGGTTGCTCCAAGGGATAGCCGGCTAAGTAACCAGGACCAGAGGTTGAGTGGGAAGGACGTGGGGGGCGGTGTAGGTCCTCATCAGAGGCCCCCGGTGAAGTAAGGGGGTTCAGATCCGAAAAATGGTTAAAGAGCTGCAGGTCTGGACGAGAGGCGAGAGGGAGAAAGTGTGGGAAGGATCCTCCTCTCCTACTTAACTCGATTCCACTTTGCTTCCGATGGTGTAGAGCAAAACACAATAGAGATCTCCGATTCTCATCGGTGGGATGTGTTAATACGGGATACTTGTCCAAGGTAGTATCCTCAGTAGCTACTGCAGAAGAGCCCAATCTCATAGAGCACACTGGATTTTCCCCATGGTCATTCAGAATTGTATCATCAAAAACACCATGCTGTCTTGAAGTCTCTTTAGCCAGTGTGAAACGTTCTCTTAGAACTTTATTCTCCTCTAGTTGCTCAATGATTTGCTCCTTTGTAGCACGGAGCTGTTTGCATTTATCACTAGTATATAGGTCAGCATACTCTTCCTGTTTGACTACAATGAACATGTCACAGGTCTCACATTGTATGGCGTTACTGTCCGTCTCCGGATCCGACTCCAAAATAGAAAATAGTCTGACATGCTTATACTCAGGTCAGAAACAGCGGTCCCGGCTACAAGAGCCAACCGCGATGTGAGACAAGCTTTGCCAGTGACAGCCAGGTAACCTAGCTAGTTGGACCTAGCCGGGGATAGCCTGCTAATGTTATCTCCAGGAGAAGGTAAAATCCAACCGAACACAGTGTACTAAGAACAGCACCAACAACGTGGTCCTGAGATAAAACACTTAAAACAAAGGTTTTAAAGGTATAAAATGTATCTTAGAAATATAAATGTATAGCTAAGTGTTTTCTAAAAAGTAAAACACTGAAGCTTTATCACCGTATCGCCACACCAAATGTTCTGTTCAAGGGTTGTGAAAGATTTGACTGGGATGAATGCAGGAGCAGATTTCAGGAGCAGGACAAGACACCCTCTTTGTGACTGATGACTGACACAAGGGCATGTGCAGTTGAAGTTGGCAGTTTACATACACGTAAGTTTACATACACTCAGTGCCTCTTTGCTTGACATCATGGGAAAATCAAAAGAAATCAGCCAAGACCTCAGAAAAAAAATTGTAGACCTCCACAAGTCTGGTTCATCCTTGGGAGCAATTTCCAAACACCTGAAGGTACCACGTCCATCTGTACAAACAATAATATGCAAGTATAAACACCATGGGACCACGCAGCCGTCATACCGCTCAGGAAGGAGACGCGTTCTGTCTCCTAGAGATTAACGTACTTTGGTGGGAAAAGTGCAAATCAATCCCAGAACAACAGCAAAGGACCTTGTGAAGATGCTGGAGGAAACAGTTACAAAAGTATCTATATCCACAGTAAACCGTGTCCTATATCGGCATAACCTGAAAGGCCGCTCAGCAAGGAAGAAGCCACTGCTCCAAAACCCCAATAAAAAAAAAGCCAGACTACGGATTGCAACTGCACATGGGGACAAAGATTGTACTTTTTGGAGAAATGTCCTCTGGTCTGATGAAACGAAAATAGAACTGTTTGGCCATAATGACCATCGTTATGTTTGGAGGAAAAAGGGGGATGGCTTGAAAGCCGAAGAACACCATCCCAACCGTGAAGCATGGGGGTGGCAGCATCGTGCTGTGGGGGTGCTTTGCTGCAGGAGGGACTGGTGCACTTCACAAAATGTATGGCATCTTAAGGAAGGAAAATTATGTGGATATATTGAAGCAACATCTCAAGACATCAGTCAGGAAGTTAAAGCTTGGTCGCCAATGGGTCTTCCAAATAGACAATGACCCCAAGCATACTTCCAAAGTTGTGGCAAAATGGCTTAAGGACAACAAAGTCAAGGTATTGGAGTGGCCATCACAAAGCCCTGACCTCAATCCTATAGAACATTTGTGGGCAGAACTGAAAAAGCATGTGCGAGCAAGGAGGCCTACAAACCTGACTCAGTTACACCAGCTCTGTCAGGTGGAATGGGCCAAAATTCACCTAACTTATTGTGGGAAGCTTGTGGAAGGCTACCACATGTTTGACCCAAGTTAAACAATTTAAAGGCAATGCTACCAAATACTAATTGAGTGTATGTAAACTTCTGACCCACTGGGAATGTGATGAAAGAAATAAAAGCTGAAATAAATAATTCTCTCTACTATCATTCTGACATTTCACATTCTTAAAATAAAGTGGTGATCCTAACTGACCTAAGACAGGGCATTTTTACTATGATTAAATGTCAGGAATTGTGAAAAACTGAGTTGAAATGTATTTGGCTAAGGTGTATGTAAACTTCGACTTCAACTGTACGTGATAGGCCTATCTGGCTTATATGATTATGATGGTGATAATGCTTCTTGACAGTGTCATAGAGTGTATTTTCTTAGTAGAACACAGACAAGGTTCAAACTAAAGTAAAATGTATGTAATTAAAATGTTTTTTTATGCAAATGAGGCATTCAATAGGCAAATTAGGCAGTACGGAATACATCTACCAGTAATTTAAGCCCAATAATTTAAGGTAGGATAGTCATATTATTATCAAATCTTCATGTTTATGCAAAACTGAGAGTTTGTAACAATTTATGAAATTACACCACATTATTGACATTTATGGAAAACAGATTTGTTTACTCTGTTTCTTTGTAGAATTTTCGCATAGTTTCCATTGTTTGTCGAGTCACCCAACCCAGTTAGCTACCATCTAGTTAGTGTTTGTTTCGCTAACTTTAGCTACCCTATGACTAAATATGGTGGTGTGCAAAACAGCTAAATACAGTGAGGGAAAAAAGTATTTAGTCAGCCACCAATTGTGCAAGTTATCCCACTTAAAAAGATTAGAGAGGCCTGTAATTTTCATCATAGGTACACGTCAACTATGACAGACAAAATGAGAAAAATAAATCCAGAAAATCACATTGTAGGAACTTTTATGAATTTATTTGCAAATTATGGTGGAAAATAAGTATTTGGTCAATAACTAAAGTTTCTCAATACTTTGTTATATACCCTTTGTTGGCAATGACACAGGTCAAACGTTTTCTGTAAGTCTTCACAAGGTTTTCACACACTGTTGCTGGTATTTTGGCCAATTCCTCCATGCAGATCTCCTCTAGAGCAGTGATGTTTTGGGGCTGTCGCTGGGCAACACGGACTTTCAACTCCCTCCAAAGATTTTCTATGGGGTTGAGATCTGGAGACTGGCTAGGCCACTCCAGGACCTTGAAATGCTTCTTACGAAGCCACTCCTTCGTTGCCCGGGCGGTGTGTTTGGGATCATTGTCATGCTGAAAGACCCAGCCACGTTTCATCTTCAATGCCCTTGCTGATGGAAGGAGGTTTTCACTCAAAATCTCACGATACATGGCCCCATTCATTCTTTCCTTTACACGGATCAGTCGTCCTGATCCCTTTGCAGAAAAACAGCCCCAAAGCATGATGTTTCCACCCCCATGCTTCACAGTAGGTATGGTGTTTTTTGGATGCAACTCAGCATTCTTTGTCCTCCAAACACGACGAGTTGAGTTTTTACCAAAAAATTATATTTTGGTTTCATCTGACCATATGACATTCTCCCAATCCTCTTCTGGATCATCCAAATGCACTCTAGCAAATTTCAGACGGGCCTGGACATGTACTGGCTTAAGCAGGGGGACACGTCTGGCACTGCAGGATTTGAGTCCCTGGCGGCGTAGTGTGTTACTGATGGTAGGCTTTGTTACTTTGGTCCCAGCTCTCTGCAGGTCATTCACTAGGTCCCCCCGTGTGGTTCTGGGATTTTTGCTCACCGTTCTTGTGATCATTTTGACCCCACGGGGTGAGATCTTTCGTGGAGCCCCAGATCGAGGGAGATTATCAGTGGTCTTGTATGTCTTCCATTTCCTAATAATTGCTCCCACAGTTGATTTCTTCAAACCAAGCTGCTTACCTATTGCAGATTCAGTCTTCCCAGCCTGGTGCAGGTCTACAATTTTGTTTCTGGTGTCCTTTGACAGCTCTTTGGTCTTGGCCATAGTGGAGTTTGGAGTGTGACTGTTTGAGGTTGTGGACAGGTGACTTTTATACTGATAACAAGTTCAAACAGGTGCCATTAATACAGGTAATGAGTGGAGGACAGAGGAGCCTCTTAAAGAATAATTTACAGGTCTGTGAGAGCCAGAAATCTTGCTTGTTTGTAGGTGACCAAATACTTATTTTCCACCATAATTTGCAAATAAATTCATAAAAAATCCTACAATGTGATTTTCTGGATTTTTTCTCTCTCAATTTGTCTGTCATTGTTGACGTGTACCTATGATGAAAATTACAGGCCTCTCTCATCTTTTTAAGTGGGAGAACTTGCACAATTGGTGGCTGACTAAATACTTTTTTCCCCACTGTACATCCATGCATTGTTGAGGCAACAACAGTACATCTGATTCACTATACACTGAGTGTACAAAACATTAAGAACACCTTCCTAATATTGGGTTGGGGCATGGACACTATAAGGTGTCGAAAGTGTTCCACAGGGATGCTGGCCCATGTTGATTCCAATGTGTCCTACAGTTGTGTCAAGTTGGCTGGATGTTCTTAGGGTGGTGGACCATTCTTGATACACATGGGAAACTGTTGATCTTGAAAAACCCAGGAG
This sequence comes from Coregonus clupeaformis, assembly GCF_020615455.1. Lineage (NCBI taxonomy): Eukaryota > Metazoa > Chordata > Actinopteri > Salmoniformes > Salmonidae > Coregonus > Coregonus clupeaformis. The sequence continues at coordinate 4,393,212 of NC_059222.1, forward strand.
CGTTGCAATTCCTGACAGACTCAAACTGTTGCGCCTGGTACCTACTACCATACCCCATTCAAAGGCAATAAAATATTTTGTCTTGCCCATTCACCCTCTGAATGGCACACATACACAATCCATGTCTCAATTGTCTCAAGGCTTAAAAATCCTTCTTTAACCTGTCTCCTCCCCTTCATCTACACTGATTGACCTGGATTAAACAGGTGCCATCAATAAAGAATCCTAACTTTCACCTGGATTCGCCTGGTCAGTCTATGTCATGGAAATAGCAGGTGGTCCTAATGTTTTGTACACTCAGTGTATAGCCAAGTCATCATGACTCAGTGTGTATTTATTCCTTGTTTTATTTTCTTTCTATAAGTTTTTATATTTTCTCTGTTAGTTTACCTGTTGTTTACGAAGTATGTGACAAATAACGTTTGATTCGATTTGAATTGGTTGAAACAACATTTTTTTTTTTTACAGTGTATTATGACATAGAATCGGAAAAGGTTTCAGGAGAGCACCAAGCCATTTATGTGCAAACAGTACATTTTAGAGGCAATGAGTGGAGCTCCAGCGGGGAAGATTGTGAAGGATTTATTTGACCATGTGTGACCGACCGGCTCGATTTGGTCTTATGTAGCAACATTTTAAATTGTGTTTTTTACATTGGATAAAAATAGATACTCAGAGCTAGAAAATGGTATATCATACACTACAATTTGAGGAACAATGGGAAAGTAATTTTGCTTTGAAAGTTGATAAACTTGTAACCTCACTTTTGAGAAAATGGCCTTTGAATGTTTTGGTACACCTACTGGAGAGCTCTTCTTTGTCTACACCCATTCAGCCTTGTTCACACCCTCTTAAGCTTTAGCCCCACCCATATCTCTAAGAAGCGTTCAGAGCGCACACTGAACGCTCTGGCTGAGGAGTAGGGTTGATCTGAGCGTTCTGTCCTAAAAACAGCAGTCAAGCACCCAAGCTAACTGGCTAACATTGGCTAGCTTTCTAGCTACTTCCAGACACAAATGAGAGAACAGCTCACTCTGACCATTTTACTTGCATTGGTGACTGCAACTGTGCTGCTGGCAACAATTTAAATATGATTTATTGCCAACGTTTACTGACACCAGCTGTGGTGGAAAAAGTACCCAACTGTCATACTTGAGTAAAAGTAAAGGTACCTTAATAGAAAATGACTCAAGTAAAAGTGAAAGACACCAAGTAAAATACTACTTGAGTAAAAGTCTAAAAGTATTTGGTTTTAAATATACTTAAGTATCAAAAGTAAATGGAATTGCTCAAATGTACTTAAGTATCAAATGTCAAAGTAAAAGTAAAAATCATTTCAAATTCCTTATGTTAAGCAAACCAGATGGCACAATTTTATTTTTATTTTTTATTGACGGAAGGCCAGGAGCACACTCCAACACTCAGACATAATTTACAAATGAAGCATTTGTGTTTAGTGAGTCCGCCAGATCAGAGGCAATAGGGAAGACCAGGGATGTTATCTTAATAAGTGTGTGAAATAACCATTTGTGACTTATGTCTTATGTAGCAAAAGTTGAAATTGTGTTTTTTACATTGGATAAAAGTAGAGACTCAGAGCTAGAAAATTGTATATCATACACTACAGTTGAGGAACAATGGGAAAGTAGTTCTGCTTTAAAAGTTGATACATTTGTAACCTCACTTTTGAGAAAATGGCCTTTGAAGGTTTTGGTACACCTACTGGAGAGCTCTTTTTTGTCTACATCCATTCAGCATCGTTCACACCCTCTTAAGCTTTAGCCCCACCCATCTCTTTAAGGATTCAAATGTGAGGCCATGTACTAAACAACCAAATATTTCAAGACTAAAGGCTGGTTTATACTACGGGTGTGTTCGTCAATTTAATCTAGAGCGCCAGAGTGTGCTCTGGGCGTTCGTAAACTCAGAGCATTGTCAGATTCTCCGTTCGTAAATTCAGAGCGTTTCTCTCGCGGAGCGTTCAGAGCGCACACTGGAAGCTCTGGCCGAGGAGTAGGGTTAATCTGAGCATTCTGTCATAACAACAGCAGTCAAGCACCCAAGCTAACTGACTAAAGTTGGCTAGCTTGCTAGCTACTTCAAATCAAATCACATTTTATTTGTTACATACAGGTGTTTAGCAGATGTTATAGCGGGTGTAGCGAAATTATTGTGCTTCTAGCTCCGACAGTGGAGTAATATCTAACAATTTCACAACATTTAAGAATATATACATATATGGACAATGACAGAGGGGCATGGACTACGACACAGTAGAATATTATAGAATAGAATGCAGTATATACATATGAGATGAGTAGTGCAAGATATGTAAACATTATTAAAGTGACTAGTGTTCCATTTCTTAAAGTGGCCAGTGATTTCAATAGGCAGCAGCAGCTTCTAATGTGCTAGTGATGGCTATTTAACAGTCTGATGGCCTTGAGATAGAAGCTGTTTTTCATTCTCTCGGTCCCAGCTTTGATGCACCTGTACTGACCTCGCCTTCTGGATGATAGCGGGATGAACAGGCAGTGGCTCGGGTGGTTGATGTCCTTGATGATCTTTTTGGCCTTCCTTTGACATCGGGTGGGCGGGTAGTTTGACCCCGGTAATGCGTTTGGCAGACCGCATCACCCTCTGGAGAGCCCTGCGGTTGTGGGCGGTGCAGTTGCCATACCAGGCGGTGATACAGCCCAACAGGATGCTCTCAATTGTGCATCTGTAAAAGTTTGTGAGGGTTTTAAGTGCTAAGCCGAATTTCTTCAGCCTCCTGAGGTTGAAGAGGCTCTGTTACGCCTTCTTCACCACACTGTCTGCGTGGGTGGGCCATTTCAGTTTGTCGGTGATGTGTACGCCAAGAAACTTGAAGCTTTCCACCTTCTCCACTGTGGTCCCGTCGATGTGGATAGGGGGGTGCACCCTCTGCTGTTTCCTGAAGTCCACAATCATCTCCTTTGTTTTGTTGATGTTGAGTGAGAGGTTATTTTCCTGGCACCACACTCCCAGAGCCCTCACCTCCTCCCTGTAGGCTGTCTTGTCATTGTTGGTAATCAAACTTACTACTGTTGTGTCGTCTGCAAACGTTATGATTGAGTTGGAGGCGGGCTTGGCCACGCAGTCATGTGTGAACAGGGAGTAGAGGAGGGGGCTGAGCACGCACCCTTGTGGGGCCCCATTGCTGAGGATCAGCGAAGTGGAGATGTTGTTTCCTACCTTCACCACCTGGGGGTGGCCCGTCAGGAAGGCCAGGACCCAGTTGCACAGGGTGGGGTTCAGACCCAGGGCCTCGAGGTTAATGATGAGCTTGGAGGGTACTGTGGTGTTGAATGCTGAGCTATAGTCAATGAACAGCATTCTTACGTAGGTATTCCTCTTGTCCAGATGGAATAGGGCAGTGTGCAGTGTGATGGTGATTGCATCGTCTGTGGATCTATTGGGGAGGTAAGGAAATTGAAGTGGGTCTAGGGTGACAGGTAAGGTAGAGGTGATATGATCCTTGACTATTCTGTCAAAGCACTTCATGATGACTGAGGTGAGTGCTACGGGGCGATAGTCATTTAGTTCAGCTACCTTTTGCTTTCTTTGGGTACAGGAACAATGGTGGCCATCTTGAAGCATGTGGGGACAGCAGATTGGGAAAGGGAGAGATTGAATATGTCCGTAAAATCACCAGCTAGCTGATCTGCGGATGCTCTGAGGACGCGGCTAGGGATGCCATCAGGGCCGGCAGCCTTGCGGGGGTTAACATGCTTAAATGTCTTACTCACGTCGGCCATAGAGAAGGAGAGGTCACATTCCTTGCTAGTGGGCCTCGTCGGTGGCACTGTGTTATCCTCAAAGCGGGCGAAGAAGGTGTTTAGCTCGTCTGGAAGCGACATGTCGGTGTCGGCAACATGGCTGGTTTTCCTTTTGTAGTCTGTGATTGTCTGTAGACCCTGCCACATACGTCTCGTGTCTGAGCCGTTGAATTGCGAAATTGTCTCTATATTGATGTTTTGCCATTTTAATTGCCTTGCGGAATGAATAGCTACACTGTTTGTATTCTGCCATATTCCCAGTCACCTTGCCATGGTTAAATGCGGTGGTTCTCGCTTTCAGTTTTGCGTGAATGCTGCCATCTATCCACGGTTTCTGGTTAGGGTAGGTTTTAATAGTCACAGTGGGCACAACATCACCTATACACTTCCTGATAAACTCAGTCACCGTTTCAGTGTATTCGTCTAAATTATATACCAGGTCACGTGATCAAAACAATCTTGAATCGTGGATTCCGATTGGTCAGACCAGCGTTGAATAGTCCTTAGCACGGGTACTTCCTGTTTGAGTTTCTGCCTATAGGAAGGGAGGAGCAAAATGGAGTCCTGGTCAGATTTGCCGACAGGAGGGCGGGGGAGAGACTTATAACCATCTCTGAAGTTCAAGTAGCAATGGTCGAGGATTTTAGCAGCCTGAGTACAACAGTCCATATGTTGATAGAACTTTGGCAGCCTAGTGCTTTGTTAAAATCCCCAGCTACAATAAATGCAGCCTCGGGATATGTGATTTCCAGTTTGCATAAAGTCCAGTGAAGTTCTTTGAGGGCCGTCGTGGTATCGGCTTGAGGGGGGATATACACGGCCGTGACTATAACTGAAGAAAATTCTCCTGGGAGATAATACGGTCGGCATTTGATTGTGAGGTATTCTAGGTTGGGTGAACAAAAGGACTTGTATGTTACTACAATTACACCATTCGTTGTTAATCATGAAACACACACCTCCGCCCTTCTCCTTCCCGGAGAGAACCCATCTGGCTGGACCGATTGTGACCGAATATCCCCAGAGAGCCATGTTTCTGTGAAACAAAGTATGTTACAGGCCTTGATGTCTCTTTAGAAAGAAATCCTTGCCCTGAGCTCGTCGACATTGTTATCCAAAGACTGAACATTAGCGAGTAGTATACTTGGAAGCGGTGGGCGGTGTACGCACCTCCTTAGTCGAACCAGCAGGCCGCTCCGAGTGCCTCTCTTCCGCCGGCGATGTTTTGGGTCAACCGCTGGAATCAGTTCAATTGCCCTGGGGAGAGCAAACAAAGGTTCTGCTTTGGGAAAGTCGTATTCCTGGTCGTAATGCTGGTGAGTTACCACCGCTCTGATATCCAATCGTTTTTCCCGGCTGTATGTAATGATATGAAACCCTTTCTGAGCTAATAATGTAACAAATAAAACATAAAAAAACAAAATACCGCAAAGTTTCCTAAGAGCTAGTGGCGAGGCCGCCATCTTCGTCGGCGCCAGGAGCTAGCTAAACAATGAACCATAATCCCAACTCATGATGTTACTACCCTGCATGAATCTGCAGGTAGCTAACTGACCATGTTCAATGTCAGCTTGCTAACATTAGGCTTTAACTAGCAAAGCAATAGACCAGCTCAAATAGACAGAAGTTTGTTACATGGCAGACCAATCCGAACTCATCTCTTGGCATGTCCAGCCCACTCATTATCTCAGCCAATCATGGCTAGCGGGAAGGTTGCTGTCTTTTTCTGTGGCTAAACCAACTGGGTTTGTAATTTAATAATTGTATTCATATTTACAGATGGCATACAAGTTTGTATTTTTTATTATGTACTTTACACCACTGGACACCGGCCATATTCAACGGGTGTTGAGCCTTCGTAAATTCGTCAGTTATTCTGCGCTCTGGCACACTCAGACGAGAGTGCTCGGAAATCGGAGTAAATAGCCAGAGCGAATTCACCAGCTATGTCTATCAACAGTTGTCACAGTGACATCATGAACATTTGATTGAAATGGTTACTTGCATAGTGGAGTCTTTTGTTAAGACATGTAGCTAGCTAAACAATGAACCATAATCCCAACTCATGACGTTACTACCCTGTATGAATCTGCAGGTAGCTAACCAACCAGATTCAATGTTTGCTAGCTAACATAAGGCTATAACTAGCAAAGCAAATGGCTCTGAAATACAAATAATATTACTACACAGATCATACATGTAATGTTAGCTAGCGAGCCAGCCAGCTAAAGTTAGCTAGCTAGCTTACAGTACACTTTAACTTGAAATGAAAACGACTTTCTGACAAAATTAGAAATGTGTGATATCTGAAAATGTAGCTAGCTAGACTATCTTACCCATGTACATGGATGGATGATTCTCCCTTTCTGTCACAGATGCCATAGTTGCCCTTAGTTTGCCATAGTTGCCCTTAGTTTGAAGATGTCATCCAGAGACAGGTGTTTTCTCCATCTCCTTAGCTATCATACTCAATTTCCACTGATTTCAAAACTCGGTCCTCCCGAAATTGGAGAGCAACACTTCTGCAGTTCTACTACGTGATATCTTTCAAAAAAGCTGCGTTAGAAAGGATTACCTACTACACATACTGACCAGCTCAAATAGACAGAAGCGTGCTACATGGCAGACCAATCCGAACTCATCTCTAGGCATGTCCAGCCCACTCATTATCTCATTCAATTATGGCTAGCGGGAAGGTTGCTGTCTTTTTCTTTGGCTAAACCAACTAGGCTCGTAATTTAACAATTTTATTCGGATTTACAGATGGCATACAAGTTTGTTATTAAGGCACATGAAAGTTCACATGATCCAGAAGGCATTTCTGGCAAAAAACACATCTTGATTAAAAAAGGTTCAAATGGCTCTCCTGTGAAGTAGTGACGCGCAACATACGGCTAGTTTCCTGAAACAAGTCACATTTCAGAAAGAAAAAGTACTAAATATTCATTGCGTGTTTTCTTTTAAACTTTCTGATTAAAAACAAGGTTACGGCAAAACTCATAAACCAGGGTAGTAAAATTGTGATGATAGTGGATGAAGCTTATACCGACAAAGATATATCGACTCTCTGTCATTCCAGTGCTTCCGATTGCCCCAACTGCCTTCAGCCATGGGCATTGAAGGTCAGAAAGGCCACTTTCTCTATCTGTTCCATCAACCCGGGTATGTGGGGCTATGTCCAAAAGAGGAATTATTTGGTTATCAACCCGTCAGCCGGTGTACGTGCTGAGTTTATGGAATGGTATCAAACTCAGAAAGATTTTGAGTTTAAGTATGATAAAGAGCTGAGTTTTTACTGTAGGTCAGACGTGGATATTTTGAGAAAGGCCTGTATGATTTTCAGAAAGCAAACCCTTGCCAACTGAGGGGTCAACCGCTTTCAATATGCCACGTTATCCTCATTCAGGTTAGCCATGTTTAGTACTAATCAGTTACAAGAAAATACACTGGTCCAAATGGGTCTTCGCTGTCACACCTCTACAAATCAAATCACATTTTATTTGTCACATGCTTCGTAAACAAGCATGGGAGCATGAATAGGAAACCTTAAAAAAACACAACCCCCTAGTCCAACATTTTCTCCCATGCTGATATAGGTGTTTATTTGGGAGACTTGTCCGATTAACTAGAGGATTCCACAGGACCCAAAGGTTATGTCTACCTCACTCACAGAGGGAAGGCAGTGCTGAAAACCAAAGGCATATGCAATAATTATGAGAATGCCCAGATTGTAAATATGCCATCCATGATAGATATGGTCACACGATACATGACGTCCGAGGGAGCAGAGGCTGCGGAATTAGTCACCCGCTCTAAAGAGATTGTGAGAGACCTGCAGCACGTGGTTCTATTCAATTGTGATACAGAGATGAAGTTTAGAGTGGTCTATAATAAGCGTGTATTGCTAAAAGACTACACGACTCCACCCTATGGCGTTTGAGGAGCAGGAATTGGCCCGGAAATTGGCTGTACCCTTCAGCATGATGGTCAGCGGGCCATCAGGATCTGGGAAATCCTATTTTGTAAGACAGATTTTACATCATGCCGACCATACCATGTCAGAGGTTCCTGATCAAATCCATTGGCATTACACTGTTGTGGCAACCACTTTACAACAAACTCTCTCAGATGTTTAGTTCTATTATTTAATTATGTGAAGGTCCCTCACAGATGATGAGGTTTTTCCTCCTCAAAAGTGGCACCTGGTGGTGATGGAAAATCTGATGGAAGATGCTGCTTAAAGCACGCTGGTGCAAAAAGTGTTTACCATTTATTAACATCATATTAGATTGAACATAATGTATTTGGTGCAAAATCTAAATCACACACTATTAGTCTGAATTGTAATTACATGGTTCTCTTCAAGTCTCAGAGGGATAATCTAAATCACGCACTATTAGTCTGAATTGTAATTACATGGTTCTCTTCAAGTCTCCGAGGCATAAATTGTCCTCTTTGGGAGGCAATTGGTTCCTCATCAAAGTATTTTGCAGAGCCTGGAAGATGCCTTGAAACCCAATTATGGGTACCTACTAATAGAAATGACGACCACACGAATAATCATTACCGCTTACGAGCAAGGCTGTTTCCACACGAGCAGGCAGTAAAAAACATCCCCAAGAATTAGTAGTTAGTAGTAGTAGGATGTCACTCAAATTGAAACGTAACTTACCTCTACTACAAATGCTCTATAATAGTAAACCTGCTCAAAGTAAACTCTGTTTGCAGCTCTGAAAAATTACTACAGAGCTTATGCAAGATTGCTCTCAATATTCTCAAAGGTTTGATAACTCTGAACAACTTGCTGCATACCATGTTGAAGAAAAAGGCGACCAAGATATTAGCCGATAAGAACATATCCATCAACAAAAATCTATCTGGAAAAATATTAATTCTACCTCTGCTATTTCTCACTTTATTATTTACCAATAGGAAATTAATCACACAAAAAAGTATTGTTGGTGCCGGCAGAGCACATGCACTCTTTCTCTTATTCTATTCCTGATATAAGTCAACAAACAGAGCTAAACTTGGACCGTGAGATAAGGATTATCTTGACACAAAATTATATTTCACCCGCAAGGAAATTGAGACTTTACTCATAAGCTCTATGCAAATACTTTACCGTCATTAAGCAATGAACCGGAGTTCCTGAGAAAGTTTCCCAAGTTTCACGTCCTGAGAAACGTCCTGAGGAGACACGTCCTGAGACGTCCCAAGAAACTGAGACGTCGCAACAAACGGAGGAAGTTTCCCCAAGACGTTTCTCAAGCAGTTTCTCTCCAGAAGGTGATAGAGGATTTACCTCTCAGGAACGGATTAAATGCTCACGTTTCTACAGAAATTTAGTGAATATCCTCAGGTGGGTAGATGGAATGAACAAGGAGAGTTTGTCTTTCACCAAAAACCTATTAAAGGCAGTCATATTTTTGACCTCTTACGCACTGATACTGGAACTCAGAACATAACGGTGGCAAAGAAAGCCTGTGTGCCCCCAGTGATGCGTTGGGTGACCGCACCACCCTCTGGAGAGCCCTGCGGTTGTGGACGGTGCAATTGCCATACCAGGCAGTGATACCAGCCCGACAGGATGTTGTCAATGGTGCATCTGTAGAAGTTTGTGAGGGTATTAGGGGCCAAGCCTAATTTATTCAGCCTCCTGAGGTTGAAGAGGCGCTGTTGCGCCTTCTTCACCAAGCTGTCTGTGTGAAGGGACCATTTCAGGTTGTCAGTGAGGGGATAAGTCCCTGAAGATTGAGTGATAAACGATTGCCTATGCTTACATCGCATTGGCTGAATAATGAGGCAATGGGGTAATTGATGAGGTCTACTTTTTCGGTCCCTGACAAATCCAAGCCATTCTCATTTGTAACTTTGATCATGAGGTGGAGCAAAGTATTGTTGAGAAACGAGTCACATATGTGAAAATGGCTTGTTTCTATGTTTTGTAGTAAAAAAGGCAATTTAGTAGGTTAAAATCACGTGATGCATGCTGATGGTGTCATTGGAAACACTTATCTTCCTCTATCTTTTATACTACAAAGCATAGAAACGTGCCATTTTCACAGATGTTGATGTTGTGGTGGTGCTAGAGTTGATGAATATGAAGTTGAAAATTGTGAAGTTTCCCGTTAATAGGGCGTTGGGTCACCACGAGCTACAACAGCTTCAATGTACCTTGGCTTGGATTCTACAAGTGTCTGGAACTCTATTGGAGGGATGTGACACCATTCTTTCACAAGTAATTCCATGATTTGGTGTTTTGTTAATGGTGGTGGAAAATGCTGTCTCAGGTGCCGCTCCAGAAACACCCATAAGTGTTTAATTGGGTTGAGACCCAACCATGGCATATGGTTTACATCATTTTCATGCTCATCAAACCATTCAATTACCATTCGTACCCTGTGGATGGGGGCCTTGTCATCCTATGGGGCTTAGCCATGGTAGTCAAAATAATGGCCTGCCCAGCATTTCTATACATGACTCTAAGCATGATGGGTTATTAATTGCTTAACTAACTCAGGAACCACACCTGTGTGGAAACACCTGCTTTCAATATACTTTGTATCCCTCATTTACTCATCTATTTCCATTATTTAGACAGTTACCTGTATGTAAGCCATTTTTATAAGCTCAATTACGTCGGGCTCTTTTTAACCATTCGAGCTGACAACCCGGGAGGCCTCCTCAAGGCTCTGAGCCATCACCATGATTCCACTTCCCCCTTGTGGGGTAATTTGAGAACTCATTTTATTCAGTACGCCCGACATCACGTTAGGTGAGATATCATTGAAGATATTTTTGGCAACGGTCTTGACATGAGGTTTAGCCAAATTGATTCCTGAATGAATGAGGGGCATAGCCATCCTGAATAAACCTTTGAAAAAATTCCAGATGCCTCGTCCATAGAGCGGGTTGGAACCCGCTGAGTCCTGATCCTGCTTATTGAGTGTAATACTGTAGACATCGAGTATAGTCAGGGTAATGTGCTGGCATGTAAAAAAATTAATCCAGATGATTCTACGAATCTCTACTGAAATTCTTCACGTGTCGAAAGTGCAGGGTCACTATTACTTTCCCTAAATGGAAGAACATGTCTTTTAGCATTGGTTTTCAGCTCTGTAATGATGGTTTCAAAATTGTGTCTGCTCACAGAGGTGTAGTGAGGTCTCTGATAACTGATTGTCACTGCGTCCTTCTTATCACAACGAAGCTCCACTACCCTCAGGAGCTGTGCTTAAAGATCCCCACCAGCTGCAACCTGTTCCATAATCAAGACCTCTACAAATACTCAGTCCTGCCACTTCCACACTGCCAGATCGTAATCTCTGCTTAGTCAGTCTACGGTTCTAGCCGTTTGTTGCCATTCAGATCCTGTTGTGCCTGTTTTCCTTGCCTGACGCTGTTTTCCTCTCCGCTACAGTTCCGCCCGCTCTGACTCTGGTCCCTGTCTCTAGTCCCACGTCTCGTCATCCTGCTACTCTGTCCTGGATTCCCCACTCTACTACTCCCTTGGATTCCCCTCCGGACCTGCTCACCCTGTCTCAACCCCCCTCGCTCCAGCCGCAGCCTCCGCACCTGGTTTCCAGCAGTTTCCCCTGACCTGCACTCCATCTTCCCCCTGTGTCTCAATAAATACCTTGGTTACTTCATCCCAGTCTCCTCGTCTGAGTCTGCTCTTGGGTTCCCCTGTTCCACTCCGCATAACAGTATGATCTGGCCAAAGGGATGAACCCAGCAGACTCTGCTACTCTCCACCAAACCCTTGTCGGCCAAGGCGCCCTGCTCGAGCAACATCACCAAGCCCTGAAGACCCTTCTGGAGCACACCAAGTTTTCACAGAGCCTGTCTGACCTACAGGGTCGACCCTTCGCCCAGAGCTCACAACCAGTTCCAAGTCCTTCTCCTCTGCTCCGGGAGCCGTTTGTTCCGACTCCCGAGCGTTAAGATGGCAACCTCGGAGCCTGCAGAGACTTTTTGGTACAATGTTCACTAGTATTTGAGCAACAGCACTACTCTAATGCTAGCGAAAAGGCCAAGAGTTCCTTTCTGATTGGCTGCCTCCGTGGAGCAGCGCTTTCCTGGGCCACGGCGGTTTGGGAGAGACAGTCCCCCATCTGCTTCTCCTACTCCAGATTCACGGAGGAGATGAAGAAAGACTTTGACCACCCGGTCTACAGTAAGGATGCCGCTAAATGACTCCTGTCCTTCCGTCAAGGCCCCCATAGTGTTGCTGAGATGGCATGTGAGTTCCGCACCCTCGCCGCTGAGAGCGTCTGGAATGAGGAAGACCTTCAGGGAGCATTCCGGAACGCGTTCACTGAGACCCTCAAGGACGAGTTGGTGTCCAGGGATGAGCCTGATAGACTTGATGAACTCATCTCTCTCGCTATCTGCATCGACAACCGTCTCCGGGAGCGTCAGAGGGAGAGGGTAGGTAAGGTTGCATGTCCCATATCATCTGCTTCAGTGCCTTGTCCTCCTTCTCCGACTGCATCCCATCCCCAGGCTTGTCCAGATCCTGAACCCATGCAGCTCGGCCGGGCCCGTCTCTCTCCAGAGGAGAGGCAACAACGAATCGGCGCTAGGAGCTGCATATACTGCGGCCAGGTTGGTCACTTTGTCTCCACTTGTTCCCTGCGTCCAGCAAAAGAGGGGGACTCGGCAGTAGTGGGGGATATTCTGTTGAGCCAAATCGCCTGGCCATCTTTCCCCAGACCCCTGCTTGAAGGCAACCTTGTGTGGCAGAGCCAGGCTTTTCCTCTGTCTGCTGTCATCGATTCAGGCGCCGACGAGAGCTTCCTGGACCGAGGTGTCGTTACCCAGTTGGGCCTGGACACTCCCACTCGATTCACCCCTCAATGCCAACGCTCTCAATGGACAGCTCCTCACCCGTGTCTGTGAGAGAACCGTCCCGGTCATCCTGCGTCTCTCTGGAAATCACCAGGAAAAGATCAGTTTCCACATAATCGACTGTCCTTGGCCATCCATGGTTAAAGCTATACAACCCACAGATTGACTGGACCTCCGGAAAGATAACCACTTAGAGTTCATTTTGTCACTAATTGTTTACATTCTGCCCTTCCCCCTGTCTTGTTCACTGTTAAGAACAAGTACTCCTTGCCACTCATCAGCTCTGCTTTTGCCCCCCTCCATGGTGCCACGGTGTTTACCAAACTCGACCTCCGGAATGCCTACCACCTTGTCCACATAAGAGAGGGGAACGAGTGGAAGACTGCGTTCAACACACCACTTGGTCACATTGAGTATATGGTCATGCCTTTTGGTCTTACTAACGCACCTGCTGTTTTCCAGAACCTAGTCAATGTCATGCTGAGGGATGTGATTGGACGCTTCGTTTTTGTCTATTTAGATGACATCCTGATTTTTTCCAAGGACCCTGAGGCTCACCAGCAACACGTTTGCCAAGTTCTTCAACGGCTGTTGGAGAATAAGCATTTTGTTAAAGCTGAAAAATGTGATTTCCATGCTGCCACAGTGTCTTTCCTGGGTTACATTATTGCACAGGGACAGTTACGTATGGACCCCTCCAAGGTCATGGCAGTCAGTGGCCTGCGTCCTCCAACCTGAAGCAGCTACAGCGTTTCCTGGGGTTTGCAAATTTTTACAGACATTTCATCCGCCACTACAGCCGTCTGGCAGCACCTCTCACCACTCTCGCCTCCACTCCGTTCCACTGGACTCCTGCGGCAGAGGCAGCATTCCTGGAACTCAAGTGTCGCTTCACCTCCGCTCCCGTTCTTACTCAGCCCCACCCAGAACTCCAGTTCATCGTGGAGGTGGACGCCTCTGACACCGGGGTAGGTGCTGTTCTGTCTCAATGTTCCCCCTCTGATCAGAAGGTCCACCCATGTGCATTCTTTTCCCGTAACCTCTCACCTGCAGAAAGGAAATTGGAGACCGGGAACTCCTGGCAGTTAACCTGGCTCTGGAGGAATGGCGCACTGGCTGGAGGGCTCTGTAACCTCCTTCATCGTGTGGACTGACCATAAAAACCTGTCCTACATCCAGACCGCCAAACGTCTGAACTCCCGGCAAGCCAGGTGGGCCTTGTTCTTTGGTAGATTCAATTTCACACTCACTTATTGCCCCGGATCGAAGAATACCAAGCCTGATGCCCTCTCTCGCCAGTTCACCACCGACAACACGGGTACCGAGCCAGAAGCCATTGTGCCATCCACCTGCATCGTTGCCGCCGTCACCTGGGAGATCGAGTCCCGTATCCGCCAGGCTCAGCAGAACCAGCCTGACCCGGGTAACGGTCCTAGTAATGCTCTGTTTGTCCCAGATTGTGTTTGCTCTGATGTTCTTCAGTGGGGCCTTTCTATAATAATAAATAATATGCCATTTAGCAGACGCTTTTATCCAAAGCGACTTACAGTCATGCGTGCATACATTTTTGTGTATGTTTGGTCCCGGGGATCGAACCCACTACCTTGGCGTTACAAGCGCCGTGCTCTACCAGCTGAGCTACAGAGGACCACAAGTCTATCAGGCTCATCCCTGGACACCAACTCGTCCTTGAGGGTCTCAGTGAACGCGCTCCGGAATGCTCCCTGAAGGTCTTCCTCATTCCAGACGCTCTCAGCGGCGAGGGTGCGGAACTCACATGCCATCTCAGCAACACTATGGGGGCCTTGACGGAAGGACAGGAGTCATTTAGCGGCATCCTTACTGTAGACCGGGTGGTCAAAGTCTTTCTACCCACCTCACCTGTCACCCTGGTATGAACCGGACCCTCGCCTTCCTGCGTCAGCGCATTTGGTGGCCCACCATGGAGAAAGATATCTGGATCCAGTCTAAACCCCGGTTCAAAAGGTATGGCTCTCATCGAAGGATCTGCCATTGAAGGTGGCATCGAAGAAACTTTCCCCCCGATTCATTGGTCCCTTTGAAATTGACCGTGTCATTAACCCCTCTGCGGTGCACCTGAAACTCCCAGCCTCTCTCAGGATCCATCCTACCTTCCACGTATCCCTGATTAAACCTGTCTGCTCCAGTCGCCTGTCTCCTCCTGCAGCAGCTCCTCCACCCCTCGGCTCATCGATGACCATCCTGCCTATACCGTCCGGCGGCTTCTGGACGTGCGCCGTTGGGGTCGTGGCTGGCAGTACCTGGTGGACTGGGAGGGATACGGGCCTGAGGAGCGCTGCCGGGTGCCCTGCCGTCACATTCTGGACCCCTCCCTCTTACGGGATTTCTATACCTCACACCCAGATAAGCCTGGTCGGCCGCCAGGTGGCGCCCTCTACTGCTCATTCTGTGTCTCCTTGACCTGCCGCCACTCCCCCAGTACACTCTCTCTCTGTCTCTCTCTCTCTGTCTCTCTGTGCGTGTGATTGTGTGGGCGGAGACAGGTGTGCTGGAGTCAGAGCAGATCCCCACCAGCTGCAACCTGTTCCATAATCAAGACCTCTACAAATACTCAGTCCTGCCACTTCCACACTGCCAGATCGTAATATCTGCTCACTCAGTCTACGGTTCTAGCCGTTTGTTACTATTCAGATCCTGTTATCCTGTTGTGCCTGTTTTCCTTGCCTGACACTGTTTTCCTCTCCGCTACAGTCCCGCCCGCTCTGACTCTGGTCCCTGTCTCCAGTCCCACGTCTCGTCATCCTGCTACTCTGTCCTGGATTCCCAACTCTACTGCTCCCTTTGATTCCCCTCCGGACCTGTTCACCCTGTCTCAACCCCCCTTCGCTCCAGCCGCAGCCTCCGCACCTGGTTTCCAGCAGTTTCCCCTGACCTGCATTCCATCACCTTGGTTACTTCATCCCAGTCTCCTCGTCTGAGTCTGCTCTTGGGTCGCCCTGTTCCACTCCGCGTAACAGAAATTCCTGGTGCAATCCTAAAATGGTGGCCAGAGTACCCATCGCTCTGACTGTCACGATATACTTGATGGTTTTGTTGTAATCTGTCAGGCGATTCCCTTGGAGGGCCTCTAACTCTAATTTGTTTTTTAAAATCTCTGATAAACCTTTAAACACACGATTAGTGGGAGCGGAGTAAATACATTTTAAACCTTGAATGTTGACAGTCATATTGATCACATCCAACAGTGTATTGGTCAAAATAGTGGCCCACGGGTATGCAAAATCTTTGATTGAACTGGTTGTATTTATACCTTATATCTAAACCATTGTTCCAGTGTAACGGGATACTGTATCTCTGCTGAAGCTACTTCCCACGGTCAATTCAGTTGAATGGGTATGCAGAGTTTGACAGTAAATAGTGTTGTCAGGATATACATCATAGCTGGAGTTGCTGGGTAGAGTAACGTAAAAGTAATTTTCCTCATTCATTCCTCGTTTACATCCCCAGTTAAAGGGAGCAGGGTTATTTTGCTCTTGAATAAGGAACACGGCAGTGTACAGTATAGCAACTTGAATATACAGATTATTAACATGACAGAGAAGGCGACATGTTTACATACATAGATCTCTCCATCTGCGCTCGCTCAAAGGGCCTGCCCAATTAAGATGGTTACAACCAATTAAAATGATGCATTATGTGGTCATGTACTCAACAAGTGCATAATAACATTCTGCACCAGACTATGTGATCACGCTCTCCGTAGCCGATGTGAGTTAGACTTTTAAGCAGGTCAACATTCACAAGGCCGCAGGGCCAGACGGATTACCAGGATGTGTACTCTGAGCATGTGCTGACCAACTGGCAAGTGTCTTCACTGACATTTTCAACATGTCCCTGACTGAGTCTGTAATACCAACATGTTTCAAGCAGACCACCATAGTCCCCGTGCCCAAGAACACTAAGATAACCTTCCTAAATGACTACCGACCTGTAGCACTGACGTCTGTAGCCATGAAGTGCTTTGAAAGGCTTGTCATGGCTCACTTTAACACCATTATCCCAGAAACCCTAGACCCACTCAATTTGCCTACCGCCCCAACAGATCCACAGATGATGCAATCTCTATTGCACTCCGCACTGCCCTTTCCCACCTGGACAAGAGGAACACCTATGTGAGAATGCTATTCATTGACTACAGCTCAGCGTTCAACACCATAGTGCCCTCAAAGCTCATCACTAAGCTAAGGATCCTGGGACTAAACACCTCCCTCTGCAACTGGATACTGGACTTCCAGACGGGCCGCCCCCAGGTGGTAAGGGTAGGTAACAACACATATGCCACGCTGATCCTCAACACGGGGGCCCCTCAGGGGTGCGTGCTCAGTCCCCTCCTGTAATCCCTGTTCACCCATGACTGCATGGCCAGGCACGACTCCAACACCATCATTAAGTTTGCCGTCGACACAACAGTGGTAAGCCTGATCACCGACAACGATGAGACATCCTATAGGGAGGAGGTCAGAGACCTGGCCGTGCGGTGCCAGGATAACAACCTCTCCCTCAACGTGACCAAGACAAAGAAGATGATTGTAGAATACAGGAAAAAAAGAGGACTGAGCACGCCCCCATTCTCAATCGACGGGGCTGTAGTGGACAGGTTGAGAGCTTCAAGTTCCTTGGTGTCCACATCACCAACGAACTATCATTGGCCAAACACACCAAGACAGTCGTGAAGAGGGCACGACAAAGCCTATTCCCCCTCAGGAGACTGAAAAGATTTGGCATGGGTCCTCAGATCCTCAAAAATATACAGCTTCACCATCGAGAGCATCCTGACTGGTTGCATCACCGCCTGGTATGGCAACTGCTCGGCCTCCGACCGCAAGGCACTACAGAGGGTAGTGCGTACGGCCCAGTACCTCACTGGGGCCAAGCTTCCTGCCATCCAGGACCTCTATTCCAGGCGGTGTCAGAGGAAGGCCCTCAAAATTTCAAAGACTCCAGCCACCCTAGTCAGACTGTTCTCTCTGCTACCGCACGGCAATCGGTACCGGAGTGCCAAGTCTAGGTCTAAAAGGCTTCTCAACAGCTTCTACCCCCAAGCCATAAGACTCCTGAACAGCTAATCATGGCTACCCGGACTACTTGCTCATGCCCCCCCACCCCCACCCCCACCCCATCTTTTTATGCTGCTGCTACTCTGTTAAATATTTATGCATAGTCACTTTACCTCTACCCACATGTACATATTACCTCAACTACCTCAACTAGCCGGTGCCCCCGCACATTGACTCTGTACCGCTACCCCCCTGTATAAAGCCTCCCTACTGTTATTTTATTTTACTTCTGCTCTTTTTTCTCTCAACACTTTTTTGTTGTTGTTTTATTTGACTTTTTTATGAAAACATAAAAGCATTGTTGGTTAAGGGCTGTAAGTAAGCATTTCACGGTAATGTCTACACCTGTTGTATTCGGTGCATGTGTCAAATAAAATTTGATTTGATTTAATTCTCATACACAACAGCTCCTCCTCTGTAACTCTTAACTAGTTTTGAGAACCCTTCAAAACCAAAAAGATACACTGAGTACATAACCCATTTTTGACTTTTCCTTTTACAGGCAACAAAATTCTCCAAAACCAGTTGTTATCCCTTTTCTTGTTTACATTTTTGTTTTTCACAAACAGTTTTGTTTTCAACTGTCTTTTCCAGTAGTATTTTTACAAGTCCAGCCTCTGTGGTGGGTGAGTGCTATGGACAGGACGTGGTCTCAGAGCAAAATTCTGGCGGGGGCATCTCAACTACTTCAGCAGCTTGAGCAGCTGTGCTCTGATGCACATCGATCGCATTGTCCATATCAATGTCATCATTGTCATGGTCCCAAGATCCTCCTACATAAGGAGAAGCATCTCCATGTGCAAGAGCATCGCCTTGTCTCCTTGGCTTGATGTTCAACATCTGATTCACATGTCTTTTCACACAGTTACCATCGACATTAACACTAGAACATCTAAAGCAGTTATTTGGACTACTCATTAATTGACATTTTTTATTACTATGCCATTTTGAAAGTCATACCCCCCTCCGTCCTTTACTTTTCCTAAATAAGTCTATATAACACACTGTCATTGTTAGAATCTTAATATCACAAACAGAAGTGGAGTTATAGGAGGGCATGTCATTTTTTAAATGGTTTTCCGCTGTTGCCACTCCTTCTCCCAAAAGTAGGGCCTGCTCCCCTCCTTCTCTCCACTGTTGAAAGTGCTGTGCCCAGTTGATATTCACCCCGATAACTGCCTCGAAACTGAACTAAATTATACCAAACCTAATTTCACACATTTAACAACAGATTAAATAAATTAAGGAAAGTATGATGGGGGAGAAAGGGGTAGAATGGGTGAATTGATGAGCAAGGGGAATCCAAGCAGTCTAATCAGTCTACTCTGGCCTACTTGGAGTACACAATGAGAGTGTGTGTAATTTCCAATGGAAAGAAGACCAAGAACAATGGATGCACATGCTGCGTTAGCGTTGCTACAAAATCTGAATGAAAATGACTCAGATGGTGGGGAAGACATGATGAATCATGACATCTCTGATGATTATTCTTCTGATTCTGAGCCTCAGCCTGAACCTACACCTCCGAGGCCTAAGCGCAAAAAAGCCAGAATGGTGCGCACTGAGTAGGCGCCAGCACCAACACCAAATGAAACGGTGAGACCGGAGAGAGGAAGGGACGGCACTGTTTGGATAGAGCAAGCTGGTGACAATGCTACTGGCCAATTATCAGCACAAAATGTCATCACTGAGAGAGCAGACCCTACATCTCAAGCAAAAAGCAACACATTCACCAGGTTTTGTTGTTTATGTGACATGGACATTCTCCAAGTGATGACATTACTTTTCCTAAATAAGTCTATATAACACACTGTCATTGTTAGAATCTTAACATCACAAACAGAACTGGAGTTATAGGAGGGCATTAAATTTTTTCATGGTTTTCCCCCATTGCCCCTCCTTCTCCCGACAGTAGGGCGTTTTGTACACCATGTAAACACGAGCTGACAATTGTTTAATATTTTTGACAGCTGTCATATCGACATTTACATTCATTATAATGCCATTATTGCTTTTGTGCTGATTTTCACTATTTAACAAGTGCACTTGGCGCTAATAATGATGTTTAGGCTACTGATATTTTCACCATTTGACTGCTCGTCTTGCTGACTGTGCGTCTTGGTGGTTGGGGTTATTATAATTGTTTTGCCGTTATAAAAAGAAGCTGTTACTGCGTTCCAACAAATATACTTTCTGTTTCATAGTTGTAACAAAGGCACTCCACGTATAAAATTGATTGAACACTTGCATTTTAATTTAATTTATTTTTTACAGCCTACAGTAACAAACTAATGAAAATTAATATTGTATTGTAATGTTTCCTAAGACCTACAGTACGAGTCTAAAATTTGGACACACCTACTCATTCAACGTTTTTTCTTTATTATTACTATTTTCTACATTGTAGACTAATAGTGAATACATCAAAACGATGAAATAACACATACGGAATCATATAGTAACCAAAAAACTGTAAAACAAATCAAAATATATTTTATTTTTGAGATTTTTCAAAGTAGCCACCTTGATGACAGCAATGGGGTTGATGTCGGTGATTGTGGAGGCCAGGTCATCTGATGCAGCACTCCATCACTCTCCTTCTTGGTAAAATAGCCCTTATACAGCATGGAGGTGTGTTGGGTCATTGTCCTGTTGAAAAACAAATTATAGTCTCACTTAGCCCAAACCAGATGGGATGGCATATCGCTGCAGAATGCTGTGGTAGCCATGCTGGTTAAGTGTGCCTTGAAATCTAAATAAATCACAGACAGTGTCACCAGCAAAGCACCCCCACACCATCACACCTCCTCCTCCATGCTTCACGGTGGTAACCACACATGCAGAGATCATCTGTTCACCTACTCTGCGTCTCACAAAGACACGGGCGGTTGGAACCAAAAATCTCAAATTTGGACTCATCAGACCAAAGGACAGATTTACACAGGTCTAATGTCCATTGCTCGTGTTTCTTGGCCCAAGCAAGTCTCTTCTTCTTATTGGTGTCCTTTAGTAGTGGTTTCTTTGCAGAAATTCAACCATGAAGGCCTGATTCACGCAGTCTCCTCTGAACAGTAGGCGTAGTTTAGTAAGGAAGTGGCATTCAGATAGTTATTTTTAACCACCAATGAGAGTAAATGTTATTCCTGTGCATCTGTTCTGTTGCATAGTTATCACATGTTAAGTTTGAACATTTACATTTTTGTAGCTTCAATGACGCTTATAGAAGTGTATGAGTTCCCTAAAAGCCTATGTAAATCCCATTGTTGTGATACAATAAGGTGTAATACCTTATTAGGCATTAAGGTCATATACCTTATAATATGTGATAAATCATTTTAATATTATAGAAGAATGTGTAACAATAGTTTTTTGAGAAATGATGAACCGGAATGACATTTACTCTCATTGGTGGCCAATAAGATCTAGCTGAAAGACAGGCCCCTAATAAGCCACGCCTCCTGAAACTAACCTAAGGATTAAATTCAAAAAGACCCAGATGCTAGGTTAACCCAGTATGAGTAAAGAATACCCAACTGATGGTTAAATTAACCCATGTTTGGGTTATTCACACAACCCAACTGGCTGGTTCAAATTAACCCAACATGTGTTCTGTTCACTTTTTAACCAGCACTAGGTTACCAAATAACCCAAATTGGGTTGTTTTTAGCCCATCATTTTTTGTGTGTGATAAGTGGTTTAGCCAGCCTGACATGACATACTGTTTAACCTTCGTTAAAACACGATCTTTCTCAGTTTCAAGTGCTATTAATTTTTCAGTCATTAGCAAGTCATATATGAAAGACACACTGGATTTGGTATAGGATTTGCTGGGAATTACTGGGAGGCAACATGTCTGCTTTGCCATGATGCTCCGACGGTTTGTACTGTATCTCGTATGTGTAAGCGGCTAAAATCAAAGACCATCGTTGCATTCTAGCTGCTGCAAGTGTTGGCACACCTGTCTTAGGACCAAGAGTCTTAAGTAAAGCCTTATTTTCTGTCAGTAAGGTATGCTTTCTACCATACATATACTCATGGAATTTAAATACTCCAAACACTAGTCCTACTGCCCCCTCTATTTGTGAGTAATTTCTCTCGGTTTTGGTAAGCATCCTAGAGGTGAATGCTATGGGTTTCTCACTACCATCCTTCATTTTGTGAGAAATCACCTAAACATATCGGTGAAGCATCACAGGCTAGTATGAGCAGTAGCTCTGGGTTGTAGTGACCTAAGACTGTAGATGTCTTAGCTTCCTCAAAACCACTTGCTCTCTCTGACCATTCCCATTTTACATCTTTCTGCAGTAGAGCGGTCATAGGCTTAACTGTAGTGGATTTGGAATGAACTTGCCATAGTAGTTAAGTAACGTAATAAATGACCTGAGCTCAGTGATGTTTGTAGGAATGGCAGCTTTCTCAATAGCGTCGGTTTTCTGTTTCATGGGGTGGAATCCCTCTGCATCTATCACATGACCTATACTGAAAAATATACTGAAAAATATTAACGCAACATGCAACAATTTCAAAGATTTTACAGAGTTAAGGAAATCAGTCAATTGAAATAAATTCAATAGGCCCTAATCTATGGATTTCACATGACTGGGAATACAGATATGCATCAGTTGGTCACAGATACCTTATAAAAAGGTAGGGGTGTGGATCAGAAAACCAGTTAGTATCTGGTATGACCACCATTTGCCTCATGCAGCGCGACACATAGAGTTGGTCAGGCTGTTGATTGTGGCCTGTGGAATGTTGTCCCACTCCTCTTCAATGGCTTTGCGAAGTTGCTGGATATTGGCGGGAACTGAAACACGCTGTTGTACACGTCTATCCAGAGCATCCCAAACATGCTCAATGGGTGACATGTCTGTCGAGTATGCAGGCCATGGAAGAACTCTGCCATTTTCAGCTTCCAGGAATTGTGTACAGGTCCTTGCGACATGGGGCTGTGCATTATCATGCAGATACATGAGGTGGGCCTCAGGATCTCAAATCAAATCAAATTTTATTTGTCACATACACATGTTTAGCAGATGTGATTGCGGGTGTAGTGAAATGCTTGTGTTCCTAGCTCCAACAGTGCAGTAGTTTCTAACATTTCACAACAATACACACTAATCTAAAAGTAAAAGAATGGAGTTAAGAAATATATAAATATTAGGACGAGCAATGTTGGAGTGGCATTGACTAAAATACAGTAGAATAGAATACAGTATATACATATGAGATGAGTAAAGCAGTATGTAAACATTATTAAAGTGACTAGTGTTCCATTATTAAAGTGGCCAGTGATTCCATGTCTATGTATATAGGGAAGCAGCCTCTAATGTGCAGTGTTGAGTAACCGGGTGGTAGCCGGCTAGTGATGGCTATTTAACAGTCTGATCGCCTTGAGATAGAAGCTGTTTTTCAGTCTCTCGGTCCCTACTTTGATGCACCTGTACTGACCTCACCTTCTGGATGATAGCTGGGTGAACAGGCCGTGGCTTGGGTGGTTGATGTCCTTGATTATCTTTTTGGCCTCCCTGATGCTGTAGGTGTCCTGGAGGGCAGGCAGTGTGCCCCTGGTGATGGGTTGGGCAGACTGCATCACCCTGTGGAGAGCCCTGTGGTTGCGGGCGGTGCAGTTGCCGTACCAGGCGGTGATACAGCCCAACAAGATGCTCTCAATTGTGCATCTGTAAAAGTTTGTGAGGGTCTTAGGGGCCAAGCCGAATTTCTTCAGCCTCCTGAGGTTGAAGAGACGCTGTTGCGCCTTCTTCACCACACTATCTGTGTGGGTGGACCATTTTAGATTGTCAGTGATGTGTACGCCGAGGGACTTGAAGCTTTCCACCTTCTCCACCGCGGTCCTGTCTATGTGAATAGGGGCATGCTCCCTCTGCTGTTTCCTGAAGTCCACGATCAGCTCCTTCACTTTGTTGACGTTGAGGGAGAGGTTATTTTCCTGGCCCACTCCGCCAGGGCCCTCACCTCCTCCCTATAGGCTGTCTGTTGGTAATCAGGCCTACTAATCTTGTGTCATCTGCAAACTTGATGATTGAGTTGGAGGCGTGCGTGGCCACGCAGTCATAGGTGAACAGGGAGTACAGAAGGGGGCTGAGCACGCACCCTTATAGGGCACCAGTGTTGAGGATCAGCGAAGTGGAGGTGTTGTTTCCTGCCTTCACCACATGGGTGCGGCCCGTCAGGAAGTCCAGGACCCAGTTGCACAAGGCGGGGTGCAGACCCAGGGCCCGAGCTTAATGATGAGCTTGAAGGGTACTATGGTGTTGAAGGCTGAGCTATAGTCAATGAACAGCATTCCTACGTAGGTATTCCTCTTGTCTAGATGGGATAGGGCAGTGTGCAGTGCGATGGCGATTGCATCGTCTGTGGATCTATTGGGGCGGTAAGCAAATTGATGTGGGTCTAGGGTGTCAGTTATGGTAGAGGTGATATGATCCTTAACTAGCCTCTCAAAGCACTTCATGATGACAGAGGTGAGTGTTACGTTTGCTTTCTTGGGTACAAGAACAATGGTGGACATCTTGAAGCAAGTGGGGACAGCAGACTGGGATAGGGAGAGATTGAATATGTCCGTAAACACTCCAGCCAGCTGGTCTGCATATGCTCTGAGGACGCGACTAGGGATGCCGTCTAGGCCGGTATCTCCTCACGGTATCGTTTTCACAGAGTTCACAGTCTCCTCACGGTAAATCTCTGTGCATTCAAATTGCCATCGATAAAATGCAATTGTGTTTGTTGTCTGTAGCTTATGCCTGCCCATACTATCAAGGCTCAGGATAAGACCCAGAAGCAGACAGTTCGAAATAGAAAAACAATTTTTTTTACAAAAGCAGGGGGCAGGCAAACAACAGGTCAAGGGCAGGCAGAGGTCATTAATCCAGACAGAGTCCGAAAGGTACAGCAACGGCAGGCAGGCTCAAGGTCGGGGCAGGCAGAGGTCGGTAATCCAGAACAGTGTCACAAAGTTCAGAACTGCTCTGACAACAGCTCTGGTGGACATTCCTGCAGTCAGTATGCCAAATGCATGCTCCCTCAACTTGAGACTGTGGCATTGTGTTGTGTGACAAAACTGCACATTTTAGAATGGCCTTTTATTGTCCTCAGCACAAGGTGCACCTGTGTAATGATAATGCTGTTTAAATCAGCTTATTGATATGCCACTCCTGTCAGGTGGATGGATTATCTTGGTAAAGGAGAAATGCTCACTAACAGGGATGTAAACAAATTTGTGCAGAAAATTTGAGAGAAATAAGCTTTTTGTGCGAATGGAACCTTTGTGGGATCTTTTTATTTCAGCTCATGAAACATGAGACCAACACTTTATATGTTGCGTTTATATTTTTGTTCAGTGTAGATAGGATACACTCTGGAATAAGAAACATTTATCTCTTTTGACCTTCAGATTGTGGGCTTCAAGTCTCTTTAGCACTTCCTCAAGATTTGTCATGTGCTCGTGTGTTACGCCCTGTGATAAGTTTATCATCAAGATAGTAGATTACCCCCATCAATACCCTGTAGGATCTGATCCATAGTCTTTTGAAAAATGCCTGGAGTGCAGCATGTTAACAGTAAACAACCCCTTATGTGTATTAATGGTGAGATCTCCTCTAACTGTACTTGCTGGTATGCCTGAGATAAATCCAGCTTTGTGAACTTCTCACCCCCTGTCAGCTTTGTGAACAAATCCTGCGTTGTTGGTAACGGATACTGATCTACTTCCAGCCACAGATTGATAGTTACCTTGTAATCTCCACATATTCTTACTGTGTTGTCTGTTTTTGGTATACACACACAATAGGAGCAGCCCATGCACTGTAGTTAACTGGAGTAAGGACCCCTTCTGACTCCAGATTGATTCCCAAGGGAACATTCTCTAGGGGACCTTTTTATAGTTCCCGGTTTGTCCTGGGGGATGTTTTTAGGACATTCTTGGGACATTGTGTCATGGCCCCCTGAACTTTCTCGGGACATTGTTTTATGGTCCCCTGGAGGTTTTGTCTAATTCCTGGTTTGTCCTGGGGACGTCCCCGAGGACATTTTTAAGACGTTCTTAGGATGTTGTGTCGTTGGTCCCCTGGAGGTTTTGTCTAGTTCCCGGTTGGTCCTGGGATGTTTTTAGGATGTTCTTGGGACGTTGTGTCATGGTCCCCTGAAGGTCACCTGAACGTTCTTGGGACGTTGTGTCATGGTCCCAGGTATCCCAAACCATTATAATTAAAGTAATGAAATGGTATGGGGGTTTTAAGGTAAGTGGTACGCTGTTCAGCTAAAATAGTGTAAATAATCTTCAATCAATGACTATATTTGACATGGTCACTTAGTACTGACCAATATGACCCCACCTGGGATTAGAATTTGCAACCTTCAGGTTTGGGGTATGCTGCTTTTTCTGCTGTGCTACAATGTCTGTAGAAATTCAGATATCCCCTACACATTCATTACCTATAATACATTTCTACACTTAGCAAAAGAGTGCCATCTGCAATGCTATTTTGATTATCAGTCAATCTGACTAATCTCTCATTCATTTCATTTACGTAATTACCATAATGGGCAACAGGTGTGTGACAATAGACAACAGGTGCAACATAGAAACATAGAACATAGATCGGCAGCAGCTAGTATTCCGGTGACGACGAACGCTGAAGCCTGCCTGAGCAAGGAGAAGGGGCAGCCTCGGCCGAATGCGTGACAATGAAAAATATAATATTTTTTCTTCAGTGTATTTTTAACAGAGCTGAGATTAAAAAATGTACACATTCCATCTTTGACCAAATTGCTTACTTAAAATACATGATATGTCACTTCAAAGTTGAACAGGATCCATGATATGTCACTTCAAAGTATTTACCAAAGCATTTGAAATGAGACACCAACCATAAACCCTATGACTCATTCATGTACCCTATAACGCATCATGTCATAGGACATCGTACATCCCACCCCCTTCTCTGATTGGTCAGACACCATCCATCAAACAAAAAATAAGCCCTGCACCTTTTTTTACAAGCGATATCTATAATTTCCTACTTATGTCTGTTTCATTGTCAGAAGTAAGCATCCTAGGTCTGTCAAGATACGTTTTATGAGGTAATAGTACCTACAAACGCAAATATCGGAAACATTTGCTTGAAAAAAAGGTGAGGTAGATTGTGTCAAATTAATATTTGAAAGTTTCACACATTCAGTTTAAATTTGATATGTAAGCTTGAATAAGGGTTTTGGCATGGGTTTTGGCTCAGTGAGAGGCTACTTTCAATCCTTGAAGTGTGTGGATTTGAAAAAACTTCCCTGCTCCTGGCTTTAGCTTCAAGTAAGCGTGTGGGTGATCTCCACGCACTATCCTTGCACCCCTGGTGAGTCCGGGTGACGGTGCATCCTAATGCAGCCTATGAGTATGCCTTAGTCACGAGTGCCTTAGTCTCATCATCCATCAGGTCTCATCATCCAACTCAATCTCAGGTCTCCTGTGAGATGGTATGGTTTGCTTGTTGTACATCCCTGTGCCTTCCCTTGTATGTTTCTGTCTCTCCTGTAGAGAACATATGCTCCAAGGGCCACAACGAACAAGGCTGGTTACACGTCAGGCGAGAGCACACATTTGCGAGTAGACCAGTAAATATCATCCAGCCAGAATTCTCATATGTTTTTACCAAAGCATTTGGTAGCTGAAGGTTCGAGTTGCCAAACGTCAGCCTCAAAACCTTAATGACTTGGAGAATATCTGCAAAGAGGCGTGGGACAAAATCCCTCCTGAGATGTGTGCAAACCTGGTGGCCAACTACAGGAAACGTCTGACCTCTGTGATTACCAACAAGGGTTTTGCCACCAAGTACTAAGTCTTGTTTTGCAGAGGGGTCAAATACTTATTTCCCTCATTAAAATGCAAATCAATTATAACATTTATGACATGCATTTTTGTGGATTTTTTTGTTGTTATTCTGTCTCTCACTGTTCAAATAAACCTACCATTAAAATTATAGACTGATAATTTCTTTGTCAGTGGACAAACGTACAAAATCAGCAGGGGATCAAATACTTTTTTCCCTCACTGTATATCCAAAAAGGGTTCTGCTATTTAAGACCACTTATTTGGCACTATATAGAACCATTTGTTTTTAGTGTGTATAGGGAGACTACACAAGCTTGGCTTAGATGATTTGCTTGGGTTCACTGCAAAGTGACATTAATAAAATAATGGGTTGCATTCAGCTTTTACATGCCTTTCATTTTCAAAATCGTACAAAAAATATGTAATTATTGAATAATTAATCTTGTTAATTAATAATGTTAATATTAATAGTGATAATGTATATGCCAATAATAATTGGCATACATGAAGTATGCTTCTAGAAAACCTTTTGGGTTGGACACGGCTAAGAAATCACCCAAATGACAGCCCTAGTGGAAAACAAAACCAATAAAGACTTTAGGCTGAGAGAAACAAAATCCCCTGAAATAGTTTTGAGAATGGATTGCACATTGCACATTTGGAGATGAAGAATGGGCCATTGTGGCATAGTTATAGGTTGGAAGCTAATTGGAAGAGAATTGGCGCTGTCAACTTTTTATATTTATGTGTGTCTTTTGTGGACAGTGATGTATATTTGCTGCACTCGCTGTAAGTACACCAATATTCTATGATTGATCTATCTGTGAATTTTCGGAATAAAGGTTATTTATTAACCTTGGAAAAGCTGTGAATTGCTATTGATTCAATTATAATTGAATTCCCCTAGTTTTACAGTTAAAGCCCATCTTGTTCCCCCTATAGCCCTAGCAGAGATGTATTGGCTCATGCGGCAAATGTGAGCACAAGTATATGTGACCCCTGATACTCTAAATACCCATAGTATTCTCTAGCAGGTTTTAGTAGTAAGTAATGGCTGGTGAAAACTACAGTGACTTGCAAAAGTATTCATCCCCCTTGTCATTTTTCCTATTTTGTTGCATTACAACCTGTAATTGAAATTGATTTTTATTTGGATTTCATGTAATGGACATACAACAAATAGTCCAAATTGGTGAAGTGAAATGAAAAAATAACTTGTTTCAAAAACTTCGAACAAATAAATAACGGAAAAGTGGTGCGTGCATATGTATTCACCCCCTTTGCTATGAAGGACCTAAATAAGATTTGGTGCAACCAATTACCAGAAGTCACATAATTAGTCAAATAAATTCCACCTGTGTGCAATCTAAGTGTCACATGATCTGTCACATGATCTCAGTATATATACACCTGTTCTGAGTCTGCAACACCACTAAGCAAGGGGCACCACCAAGCAAGTGGCAACATGAAGAACAAGGAGCTCTCCAAACAGGTCAGGAACAAAGTTGTGGAGAAGTACAGATCAGGGTTGGGTTATAAAAAAATATCAGAAACTTTGAACATCACACGGAGCAACATTAAATCCATTATTAAAAAATGGAAAGAAATGGAACCACAACAAACCTGCCAAGAGAGGGCCGCCCACCAAAACTCACGGACCAGGCAAGGAGGGCATTAATCAAAGAGGCAACAAAGAGACCAAAGATAACCCTGAAGGAGCTGCAAAGCTCCACAGCGGAGATTGGAGTATCTGTCCATAGGACCACTTTAAGCCGTACACTCCACAGAGCTGGGCTTTATAGAAGAGTGTCCAGAAAAAAAGCCATTGCTTAAAGAAAAAAATAAGCAAACATGTTTGGTGTTCGCCAAAAGGCATGTGGGAGACTCCCCAAATATATGGAAGAAGGTACTCTGGTCAGATGAGACTAAAATTGAGTTTTTGGTCATCAAGGAAAACGCTATGTCTGGCGCAAATCCAACACCTCTCATCACCCCGAGAACACCATCCCCACAGTGAAGCATGGTGGTGGCAGCATCATGCTGTGGGTATGTTTTTCATCGGCAGGGACTGGGAAACTGGTCAGAATTTAAGGAATGATGGATGGCGCTAAATACAGGGAACTTTTTGAGGGAAACCTGTTTCAGTCTTCCAGAGATTTGAGACTGGGACGGCGGTTCACCTTCCAGCAGGACAATGACCCTAAGCATACTGCTAAAGCAACACTTGAGTGGTTTAAGGGGAAACATTTAAATGTCTTGGAATGACCTAGTCAAAGCCCAGACCTCAATCCAATTGAGAATCTGTGGTATGACTTAAAGATTGCTGTACACCAGCGGAACCCATCCAACTTGAAGGAGCTGGAGCAGTTTTACCTTGTAGAATGGGAAAAATCCCAGTGGCTAGATGTGCCAAGCTTATAGAGACATACCCCAAGAGACTTGCAGCTGTAATTGCTGCAAAAGGTGGCTCTACAAAGTATTGACTTTGAGGGGGGGGGTGAATAGTTATGCACGCTCAAGTTTTCTGTTTTTTTGTCTTATTTCTTGTTTTTTTTTTCACCAAAAAATATATTTTGCATCTTCAAAGTGGTAGGCATGTTGTGTAAATCAAATGATACAAATCCCCCCAAAATCTATTTTAATTCCAGGTTGTAAGGCAATACAATAGGAAAAATGCCAAGTGGGGTGAATACTTTCGCAAGTATTGTATGCCCGTGTGATGACTAACCTTGCCTGAGGAGCTGAAGGCTCGTGTTCGTTACCTTGTTTGATTCCCACTGAACTATGTCTGGGTTTCAACTAACCTTGCCTGAGAACCTGAAGGCAATTATGACAGTGGAGAAATGTGGCCATTAATTCTCAAAGAATATGGTCAGTCTAGTCTGATTATTAAAAATGGGAGCAATCTCATGCACAACCCCTCACCCCTCCCAACCCCAGACACTTAGAGACCGGTTTAAGCCACCTCTCTATCACAGCATTTTCTTCCCACTTTCCCTCCTTCATTCCAACTCCATCCGTCCACAGCATTTTCTTCCCTCTTTCCCTCCCTCATTCCAACTCCATCCTTCCAACTAACCCCTTAGCTCTTGTGTTTGCTGTCAGCTGTGGAAGTAAACATGTTGGATCCCCTGTACATGCACTTCTGTAGTAATGTTCTGCTGTGAGTTTAAGATCCTCCCAAACACACACACTTACCTTATCACAGTGTGCCTAAGTGAAGGACTGCTCCTGTGCTGTGATAGAGGACTCAAATCCATATTCTCTAGCTGAAACTATCGCTTGAATCCAGGCATATCTATCAATGGACTGTTTTCGTTATTTGTGTCCGTCAGAGCACATTACCCTTTGCAACATTTCGATCCTAACCCTCCAGAATGTCTCTGACAGGATTAACGTAGTTCAGGCAAAATGTCAGCATCCTAAATGTTGCGTGAAAAAGGCATCGTCCTCCGCCTTTATATAAAACCCTTTTTAAAAAGCCATAATGTGCAAGCATTTCAGAGGGAGAGGGCGGAGGGCACACGACTGATCAAAAGGCTTCGCAATTGGAGAAGAAAGGGCACCGGTGGACCCATTACCACACG
Source organism: Coregonus clupeaformis (assembly GCF_020615455.1). Lineage (NCBI taxonomy): Eukaryota > Metazoa > Chordata > Actinopteri > Salmoniformes > Salmonidae > Coregonus > Coregonus clupeaformis. Next base: position 4,424,395 of record NC_059222.1, read on the forward strand.
GGCAACGATGGAAACACTTTGTATCATTTGATCATCCAGAGATATGAATTGCAGATGGCTGCCAGGAACCTCGTAGCGCCATAGCACTGCACATCAAAGGTCTTACATTTAACCTTCGGGTACGAGATAACATGGGTTGTGCTTCCATAGTCGACTCTCTAACCCTTTTTCAGTTCCAGCTGCACATGGAATATCTTATACAGGGTATCTTTGCATGATTTGCAAGATCAGAGAGGATTTCAGTGTGACATATACATATATCAGCGGCGGCCTGGGCATTAGGGGCGGCGCCCCAATTGTGATTGGTAAAAAAAATAAAAAAAATAATAATTGTGATTGGTCAAAAACAAATGAATAAATATATATAATGTATGGATTAGGTTTTTAATGCTCAGAAAAGTGCAGTAAATATGTACATTTTCGTGTTTCAAAAATATATTGTTCAAAACAAGCTGTTCAGTTACTTACTTCTCTGCCCGTCAGTGACTGCCAGCAGCAGCAGCTCTGCCTCTGTGGGCACATAGGCCATGCGAACAATGCTTGGAATTTTTTGCCAGCTATTTGCTATGTGGGGGAACTGCAGCATAAATTATAACAGCACAAAGTAAATGGACTGTCCTGGGGTGCTCAAATGTGCGTTGAGTCAGAACTTCTGGGTCTGCTCTAGTCTCCCTCCCTAATGAGTCTCTCGCACCAGACGGCTTACTTCCGCACGTGAGACTAGATCTGCTCAGATACAGATAGTGCTAAAGCAAAAAGCAAATTGTAATTAACTTGTAAATAAATAATCATAACAGTCATGGGAGCCTGGGACCTGATAACCCGGACAACTACATCCAACAAAAGTTGGAGGACAGAGAGATACACTGGCTAGAACCTTCTCTTCACGGATCTGGTAGGACAAAAAGCATGGCCAATTTAGTTTCCCCCCATGTTGTTAACCAGGTTCTACTGGTGACAGGGCAATGTTGTGTGGACTAAAACAGCATCAAACTTGGTGTAGCATGATCTAACTAATTAGCCAGCTACAGTCATTTTCAGAAACATTGAGAAATAGTTTTGTTGATTTTTTGTTCAGATTAACCAGTTATCTACCTTTGATAAGCAGCTAGCTAGCTAGCTAGCTCCCATGCCAAGATCAAGTCTTTCTTAACGAATATCTGACTAACTCAGAAATACGAAGTTATTCCAGAATGAAAGTTACCTGGCTAACGCATCATGCTTTGTGACAATATGTTTGCTTGCTGTACACAGTTAGATCATGTGTTTTCACTTATTGCATCTGCATGCTTGTTTGTTTTTCCCTGGTTTCCACTAGTTACCACAGCCACAAAGTCAATATCGTAAAAAAATTAATGAGAACAGAAATAGCTTTTTGGTTGTCATTTAAGGTTAATCTTAGGCATAAGTTTAGATGTGTGGTTAATGCTTAGGTTAAGGTTAGGGTTAGGTTTAAAATCACATATATATATTTTTTAGTGGGTAGATCAGCCTAATATTGCAGATAGATTGTAACTTCCATCAATGTAATAGTCTGCATCACTTCCAATCCCCCATGTTTTATATATATATGTATATATATATATATACATACATACACACACACATATACATACATTCATTTTTTTATTTTTTTTATTTCACCTTTATTTAAACAGGTAGGCCAGTTGAGAACAAGTTCTCATTTACAACTGCGACCTGGCCAAGATAAAGCAAAGCAGTGCGATAAAAACAACAACACAGTGTTACATATGGGGTAAAACAAAACATTAAGTCAAAAATACAACATAAAATATATATACAGTGTGTGCAAATGTAGCAAGTTATGGAGGTAAGGCAATAAATAGGCTATAGTGCAAAATAATTACAATTAGTATTAACACTGGAATGATAGATGTGCAAGAGATGATGTGCAAATAGAGATACTGGAGTGCAAATGAGCAAAATAAATAACAATATGGGGATGAGTTAATTTCAGATGGGCTGTGTACAGGTGCAGTGATCGGTAAGGTGCTCTGACAACTGATGCTTAAAGTTAGTGAGGGAGATAAGAGTCTCCAGCATCAGAGATTTTTACAATTCGTTCCAGTCATTGGCAGCAGAGAACTAGAAGGAATGGAGGCCAAAGGAGGTGTTGGCTTTGGGGATGACCAGTGAGATATACCTGCTGGAGCGGGTGGGTGTTGCTATGGTGACCAATGAGCTAAGATAAGGCGGGGATTTGCCTAGCAGTGATTTATAGATGGCCTGGAGCCAGTGGGTTTGACGAATATGTAGTGAGGACCAACCAACAAGAGCGTACAGGTCACAGTGGTGGGTAGTATATGGTGCTTTGGTGACAAAATGGATGGCACTGTGATAGACTACATCCAATTTGCTGAGTAGAGTGTTGGAGGCTATTTTGTAAATGACATCGCCGAAATCAAGGATCGGTAGGATAGTCAGTTTTACGAGGGCATGTTTGGCAGCATGAGTGAAGGAGGCTTTGTTGCGAAATAGGAAGATTTAACTTTGGATTGGAGATTCTTAATGTGAGTCTGGAAGGAGAGTTTACAGTCTAACCAGACACCTAGGTATTTGTAGTTGTCCACATACTCTAGGTCAGACCCGTCGAGAGTAGTGATTCTAGTCGGGTGGGCGGGTGCCAGCAGCGTTCGATTGAAGAGCACATACACATATACATACATACATACATACATACATACATACATACATACATACATACATACATACATACGCATACATATCCTTTAAAAAAAATATACATTCCCCTTTATTACTTTCCAACCCCACCACCCTTTCCCTAATTGGAGTAAACTAGTGAACAACAATGCTTAGGCCTCTACTTCCAGCTTATACTTGCTATATACATTTTATGGACACAGTCAATTTTACAATAATTATATTTTGTTTGTTTTTTCTCCTGAACTTACTTCTTCTACTCTCAACCTTTCCGATCATTTTCATGATGTCCATCCGGTTTGCTTCTATATGCCATATCTGTCTAACTGTGGTCTTTCACAAAAGCTCCCAACCTACATACTTATTATGGACAGTATGCTTATATTATCAGTTATCTATATATATATTTTTTGGGGTCATTTAGCAGACGCTCTTATCCAGTGCGACTTACAGGAGCAATTAGGGTTAAGTGCCTTGCTCAAGGGCACATCGACAGATTTTTCACCTAGATTTTTTTATTTTTATTTATTTATTTATTTCACCTTTATTTAACCAGGTAAGCCAGTTGAGAACAGGTTCTCATTTACAACTGCGACCTGGCCAAGATAAAGCACAGTAGTGCAATAAAAAACAACACAGAGTTACATATGGGGTAAAAAACATAAAGTCAGAAATACAACAGAAAATATATATACAGTGTGTGCAAATGTAGCAAGTTATGGAGGTAAGGCAATAAATAGGCTATAGTGCAGAATAATTACAATAGTATTAACACTGGAATGCTAGATGTGCAAGAGATTATGTGCAAATAGAGATACTGGGGTGCAAAAGAGCAAAATAAATAACAATATAGGGATGAGGTAGTTGGGTGGGCTAATTTCAGATGGGCTGTGTACAGGTGCAGTGATCGGTAAGGTGCTCTGACAACTGATGCTTAAAGTTATTGAGGGAGATAAGAGTCTCCAGCTTCAGAGATTTTTGCAATTCGTTCCAGTCATTGGCAGAGAGAACTGGAAGGAATGGCGGCCAAAGGAGGTGTTGGCTTTGGGAATGACCAGTGAGATATACCTGCTGGAGCGCAGACTACGGGTGGGTGCTGCTATGGTGACCAATGAGCTAAGATAAGGCGGGATTTGCCTAGCAGTGATTTATAGATGGCCTGGAGCCAGTGGGTTTGACGACGAACATGTAGTGAGGACCAGCCAACAAGAGCGTACAGGTCACAGTGGTGGGTAGTGTATGGGGCTTTGGAGACAAAAGGGATGGCACTGTGATAGACTACATCCAATTTGCTGAGTAGAGTGTTGGAGGCTATTTTGTAAATGACATCGCCGAAGTCAAGGATCGGTAGGATAGTCAGTTTTACGAGGGCATGTTTGGCAGCATGAGTGAAGGAGGCTTTGTTGCGAAATAGGAAGCCGATTCTAGATTTAACTTTGGATTGGAGATTCTTTATGTGAGTCTGGAAGTTGAGTTTACAGTCTAACCAGACACCTAGGTATTTGTAGTTGTCCACATACTCTAGGTCAGACCCGTCGAGAGTGGTGATTCTAGTCGGGTGGGCGGGTGCCAGCAGCGTTCGATTGAAAAGCATGCATTTAGTTTTATTAGTGTTTAAGAGCAGTTGGAGGCTACTGAAGGATTGTTGTATGGCATTGAAGCTCGTTTGGAGGTTTGTTAACACAGTGTCCAATGAAGGGCCAGATGTATACAAAATGGTGTCGTCTGCGTAGAGGTGGATCTGAGAGTCACCAGCAGCAAGAGCGACATCATTGATATACACGGAGAAAAGTGTCGGCCCAAGAATTGAACCCTGTGGCACCCCCATAGAGACTGCCATAGGTCCAGACAACAGGCCCTCCGATTTGACACACTGAACTCTATCTGAGAAGTAGTTGGTGAACCAGGCGAGGCAGTCATTTGAGAAACCAAGGCTATTTAGTCAGCCAATAAGAATGCGGTGGTTGACAGAGTCGAAAGCCTTGGCCAGGTCGATGAAGACAGCTGCACAGTACTGTGTATTATCAATCGCGGTTATAATATCGTTTAGGACCTTGAGCGTGGCTGAAGTGCACCCGTGACCAGCTCGGAAACCGGATTGCATAGCGGAGAAGGTACGGTGGTATTCGAAATGGTCGATGATCTGTTTGTTAACTGTTTTTTGCACCTGTTTGAACTTGTTATCAGTATAAAAGACACCTGTCCACAACCTCAAACAGTCACACTCCAAACTCCACTATGGCCAAGACCAAAGAGCTGTCAAAGGACACCAGAAACACAATTGTAGACCTGCACCAGGCTGGGAAGACTGAATCTGCATGGTCAGCTTGGTTTGAAGAAATCAACTGTGGGAGCAATTATTAGGAAATGGAAGACATACTGATAATCTCCCTCGATCTGGGGCTCCACGCAAGATCTCACCCCGTGGGGTCAAAATTATCACAAGAACGGTGAGCAAAAATCCCAGAACCACACGGGGGGACCTAGTGAATGACCTGCAGAGAGCTGGGACCAAAGTAACAAAGCCTACCATCAGTAACACACTACGCCGCCTGGGACTCAAATCCTGCAGTGCCAGACGTGTCCCCCTGCTTAAGACAGTACATGTCCAGGCCCGTCTGAAGTTTGCTAGAGTGCATTTGGATGATCCAGAAGAGGATTGGGAGAATGTCATATGGTCAGATGAAACCAAAATATAACTTTTTGGTCAAAACTCAACTCGTCGTGTTTGGAGGACAAAGAATGCTGAGTTGCATCCAAAGAACACCATACCTACTGTGAAGCATGGGGGTGGAAACATCATGCTTTGGGGCTGTTTTTCCACAAAGGGACCAGGACGACTGATCCGTGTAAAGGAAAGAATGAATGGGGCCATGTATCGTGAGATTTTGAGTGTAAACCTCCTTCCATCAGCAAGGGTATTGAAGATGAAACGTGTCTGGGTCTTTCAGCATGACAATGATCCCAAACACACCGCCCAGGCAACGAAGGAGTGGCTTCGTAAGAAGCATTTCAAGGTCCTGGAGTGGCCTAGCCAGTCTCCAGATCTCAACCCCATAGAAAATCTTTGGAGGGAGTTGAAAGTCCGTGTTGCCCAGCGACAGCCCCAAAACATCACTGCTCTAGAGGAGATCTGCATGGAGGAATGGGCCAAAATACCAGCAACAGTGTGTGAAAACTTTGTGAAGACTTACAGAAAACGTTTGACCTGTGTCATTGCCAACAAAGGGTATACAACAAAGTATTGAGAAACCTTTGTTATTGACCAAATTCTTATTTTCCACCATAATTTGCAAATAAATTCATTAAAAATCCTACAATGTTATTTTCTTGATTTATTTTTTCTCATTTTGTCTGTCATAGTTGACGTGTACCTATGATGAAAATTACAGGCCTCTCTCATCTTTTTAAGTGGGAGAACTTGCACAATTGGTGGCTGACTAAATACTTTTTTTCCCCACTGTATAAGGGACGGCTGTCAATCCTTTGGTCCTTAAATGAAACTAGTATACTTTTTTATTTATCACAGTTTTCTTTAACCAATTATGTTCTTTAATGCAAGGCCGACAGACAAGTTCCTTACTTTCTCCCCCTTCCACTTTCCTCTTCCATTTTTGCGGTAAGGCTGCAATAATTTGTTTGTAATTTTGGGTAGAGCAAACATTTCCATATGTTTTTGTTAGCTGCATGTGCGACATTACTCCACCAGTCCTACCGATGATATCATTTACGAAGATTATACCTTTTTTAAACATTTTGTTAAAAAAATATGTTTTTTTGTCAATTAGTATATTTGAGTTTAACCACAATATTTGTTGCATTATTTGTTCTGTTGTTTCTGGAGGATTAAATTGAAATTGCAACCAACTTTCTATGGCTTGTTTTCGAAATCGTGATATTTGGGAGATGATTTCCTTTTCAAATAACTGAAAGTGAGAGGTTGTAATCTGAATAAAAGGAAAAAGGCCATTCTTGAACATTGGGTGAGACAATCTTACTAATTTGCTAGAGAACCAGTTCGGATTTAAGTATAACTTTTGTATGACTGAAGCTTTTAGTGATAGGTCTAATGCTTTAATATTTAATAATTTATGTCCTCTGAATTCATATTCATTATCTAAATAGGCCTGTTTAATTTTGTCTGGCTTGCCGTTCCAAATAAAATGGAATCATTTTTTTCTCATATAATTTAAAAAACTGCTTGCTAGGCGTAGGCAAGACCATAAGCAAATAGGTAAACTAGGATAATACTAAAGAGTTAATCAGGGTGATTTTTCCACAAATTGACAGGTATTTTCCTTTCCATGGTAGCAAGAGCTTATCTATTTTTGCTAACTTTCTATTAAAATGTATTGGAGTGAAATCATTTATTTCCATTGGGATATGTATTCCGAGTATATCCACATCACCATCAGACCATTTTATTGGTAAAGTACATGGTAATTTAAAAATTGTATTTTTTAGTGATCCAATATGTAATATAGTACATTTGTCATAATTTGGTTGTAATCCAGAGATGTTAGAAAATGTATCTAGATCCTCTATGAGGCTGTGGAGGGATTCTAGTTGTGGATTTAAAAGAAGACATGAATCATCAGCGTACAATGACACCTTTGTTTTTAAGCCCTGGATTTCTAATCCCTTGATATTATTGTTGGATCAGATTTGAATAGCTAACATCTCGATGGCCATAATAAATAGATATGCCGATAGTGGACAACCTTGTTTCACTCCTCTTGACAGTTTAAAACTTTTTGAGAAATAGCCATTATTTACTATTTTACACCTAGGGTTACTATACATGATTTTGATCCATTTTATAAGAGATTTTCTAAAATTGAAATGCTCCAGGCATTTATATATAAACCCCAGTCGTACTTTATCAAATGCCTTTTCGAAGTCTGCTATGAATAGTAGGCCTGGTGTCCCAGATTTTCCAGAGTGTTCTATTGTTTCCAGTACTTGCCTTATATTATCTCCAATGTATCTTCCATGTAAAAAACCTTGTCTGATTAGAATGAATAATGTCCGACAATACCTTTTTAATCCTATGCGCTATACATTTTGCTAGAATTTTTGCATCACAACACTGAAGTGTAAGGGGCTTCCAATTTTTTTAATGGACTGGATCTTAATATTTTCCACTTGTGTCCTGTTTCAGTAATAATGAAATCAGACCTTTTTCTTGAGTGTCTGATAATCTACCATTTACATAGGAGTGGTTAAAACATGCTAATAATGGTCCTCTTAGTATGTCAAAAAAGGTTTGGTATACCTCGACTGGTATGCCATCCAACCCTGGAGTTTTCCCGGACTTAAAGTCTTTAATTGCATCCAGAAGTTCCTCCTCTGTAATTTCACCTTCACATTTCACATTATCAATAGAAAAAACATCTCTACAATTAGCTTCATTCAGAGGAGATGGAGGCGACTGAAACGAAAACATATGCTTAAAGTACTTTGTTTCCTCCTTCAAAATATAATTTGGTGAATCATGGGTGACTCTGTCAATTGTAACCAGTTTCATTAAATTATTTATGGTATCATTCCTATGTTGAAGATCAACAAATAATTTTGTGCATTTTTCCCCATATTCCATCCAGTTTGCTTTATTTTTATAATATATTACACTTGATCTTTCTTGAATAAGTCTCTCCATTTCTTTTAGTTTTTCCTCTAATTTATTCTGAGCCTCTATGTTACAGTTTTTATTGCCATCTATCTGTTCTGTTAGACCTTCTATTTCCTTTGTTAGTATAAACTCTTTACTTTGTAGAAGCACCTTTGGCGGTGATTACAGCTGTAAGTCTTTTTGTTTTTTTAGTCTCTAAGAGCTTTGCACACCTGGATTGTACAATATTTTCCCATTATTCTTTAAAATAATATTCAAGCTCTGTCAAGTTAATTGTTAATCATTGCTAGACAGCCATTTTCAAGTCTTGCCATAGATTTTCAAGCCACTTTCAGTCAAAACTTTAACTAGGCTACTCAGGAACATTCAATGTCGTCTTGGTAAGTATTCCAGTGTAGATTTGTCCTGCTGAAAGGTGAATTCAAATCAAATCATATGTATTGGTCACATACACATGGTTAGCAGATGTTACTGCGAGTGTAGCGAAATGCTTAGTCTCCTAGTGTCTGTTTGAAAGCAGACTGAATCAGGTTTTCCTTTAAGATTGTGCCTATGCTTATAGCTTTATTCTGTTTATTTTAACCCCCCTCCCCCCAAAAAAACTCCCTAGTCCTTGCCGATGACAAGCATACCCATAACATGATGCAGCCGCCACCATGCTTTAAAATATGAGTGGTGTGTTGTGCTGGATTTGCCCGAAACATAATGCTTTGTATTCAGAACAAAAAATGTTAAGTCCCTTGTACGTGATTGATGAATTAAGGTCACTAATTATTAAGGAAGTCCCCACACCTGGTTGTCTGGGGCTAAATTAAAAGGAAAAATTCCAAATCTGCAGACACTAGGCCCTCCATGGAATGAGTTTGACACCCCTACTGTACAGGCTTCCTTCTTTTCACTCAGTCATTTAGGTTAGTATTGTGGAGTAACTACAATGTTGTTGATCCATCCTCAGTTTTATCATATCACAACCATTCAACTCTGTAACGGTTTTAAAATGAAAAATCTGTCGATGTGCCCTTAAACAAGGCACTTAACCCTAATTGCTCCTGTAAGTCGCTCTGGATAAGAGCGTCTGCTAAATGACTAAAATGTAAATGTAAAATCACCATTTGCCTCATGGTGAAATCCTTAAGGAGTTTCCTTCCTCTCCAGCAGCTGAGTTAGGAAGGACGCCTGTATCTTTATAGTGACTGGGTGTATTGATACATCATCCAAAGTGTAATTCCTAACTTTACCATGCTCAAAGGGATATTCAACGTCTGTTTTTTTTACACTTCTACCAATCGGTGCCCTTCTTTTTGCGAGGCATTAATAAAACTCCCTTTCTGGTTAAATCTGTGCTTGAACTTCACTGCTCGATTGAGGGCCTTTAGATAATTGTATGTGGGGTACAGAGATGTTGTAGTCATACAAAAATCATGTTCATCACTATTATTGAATACGGAATGAGTCCATGCAACTTATTGTGCCATTTGCTAAGCAAATTTTTACTCCTGAATTTATTTAGGCTTGCCATAACAAAGGCGTTGAATACTTATTGACTCAAGAGATTTCATTTCTAAAATGTTCTACAAACAAAATTCCACTTTGACATTATGGTGTATTGTGTCTAGGCCAGTGACAATGTTTTTATTTATTCAGGCTGTAACACAATAAAATGTGGAAAAAGTCAAGTGGTGTGAATACTTTCTGAAGGCACTGTAACAAGAGAAAAACTGCTAATGCACAACCACATTTCGATATTGCACCTTGTGTATTCTACTATTCTTAGTGTCTGTAAATTGAGACCCAGACTGAATTCCCTTTTTTGGGGGGTGTCTGGGGTTTATGTTGCTTATGCCTGGAACCGGCCATGTAATCTAATCTGTTGAAAACAGTGGCAGCATCTGCAGCAGTGGTCATTCGTTTTTTCACATGCAAAAGTGAAATAGGTGTATTTATGCTGTTGTTAAATTTGCACAGATCGCTTTATATATCTTTTCAAAGAAACTACCGGTAGTTCGAAAACTTGCCATCATATTTCTGTCATGCTGCTTTGTTGACAACTCCAACCACCTTGGGCCCCGAATATTCAGCCAATCAGCGGCCGCCGCTGACATGTATATCTACAGTATTTAGACTAAATACACTGCGGAAGAAAATCTGTGAAAGATTCAGCTTGGATTTATAAGGGCACCCCAGTTTATTCACACATCTGTCCATCTGGCTTTATCTTCTTGCTATTGTTAGAGCAGAGAAAGCAACATAATAAAAAGAGTAGCACATATAGAAGAAGAAGGGCATTCATATTCCTAACTAAACCTAGAACTGTCTTCTATGCCGATCACAAGTGCCGGGGAACCAGCCGGTTGAGTTTGACACCAAGCCCATAATGTGAACCTTTGCAGCCGTACAGTGTCATAAAGTAGCATAATCTAGTCGAGGCCCAAAGCAGTGCAAATGTCACAGTGAAAACTACATTTATTTTTGCCAAGTGGATTTGATCAGCCCTGGGCCTCATACCAGTTAACTAGTTATGGTTCCCAGAATGTTCCTTTTAGTAATTCCATGAACGACAGTCAATACTGTGTAGGTTGTTATCAATAAACACCACAATATTGTGTCAGAACGTGTCAGGCAATGAGACCCCCAACTCTGCTAAATCCATGGACACTGCATGGGGTTTGCCAAATCAATTTACCATTATTTGGTTGTTATATGATCACCCCCTGAAGAGTATTCAGTATTATTCCAGGCAAACCATTTGCACACATTTAGCTCTATCATCAGAGTTATATAGCAAGTAACTGTATGCTTTTCATCAGAAAACATCACCTTCAATCATCGTGTCATTTCGGATATGTGTTGGTTGCCTAAACATCATAATCAATATGGCAATGCCATGTAGCTTTATAGCTAGGTAGCTAAGCAAACAGATTTTGTAATAAGCTTGCTAGGAAAGTTATCACCAGTAGGCATCACCACTATAGCTGGCAAGCAAAACAAACAATATTTATAGATTATTAATAGTTTTTTCAGTGAAAGTTAGCTTGTTGTTAGCTAGCCTAATTGAGATGATCTGTCAATAGCTAGCTTGCCAAGCTAGCAAGCTTACTTGACGTCGTGGTCAATCAACACAATCAGTGCCTGTCTGTCCATGGACGTCAGTGATGAAACAATGTTGAAAAGGGGGATAATGTTCGTTAGCTTAGGTACCTTGGCTGGAGTGAAGAAAGTACACAACCTACAACGTTTCTACCTTACAGATGTCATTTGTAGCCACATTTACAAAGGCAAATGCGTCCTTCAGCTGCTTGACAAGCAGAGCGCATAATTATAGTACACTTTTATTTAATATTACTCAAATAATATTCAATTAATGGTCACCAATAATGAGAGAGGGGGTCATGGGTGTAATCCACCTGTGTTTCTGCACTATAATGCATTGGGGCATTGGGGCGTTTGCCGCACAGCTGGAAATAGAATGTTTCAAATGGAACAAATTCTGACGCTATTGAAAACAACCTATATAAAGGGGAAAGCTAGTTGGGATTATGATTGCATGCATCTTCATGCACCAGAAGTGCATAATAATACGTGCAGCCAATATCTGCAGATATAAAGAATGGAGCTGTAATGGATAGCAGCTGTTTTACAGGCTTCTGACCAATTCTTCAATTTCGTGAGTTTTCTTTGTGCTGATTGTAACTTATTTTGTATATAATGCTTTCCGCTATCATTTTCTATGACTGAAAAGAGCTTCTGGACATCAGAACAGCGATCACTAACCTCGATTTGGATTAAGATTTCTACTTCAACGAGTCAGAGGTGCAGGACATACTGCTCACCCCGGACTAGGCCCTAATCCCAGACTCGGAAAAGGAAAAGGCGTTTTAAGAGAGTCCGATGTGCGGGCACTCTGACGAAGCTACGTCGGCGAGTACATAAACTGCCTCTTCACATTCTATTGGCAAACGTACAATCACTGGAGAACAAACGGGACGAGCTCCGTTTGAGACTATCCTATCAACGGGATCTGAAGAACTCTAATATCCTATGTATGTCAGAGTCATGGCTGAACAAGGACATGGATATTATACATCTAGCTGGTTATTCTATACATTGGCAGGACAGAACGGCAGAGTCGGGTAAGCTCAAGGGGGAAGTGTGTATCTCTTTGTTAACAACAGCTGGTGCGCAATCCCTAATATTAAGGAAGACTCGAGGTTCTGCTCGCCTGAGTTAGAATGCCTCATGATAAGCTGTCGACCATACTATTTATAAAGAGAGTTTGCATCTATATTTTTTGTAGCTGTCTATTTATCACCACAAACCGATGCTGGCACTAAGGCCGCACTCAACGAGCTGTACAGGGCCGCACTCAACGATGCCACACTCAACGAGCTGTACAGGGCCATAAGCATGATCCAGAGGCAGCGCTCCTAGTGGCCGGTGATTTTAATGCAGGGAAACTGAAAACTGTCTTACCTAATTTCTACCACAATGTCACCTGTGCAACTAGAGGCAAAAAAACTCTAGATCACCTTTACTCCATACACAAAAATGCAAACAAAGCTCTCCCTTGCCCTCTATTTGGCAAATCTGACCATAACTCTATCATCCTGATTCCTGCTTACAAGCAAAAACTCAAACAGGAAGCACCAGTGATGCACTCAATACGGAAGTGGTCCGATGAAGCAGATGCTAAGCTACAGGACTGTTTCGCTAGTACAGACTGGAATATGTTCCGGTATTCATCCCATGGTATTCAGGAGTTTACCACATCAGCCACCAGCTTCATTAACAAGCGCATCGACGACGTCATCCCCACAGTGACCGTACATACATATCCCAACCAAAAGCCATGGATTACAGGCAACATCCGCACCGAGCTAAAGGCTAGAGCTGCCGTGTTCAAGAAGCGGGACACTAATCCAGCTGCTTATAAGAAATCCTGCTACACCCTCTGATGAACCATCAAACAGGCAAAGCAGAAATACAGGACTATTATCGAATCCTTCTATACCAGTTCTGACATTCGTCGGATGTGGCAGGGCTTGAAAACTGTCACGGATTACAAAGGGAAACTAATCCGCGAGCTGCCCAGTAATGCGCGCCTACCAGACAAGCTAAATGCCTTGTATGCTCACTTCGAGGCAAGCAACACTGAACTATGCATGAGAGCACCAGCTGTTCCGGATGACTGTGATCACACTCTCCGTAGCCAATGTGATTAAGATCCTTAAAAACAGGTTAACATTCAAAAGGCCACAGGGCCAGATGGATTACCAGGACGCGTACTCAGAGCATGCGCTGGCCAGCTGTCTGTAATACCTACATGTTTCAAGCAAACCACCATAGTCGCTGTGCCCCAGAACGCCAAGCTAACCTGTCTAAATGACTGTTGCCCCATAGCACTCAGATCTGTAGCCATGAAATGCTTTAAAAGACTGGTCATGGCTCACATCAACACCATCATCCCTGACACCATGGAAACACTCCAATTCGCATACCACCACAACAGATCCACAGATGACGCAATCTCTATTGTACTCCACACTGCCTTTTCCCACCTGGACAAGAGGAACCCCTACAGTATGTGAGAATGCTGTTCATTGACTACAGCGCAGTGTCATAATAATATAATAATAATATGCCATTTAGCAGACGCTTTTATCCAAAGCGACTTACAGTCATGCGTGCATAAAACATTTTTTTCGTGTATGGGTGGTCCCGGGGATCGAACCCACTACCTTAGCGTTACAAGCACCGTGCTCTACCAGCTGAGCTACAGAGGACCACAACACCATAGTTCAACACCATAGTGCCCTCCAAGCTCACCACTAAGCTAAGGACCCTGGGACTGAACACCTCCCTCTGCAACTGGATCCTGAACTTTCTGACGGGCCGCCCCCAGGTGGTGAGGGTAGGCAACAACACATCCGCCACACTGACCCTCAACACGGGGAAACCTTAGGGGTGCAAGATTTGGCATGGGCCCTCAGATCCTCAAAAAGTTATACAGCTGCACCATTGAGAGCATCTTGACTGGCTGCATCACCACTTGGTATGGCAACTGTTTGGCATCCGGCCGCAAGGCGCTACAGAGGTTATTACGTACCGCCCAGTACGTCACTGGGGCCGAGCTCCCTATCATCCAGGACCTCTATACCAGGCGGTGTCAGAGGAAGGCCCTAGAAATTGTCAAAGACTCCAGCCACTCAAGTCATAGACTGTTCTCTCTGCTACTGCATGGCAAGCGGTACCGACACACAGTCTGGAACCAACAGGACCCTGAACAGCTTCTACCCCCAAGCCATAAGACTGCTAAATAGTTAGTTAAATAGTTAACCAAATAGCTATCTGGACTATCTGCATTGACCCTTTTTGTACTAACTTGGTTTTTACTCATCACACGCTGCTGCTACTGTTTATTTTCTATCCTGTTGCCTAGTCACTTTATTCCTAGTTATATTCCACAACAGCCCATGGCTTCTTACAACAATGTAGTTTACATGCATAATGGCCATAAGTGCATAGCATTACATACAGGTGCTGTAGTGTAGTAACTTGCTAAATGTGCATGAATGCAAATACATTATTCATAAACTGGGTGGTTCATTAAAATTGATAATGACATTCCTTTCCATTGCCCATAGCAATACAAACACCAAACCATGTATTTCTTAACCGTATAATGAGTCTACAAAGGAGTATCACGAGCTCACAGGTGCACTAAATATAGGTTACAAAAAATATAGGTTACAAAACGTAAATGAGCAGTTTTAGTAACAAATCTATCTTTGCCCCAAGTGTTATTCGAATGTACTGTTCCCACCTTCTTAATTTAACGTGACATAAGACATAAATGACAAGAGGATTTGACTCATTAAGCTCTCAATAGATTAATTTGATTCTGCTCTAGTTAATCTTGTTGAGAAAGAACAGCAGAATGGAAAAGTGGCAGGTAATTATGATTCTATAGAAGGTAAGGAGACACCTTCTGATGGAGTGTTTATGTGAGACAGAGAGAGGGAGAGAGAGAACTAATGCATTCTAAAGTCATTGCTTTAAACGTTAGCACTTGACTTAAAGTCTGCAGTTAAATAATACATTGTAAGACCTGAGCAATAAAATGCCAGCCATTTTAGTCAGTTGAAATGTTGATCTTCCCATAGTATAAGTCTTATCATCAGACATTATAAAGTATCATACTGTACATGATTATATGAAATTATAATACAAATAAATGATATAGCAGATAAGGCTTTACATCAATTGTTACCATTTAATGTTAAACGGACATGTCTTCAGTAGATGTTTTATCTATTTATTTTATTGTACCTTTATTTTACCAAGCAGGTCAATTTAGAACAAATTTGCTTATTTAAAATGACAGGCTGGTAAGAGGCGAATAGTAAGACAAGACGGAGAACACAGACAGAAGGCACTTGGCAACATCACAGATACATCAGCAGACATACAGTGGAAACAAAGAAAACTCTGCAACCTTTTTTAAACCTACAGTTGATGGGAAAGATAAAACCCCATCATTATTTCTTAGACCATGTAAACGTACAGGGGAATTTTGTGCAGCCATATGATTTGACCAGCATGATTGTACAATATGGTTCATGTGATTCTTCACATTATCCACTACAATAAGAGAAATGCAAGCGGTAAAATGTTTTATAAATCTCCTCATGTGTGACATGCTGGGCAATGTAACGGAAACTTGAATTCTTTGGTAGATGGAGCTGACAGGCAGTTTAGAGTGGAGGGAGACTTGACTTTTGAATTAAAATCCATACATACCTGTGGTGAACTATACAGCTTAGCACTTCATTAGGTCAAGGAGTGTATACCTTTTTTCATTGTCATCTCAGTGAAACTATATACACTGAACAAAAATATAAATGCAACATGTAAAGTGTTAGGCCCATGTTTCATGAGCTGAAATAAAACAATTCCATATCCACAAAAAGCGTATTTCTCTCAAATTTTGCTCACAAATATGTTTACATCCCTGTTAGTGAGCATTTCTCTTTGCCAAGATAATCCATCCTCCTGACAGGTGTGGCATATCAAGAAGCTGATTAAACAGCATAATCATTACACAGGTGCACCTTGTGCTGGGGACACTAAAAGGACACTCTAAAATATTCAGTTTTGTCACACAACACAATGCCACAGATGTCTCAAGATTTGAGGGAGCGTGCAATTGGCATGCTGACTGCAGTAATGTCCACCAGAGCTGTTGCTAGAAAATGTTATGTTAATTTCTCTACCAAAAGCCGCCTCCAACGTCGTTTTAGAGAATTTGGCAGTACCTCCAACCGGCCTCACAAACACAGACCACGTGTAACCACGCCAGCCCAGGACCTCAAAATCTGGCTTGTTCACCTGCGGGATCGTCTGTGACCAGCCACCATAGCTGAAGAAACTGTAGGTTTGCAAAATCAAAGAATATCTGCACAAACTGTCAGAAACCGTTCCAGGGAAGCTCATCTGTGTGCTCGTCATCCTCACCAGGGTCTTGACCTGACTGAGGTTCGGCGTCGTAACTGACTTTCTTCACGGATGAGTCCTGGTTTCAACTGTACTGGGCAGATGACAGACAGCGTGTATGGTGTCGCATGGCCGAGCGATTTGCTGATGTCAACATTGTGAACAGAGTGCCCCATGGTGGCGGTGGGGTTATAGTATGGCCAGGCAAAAGCTACGGACAACGAACACAATTGCATTTTAACAATGGCAATTTAAATGCACAGAGATACCGTGAAGAGATCCTGAGGCCCATTGCCGTGCCATTCATCCGCCGCCATCAACTCATGTTTCAGCATGATAATGCACAGCCCCATGTCGCAATTACTGGAAGCTGAAAATGTCCCAGTTCTTCCATGGCCTGCATACTCACCAGACATGCCCATTGAGCATGTTTGGGATGCTCTGGATCGATGTGTACGACAGTGTGTTCCAGTTCCCACCAATATCCAGCAACTTCGCACAGCCATTGAAGAGGAGTGGGACAACGTTCCACAGGCCACAATTAACAGCCTGATCAACTCTATCCGAAGGAGATGTGTCATACTGCATGAGGCAAATGCTGGTCACCAGATACTGACTGGTTTTCTAACGTCCCTACCTTTTTTTTAAGGTATCTGTGACCAACAGATGCATATCTGTATTCCCAGTCATATGAAATCCATTGATTAGGGCCTCATGATTTTACTTCAATTGACTGATTTCCTGTAACTCAGTAAAATCTTTGAAATTGTTGCATGTAGAGATCTTGTGATGCTGTCATTGCAACCTTGGGGTGAAAACAGGACAGAGGAGCCTCTTAAAGAAGAAGTTACAGGTCTGTGAGAGCCAGAAATCTTGCTTGTTTGTAGGTGACCAAATACTTATTTTCCACCATAATTTGCAAATAAATTCATTAAAAATCCTACAATGTGATTTTCAGGATTTTTTTTTCTCAATTTGTCTGTCATAGTTGACGTGTACCTACGATGAAAATTACAGGCCTCTCTCATCTTTTTAAGTGGGAGAACTTGCACAATTGGTGGCTGACTAAATACTTTTTTTCCCCACTGTATATTGCTGATTTTTAGTTAATTTATCATTTTTATCAGTTTATTTGCTTGTGTTATTTTTTATTTACATTTTTTTTTTAGGTTTCCAAAAGCCATAGCCAGGAACTTCGCTGCAGGTGTTCTTTCTCTTTTTTTCCCCGATATGCTTAATTTCTGAGGCTTCAGAAACATTTGTGAGGAGCTTCTCCCCTTCCATTTTTGAAACACTGTCCCCTTAATAATACCAAGGCCGCACAATGAAGCATACACCACTCAGTTGGAGTGCCAAAATGTTGTAGTTGCCACCAGCCACCTCGAACACCATCCACCTTGAACAAGCCCAAATGACAGTGTGTGCAACAATATCCCACCAGTATGTAACGATAAACAAAGCGCAACAATCTTCGCTTTCAATGGCATTGCAAAGCAATGAAACAGCCTAAAACCACACAGCCAAACATCCGGGACAACAACAATGTGAACTATGCTCACGATATGGTTAACTGAACAGCACAATGCTGTTCCAAACATATGCAAAATCAAATATCATGCACAAAAAGTAATGAATTCACCCATCGGTTGTCCAAGTGCTGGAGTGGCTTGCGCTCCATGTTCTTTTCTAGGGCGGGATGTAGCCTATTGTTGGGTTTGTTGTGTAGCATCTTCCTGGTAGCTCCACAATCCGTGAAAGTTTTGCCAGAGTAGTTAAAATACCCCAGATCCAAATAGGCCAGTTTCATAAATCCAGTTTTCCAGGAAAGAGAAACAGGATTTTACGTTGTAAAGGCTATTGCAAAGTTCCAATTCGCCACTTGATGCATGAGTGATGGAAACTGTTTGACGTGCTAATGATGTAGGCCTAATGTCCAGACTTAGATATATGGTCACGCTTTAAATTATCTTCAGCTCATAAAGGCTTCATAAAGCATTCATAATGCATTCATAAGCACTACATAAATGTGTTACAAAGCATCTATGTAATGCTTTATAAAGGTTTAATAAATGTGGCATTACTGTGTGACATAATCACCCATGTCAAATGTGACATAACCCACTATGTCAAATATGATATAAACATGTGCTTTATTAAGGGTGACATGTTGTGCTGAAGGATGACATATGCTCTAAAATGATGTCATGTTAGTCATATTACACCTAATCTTGTTCCCAGACACTTCCGCCCAAATGTACGGAAGGTCTGGTGGACCAACGCATCAAACTTGGCCTTCATTAGTTGGGGTTAGGTTTAAAATCCACATTTTAAGAAGATAAATTGTGGAAATGGGCAGGGTTTAGCAATATTTAGGACTTTTTCACTGTGTTAAGTAGTGACAATGACAAAAACTTTACACAGTAAGGTCACTCCTATAGAATTCTATGGTCTCCCACTAATGCCAACTTTGAATGGTTGATATCCCAGGCTTATACAGTGCCTTGCAAAAGTATTCACCCCCCTTGGCATTTTTCCTATTTTGTTGCATTACAACCTGTAAATTAAATTGATTTTTATTTGGATTTCATGCAATGGACATACACAAAATAGTCCAAATTGGTGAAGTGAAATAAAAAAAATAACTTGTTTAAAAGAATTCTAAAAAATATATACACCTGTATATATACACCTGTTCTGAAAGGCCCCAGAGTCTGCAACACCACTAAGCAAGGGGCACCACCAAGCAAGCGGCACCATGAAGACCAAGGAGCTCTCCAAACAGGTCAGGGACAAAGTTGTGGAGAAGTGCAGATCAGGGTTGGGTTATAAAAAAATATCCGAAACTTTGAACATCCCACGGAGCACCATTACATCCATTATAAAAAAATTGAAAGAATATGGCACCACAGCAAACCTGCCAAGAGAGGGCCGCCCACCAAAACTCACGGACCAGGCAAGGAGGGCATTAATTAGAGAGGCAACAAAGAGACCAAAGATAACCCTGAAGGAGCTGCAATGCTCCACAGTGGAGATTGGAGTATCTGTCCATAGGACCACTTTAAGCCGTACACTCCACAGAGCTGGGCTTTACGGAAGAGTGGCCAGAAAAAAAGCAATTACTTAAAGAAAAAAATAAGCAAACACATTTGGTGTTCAACAAAAGCCATGTGGGAGACTCCCCAAACATATGGAAGAAGGTACTCCTGTCAGATGAGACTAAAATTGTCTGGCGCAAACCCAACACCTCTCATCACCCCAAGAACACCATCCCCACAGTGAAGCATGGTGGTGGCAGCATCATGCTGTGGGGATGTTTTTCATCGGCAGAGACTGGGAAACTGGTCAGAATTGAAGGAATGATGGATGGCGCTAAATACAGGGACATTTTTGAGGGAAACCTGTTTCAGTCTTCCAGAGATTTGAGACTGGGATGGAGGTTCACCTTCCAGCAGGACAATGACCCTAAGCATACTGCTAAAGCAAAACTTGAGTGGTTTAAGAGGAAACATTTAAATGTCTTCGAATGGCCTAGTCAAAAATATTGTATTTTCAGCTGTTTGAAGCTGGTGTACAAAACCGAAAAGCAAAAGACGCATAAACTTAACTGAAGAATGGAAACATGGAAATAGTGCACATAGAACAGATATACCGTTTCTTAGACTTGCTTTCAATGTGAATGGGAGATCTATTACACACATTTCTATGTGAATTTGGTCGGGTCGCCCAAAAGGTTACATATTGTAACTTTAAAAACAGTTCTGTAGCAATGCGATTTTTGCAGTAGGCTGTAGGCCCAATATGTCATCACTGCATATTGGCTATGCTTGAATTGCCCTGCCAATGTTGTTATTCTCAGACCATTTTAAATGTATATTTAAAAACTTGTGGTATATGATCACACTGTTGATAGAGCATCATTTGTTGTATTATTTGTGAGGCACAGCTGAGTGAGCATAAATTAAAAAAATAATTTGCTTTCTTTATTTTAATGTACTGATGGTGCCTGCATCTGATGGTCAGTCTCTGTCACGATTCAGACAGACGACCAGAGGACCACAATTGCGTCACACCAGAAAGTTTATTAAACTTAAGGGAAAAGGGAAGTAGGGAGTGAATGAAGGCTCCGGGGGTAACAGGGATCCCGTCCAATGCGCTGGGTCTGTGCCCCCCCCAGTGGCAGCGATGCGTCCTATGAAGCCGGTGGTGGGTGGTCCAGAAGTCCTGGGGGGGGGAGACACAGACACAACAGGGCGGAATGAAACCAGGCAGCAGTACAGTTCAAGGGAAATCCAAAATACGTAGTAGCAAGGCAGAAGGCTGGTCAGAGTTACCGGGATTGAAGAGTAGTCAGGAGTCGTAATGGCAGAAGCAGGTCTGGATCTCCTGAGGCAGAAGAGTATCCAAAAAAACAGGCAGGTCCGGGGTCACAAAACCAGGGTGAGCCAGAAGCGCGAGCAAACAGGTTCCGGGTGTGAGCTTTGCAGACGATCTGACACCGGAGAGCTGAAAGACAGGGCCTTAAATACTGGGAGAGGTAGTGGGTAATGCAGCGCAGCTGGCAGAGTAATTAGAGCAGAGCAGAGCAGGGACAGGTGGAGCTAGTTAGGCTGAGTAGAGAGAGTGGTGAGCAGAGTGGAAGAAAATTAAGGTGGTAACCCGGTGGAGTGAGAGGCCCATGACAGAACCCCCCAAGGGACGGCCCCAGAAGTCCCAAGAGCAACACCACGCCGGGCGGGAGGAGGGGAGCCGGAGGAGGGCTAGAACTCCTCCGAACGGTCCGAGTGAACGTCCTCATCCTCGGAGGAAGCCGGAGGGCCGTGGTCGGGGAGATGGGACAGGTCCCGAGACAGGATCAGGCACAGGACAGGAAGCCGAGCGGGCCGGACGGTTAGGGACCCCTCTGGGGCGGCCCCCTACGGATTGCAGGTTGATCAGGATGCCGTTAGTGGAAAGCGGTGATGAGAGTCCTATCCACAATCCGACTAGCTGGCACCCAGGTCCTTTCCTCAGGTCCATAGCCCTCCCAGTCAATGAGGTACTGGAGACCCCTACCCCTCCGTCTGGACCGAAGCAGGCGGCGGACGGTGTAAACCAGACCACCATCGACGAGCCGTGGAGGAGGAGGACCAGGCGCAGCAGGGACCAGCGGACTCTCATGGATGGGCTTAATCTTAGACACATGGAACGTGGGGGTGCACCCTCAGGGAATTAGGCAGTTGGAGCCGGACAGCAGTTGGGCTAATCACTCTTATGATAGGGAATGGGCCAATGAACCGAGGTGCCAGCTTCTGCGACTCCACCCTGAGTGGCAGGTTCTTCGATGACAACCACACCCTTTGACCAACATGGTAGGTGGGAGCAGGAATTCTCCGACGGTTGGCCCGGTAGTGTAGCTGGCAACGGACCTGAGGAGTGTGGCTCGGGCTTGTGACCAGGTGCGGCGACATCGACGGGCAAAAGCAAG
This sequence comes from Coregonus clupeaformis, assembly GCF_020615455.1. Taxonomy (NCBI): domain Eukaryota; kingdom Metazoa; phylum Chordata; class Actinopteri; order Salmoniformes; family Salmonidae; genus Coregonus; species Coregonus clupeaformis. Next base: position 4,446,663 of record NC_059222.1, read on the forward strand.
TGCAGATGGGCAAGTAACCTCCTCCTCCTGGCTGGCAAATAGAGGAGGCTGGTATCCATAAACACATTGGAAAGGGGACATACCGATGGCAGAGCAGGTCAGAGAATTGTGTGCGTACTCCACCCATGTCAATTGCTGCGACCAGGAGTGGGGGTTGCGTGAAGTCATGCATCGCAGTGCCTTCTCGAGCTCCTGATTAGCCCGCTCTGACTGCCCATTGGATTGGGGATGGAATCCGGAAGTCAGACTGACTGTGGCTCCCAGCAGGTGACAGAACTCCTTCCAAAAAGCGGAGGAGAATTGTGGACCACGGTCAGAAACAACATCCTTTGGCAGTCCGTGGATCCGGAAGACGTGTTCCAGGACCACCTGGGCGGTCTCCTTGGCGGTTGGGAGCTTGGGGAGGGGAATGAAGTGTGCCATCTTGCTGAAACGGTCAACGATGGTGAGAATGACGGTCATGCCACTTGAAGGGGGCAGCCCCGTGACAAAGCCAAGGGCGATGTGAGACCAGGGACGTCTGGGCACAGGCAGGGGCTGCAGCAATCCGGCTGGGGGCTGGCAGGACGACTTGTGTTGGTTGCAGATGGGGCAGGCTTGGACAAATTCCCGTACATCCTTCCTCAGAGAGGGCCACCAGAACCTCTGGGCGAGCAGGTTGTAAGTGCGGGTGGAGCCAGGGTGACAAGCTAGGCGGGAGTCATGTCCCCACTGAATGACCTGGGACCTCAGGTCTTCGGGGACAAAAAGGCGGTCAGCTGGGCAAGTGCTGGGACCTGGCTGGTTACGGAGAGCCTCCAGCACCTGTTCCTCAACAGCCCAGGTCAGAGCTGCAACGATGCAGGGACTTGGCAGAATCGACACAGGGTCCTTGGAGGGTGTCATCCTTCTGGAATTGACGGAGAGGGCGTCTGGCTTGGTGTTGCGTGATCCAGGCCGGTATGACAGAGTGAAATTAAACCTGGTGAAGAACAGGGCCCAGCGGGACTGCCTGGAGTTCAACCGTTTGGCCGTCGCGGATGTACTCCAAGTTCTTATGATCGGTCCAAACGAGAAATGGAATGGTGGACCCCTCCAGCCAGTGACGCCACTCCTCCAAGGCAAGCTTCACAGCCAGCAGCTCCCCGGTTCCCTATGTCGTAATTGCACTCAGAGGGGGACAACCGACGTGAGAAAAAGGCACAGGGATGGAGCTTCCTATCCTCCGCAGCCCACTGAGAAATCACAGCACCAACTCCCACATCCGAGGCGTCCACCTCCACAATGAATTGCCGGTCCACATCAGGCATCTGGAGGATGGGAGCGGAGGTGAACCTCACCTTGAGGGTACTGAAGGCTTTGTCGGCTGCTGGGGTCCAGGTGAAGGGTTGCTTGGTGCTGGTTAGAGCAGTGAGAGGGGCAGCAACGGTACTGTAGTTCCGGATAAACTTCCTATAGAAGTTAGCAAACCCCAGAAACTGTTGCAGCTTCTTTCTGTTCTCCGGAACTGGCCATGAAGTGACTGCTGATACTTTGGCAGGATCCATTTGGATACTTCCCTCTGCCACTATGTACCCCAGGAAGGCCACTGTCTTGACGTGAAACTCACATTTCTCTGCTCTTGGCGTGAGGAAATTCTCCAGAAGACGATGAAGGACCTGCTGGACATGGCGGATGTGTTCAGACAGGTTTCTGGAGTAAATTAAGATGTCATCCAGGTAAACGAAGACAAACTTGTTTAACATGTCCCGCAGTACATCATTCACTAGAGCCTGGAACACAGCAGGAGCATTGGTGAGGCCAAAAGGCATAACCAGATACTCGTAGTGGCCTGTTGGTGTATTGAATGCGGTTTTCCATTCATCTCCCTCCCGGATCCGCACTAGGTGGTAAGCGTTTCTGAGATCCAACTTGGTAAAACAGTGGCTCCCTGGAGCAACTCAAAAGCAGAGGTGAGCAGAGGCAGAGGGTAACGGTTTTTCACTGTGATGTCGTTGGAGTCCCCTGTAGTCGATGCAGGGGCGAAGAGATCCGTCCTTCTTCCCCACAAAGAAGAAGCCAGCACCAGCAGGAGATGAAGATGAACGGATTAATCCTGCGGACAGAGAGCCATTGATGTAGTCCTCCATGGACTTTCTTTCAGGAGCAGACAACGAATAAAGACGACCCCTTGGAGGAGCTGTTCCAGGGAGGAGGTCGATGGCACAGTCGTACGGTCGGTGAGGGGGCAGAGATGTGGCTCTTGCTTTGTTAAACACCTCTCTGAGACCATGGTAGCATTCTGGGACATTGGAGAGGTCAGGAGCGGAGTTAGTAGGTACTGGCCGAGGGGGTAGTGCGGCAGCAAGCAGGCAGGTTCGGGTGGCAGTCCTCTCCCCACTCCCTGATCACCCCGGTCACCCAGTCGAGCTGAGGTTGTGCCGGGCGGAGCCATGGGTAACCCAGGATGAGGGGTTGGCCTGGAGAGGGGAGCAGGTGAAACTGGATAGTTTCTTGATGGTTTCCGGACAGACCCATCGAGACCGGGCCGTGACATGAGTGACCGATCCGAGTAAGTGTCCGTCCAGTGCCCGGGCAGGAATAGGAGGTGTCAACCGGAGGTTCTCCAGTCCCAGTTGGCGTGCCAGCTTGATGTCCATTATGTTGGCTTCGGCGCCAGAATCCACCAGAGCAGCCAGGGTGTGAGTTGAGTCAGAGAGGCGGAGGTGAACTTGCAGCAGGGGTTTGCGGTCGGAGGACTGGATGGTCATTGAACTCAACCGGACTCCCCTACGCCCGGTGAGCTTCGGCCCTTTAAAGGGCAGGTTACCACACGATGTCCATCACCTCCACAATAGAGGCAGAGGTTTGAGGGTGAAGCGGCGCTGGCGCTCTGCAGGAGTGAGGGAGGCTCGCCCAATCTCCATAGGCTCAGACTGATCAAGCTGACCTGGGTGAGTGGCAGTAGATGACAGGAGCCCAGTCGGATCTCTCCGAATGCCGGTAGTAGGTGGACCTTGGCGCCCTCTCACGACGACGGGTCTGTATCCTTCTGTCGATCCTGACAGTCAGTGCGATGGCTTCATCAAGAGTGGAAGGCAGTTCATGGGAGACCAACTCGTCCCTGATATAGTCAGCCAAACTATGGAAGAACGCGTCCACCAACGATGGTGTGTTCCAAGAACTTCGTCTAGCCAGGGTTCGGAAGTCGATGGAATGGTCTGCGACTGTACGTCTGCCTTGTCGAATACTGAACAGTTCACGAGACGCCTCTGCGGTGGGTGAATCCAGGTCAAACACCTTCAGCATCTCCTCAGCAAACAGGTCGAAGGTTGCACATGCGGGGGTTTGACGTTCGAACTCTGCTGTTCCCCAGAGTCGAGCTCGGCCCGTCAGGTGAGTGATGGCATACCCGACCTTAGCCCCCTCCGTGGCGAAGGTCCTTGGCTGCAAGGAGAACTGAAGTCGGCAACTAGTCAGGAATGGCCGGACCTGGGTAGAATCGCCGTTGAACCGCTCGGGGTTTCCAATCTTGGGTTCCGGGGCAGCGGCTGCAATGACCGGGGCAGGTAACTCGGAGGCAGGGCTGGTGGGCAGACTGGCTGGAGGTAAAGTTGGTGAGGAGTTGGATGATCATGGCGAAGTTGTTGTTGCTGCTGCTGGGACTGCTGCTGGTGCTGCTGGAACTGCTGATGCTGTTGGTGGCCGACCTGAAGCAGAGAGGTGATGTGGCCGCTCATGCGGCCTAGCTCTCTCAGTGTGTTCCAGGCGTAGCATGGCGGTGGGTTGCTCAGGTTCTTCGGTTTCCATGTCGGGGGAAGTGTGCTGAGTCCATGATGGTCGACGATCTGTCACGATTCAGACAGACGACCAGAGGACCACAATTGCGTCACACCAGAAAGTTTATTAAACTTAAGGGAAAAGGGAAGTAGGGAGTGAATGAAGGCTCCGGGGGTAACAGGGATCCCGTCCCAATGCGCTGGGGTCTGTGCCCCCCAGTGGCAGCGATACGTCCTATGAAGCCGGTGGTGGGTGGTCCAGAAGTCCTGGGGGAGACACAGACACAACAGGGCGGAATGAAACCAGGCAGCAGTACAGTTCAAGGGAAATCCAAAATACGTAGTAGCAAGGCAGAAGGCTGGTCAGAGTTACCGGGATTGAAGAGTAGTCAGGAGTCGTAATGGCAGAAGCAGGTCTGGATCTCCTGAGGCAGAAGAGTATCCAAAAAACAGGCAGGTCCGGGGGTCACAAAACCAGGGTGAGCCAGAAGCGCGAGCAAACAGGTTCCGGGTGTGAGCTTTGCAGACGATCTGACACCGGAGAGCTGAAAGACAGGGCCTTAAATACTGGGAGAGGTAGTGGGTAATGCAGCGCAGCTGGCAGAGTAATTAGAGCAGAGCAGAGCAGGGACAGGTGGAGCTAGTTAGGCTGAGTAGAGAGAGTGGTGAGCAGAGTGGAAGAAAATTAAGGTGGTAACCCGGTGGAGTGAGAGGCCCATGACAGTCTCAGCGGAGGAGAGCATCAGAGGGTCCGCCTCTCACCGTCGGACCGTCCCTCAGCTCTCCCCCCTCCGCTAAGACTGACCAAAAATGGGACACCATCTTCAAACTGGTGGCAAAGCTAGAGTCACATTGAATTATTTTGTTACTCCTATGACCAGATACGTGAAATATTCCTCGATATTAAAAAACACACAGCCACTAATAATAACAACGCAAGCCTATCAATACACTTTGCTACTCACTCATTGAAGCTGCAGTGCTGGTTGCAGCGCGAGTGGAAAAGCACATTTCATGGCTTATAAAAGTGTTGAATAAAAGTTGTTGGAAGAAAAAAACCAGCAGCTCTTTGCTTTATTCATTGACAGTCTCTCTTGAAAGAGAAATCACAGACACGGTGATCTGAGAAATACCAGAGGCTAGCGGTAGGCCTATAGGTGAACTTGATTTGCTCTCCGGGCACGCCGTGTAGGCGGAGTTTGTATCTTCAGACACATGAAATGGTACAAAATGGGAACACTTTGCCTACCAGGCGCGTAGGACAGTGGAAACAAGTGCACCTACTGCCAACTGCATGAGACAGGAGAAAGTAGGAATGCAAGGCTTTATTGTTGTTATTTAATATAAATGTTTCACGATCGACTAGGAATGCCTTGGATATCTTGATCGACTGTTTGGTGACTACTGCTCTACAATTTACTTCGAAAGGCAAGGCACTCTGGAAAATATTTGAATAAAGCTTTACACTAAGTAGTGAGTTTGTTTAACACTGTTCCTGTGTTTATATGGGTCCACAGACTCCCCACTTTCAGTTTTGATTAAACACTCTCAGTGTTCATATATTAATTTTTTAACACAGGAGAATTTGCTGTGTGGGTGTGAGATTTTCTTAAATGGAACATAACATATGACCTGTACACCTTGTCATTTGTCCCTCTACATACGCACAAACAGAAACAAATTCAAACCTGGAAAATGAAGACAGCAACAGCCCCTTCGGCAGCCTCCTCTCTCCCAACCTCACTCCCTCTTCTCCCTCCATCTCTCCCTTTATTTTGGGCTTTGCGTTTATCCCTGTTATCTCTGGCGCTTTGAACAGCACCTGTTACTGACTCAGTGCTCGGGAGCACTCTAAGTTCCCTCAGCCCTATTTTCCTTCAACCGTATATTCCCTCAGTTCCCACAGCCCCACTATATGTTCCCTCAGCCCCATGTTCTCTCAGCCCCATGTTCCCTCAGCCCCATGTTTCCTCAGCCCTAAATTCCCTCTGTTCTATCTTCTAAACCAGGGGTTGGCAACCCAAATGAGAGGAAGATACATTTTTCTACTTCTGGTCACCAATAATTCAATACTTCACTGGGTCCTAGGCCATATAATTGTACATATTTTAGCCAATTATTTAAACAAATACATGAGTAGATGCTGAGATAAAAATTAAAATACATCTCAGTAAATGGAATTCGGGCTGCTGGAATATTGACAAAAGGTCAAGGTCACAGTGATTGAACATAATTTAGTAGGTCCCATAACCTTAAATAACATAATCAGCATTTTCTACCTTTAAACAACAAGCATTTGTGCCAATTGGGCCAAATAGAGCTGCACATTGCTCTTTGCACTGCCTTTGCGCTCTGCCACGGACTGACTCCCACATATGTATTTCCCCCATTGCACATAATCCTGTATTTACGTGCATAGTTATAATGTAGCTTATAGTATTTATAGTGTAGCCTGTAATTTTTACCTTGTGTTCATAGCATTGTGCAAATGATGTGTCTATATATTTTGACAATATTTTCTGTTTATTGTCTGTCTGTATATTCTGTTTATTGTAGCTGCAACATTTCACAGAGTCAAATTCCTGTACATGCAAATGTATTTGGAGAATAAAGGTGATTCTGATTTTGAATTTTGATTGAAATTGGTTCAGTGGGTACTGAGGGAACATACAGTGGGTCTTCATTTAAAAGTTGCGTCACACTGCAGCACAGCTTGCAGGATGCTGCGGTATGGTACAGCATGTTACAGTGCATGACTTCATAGTCCAATTTGTAAGTCGCTCTGGATAAGAGTGTCTGCTAAATGACTTAAATGTAAATAGTATTTTACTGTCAGCCATTGTTGCCGTTAATGCCGTTAATGCTTGTTGAAACCACAAGAGGGCATATTTGAAGGCGTTTTTATTAAGCTTGTTGGTGCTTGCTTACTTTCCCAAATAATCCATGCAGGCCAGATGTTTTGATTGCTATACCTTATCTGAAAGAGCATAACAAGTTAATTAATGTCATTGATATGAAGCAACCATAGCCTCAGCTAATATACCATAGAGAAATACATCTTAAAACATGCTATTCTGTTCTTTTGAAATATATTGCCTACATGTTTTTTTATGACTTTCCTAAACAAAATATTAATGGATTTCTTTGTGATTGTGTATATTAAATTTATTTATTAGACTAGCGGCTATTGGTAGGCTACTCGTTGCACTTCAGCTGCTGTTTGGATGATGCATGTCAAAGCTGCTAAATTATACTGCCAATGATAAAAAATTATATGATTTACATTTTAGCAGACGCGACTTACAGTAGTGAATGCAAACATTTCCGTACTTTTTTTTCATACTTGTTCCCAATGGGAATCGAACACACAGACCTGAAGTTGCAAGCACCATGCGCTGCCAATTGAGCTACATGGGACTATACTAGATTATTAGTGATTTTGTTTGTGGGTAAAATGAAGAGAGAAGATTCAAGTTAATGTCAAGTTTATTAGGCTATTGATAAACCATCAAGGTCTTAAAAGAACTCCAGCAAAGAGATGAGAAAGGAGCCTTGAATAATTAAACAATAAATAAACCGCAACATGTCGGCTAAAGCAATTGAATTCAGGAATTAATTTAACTGTTTTTAATCTTGGCTGTACTAAAGACTTTAAAACCTATTTTGTTAGAACAGACTATATGGGATTGTTTATAATTTGTTTGTAAATTATTATTGTATTTGTTGTGTTGTTTACACTGTTCGAAATGGTCATACATTTTTTTAAAGATTAATCACACATACTGTAATTAGCACACAGAGCTTGCTCCTCCTACCCACCTTCTTGATCTCCGTCTTCATGTCATTATCATTAGTAGGCAAACATCCATTAAACATCCATTAAACCACCATTAATACATTTCAAGTCCCTAAAAATAGAAATCAACTTGTCAATAGTCTATTGTCCTGCTAATAGCCCATCATGGGTGGATGGCTTCTTTTGAATTCCAATGTATTGAATGAATGAATCAATTACAGTCATTTACCATTCTTATTCTCGGAGTGGAAACGTTGTTTGGAGTTCACAACCTGCTACACTTGTGAAAAACAAGTGTTTAAAAACAAGTTTTCAAAATGCCTCCAGCTCACATTGTGAAGTGGTGGGTGACACGCTGATAGCCTGTTGCCTGCACTTGAATGGTGAATGGAAGGCGTGCTTCAATTACCAGTTGAGAAATACAATTATGCTAATTATTCTATAGACCGATAAGCATGACGGTCAAATGTATTTACATCCAGAAATTATAGCAAGAAATTGGAGGATATTTGTAAGGTGAATTTTTATGTGGATTATAATAAATTGACATTTGTAGGGGTTGTTGCATTTGTCATTGTATCTGGATGGCCAGATACAAATTTGTTTTGATCACCAATTAGCAATTATGAGGGTTTCGGCTGGCTATTGTCCAATTTAATGGCTCATCAATGTGTGAACTGTGACCAATGTCCATCACTACTGTAAACTGAGAACTGTATTCTAAAAATCAAAACACAGCATCTACAGTGGTAGAATTGTATTATTGAATTATATATCAAATGCATATATTTATTAGGCTACTGTGCAGTTTGACAAAAACCAACAGGACAAAGAGATGTTTACTGTAGCCTACATAGTAAACAGTAAAGTGCCTAATCCTTAGATAAGGGAGAGCAGGCCATGTCCAGACTTCCTCTGTGACCTCAAGTACTCATTAACTCTGTCTTTGATGCTTTTTCGGGTTGCATCACTCATGGACAGAAACTTCTGAGACACAGTATTTATGATGAACACTCATTCACTGGTAAGCCAAATTTGCCTCGGGATCCATCCCAGTTGGTATTCTGTGTCCACTCGTGGTATCACTCGTAGTGAGCAGTTCGTCAAGTTCTGGTGTCAGAAGAGGAAGAGGGATGGAAATGTCAGGGTGATCCGACGACCTGACGAACCCGCCACGATTGTTGCCTCTGCCTGTCGGAGGTGGATTTCCGGAGCTCACAGGTGTGCCTGGCATGGATTGTGACTCCATCATCTCGTCCCTCACCCTCTTCAATGCGTCATTAGTATCTCTGGAACGGGTAGCACCATAGAAGAAGCTGGCTTGCTGAAAACTATGTCCATTCCGTCTGTTCTATTTGGTCTCAATAAAAAAATTCGGAGATACACAGATCTTTTTTTAATGGTAACTGTGTTAAGGGTGGAGTTTGGGGCGGGGTGAGGAGTACTGGAAAGGTGTGACTCCAGGTTACAATAGGTCATAAGTATACAGAAGACCTCCCACTGTCCTCACTTTGATTATGCTGTAGCACATACTGTAGCTATGACGATGAGCGATCTCTCTCAAATACAGACAATGACCCAAAACACACTGCCTCCCGGGTTTGCATTGCAAATGAGGGCATAAACTGGGTCAAGACGCCAGCAGAGTAATTAGACCTACAATACTTTTTCACAGCACATTACTCAACACTAGTGAGACTCACCTCCTCCACGGTAGGCCTACAGTATATCTATAAATATGTTTTTCATCTCTACATGTAGGTCTCCTGATTTAAACCTATCTAATTTGTTTGGCATCAACTGAAAACATTAAGCCTACAAGCAATTATCTTATTAACAAAAACATAAAGATGTTGATTAACAAATACTGTATAAGCGTCTTTCTTTTTGAAATATAGAAATCATTACCTATTATAGGCTTGATCTGATTATTATGTGGATTATAAAACATTTACATATTTGTAGGGGGTTGGTGCATTTTTAGTTCGGGCAAATCAGGTCTGTGATATTGATACATTTCTAACTTTAGTCTTGTATCAGGTGAACTGTTGTGTCCACACATTTAATCTGCTAATTTCCCCATCATCTCCAAAGTGTTCTCTTTCAATTGCTACTTCAATATACACTGCTCAAAAAAATTAAGGGAACACTAAAATAACACATCCTAGATCTGAATGAATGAAATAATCTTATTAAATACTTTTTTCTTTACATAGTTGAATGTGCTGACAACAAAATCACACAAAAATTATCAATGGAAATCAAATGTATCAACCCATGGAGGTCTGGATTTGGAGTCACCCTCAAAATTAAAGTGGAAAACCACACTACAGGCTGATCCAACTTTGATGTAATGTCCTTAAAACAAGTCAAAATGAGGCTCAGTAGTGTGTGTGGCCTCCACGTGCCTGTATGACCTCACTACAACGCCTGGGCATGCTCCTGATGAGGTGGCAGATGGTCTCCTGAGGGATCTCCTCCCAGACCTGGACTAAAGCATCCGCCAACTCCTGGACAGTCTGTGGTGCAACGTGGCGTTGATGGATGGAGCGAGACATGACATGACGAGTGGCGCAGTGGTCTAAGGCACTGCATCGCAGTGCTAGCTGTGCCACTAGAGATCCTGGTTCGAATCCAGGCTCTGTCGTAGCCGGCCGCGACCGGGAGACCCATGGGGCGGCGCACAATTGGCCCAGCGTCGTCCAGGGTAGGGGAGGGAATGGCCGGCAGGGATGTAGCTCAGTTGGTAGAGCATGGCGTTTGCAAACGCCAGGGTTGTGGGTTCGTTTCCCACGGGGGGCCAGTATGAAAAAATTAAATAATGTATGCACTCACTAACTGTAAGTCGCTCTGGAAAAGAGTGTCTGCTAAATAACTAAAATGTAATGTAAATGTAATGTCCCAGATGTGCTCAATTGGATTCAGGTCTGGGGAACAGGAGGGCCAGTCCATAGCATCAATGCCTTCCTCTTGCAGGAACTGCTGACACACTCCAGCCACATGTGGTCTAGCATTGTCTTGCATTAGGAGGAACTCAGGGCCAACCGCACCAGCATATGGTCTCACAAGGGGTCTGAGGATCTCATCTCGGTACCTAATGGCAGTCAGGCTACCTCTGGCGAGCACATGGAGGGCTGTGCGGCCCCCCAAAGAAATGCCACCCCACACCATGACTGACCCACCGCCAAACCGGTCATGCTGGAGGATGTTGCAGGCAGCAGAACGTTCTCCACGGCGTCTCCAGACTCTGTCACGCCTGTCACGTGCTCAGTGTGAACCTGCTTTCATCTGTGAAGAGCACAGGGCGCCAGTGGTGAATTTGCCAATCTTGGTGTTCTCTGGCAAATGCCAAACGTCCTGCACGGTGTTGGGCTGTAAGCACAACCCCCCACCTGTGGACGTCGGGCCCTCATACCACCCTCATGGAGTCTGTTTCTGACCGTTTGAGCAGACACATGCACATTTGTGGCCTGCTGGAGGTCATTTTGCAGGGCTCTGGCAGTGCTCCTCCTTGCACAAAGGCGGAGGTAGCAGTCCTGCTGCTGGGTTGTTGCCCTCCTACGGCCTCCTCCACGTCTCCTGATGTACTGGCCTGTCTCCTGGTAGCGCCTCCATGCTCTGGACACTATGCTGACAGACACAGCAAACCTTCTTGCCACAGCTCGTATTGATGTGCCATCCTGGATGAGCTGCACTACCTGAGCCACTTGTGTGGGTTGTAGAATCCGTCTCATGCTACGACTAGAGTGAAAGCACCGCCAGCATTCAAAAGTGACCAAAACATCAGCCAGGAAGCATAGGAACTGAGAAGTGGTCTGTGGTCACCACCTGCAAAACAGTCCTTTATTGGGGGTGTCTTGCTAATTGCCTATAATTTCCACCTGTTGTCTATTCCATTTGCACAACAGCTTGTGAAATGTATTGTCAATCAGTGTTGCTTCCTAAGTGGACAGTTTGATTTCACATTAGTGTGATTGACTTGGAGTTACATTGTGTTGTTTAAGTGTTCCCTTTATTTTTTTGGGCAGTGTATATCATTCATTCGTTCAAGCATTTTATTTATTAAACGAAAATAAAATAACAAAGGGAGCCTTGAATAACTAAACAATAAATGAACTGCAACATGTGAGTCTCGTGTTCATACTGTATTTCACAACCTCTGCGGGCGTTTGGAGTTGCCTATACTTTATTGAGCAAAATAATAGGCTCACTCCTTATTTATTTAGGCTACATTATTACATAGCCTAATTGTAGCCTAACCAATATCTGCAGGCGCAATTTGTAAGTCGCTCTGGATAAGAGTGTCTGCTAAATGATGTAAATGTAAATGTTTGGAGTTGCCTATACTGTAGGCGACTGAGCAAAATAATAGGCTTACTCCTTATTTATTTTTGCTAAATTATTCCACAGCCTAATTGTAGCCTAACCAATATCCTAACAGAGATTCAGTGAAAAGAAAAATCTGACATTGACATCAAGGGTGGATGGGTTCTTTTGTATTCCAATTGACTGGAAAGGCTGCTAAACCATTTCCACCTGGCACACAGCGTTGTAGCGTATTTTAGTACAGCACACTTTCACCTCATGCTTCACCAGATGCTTCTTTCTATTTTTGTTATCTATTCGGTCACATTCCACAAGTAAATGTAATAAATAAAACAAAGCAATTAAATAGCTCAGGTCTTGAAAATATGTGAAACCTTTTTTTGAGTTGTATTTTCTCTGTGCCCAGTAGCCGAGGCCATTTGACTGCTCCATCAACTTGTTTATTTAGCAGACATCACTTGCTGCTTATATTCAGTCAACACATATATTTTAAAAATATCATGCACTATAACTGAACATTTTCGTTTCACTTAGAATAAAAACCTTAGTGTAACACAGGGACGCAACTTTGGTTTGAGAAGTGGGGGGGGACATAACTTTTTGTTTGTTTTTATCCAGTCTGATAAACACTCCAAACAGCCTACCCGAATGCTCGGAAGCTTCCGCATGTTCCTAAAGCACACCGTTACCTGGTTTTGTATTACATTCCAATTATAAAACTGGGGGGAACAAAAATGCAATTTCAGAACGTGATGAAGTAGAAACAAAAAAATGAGTGTATTTTTTCAGGTTTGTGTGCGGAACAGAGGAATAACAATTCTTACACTATTGTTCTAAATTCAATCATCCTCTTCTTCTTCATCCTCATCATTCAGTTAATTCAAATTCAATTGTGAAGTCATGCACAATTATTAGTTTCTATTTGGTTTATATCGCTCATTCATTGGCAGCATTCATTCAGGTAATGACACGTTAGCGCCTTGGGACCAACGCTTTACACTGTACCCAAAAGCATAATCAGCGCTCTAACTCTCCCTTGCAGTGGTCTGGAGCAATGAAGCAGTGACGCAGGGCAACGTACTAAACCACAAATTACCTCAATGTCCTGTGGCATATTCTCAAAACTTTTAATTGAGGAACCACTGTAGGGCTGAGGGAACATAGGGCTGAGGGAACATAGGGCTGAGGGAACATAGGGCTGAGGGAACATAGGGCTGAGGGAACATAGGGTGGACCCCCTTAACAATCACCGCTCAACCTGGCTGAGTCCCAAATGGCACCCTATTCCCTATATAGTGCATTACTTTTGACCACAGCCCTATGGGCCTATCTCTGGTCAAAATTAAGCACTATATAGGGAATAGGGTGCCATTTGGGATACAGCCGCTGTTTCATATTCAGTCTACCATATACAGTAGCTGCTAATCCCCAGATAGACAGGGTGGAAAACAAACATAAACATCTATAAAGAGGAACAGTTCATTTCAAAGGAAGATGCTACAACGAGTTCTAAAGAAAGTAAGGAGTAGTAGATAGGGGAGTTGTAGATAGGCTCTCTAGTGGTAAATGCTAAGTGTTAAGAGTGCTTAATTAATGTGGTAAAAGTGGTAAATACTAAATTAGTTCTAAAGAAAGTAAGGAATTGTAGATAGGTTTTAGGCTAACAAGTGGTTGAACAGAGTGTTGTGCGTTTCTATTAGATATTGGCGGGTTGAGAGGCAAAGTTCCGCTTTGTTAATGATTAGTATTTTGACCGGTTTGACGACTGCATGGATGGCATGCATGACGGAGGCATGCATAATGATTTAAAGGTAGATATCATGTAATCCATTTGGTTCGCTCTGAAACGACAAATGACAAAATACAACTACAAAATACCATAAAGATCAATGTATCAAAACAAACTACAACATACTTGTTTTTTGTAATGTATTAATTAAAATACATGTATTTTGTATTTTAAAAAACAGAAATACATTTGCAAGTAGCCGGCCCAAACAGCAACAACATTCTCAGAAACTGTTACAGAAACATTTTACTTGCTATGACTGTGATATTGTCACGCCCTGGCTCTGGGGACTCTTAAATGTTGAGCCAGGGTGTGTAGTTTCTATGTTATGTTTTCTATGTTTCGTTTCTAGATCGTTTAGATCTATGTTGGCCAGGGTGGTTCCCAATCAGAGGCAGCTGTAGCTCGTTGTCTCTGATTGGGTAACATACTTAGGTAGCCTGTTGGCACTAGTGGGTTGTGGGATCTTGTTGTGTGTATGCTACCTAGGACTTCACGTTTCATTTGTTGTTTTGTCGTGGTGTTTATTCGTTAAATAAACATGTATACTTATCACGCTGCGCCTTGGTCCTTCTCGTTCGTTAACGATCGTGACAGATATGTGTTGCTTATCTACCTTAGTTGAATGCACTGACTGCTAAATGACCAAAATGTAAATGTATATGTGAAAATAAACATGCCAAAACTGCAAAGCACACTGGGTATTATTATTGGCCTTGTTTCAGGGTCATGTCTAGATGGGATACAGCTTAACCTAATTCTCCTAACCTGCTGTGTAAATTCTCCTAAACCTGCTACGAAAAGTACATTTTTACAAAAGCTGTTACATTCTAGACAAATCTTTGTTTTGGGGTGGAGCTCATTAGAATAATACTCAGCATGCTTTGCAATTGTCAATTTTTACATACACATATTTAGTTAATTTAGCAGACGATCATCACACCATAGTACCATCAGACTTCTGATACCAATGCAGGGTGAAAGGGGCCCACAAATTGGTGAACCGCTATAAAAAAAATTATTGTATTTTTGAAAATACAACCTGATTGAGAGACTGCCAAGAGTGTGCAAAGCTGTCATCAAGGCAAAGGGTGGCTACTTTGAACAATCTCAAATATAAAATATATTTGGATTTGTTTAACACTTTTTTGGTTACTACATGATTCCGTATGTGTTATTTCATAGTTTTGATGTCTTCACTATTATTCTACAATGTAAAAAATAGTAAAAATAAAGAAAAACACGGGAATGTGTAGGTGTGTCCAAACATTTGATTGGTACTGTATATCAAATACATGTAACAGAAATACTTCCTATCTCTGACTGGCGGTTCTTTGAAAACGCCTATGTCAAGAACATGGACGCATTAAGTAGTGTTGCATTAAGATTATCAAGAGAATAAGACGTTACCATTGGTGTATTAAAATTACGATTTTTGTGATGTTACAAAAAGCCCGAAATAATCCCGCCTTCTGAATCCAAGTGAGGGGATTCGATTAATCTGGCCCAGGCACCCGGGTAGGTGTGTTTTGCAACGGGTGAAAGCTGATTGCTTTAGTTTTGGAACCGGGCTGCCTCCCGGGCGTGAGCCAGGTGCCCCATTCAAAATCCACGGCGAAGTCAGCTGAAAACAAAAGTGAGATAATCAGCACATGGAGTGATGAGTAGGATTCTGTGTTTTCACATACAAAAGTGATTGCTTTATCTCCCTTCCGAATGAAAACTAGTTTGAAATTTCTAACAATGGAAAATAGATTTTGTATGGGCAAGTTCATTTCGCATGGCCTGGTGCCCCGGGTGGGTGGAGATTTCACTTAAGCACCAACGGAGTGGTCTAAAATGTGCAAACGAACTCGCCCATTGTTCTGGGCGATGCACCATGCTGCCTTGTTGACAACATGACCGAGCGGCACAGATTACTGTTTGATTTGAGAAAGGCTCTCCTCCCACACTGGCTTTTGCCCGTACATGTTACGGGCCATAGACCAGTGCCCCGCGGCTTAGCATAATTGAATCCGCACAATGTTTGACATGGGGGAGGGGACCAGTAACTTTATGATCAAACTTTATCAATGTAGAAGCAACAGTAATTTTTCATACTTTGGTAGTCCTACTTTGATCTGGTTTCATCCAAATATCATCCAATTTGATGAAAAACATGATTTTGACTGTTTCAGGACCTTTAAAAGCATTGGATTGGAGTGTAAACATGGGCTAGACAGAGTCTCCACTCGGTTTCTTATACCGGCCCCTTCCTTTAAATCCATGAAGGGAAGTGAACAAGTGCACACTTTAGGGAAGAAGGACAGGTTATTGGGAAGCAGCATATAACTCAAAGAACCCCTATTAAAATACCTCAAAGAACCCCTCTTCGTTTGAGTTTCGGGCATTGATACTGCCAGTACAGCCTTGCTATCACCATCCCTCTCTCATGTAAACAGTCCACGCAGGGCCGTCCATCAAAGTCACTCCAAACATAAATCATGCTCGGCTTGCCCGGCGCTCTCCCTCCCTCTCCCTCTGCGCACTGCTTTAGTAACCACATACTGTATGAATATGTATGTACGTATGGCAATAACGAAGAAGACTGGGGATGCATCCCAAATGGCACCCTATTCTCAATATAGTGCACTACTTTTGACGAGGGCATAGGGAATAGTGTGCCATTTGGGACAGAGCCAGCGGCCGCTGATTGGCTGAATACCCGGTGCACGAGGAGATTGGAGTTATGGGAAGCAAAGCAGTATGACGCCAAATGTTATTATCTTTGAAAAGATATATAAAGCGATCTGTGCTTTCGAAAAACAACATAAATACGTAAAACCAGTCAGTCTATTAACGCCAAATAATACAGTCAGTCCACCCTAAACACTAGCTTACTAGGTGTCGTTTCATTCCTAATATATACCGTATTAAGCTGCTATTTAGCTGCTATTTTTAAACCTTTTATAGAAATTACACATCAAATAACCTAACAATGAGGAAAAGAGAAGTCGGCTTGAGGATGAATTCAGCCACTTTATTGTTTAACTCATCGTGTTGTGTCTGGCAAATAGCCTACACAATGGGCTGCAATATTCAAGGTAAATTACATCAAATTAAAGGTCTCCTGAAGTCCTCTTTGCTGTGTCTCTTTTTCTCTTTCTTTCTCTTAGAAAAAATTATCTCTGCGTCTGTGCTTGTCGCTCTCTTTTTTTCTACATAGAGGCCTATAGTATCTACAGTATCTGACTACATCGCCTTGCATTTTTGTGTGCAAATGTTTTCACCACGGCCTGTAGGTCCAGGTTGCGGCCCAACTGTTTTCTCTACTGAGTATTGGCAACCCAGACTTTCCTGAGACAATGTGCCTTATTTGTCTGTTACGCTGCACACAATTTAAACTTAGTTTTGAATGATGCATGCCAAGATATACCAGAGATAAGGGACTGTTGATATTGCAACCACACAACTCAATTTCCAGTTCACCAGTAGAAAACCACTTTTTTTGTTCAAGCCCTCAACAACTATTGTCTGCTAAAGATGATAATCTGTTTTCATCTGCCAATTTATTGGCTGTCCAGTATCCCCAGAGCTTCCTATACAGTTAATATCTTTCCGTAACGTGTTGAGGCCTGCAATTAAGGAGTATGGGAGGCTCAATAAAATATGTTGTAGAACTGCTGTATTTGTAGCACCACTCTCTTCTGCCCAGTTTCCCTTATGTTGCCACCGCAATCAAGCTGTTTTTACCCTGTAACTGTCACTTCTGCAGTGAGATTGTTTTCTTAACTAAAACTCATAAAGAACTACCGAAGAAGCATTAGGCTCTCAGTCTGATATGCGCTTTTGACCACAGCATTTATTTACCGATATCCCCTTACTTTCAGTCAGTTAAATGTTTTATTTTTCAAGGCCTGAGGCCCTTTTTCGGTCACATTCCTGAAGCACTTAGTTTCCTAGTACATATGGAAATTAAAAAGGTTTCTGAATGACTTTTTGGAGGGTTACTGTCAAAATGACTTATTCAATAAAAAAAAATGGACATCGATGACAGGCACATGGGCACCCAGAGCTTGTGGGCCCCACTGCCTTGTGGGAGCTGCGGGGGTGTCCGGTACGCCAGTGAAGCCAGTGAGTAGGATTAAATACCCCCCTTATACACAGAACTACGGTCCGTTTTGAGTTTCTTTCCCCCTAGTGGTTATTGGTTAAGATTGGGATTAGGGGGAGGGTAAACTGGTCATATATCAGTGCCTAGGGAGTATATTTCTCCTCCTATCTCATTTTTAAGCAATAAGGCCCGGGGGGGTGTGGTATATGGCCATATACAACAAACCCCCGAGGTGTCTTATTGCTATTATAAACTGTTTACCAACGTAATTAGAACAGTAAAAACTGATGCTGCTCGTCTAACATCTCATTCCAAAATCATGGGCATTAATATGGAGTTGGTCCCCTCTTTGCTGCTATAAGAGCCTCCACTCTTCTGGGAAGGCTTTCCACTAGATGTTGGAACATTGCTGCGGGGACTTGCTTCCATTCAGCCACAAGAGCATTTTTGAGGTCGAGCACTGATGTTGGGCGATTGGGCCTGGCTCGCAGTCGGCATTCCAATTAATCCAAAAGGTGTTCAATGGGGTTGAGGTCAGGGCTCTGTGCAGGCCAGTCAAGTTCTTACACACCAATCATGACAAACCATTTCTGTATAGACCTCGCTTTGCGCACGGGGGCATTGTCATGCTGAAACAGGAAAGATCCTTCCCCAAACTGTTGCCACAAAGTTGGAAGCACAGAATCGTCTAGAATGTCATTGTATGCTGTAGCGTTAAAATGTCCCTTCACTGGAACTAAGGTGCCTAGCCCGAACCATGAAAAACAGCCCCAGACCATTATTCCTCCTCCACCAAACATTACAGTTGGCACTATGCATTCGGGTAGGTAGCGTTCTCCTGGCATCTGCCAAATCCAGATCCTTCCGTCGGACTGCCAGATGGTGAAGCATGATTCATCACAACAGAGAACGTGTTTTCACTGCTCCAGAGTCCAATGGCAGCGAGCTTTACACCACTCCAGCCGAATCTTGCGCATGGTGATCTTAGGCTTGTGTGCAGCTGCTCGGCCATGGAAACCCATTTCATGAAGCTCCCGACAAACAGTTATTGTGCTGACGTTGCTTCCAGAGGCAGTTTGGAACTCTGTAGTTAGTGTTGCAACTGAGGACAGACAATTATTACGCGCTTCAGCACTTGGCAGTCCAGTTCTGTGAGCTTGTGTGGCCTACCACTTCTTGGCTGAGCCGTTGTTGCTCCTAGATGTTTCCACTTCACAATAACAGCACGTACAGTTGACTGGGGCAGCTCTAGCAGGGCAGACATTTGACGAACTGACTTGTTGGAAAGGTGGCATCCTATGACGGTGCCATGTTGAAAGTCACTGAGCTCTTCAGTACTTTCATTATTTTTACTCAGTTGTTAATTAACAAGCTAGGTGGCAGTATTCCCCACCCCTGCTTCCCATGCCCAGACACAGAGGTATATTTCTTCCCGACTCTAGCATGTGGTGGTAAGCACTTTAGAAAGGTAGAGCTACAGCTCCAACACATGGGAAATGGACTCTGTGTGATTTATATTGTCTTTCAAACACACCAAAGGATGCGCATGCGCGCACACCCACCCCGGAGCTCACTCTCTCCCTCTCTCTCACACACACTCACACTCACAGTCATCATCATACTCATCCTTTATTGTATTCAAGCACACATTCAACTCGCACATTCGCACAAACTAATTTGTCTACAAAGCATTGTTTGCATCTCATTGAAGGATGTCTGAGCCTGTTTCACAGCGAAAGAGAGTGCGGGGGAGAAATAGAGGTATAGACAAACCAAAAGAGGGTGGCGATACTGTAAATAGATAGCCAGACAGACATTCTTCCAGTGAGTTGTGACTCAGCATGTTAATGAGGCATTTCAGCACAGGGAGGCTAGGACGGTGTGACTAGAAACAGGAAAATGTGAGGCACAAATACTCTCTCATGCCTCCTGATGCAATGATGGCATGCTTTATGCTTGTAAACAAAGCAATCTGGGTAACACCTTATACAGTCCGCTAATTTGGTGTTTACTTAAATCATCCCTTTTTGGTGTCTTTCACTGAAATTCACTAAGTTTAGTATTAGTAATATATAGTACAAATAGCATATGTTGGTATACATTTAATTATTTGAATTAACTACCAGAAAGTGCCCATTATATCCACATGATTTCTTAGTATACTGTAGCAGGTATTTTTCATACCAGGCAGGTTCATACCAACTGAAATGCCCTTTCACATTTGCATTCACGTGGACAAACACTTTCTTTGGACTCAGCAGCCATGTAGTAAAAACACATCTGTCCCATTATGGTGTCTGTGAGTGCACGGTCAGTGCCATTGAGACAGATACAACGTTGCAATCGCTATACATCTCTATGTGACAATGGAAATGAGGAAGAGGATAGAATCTCGTTTCTTGTGATTATCAGTAAAATTAACAAATGTATAAAAATAAAAAAGTGTACAAAACATTTAGGACACCTGCGTTTTCCATGACATAGACTGACCAGGTGAATCCAGGTGAAAGCTATGATCCCTTATTGATGTCACTTGTTAAATCCACTTCCATCAGTGTAGGTGAAGGGGAGGAGACAGGTTAAATAAGGATTTTTAAGCCTAGAGACAATTGAGACATGGATTGTGTATGTGTGCCATTCAGAGGGTGAATGGCCAAGACAAAATATTTAAGTGCCTTTGAACAGGGGGGAATGTAGCTCAGTTGGTAGAGCATGGCGTTTGCAACGCCAGGGTTGTGGGTTCGTTTCCCATGGGGGGCCAGTATGAAAAATATAAAAAATAATGTATGCACTCACTAACTGTAAGTCGCTCTGGATAAGAGCGTCTGCTAAATGACTAAAATGTAAATGTAAACAGGGTATGGTAGTAGATGCCAGGTGCACCTGTTTGTGTGAAGATCTGCAATGCTGCTGGGTTGTTCTCACTCAGCAGTTTCCCATGTGTATCAAGAATGGTCCACCACCCAAAGGACATCCAGCCAACTTGACACAACTGTGGGAAGCATTGGAGTCAACATGGGCATGCATCCCTGTGGAACGCTTTCGACACCTTGTAGAATCCATGCCCTGATGAATTGAGCTGTTCTGGGGGCAACTCAATTTTAGGAAGGTGTCCTTAATGTTTTCTACACTCAGTGTAGATTACTATGTATAGCTTTGTAAGACTATAAATGACCAACCACCCAGCTTTGGAGTAGTTAGAAGGTCTATTTCCCTGCTTTTAAGAGTAGCTGGCTACTGTACCAGTGTGGCCCATCTACATGATCTAACCTACTGAGTCATTGGAACCCCAGTTCCCATCTCAGAAGCAGGCAGATCACTGAGGTTGGAAGATTACCTGTCAAAACAAGACTAGAAATAAATAAACATCAGGCCCCATTAAATTCCATTTCAGTCTTACAGCACTCATTTAAACTAATCTCCAACTTTGCTGTGATCCGCTTTCTAACGTTGCTCACTCTCATTCTGGCTGGGTCTGTAGTATGTAGCGACTGTGTATATGGCAGAGCTCGACCCAAGCCAACAAGAGAACAATTGGCCACCTATCAAGTGTACCTTTCCTTTCAGTACAAATTAAATAAAACTGGAACAAATATTACAGCATGACGTGATTGGGTGTCTGTTTGACTGACACACTATACTTGCATCCAACTGTTTTCCATTTTGTGGAACTTACAAACATACAAACATGATGGAAAAGATGCAGAAATGTCAAACACCCGTTGCCATGAATTTCAAACAAATAGTTAAGTTCGAGGAAAATCCTCGAAGTGTGGCTAAGCCTTTGGAGTTGGTGGTGAAGTTGGACCACCTCAATGACTGCTAACACAAAGTGTGTCTGCTGCTCTTGAGGATGAGAATGGAACAGAGACAGAGCACACTCAACTAAGTCTACAGAACATATGGGTGCTTATGCTAAGCTAAAGGCTAATCCCGAAATATAAATGTATGGGGAGAAAAGGGCAGCCAACACGTCATCCAGTTCTGTAGATTTATTTGACACAAGCTGAGGAAGGTACAAAACTGAAACCTCTCTGTGTGTGTGTTAGCATGGGGATGTCGCTCTGGGAAAATAACAAATTAATCTACAAAACTGAATGCGTTGCAGTACTGCTAAACTCTTCATTTGGAAAGCCTTTGGGCCATCATACGGGTGCTTAGGGCAAACGGTTGGAAAGAAATATGAATGTGTAAAAAATTGCCAGAATTCATGTCATTGAGTTTAAGTAGATTTATTTGACACACGCTCAGGGGAGGCATAGAACCGAAACGTCTGTGTGGGCACATTTCTTGAGGAAAACCTAAAATCTCACAAAACTGAATCATGTGAAGTCCAGTGTCTACTAAAGTGTATCTCGCAGATCTAACTTTTCGAAGCCAGCAGACCTGGGTTCAAATATTATTTGTTCTCTTTCAAATACTTTAAGCGCTTGATTGAGCACTTGAAATAAAAATGAATGCTGTTTGAACCCAGGTCTGGAAGAGAGAGAGAGAGAGTTAAGTGCTTTCCATCCCAGTCCTTCCAATGCCTCCACTGGGACATGACATTACTGTCAGGACTGTGCTATCAGTGGGGTTGCAGGCACTGCTTAGGATGGGCCAAAACTGCCCTCTTCTCCTCTTTTGTCTCTCTTTCTTCCCCTCCTCCTTAGCATTCTTGTCCTCCTTCCAGTCTAAGAATCTTTTTCCACCTCATTTGAATCCTCTCAAATGTCTAATTTCTCTTCTTCTCTCCTTTGTTTCCTTTGTGCTGAAGATGCGATATACATACACTTGTACTTGCACTTGTCTTCTCTTCCACCATTTATAGCACTGATTTGTCAGATAGTGGCTAGTTTTCAAGAATGTTCAATTTAGTGGCGTAGGCAGAAATTGCAGTGTGGCTGGGCCTAACTGTCAAGGGCTGAGGTTAATGTGGTGTGGGAGTCAGGCGCAGGACACCGAAGCTTAGTCCAACAAAGTTTACTAGTGCAACACAAGGCAAAATACAATCAACGGCCTCAACATAAAACAGAGGCGAGCGATTACGCAAACTGTGCGTAAACTACAAAACAACAAACAGAGAAAACACGCAGCACTAACGGACAGGCGAATAACAACACACAAACTAACCAACACAAGACAGGCAACTTATAGGACACATAATCAGACACAAACGGACACAGGTGCAATAGACAGACAGAAGCAATCAAACAACGAAACATCTAACGGTGGCAGCTAGTACTCCGGGGACGGCGAACGCCGAAGCCTGCCCGAGCAAGGAGGAGGAGCAGCCCCGGCAGAATCCGTGACAGTACCCCCCCCTTGACGCGCGGCTCCAGCCGTGCGCCGACCCCGGCCTCGGGGACGACCAGGAGGGTGCGTGGGATGACCACGGTGGAACTCAGTCAGGAGAGATGGATCTAGGATATCCCTCCTAGGCACCCAGCACCGTTCCTCCGGAACGTACCCCTCCCACTCCACGAGATACTGGAGACCCCCCGTCCGACGTTTTGAGTCCAAGATGGTCCTGACCGTGTACGCCGGAGCTCCCTCGATGTCCAGAGGGGGCGGAGGGGTCTCTCCTATCTCACCTTCCTGGAGTGGACCAGTTACCACCGGCCTGAGAAGAGACACATGGAACGAGGGGTTAATATTCTTATAATCAATAGGCAGTTGTAACCTGTAACACACCTCGTTCAATCTCCTCAGGACTTTAAAAGGCCCCACAAACCGCCGACCCAGCTTCCGGCAGGGCAGGCGGAGGGGCAGGTTTCGAGTCGAGAGCCAGACTCGATCTCCCGGGGCGTACACCGGACCCTCACTGCGGTGGCGATCGGCGCTCGCCTTCTGTCGACGGATGGCCCTCTGCAGATGGACATGAGCAGCGTTCCACGACTCCTCCGAGCGCCGAATCCATTCGTCCACCGCAGGGGCCTCGATCTGGCTCTCGTGCCATGGTGCCAGAACCGGCTGATACCCCAACACACACTGGAAAGGGGTTAGATTAGTGGAGGAGTGGCGGAGAGTGTTCTGTGCCATCTCTGCCCAGGGGATATACCTTGACCACTCCTCCGGCCGGCCCTGGCAATAGGACCTCAGAAACCTACCCACATCCTGGTTGACTCGTTCTACCTGCCCATTGCTCTCTGGGTGGTAACCCGAGGTAAGGCTCACCGAGACACCCAAGCGCTCCATGAACGCCCCCCAGACTCTGGAGGTGAACTGGGGACCTCGGTCAGACACTATATCCTCGGGCACCCCATAGTGCCGGAAAACGTGGGTAAATAGGGCCTCAGCGGTCTGTAAGGCAGTAGGGAGACCCGGCATTGGGAGGAGACGACAGGCCTTGGAAAACCGATCCACAACGACCAAAATAGTGGTATTCCCCTGGGAGGGGGGAAGGTCTGTCACAAAATCCACCGAGAGGTGGGACCATGGTCGTTGTGGAACGGGCAGGGGATGTAACTTTCCCCTGGGCAAATGTCTAGGTGCCTTACACTGGGCGCACACCGAGCAGGAGGAGACATAAACCCTCACATCCCTAGCTAACGTTGGCCACCAGTATTTCACGCTAAGGCAGTGCACTGTCCGGCCAATACCTGGATGTCCAGAGGAGGGTGATGTATGAGCCCAATAAATAAGGCGGTCACGAACCTCGAAGCGGAACGTACGTCCGCCCCACCGGACACTCTGGGGGAGTAGGGTCGGTACGCAGTGCCCGCTCGATCTCCGCATCGACCTCCCACACCACCGGAGCCACCAGACAAGACTCCGGCAGTATGGGAGTAGGCTCAATGGACCTCTCCTCTGTGTCATACCGCCGGGACAGGGCGTCTGCCTTACCGTTCTGGGACCCTGGGATGTATGTGATCTTAAAAACAAACCGGGTCAGGAACATGTTCCACCTAGCCTGACGAGGGTTCAATCTCCTAGCTGCCCGGATGTACTCCAGATTACGGTGGTCAGTCAGAATGAGGAAAGGGTGTTGAGCCCCCTCAAGCCAATGCCTCCACACCTTTAGGGCCTGGACTACAGCTAACAGCTCCCTGTCTCCTACGTCATAATTACGCTCCGCCGAGCTGAGCTTCTTAGAATAGAACGCACAGGGGCGGAGTTTAGGTGGCGTGCCGGACCGTTGCGACAGGACTGCCCCAATACCAGCCTCGGACGCGTCTACCTCAACTTGGAATGGTAAAGCGGGGTCCGGATGCGCCAGCACCGGAGCCGAAGTGAACAGGTTCTTCAGTTTAACAAATGCCCTGTCCGCCTCAGCTGACCACTGCAAACGCACCGGACCCCCCTTTAGCAGGGACGTAATGGGAGCTGCCACCTGTCCAAAGCCCCGGATAAACCTCCGGTAGTAATTAGCAAAACCCAAAAACTGCTGCACCTCTTTTACAGTGGTTGGAGTTTGCCAATTACGCACGGCCGACACACGGTCAACCTCTATCTTCACACCAGACGCGGACAACCGATAACCCAAAAAGGAGACGGACTCCTGGAAGAACAAGCATTTCTCTGCCTTGACATACAAGTCATGCTCCAACAGCCTCCTCAACACTCGGCGCACCAGGGCTACATGCTCGGCTCGTGTAGAAGAGTACACTAGGATGTCGTCGATGTATACAACCACACCCTGCCCATGCATGTCCCGGAAAATCTCGTCAACAAAGGATTGGAAGACTGAAGGAGCATTCATTAACCCGTATGGCATGACGAGATACTCGTAATGACCCGAGGTGGTGCTAAATGCTGTTTTCCATTCATCCCCCTCCCTAATGCGCACCAGATTGTACGCGCTCCTGAGATCCAACTTTGTGAAGAACCACGCTCCGCGTAATGACTCCGTCATAGTCGCAATCAGAGGAAGAGGGTAACTGTACTTAATCGTGATCTGATTGAGACTACGGTAATCAATACACGGGCGCAAACCCCCGTCCTTCTTCTTCACAAAGAAGAAACTCGAGGAAACCGGGGAAGTGGAGGACCGTATGTATCCCTGTGCCAAGGACTCGGCTATGTAAGTCTCCATAGCCGCTGTCTCCTCTTGAGACAGGGGATACACACGGCTCCGCGGAAGTGCCGCTCCTGTTTGGAGATCTATTGCACAATCCCCCTGTCTATGAGGTGGTAGCCGTGTTGCCCTAGTTTTGCTGAACACAAGTGCTAAATCCTCATATTCAGGGGGAATGCGCATTGCGGGAACTTGGTTCGGACTCTCCACCGAGGTCGCCCCTAAGGAAACACCTAGACATCTCCCTACACACTGGGCAGACCACTCCATAAGAGCCCTCTGTTGCCACGCAATGGTAGGATCATGGGCGCTTAACCAGGGAAGCCCCAGCACCACGGGATACGCAGGAGAGTCGATCAGATAAAACTGAATGATCTCCTCATGACCCCCCTGCGTCGTCATCTTAAGTGGTGCTGTGACTTCTCTGATCAACCCCCGACCCCAGCGGCCGGCTGTCTAGGGCATGAACAGGAAAGGGGGCTTCTACCGGCCGAAGGGGAATTCCTAACCTATAACAAAATTCACGATCAACAAAATTCCCAGCTGCGCCTGAATCTACTAGCGCCTTATGCTGGGAATGAGGTGCCACCTGTGGAAATCTCACAGGTATACACAGGTGACCAACAGAGAGCTCTGGGTAAGTGGGGCGCCTACTCACCTGAAATGACTCCCCAGTGCGTGACCTGTTGTCCCCTCTCCCAGGAGACCCTCCCCAGCACCTAGTCGCAGTGTGTCCTCCACGGCCACAGTTGGTGCAGGGGCGGCCCCCCTCGGGTTCTCTCTCCTCCTCTCCCTAGCGCCAGCACCCCGAGCTCCATGGGAATCGGCTCGGAGGTGCTGGAGGGTGGAATGGACGACCCCCACTCGGGACGTCCGCGGGTAGCCAGCAGGGTGTCGAGACAGATGGAAATGTCCACCAACTGGTCGAAGGATAGGTTGGTGTCCCTGCAGGCCAGCTCACGACGAACGTCCTCTCGTAGGCTACACCGGTAATGGTCGATGAGGGCCCTCTCATTCCACCCCGCATCCGCCGCTAGAGTCCGGAACTCCAGGGTGAACTCCTGTGCACTCCTCTTCCCCTGTCGGAGGTGGAACAGACGCTCCCCCGCCGCCTTCCCCTCAGGTGGATGATCGAACACAGCCCTGAAGCGGCGGGAGAACTCCGCGTAGGTGATGGTGGCGGCGTCTATTCCCCTCCATTCGGCGTTGGCCCACTCCAACACCTTGCCGGATAGACAGGAGATGAGGGCAGAGACGCTCTCGTATCCCGAGGGCGCCGGGTGTATGGTGGCCAGGTAGAGTTCCACCTGCAGGAGGAACCCCTGACACCCGGCTGCAGAACCATCATATGCCCTCGGGAGCGAGAGCCGAATGCCACTGGGTTCCGGTGCTGGGAGAGGAGGACTGGCCGATGGTGATGGTAAGGTGTGCGAAGGCGTGGGCACCTCTCCCGTAACCAACCGGCGCAGGGTGTTGGACACCTCGTTCATGGCGGCCCCAAGTTGCCGGATCATGGTGTCTTGGTCGCTGATCCGATCCTCCAGCGACTTGGGTGCCGCCGCTGCTCCTGCTGACTCCATATGGTGTGTTGTTCTGTCAAGGGCTGAGGTTAATGTGGTGTGGGAGTCAGGCGCAGGACACCGAAGCTTAGTCCAACAAAGTTTACTAGTGCAACACAAGGCAAAATACAATCAACGGCCTCAACATAAAACAGAGGCGAGCGATTACGCAAACTGTGCGTAAACTACAAAACAACAAACAGAGAAAACACGCAGCACTAACGGACAGGCGAATAACAACACACAAACTAACCAACACAAGACAGGCAACTTATAGGACACATAATCAGACACAAACGGACACAGGTGCAATAGACAGACAGAAGCAATCAAACAACGAAACATCTAACGGTGGCAGCTAGTACTCCGGGGACGGCGAACGCCGAAGCCTGCCCGAGCAAGGAGGAGGAGCAGCCCCGGCAGAATCCGTGACGCTAAGTAAAAATGACTGGGCCAACATTTTACAGCAAAAATACTCCAACAGATTTAAGGGGAAAATTGTGACCAAGAAACACGACAAATTTCCCTTTGCAGATATGCCTGTTATATTATTGCTGTGTAGGCAGCGCAACTACGCAACCACTTACAACAACAAAGCTGACAAAACAGGCCGACTGTCCGAATCTGACATTAAACAATAATGAAATACACAACATTATAGACGGGGCGTGGGTTTCAAGTTTGGGGAGCTATTTTTTCACCCAAAGATTCACCTTTATGATACATCATTGCATGCATCTATCATTGCATTTGCAGACTAAAGTAAGATACAGTGAGCGAAAAAAGTATTTGATCCCCTGCTGATTTTGTACGTTTGCCCACCGACAAAGAAATGATCAGTCTATAATTTTTATGGTAGGTTTATTTGAACAATGAGAGACAGAATAACAACAAAAAAATCCAGAAAAACGCATTTCAAAAATGTTATAAATTGATTTGCATTTTAATGAGGGAAATAGTTATTTGACCCCCTCTCAATCAGAAATATTTCTGGCTCCCAGGTGTCTTTTATACAGGTAACGAGCTGAGATTAGGAGCACACTCTTAAAGGGAGTGCTCCTAATCTCAGCTTGTTACCTGTATAAAAGACACCTGTCCACAGAAGCAATCAATCAATCAGATTCCAAACTCTCCACCATGGCCAAGACCAAAGAGCTCTCCAAGGATGTCAGGGACAAGATTGTAGACCTACGCAAGGCTGGAATGGGCTACAAGACCATCGCCAAGCAGCTTGGTGAGAAGGTGACAACAGTTGGTGCGATTATTCGCAAATGGAAGAAATACAAAAGAACTGTCAATCTCCCTCGGCCTGGGGCTCCATGCAAGATCTCACCTCGTGGAGTTGCAATGATCATGAGAACGGTGAGGAATCAGCCCAGAACTACATGGGAGGATCTTGTCATGATCTCAAGGCAGCTGGGACCATAGTCACTAAGAAAACAATTGGTAACACACTACGCCGTGAAGGACTGAAATCCTGCAGCGCCTGCAAGGTTCCCTTGCTCAAGAAAGCACATATACAGGCCCGTCTGAAGTTTGCCAATGAACATCTGAATGATTCAGAGGAGAACTGGGTGAAAGTGTTGTGGTCAGATGAGACCAAAATGGAGCTCTTTGGCATCAACTCAACTCGCCGTGTTTGGAGGAGGAGGAATGCTGCCTATGACCCCAAGAACACCATCCCCACCGTCAAACATGGAGGTGGAAACATTATGCTTTGGGGGTGTTCTTCTGCTAAGGTGACAGGACAACTTCACCGCATCAAAGGGACGATGGACGGGGCCATGTACCGTCAAATCTTGGGTGAGAACCTCCTTACCTCAGCCAGGGCATTGAAAATGGGTCGTGGATGGGTATTCCAGCATGACAATGACCCAAAACACACGGCCAAGGCAACAAAGGAGTGGCTCAAGAAGAAGCACATTAAGGTCCTGGAGTGGCCTAGCCAGTCTCCAGACCTTAATCCCATAGAAAATCTGTGGAGGGAGCTGAAGGTTGGAGTTGCCAAACGTCAGCCTCGAAACCTTAATGACTAGGAGAAGATGGAACAAAATGGAACAAAATCCCTCCTGAGATGTGTGCAAACCTGGTGGCCAACTACAAGAAACGTCTGACCTCTGTGATTGCCAACAAGGGTTTTGCCACCAAGTACTAAGTCATGCTTTGCAGAGGGGTCAAATACTTATTTCCCTCATTAAAATGCAAATCAATTCATAACATTTTTGACATGCGTTTTTCTGGATTTTTCTGTTGGTATTCTGTCTCTCACTGTTCAAATAAACGTACCATTAAAATTATAGACTGATCATTTCTTTGTAAGTGGGCAAATGAACAAAATCAGCAGGGGATCAAATACTTTTTTCCCTCACTGTATATGAATATTATTCCAATAAATACTTTATCAAATCCTGTGTAGCTCAGTTGGTAGAGCATGGTGTTTGCAACACCAGGGTTGTGGGTTCGATTCAAACGGGGGGCCAGTATGAAAAATGTATGCACTCACTAACTGTAAGTCGCTCTGGATAAGAGCGTCTGCTAAATTACCAAAAAATGTAATCAATTACACACACATAAAATTAATAATATTTTCATATATTCACAGAATCCATATAGAATGTTAGAAATTCTTAGGTACTCACATCCACCACTCCATGTGCTCTCCATCAGAACCCAAAAACGTTGGTTTCCCGAACTTTGCCCAGCGGCTCATGGGATTAATGCTCCACACGTATCCTTAACGAGCGGTCACCAGACAGGGTCAATCACCAATCAAGATATTACTTTATTCAAAACGTATCAATAAGGCAATAAGCGAGGCTGAGAGACCCGACACAAAGAATACAAATATATTTTATAGCAAAGATACACCCTTTTAATCTACATGACAAATAACAGATGTGTGGAATGGGTCACAAGGTGAGACTTGATATATGAGAAACGAGTATCCCCCAGCCAGATAGCATTCGCCGTGAAGACTGTTCTTATTGTACATAAACCAGAGTTTGACCCCTAAGACAAACTTCCTCTCATCATTATCCATACCCGAGCCATCTCTCCCTGGTACCTCATTATACACAAACACCAACTCATTCTATGGAATGCATGCTGTAGGTTTTATCACCAAAGGCATCGTAAATCTACTGTCAGTGTCAACACAGACACATGAGCGTGTTCTAAGAACCCTATTCTATTGCAGAAAACAACCATTTGATGCAATAACAGTATTATCACATAATCTTGTAATTTTGCTCTCATACTATGCCTCTGGTTTTACTTGCAATGATCGTGATATGTAGTTTTTTTTTTTGCCTACTTTAGTTAAATGCAATGATTGTAAGTCGCTCTGGATAAGAGTGTCTGCTCAATGACCAAAATTACTCAATTCCACATACTCTACCCACTCGACCCACATGTATGCTATGAGAGGGTGTTTTTCCTCCATAGACCTCAGATTTCAACCTCTGTTGTCTTTCTGTTGCAGGTGTAAAGACGGTTACCACGGCCTGCGCTGTGACCAGTTCGTACCCAAGACTGACTCCATCTTATCTGACCCAAGTACGTGCCTTGTCTTCCTATTGATCCTGAAGAAAAGTTAAAACAAAAGAGTATTAGAGAATGATCTGTCTTCTGTGCAAATTATCTGTCTTCTGTGCAACTTTAGTAACAATGGTTTTGGGAAACAGCTCGGAGATTTAACGATGCTCCTACTATGGATCTAACGATGAACTTAGCCTTAAGATGCTTTTGGGAAACCGGCCCTGGTCAAGATAAATACAGTGCCTTCTGAAATGGTTCACAACCCTTGTAGTCCTTCAGAAACATTATAGAAACAGTTTAGAATGTTTGAATTCAAGATCCGTATTGTAACATAACTGCCTGACCAATTACCTAAAAAATGTGCAAGAGCATTCCCACACAAGGTTATTTTAAAATCGACCTGAAGTTGGACAACACATTTATTATTACTTCTGGGAATGGTCTTGTAAGATGGAATCGAAGGTCATCAAATGTCTACGTACAGACCTTGAAAACCTTCGACAGAGAGTGTAGTGAGTTTTCACAAACATTGTCAATAGAAACTAGAAGGACATTTCCTGAAGTAAATGTGTGTTCTTGCTAGTCTTGAAGTATTTATTGTTGTAAAATAGTAGTAGTAGTGGTAGCGGTAGTCACAACAGTTGTAATGCTAGTAGTAGTAGTCATGGCAGTAATAGAGTTTTCACAGGCTATGGGTTAGTTATAGTGACCTATTTTTGGGTGGTTTGTAGGTGTGGAGTTATTATAGTAGGTTGTTGGGCTAGTATAGTAGTTTAGAGTGAGGACTATAGCATCACACGCCATAGTATGTGTTTTTAAGCTCTCAAAATTGTCAGTTTGAACATTCTGAAAGTTTTGTGGCAGTAATTTCAGTTTAGAATGTTGAAGCCTGCATTCCACCATTGAAATGAATGGGGATAAAACAAGCTTTATAGTTTATGAAGTATGAATGGTAGAAAAAAGCTGTGCTGAAGCAATCTAAGTTGAGTCAGTCTGTACATTTTGACATTGGGTTGGTGTTTGTAGCTGAAACTGATGAAGAGTGGTGGTGAATCCAAATTTAGACTTTGAAGTCTATGGAGCTTTTATGCAAATTTAAAACAGTTATAGTTCAAAAAGTACAAATAGCATCAACAATCTTTTGACATATAATTAAAGTAGAGTCAGTCTGTACATGTCAGTGTTGGTTTGGTGTTTGTATCTTTAACGGTTCAAGAGCAGTGGCAAATCCAAATACTTCCCATTCAAGCCTATGGAGCTTTTATGCACATTTTAAACGGTTATAGTTAAAAAAGTATAAATGGTATCAAAACGGTATCAAAAAGCTGTATACAAGCACACTATTCCAGACCGGTTTTAACCCCCAACAGTCTAAGCCCTGACTAAGCTAACAAATGGAATCTGATTAATGAGAATTTAAGATTAAGCTCATTTTCTCACACATTTCAAACAAACAGACATAGCTCAAAATCAAAGAACAAATGACAATTACAAGTTATCTTAGAGCACAACCTCTTCTTTAATATGACACCACATTCATGTCAATAGGAATAACACTCATTTTGTCTTCCACTGTGTAAAATACCCTTGCTATCAAAAAACTATTAACACTCAACACAACAAAAGACCCTAGAGTATTTAAATTGTAGTACATTTGACTACATCACTCACTCAAAATGTACCAAGTATAATATATAATACTTATAAATATTAGTTACATATAAATATGTATTGTTTAATCCAAAATGTGACCAGAGGACAATATTCAGAAAGTATTTTAAAACCCAGACAAAGTAAGCCATTTCATTGACAACGATTCTTACTTCTGTAATAATGTACAAATGCAAACAACTATTCAGAGACCATTTCAAAAAGTAGATAACCTCTCTCAACAAGATTTAGTACAGACCAGGCCTGACACAAAGTGTAGAAATAGTAGCTTACTTTGACAACAATTCAGTGAATGCAACAAGTATTAGATAGAGACAGATAAAGAGAGAAGATACACAACACAACTGTTCAGAGACCATTTTTAAAAGTACACAATTTCCCTATAAGATTTGTAGGACAAATTCATGTCACACTGTCACGTGAGTGTTTTGATTTAGGCAACAACATGATATGAAACTTCTTGAAGCACAGCCCCATCCTACAAAGTGCCACAAAATGTAAAAAAAAATACTTTGACAACAATTCAGTTAAAGTATTAGATCGAGAAAGATTTAGAGAAAAAATCCAGAGAAGAAAATCTAAATGCACCCACATAAAGTAGGCTATTGTATTGAAAAATATTCTTACTTCTATAACAATGTCAAAATACAAACAATTATTCAGAGACCATTTCAAAATGTAGATAACCTCTCTCAATAAGATTTAGTACAGACTAGGCATGACACAAAATGTAGAAATAGTAGCCTACTTTGACAACGATTCAGTGAATTGGATGCGGACAGGTTGGTCTTAAGCACCAGATCTAAAAGAAAACATACTTTTAAAAACAACTCCAAAACCCCTGCCACTGTCACTTTAGGCCCAGGATGTGTGGTAGAAGGGTGAATGGTGGGACTTGGGGCAGACGCACTCCATGGAAACGTAGGCTCCCCTCTCAAGTGTGCTCTCCCTCTGCTTCCTCCCCTCCATCTGCTTCATCCTCTCCCTCTGCCTCCTCCTCTCCCTCTTCCTCCTCCTCTCCCTCTTCCTCCTCCTCTCCATGTTCCACTCCCTCCACTCTCCTCTCCCTCTCCTCTTCCTCTCTCCCTCCACTCTCTCCTCCCTCCCCTTACTTCTCATTCCACATCTCTAACTTCTCTTACTTCCTGCCTTCTCCTGCTGAACCTTGAGTCTCCACATCACTTCCCTTGCGTTCACTGACCAAGAGGAAAAGAGGGAGAGGGAGAGAGAGGAAGAGACAGAGAGGGGAGTGGAACAAAAAATAGGATACACATTGTGGTCAGGAATATCCTCATCTCTCTCTTTCACTCCCACTGTCTCTCTCAATCATACACATACTCTCTTCCTAATAATCACCTCCTAGGGGTTTCCATAATAAATTGTGTGATACAGTTACACGCCTCCCATTCCACTCACACACACACACACACACACACACACACACACACACACACACACACACACACACACACACACACACACACACACACACACACACACACACACACACACACACACACACACACTAAACAGTATCATCATGATGCTATACATCACTTTCAATCAATCAATCAAAATTATTTTATGAAGCCCTTAGTGGCCAGATTGTTTCTCAGTTCATGGTGTGCATATATATATGTCAGACTGGATAATCATACAGGATAGAGCACACAAAAAGACGTTCATTAATATTTTCATAGATGGGTCAGATTATAACCATAAAGACTATTTAGCGTACAAACACTTCAAGACCCATGGTCA
Source organism: Coregonus clupeaformis (assembly GCF_020615455.1). Classification (NCBI taxonomy): domain Eukaryota; kingdom Metazoa; phylum Chordata; class Actinopteri; order Salmoniformes; family Salmonidae; genus Coregonus; species Coregonus clupeaformis. The sequence continues at coordinate 4,480,928 of NC_059222.1, forward strand.
GATTACTTTTCATAGATGGTAAGTAGTCAAAGTATGTGGCACAACGGTTTACAGATTCAAGACATCATCAACTATTGTTTATTTATTTAGGATGTTGAAAGTAAGATATTACAAAGATGACACTATGTGTAATTTAGCCAAACAGGTGCAGAATTATTATTAATCTATTGGGATTACATAGTTGGTTGTCTTTGTAGGGATGGATTGAGATGATCAAGTAAGTGACAGCGTCGCGAACGAAGCACAATGTTGCCTCCACTCTCGTTGTCTTGCCTGACAGACTAACTACAGAGTTCGCCAATGTTAGCTGATTAGTTACGAAGCTGGGACAGTTTCCAAATGAATTGTATCGGTAGAAACAGGACAAACAATCAACTTGTTAGCTGGCTAAGTAAACAAATATCACAGCAACTCACAATCATTTGAGCTCCACTGCGCGGGCATCTACCTTTACTCGACAGCTAAGCTGTCAAATAATAGGAAAAACAAGGCAATGTATAGCCTAGGAATATCTGTAGCTACCTAGAAAAAATGACAAACCATGACCTAAACCCAACAGAAAAACACAAATTACTCTAATCTCCATTTTGGTGGCTAGTTAGCTAGTGTCTGTATGGCTAGCTAGTGAAAGTGCCAGCTGAGGTTGACGCTTAACAAGCAAACACAACTTTTCTTGACTGAGAGACTAGCTAGCTAGCTAAAGCAAGCAGCTTGGGCTGTATTCATATGAATTACATCGGTAGAAACAAGACAAAACAACCAACTAGTTAGCTGACTGTATACAGCTAAACACTGCAACTATTTCCATGAGACAGAGAGCAATCATTTGAGCTCCTGCTCCACGCTGATGTGCTTGCCTGTACCAACCAAGTGATCATGACAGGATTTGTTATTCCCCATATTTCACATCATCAAAAATCAACAACACTAAACATATACAGTTGAAGTTGGAAGTTTACATACACCTTAGCCAAATACATTTAAACTCAGTTTTTCACAATTCCTGACATTTAATCCTAGTAAAAATTCCCTGTCTTATGTCAGTTAGGATCACCACTTTATTTTAATAATGTGAAATGTCAGAATAATAGTAGAGAGAATTATTTATTTCAGATTTTATTTATTTCATCACATTCCCAGTGGGTCAGAAGTTTACATACACTCAATTAGTATTTGATAGCATTGCCTTTACAGTGTTGAACTTGGGTCAAACGTTTTGGGTAGCCTTCCACAAGCTTCCCACAATAGCTTGGGTGAATTTTGGCCCATTCCTCCTGACAGAGCTGGTGTAACTGAGTCAGGTTTGTAGGCCTCCTTGCTCGCACACGCTTTTTCAGTTCTGACCACACATTTTCTATAGGATTGAGGTCAGGGCTTTGTGATGGCCACTCCAATACCTTGACTTTGTTGTCCTTAAGCCATTTTGCCACAACTTTGGAAGTATGCTTGGAGTCATTGTCCATTTGGAAGACCCATTTGCGACCAAGCTTTAAATTCCTGACTGATGTCTTGAGATGTTGCTTCAATATATCCACATAATTTTCCTTCCTCATGATGCCATCTATTTTGTGAAGTACACTAGTCCCTCCTGCAGCAAAGCACCCCCACAGCATGATGCTGCCACCCCCGTGCTTTACGGTTGGGATAGTGTTCTTCGGCTTGCAAGCAACCCCCTTTTTCCTCCAAACATAACGATGGTCATTATGGACAAACAGTTCTATTTTTGTTTCATCAGACCAGAGGACATTTCTCCAAAAAGTAAGATCTTTGTCCCCATGTGCAGTTGCAAACCGTAGTCTGGCTTTTTTATGGCGGTTTTGGAGCAGTGGCTTCTTCCTTGCTGAGCGGCCTTTCAGGTTATGTCGATATAGGACTCGTTTTACTGTGGATATAGATACTTTTGTACCTGTTTCCTCCAGCGTCTTCACAGGGTCCTTTGCTGTTGTTCTGGGATTGATTTGCACTTTTCGCACCAAAGTACGTTCATCTCTAGGAGACAGAACGCGTCTCCTTCCTGAGCGGTATGATGGCTGCGTGGTCCCATGGTGTTTTACTTGCGTACTATTGTTTGTACAGATGAACGTGGTACCTTCAGGCGTTTGGAAATTGCTGCCAAGGATGAACCAGACTTGTGGAGTTCTACCATTTTTTTTCTGAGGTCTTGGCTGATTTCTTTTGATTTTCTCATGATGTCAAGCAAAGAGGCACTGAGTTTGAAGGTAGGCCTTGAAATACATCCACAGGTACACCTCCAATTGACTCAAATGATGTCAATTATCCTATCAGAAGTTTCTAAAGCCATATTCATCATTTTCTAGAAATTTCCAAGCTGTTTAAAGGCACAGTCAACTTAGTGTATGTAAACTTCTGACACACTGGAATTGTGATACTGTGAATTATAAGTGAAATAATCTGTCTGTAAACAATTGTTGGAAAAATTACTTGTGTCATGCACAAAGTAGATATCCTAACCGACTTGCCAAAAGTATAGTTTGTTAACAAGAAATTTGTGGAGTGGTTGAAAAACAAGTTTTAATGATTCCAACCTAAGTGTATGTAAACTTCCGACTTCAACTGTATCTGCTGTTTACTTATTTCACTCACCAAAAACTTCAAAGTGCAAGTGTCCAAATCCGTATCACAAACCAACATACATTGCATTCGGAAAGGATTCAGACCCCTTCACTTTTACACATTTTGTTACATTACAGCCTTATTCTAAAATGGATTAAATTGTTCCTCCCCCCTCATCAATTTACACACAATACCCAATAACAACAAAGCAAAAACAGGTTTTTAGAAAATGTAGCTAATTTATTAAAAATTAAACACTGACATATCCTATTTACATACGTTTTCAGACCCTTTACTCAGTACTTTGTTGAAGGACCTTTGCCAGCGATTACATCCTCGAGTCTTCTTGGGTATAACGCTACAAGCTTGGCACACCTGTATTTGGGGACATTCTTCTCTGCAGATCCTCTCTAGCTCTGTCAGGTTGGATGGGGAGTGTCGCTGCACGGTGCCTGGTTCCCTCCAGACGTGACGCTTGGTATTCAGGCCAAAGAGTTCAACCTTGGTTTCATCAGAGCAGAGAATCCTGTTTCTCATGGTCTGAGAGACTTTTATGTGCCTTTTGGCATACTCCAAGTGGTCTGTCATGTGCCTTTTACTGAGGAGTGGCTTCCGTCTGGCCACTCTACCACAAAGGCCTGATTGGTGGAGTGCTGCAGAGATGGTTGTCCTTCTGGAAGGTTCTCCCATCTTCACAGAGGAACTCTGGAGTTCAGTCAGAGTGGCCCTTCTCCCCCGATTGCTCAGTTTGGCTGGGCGGCAACCTCTAGGAAGGCCACTGTGTTCTTGGGGAACTTATATGCTGCAGACATTTTTTGGTACCCTTCCTCAGATCTGTGCCTCGACACCATCCTGTCTCGGAGCTCTATGGACAATTCCTTCAACCTCATGGCTTGGTTTTTGCTCTGACATGCACTATCAACTGTGGGACCTTATATAAACAGGTGTGTGCCTTTCCAAATCATGTCCAATCAATTGAATTTACCATCAAGTTGTAGAAATATCTCAAGGATGATCAATGGAAACAGTATGCACCTGACCTCAATTTTGAGTCTCATAGCAAAGGGTCTGAATACTTATGTAAATAAGGTATTTCTGTTTTTATTTTGAATACATTTGCAAAAAATCTAAAAACCTGTTTTGACTTTGTCATTATGGGGTATTATGTGTAGATTGATCAGGGAAAACATTTATTCAATCCATTTTAGAATAAGGCTGTAATGTAACAAAATGTGGAAAAAGTCAAGTGGTCTGAATACTTTCCGAAGGCACTGTATTTAAGAATAATATATAAAGCATTTGCATTTGACATTTTAGTCATTTAGCAGATGCTCTTATCCAGAGCAACTTACAGTTAGGTGTATTCCTCTTATGATAGCTAGGTGAGACAACCACATATCACAGTCAAGTATACATGATACAAACATTCCGTTCCAGCTAAACAACGGATGTATAGCGTTTTGCAAAAAAAATACATATTTAAAATCTATTAATAGAAAATCTGAGAACAGTCATATTTTACACACATATGAAGGTACCCATAAGCAATAATATCTGATAAAAAAAACACAAATGTAAAAAATGGTGGATATAGCGTTTTGGAAATAAACTCTTCATATAGACGCCTTGCACAAGATTTATGTAAAGAAAATCCACTGGGGCTGATTTGCATGCCTGCAGCTTTCTGCTCCTCTGACTGCAGATCATTTTGACTCATATTTTCAACATAAAAATAATTTCTGGTACTATCCCCAGGGTCTGGAAGGCGGCCCATATAATCCCCCTTCACAAAGGTGGTGACCCATATGACCTAAATATTTATCGCCCCATTTCCAAACTCTCTTGCCTAGCAAACATTCTAGATTCCTTGGTAAATACTCAACTTAGATCCTTTTTAACTATGAAGTGCATTCTAAATGTACAGTACACCAGTCAGTTTTCAGACCAGGTTACAGCACCATCTCTGCTAATGCTTTGGTTTTAATGATGTTCTTAATTGTTTGGACAAGAAGAAACACTGTGTGGCACTTTTTATTGACCTTTCTAAAGTGTTATGACACTGTGGATCACTCATTACTTATGCAAAGGCTTTCAACAATTGACTTGACCAGGCTGCGTGTAGCTGGTTTGACAATTATTTAAAGGACAGAACACAGTGTATTTACTGATGGTGTTTTCTGTCAGGTTTTCTGGACATAACAAATGGTGTCCCACAGGGATCAATTCTTGGTCTGGTTCTTTTCACCATTTCATTAACAAAATTGGTTTATCTAAAAGTGTTTTTTTTTTAAAGTACTTTCACCTGTATTACACTGTGGTGTATGCTAACTGACCAGGCTCTGTCAGAGCTTCAATCTGCCTTTATTGCCCTGCAGAAAGCCTTTGTTGAACTGAAATTGGTACTAAATGGAGGTACAATTTTGAATTGAACAGGCCAAGCCGAGCTTTGTGGGTGTACGCCCCGCATGTCTATATAACATCCTGCAATGCTCTGGTTTCCTCATTCTAAGAACTACCTTTTACACGAGTCGTGCAAGAGGGGCAATCTGGTGCGATGTCTCCCTCATCTCCTTCAGAGAACCGGGGTTACATACCATAACCCAAAGTTCTCTTTCAGTCGACTCGGTTCTACATCTCACTATGGGACACTTGCAAAACATGGTAATGTACCTGATCCCTCCTACTGAGCTCCAGCGCCGAGGACTGTGTGTGCCAGGGAGGACGCAGTGACATCCAGCTGATAGAACCTCACAAAGGTGTGAGGGGAAGCCCAACTAGCCGCAGCACAAATCTCAGAGACGGAGATGCCCATGAACAGTGATCATGATGTGCCCGGACACCCAGGGGAGACTGCAATACCCAACAACTGCACGCCTTGGCGATAGCCTCCACTATCCAATGGGAGAGGCATTGTTTGGACTAAGCCCTAACAGTTGGTCATAACTCTGGAATAGCCCAGTCCTGTCCATGTAGCGCAGGGCACAATGTGTTCAGGTGCCACTGCTCTGGGGAAGAGAATGGCGGAGGGTGGAAGGGAAAGAGATCAGTGTCTTGACTACTATATGTCAGGTAATGACTTTAGGAATGAATTCGGTGTTAAGACGTCTCGTAACCTTGGAGTAGTCAGGGGGAAACTGAGTGCATGAAGGATGAACCGAGAGCACATGAAGGTCGCTAATGCGCTTGGCAGTGGCCAAGGTGAGCAACAGGGCCGTCTTATAAGACAGAGTTTTAAGATCCACCGTCTCCAAGGGTTCGACGTGATCGCCCGTGAGTGCATCCAGATCCAGCGCCAAGTCCCCAATGGGGCAAGTGGCTTGGAGACCGGACGGAGACGGTGCACTCCCTTCATAAAACGCTGAACAAGGAGGTGAGCCAAGTCCTACAATGCAGGCTGAGATCGCCACCAAGTAGACCTTAATGGTGGAAAAGCCCTTGCCCTCTTCGACCAAGTTCTGTAGGAAAGAGAGAACAGAAGGGATGGAACACTGGAAGGGGACCAAATCGGGTCTCTCAGACCACCTCTCGAACAACCACCACTTCAGGTTGAAGACTTGCTCTGGCACCCTGAATTGTGGCGACCACGTTCAGAGGTATGCCCACCGAGTCTAGTTTGAACCTCTCATGGACCAGGCCCAGAGATCCATCAGCTCGGGATGAGGGTGGAATATTTTGCCCTGCACATGGGACAGCAGGTTCCTGTGCTGTAGGAGGCGCCATGGTTGGGCGTACAATCTTCTCCAGCCATGACCTCCCGGGCCAATGCAGGGATAGACCGTTCGCTCTCACTCTGTCCAGAGTGGGGAATATCAGGCCCATGGGAGGAAAAGCGTACAGAAGCACGTATGGCCTAGAGGAGCACTGTGATCTCTCATTGTGAAGAACAGGTGACAGTGCACGTTGACCTGCGATGTATACAGTAACGTTCCCACACCTCCTTGACAACTTTGGGATGAAGAAGCCACTCTCCTTGTTGGGGGTTCCCCGGCAACAGTAAATCCACACCTGGGTTCAGTCTGCCTGGCACATGTGTTGCTCTGAGAGACAACAGATTTTCGCTGCTACATAGCCAGATATCCCTCTAGCCAGAGAGTGAAGTTGACGGGAGCACGTTCCTCCTTGGTGGTTGATATATGCCATGGTAGACATATTGTCTTACCTGACCAGGACATGCTGGACCTGTAGGAACGGACGGAAGTGCCTGAGGGCTAGTAACACAGTGTACAGCTCAGGAACATTGATATGGGCTGTACTCAGAGTCTGACCATATTGCGTTCACCGTTCACCCCTCGTGAACTGCCCCCCATCCCTTTGCGCGTGAGGACTCCCAGTAGGGCAGCCTTGCATCAAGAGAAATGGGTCTCACTAGCATTGATGTGCAGATAGACACTTTGTAGAGAGAAGCACACATCTGTGCTTGTGTAGAGATGGGTTCAAGTGGAATGAGGTCACCCAACGCCGGAAGTCTCATGACGAGAAGGCCAAGCGGGACTACCACAATCATGGAGGCCATGAGCCCAAGAAGCGTCAGACACATCCAGTGAGTGACAGATGTTGCCAGGTGAAACACTGAGAGGCAGTGGCGAAAAGCCCTCGCTTTCTCTACAGTGAGGGCTACTCGGCAAGCTACAGAGTCCAGCGACAATCGCAAAAAGATTTTCTGCTGGGTCGGTAGGAGCAAACTTTTGGCACGATTTATCCTGAAGACTAGAGTGAGCAGGTGCAACAACAGCTGGGTTGTGTGCTCCGCTGCCTGAGCCCAAGTGCCCACGCAGTTCAACCAGTCGCCAATGTACGTCAGGACTCTTAAGCCTCTCCCCCACAAGGGGGCTAGGGCCGCTTTGGCACACTTCGTGACTGTCCGCCAGGGACAGACCGAAAGGTAAGGTGATATATCCGTAGGATATGCCCTAGGAGGCGAACCTTAGATATCTCCTGTGTGCATGATAAACTCCTGAGTTTAGTGTTTAGTCTGCTTGGCACATATGTTGCTCTGAGAGACAACAGATGTTCGCTGCACCCTCCATAACAAGATATCTCTCACCAGAGAGTGAAGTTGCCAGGAATGTGCTCCTCTTTGGCAGTATTGCCAGTGGAGAGACGGGGTCAAGCGGAGTGAGGTCATGAAGAAGATGCCAAGTCTCTCATGAGGAGGAAGCCAAGCGGGACTACCATAATTATGGGGGCCATGAGCCCAAGACGTCTCAGACAAACATCCAGTACGTGACTGATGTTACTGGGTGAAACTCTGAGAGGCAGTGCCAAAAGCCATCACTCTCTCCGCTGTGAGGACTGCTCGACAGGTTACAAAGATCAGAGACAATCCATAGATTTGCAGCTGGGTTGGTAAAAGCGAGTTTATGGATGTGATGGGAACTCTTTTTTTAGAGAGCTGAACTGGGGCAACAGTGGTGTTGGCCTGCCCCAACAGGGACTTATGGGTCTTGAGGTGGGGGGCTCGTGTGACCTGACGCAGGTCTCCCAAGGAGGCTCTCGTCATCAAAGTAAGAGGAGCTCAGAAGGTTTCCTGAGCCCACGTTCCTTGGGTCAAGATGTTCAGCCAGAGAAGGCTCCACGGGAGGAGGGCTGAACCATCCCAACGACTCCATGCCATAAATATCCAAGTGGGGGTAGCCAGTCACAGGAGAAAGTTACTTAAGTGGAAGACTACACCAACGACACACAGTCTGGGAAGGTTGGTACACACTGTCCACCCATCCTAGTCTTCTTGATAGGTGGGGGAGGCATAGGATAACCGACCTCGAGATTGGTGGCAGCGCATTGAATTGCCTCGAAGAAGGGGAGATGAGTTATTGACTCCTGCTCTACCTCCTCAGTTTGGCTGGGCAGCACAAGCTGAGCAGAGGAGAGACATGTCGTCATCCTCACTTCCGGATTCGTCTGAAAGGTCCGCCCCATGGAAAAGATGGACGACCTCCAAATTTGTCGGGAGCTCGAGCAGAGGGGAAGACTGTATAGCCTCTCCCTCCTCTGGGACTTAATTCTCAATGGAGTCATCCTCGAGCAAGAGTGAGGCCTGGGCAATGCTTTGAACCACATACTATGTTCTATGTATAATGACACCAGGGCTCAGCTTAGAGCAATGCACACAGCTAGCGGGGTCAATGAGAGCCACCAAAGCGTGGTCTACACAGAGGCAAGTAACACAGAGCTGATGGGACTGGGACATGTAATGCCCACAATTGCCAGGGGTCTAGCTAGCTAGCTAGCTACCCCATGCACTGCTACTATGACGCAAAGTCGGGAGAGACATGGTGTAACGTGAACTTCGGCCAGGCATGCGTAACCAGAAAGCTTATTTACCAGGGTAGTGGGAAATAAATGCAGTCGTTATACTTTCGGTGTAGTGAAAGTAGAGCTAACAAGGATGCTAGCTAATTAGCATCCTTGTCACCTGAGTGACGATAGCTAGCTAGCCAAGCCGTCGCGTGAAATACCAAGTGCTGACTCGAGGTTGAATTGCACGGCTAGGTTATCTTTTACATGGAAATGTAAAAGGGATGGTGCTTCAATGGTGGGGTAATGCACTGTGAAGAAACATCACCGCTCGTGTTAGCTAAACAAACCGAAAGGGGGTTTAACCCAGAGGTTGCTAGCTAAAACACCTGTGGTGCCGTTAGCCCACTAACTAGCTAACTCCAAAAGGTGGGAACCAACAGAGAGCTAGAGACTACAGGTAGAAGTAGCTAAAACTAGTGGAAACCTGCTATTAGTGGGATGCTAAAGCAGTGGAGCTAGCGTGCTAACAACGCTAATTGCGTACAGGCAACAGGTGTACTGTAGCTAGCCGACGACAAAAAGCGATGCTAACAAGCTAGCTGAGGTAACTTCACTCTGTAAAGTGAAGCTGAAATTAGCAGAATTCCTGAAAATATCAAATAAGCCACTCAACGCTTCATGGTGGGGTGATAACCCACACCGAAAGGAACAGTTATTTTGAGAGATGTTGCTTAACAAGCTGCTTAACAGGCTAGTAACTAAATAGTAAACAAATAGACTCATGTAGAGGCGAAGAATGAGGAAACCAGAGCATTGCAGGGTGTTACATAGAAACGCGGGGTGTACACCCACAAAGCTCTGATTGGCCTGTTAGGCATGATTGAATAAGGCGTCAATCAATGACCCGCAAAACAGGGTGTGTACCATAGTGAGATGTCGAATCGTGTTGACTGAAAGAGAACCAAGTATATGTTTTTTTCCAAATGTATCTTATGAGCTTTGAGCTTGTGTGGCCTACCATTTGTTGCTCCTAGACGTTTCCACTTCACAATAACATCATTTACAGTTGACAGGGGCAGCTCTAGCAGGGCAGAAATTTGACGAACTGACTTGTTGGAAAGGTGGCATCCTATGATGGTGCCACGTTGAAAGACACTGAGCTCTTCAGTAAGGCCATTCTACTGTCAATGTTTGTCTATGGAGATTGTATGGCTGTGTGCAGCTGAAATAGCCGAATCCACTAATTTGAAGGAGTGTCCAAATAGTTTTGTATGTATAGTGTATACACAGAAAATATTCACAAAGTAATACATGTAGGAGCAAATTAGCCTGAATATCATGACGCACAACTGCAACGCGTTTCGATTACTAATTCATACGCACATTGCATCTGAAACTGTTCTTTAGAGAACATGAAAAGTGTGTTTAGGGCTCCATCTACATTCATTCCACCTGGCCTATTGACCCAGCTGTGGATGCGTACCACAGACTGGTGTATAAAGACATATCCAAGCTTGAGGCCTCTATCCCCTATGTCAGGAATAACTTCATACACTCTGAGAAACAAGCCCTTAAATCTCCAGAATGACACCTCTACAGTCATCCGCCCAGCGGACAAGGGAGGCGCTGTTACTGTTCAAGACTATACTGTCTATAAGACTGAAATACTCAGGCAACTGAATTATCAGTTCTATAAGAGACTCACTAAAAATCCCACAAAACTGCTTTTGGCTGTTATCGAACAGACTGTCACGAGGGCTTGTGCAATTATGATATCACCAAAAGAGAACACAGATTATTGGTGCGTAAAAACAGCTCCATGCCGGTAACCTGCTGTCATGTGCATTTCTATCTCTAATTCAACCTAAGCTTGAATCATTACCAGAGGTTGTAAGGCTCTGGTTTTAATCATCAATGATTCAAGGTCCATAACCACGAAGAAGGATTTTTTGTATGTTTATTCATGGAGAGATCTGGCGCCAAAGACACAAACATACATTTTATACCTCCTGGACTTGACTCCTCCCACCTTTAGGTGACTTTTCTAAACAGTTTCCGCCTTCCCCCTTGAATGTTTAGTACCGCCCCCTCTGTTAGTGGGTTGACACTACATGATAATTCTAACATTTATACTGTATTTGGGGTGAAATCCTTTAGTCATTATTCTTAAAATCCAAATTAATCTAACACCTGCAGACCCTAAAATACTGTTTAATTATCGAAATCCCCAAAGGGACAGGACAAATCTTCTTTGCGTTATCAGACCAGGTTTGACAGAAGCCATGAAGATATTGTGATGAGGTGGTAATGAAGGAGTCAGGCGCAGGAGGGTAAATCACAGAATAACAGGCTTTAATCCACCAAATACAGGTTTACGCAGAAATGCGTCAAACACACTCCAGGGCACAAAACAGGCGCACTGGAAAATACAAGGCACACGGGAAAAATACTCCCGTCGATACACAATACATGAGCTCCACCGAGCTTCCCTAACCTCTACAAACAAACAATCATCAACACAGACAAGGAAGCAGAGGGAACACTTATACCATGACTAATGAGGGAATATGGACCAGGTGTGTGTGATTGAAGACAAGACAAATTGAGTGATGATAAATGGATCGGCAGTAACTAGTAAGCCGGTGACGCCGAATGCCGAAACCTGCCCGAACAAGGAGGGGAGGCAGCACCGTTCCTCCAAACCGTACCCTTCCCACTCCACGAGGCACTGAAGGCCCCCCACCCGACGCCTCAAATCCAGGATGGACCGGACAGAGTACGCCGGGGCCCCCTTGATGTCCAGAGGAGGTGGGGGGACCTCCCGCACCTCAGCCTCCTGGAGCGGACCAGCTACCACCAGCCTGAGGAGAGACACATGAAATGAGGGGTTAGTACGGTAATCAGGGGGGAGTAATAACCTATACGTGACCTTGTTCACTCTCTTCAGGACTTTGAACGACCCCACAAACCGCGGGTTCAGCTTCCGGCAGGGCAGGCGGAGGGGCAGATTCCGGGTCCAGAGCCAGACCCGATACCCCGGTACAAAGACGGGGGCCTCAGTGCGGTGGCGGTCAGCGTTGGCCTTCTGACGACGCACAGCGCGTTGGAGGTGAACGTGGGCAGCATCCTATGTCTCCTCTGTGCCGAAACCAGTCATCCCCCGCAGGAGCCTCGGTCTGGCTCTGGTGCCACGATGCCAGAACCGGTTGGTAACCTAGAATAAACTGGAAAGGCGTTAGGTTAGTGGAGGAGTGGCGGAGAGATTTCTGGGCATATTCTGCCCATGGCAAGAACCCCGACCACTCCCCCGGCCGGTCCTGGCAGTAGGACTGCAGGAATCTCCCCATGTCCTGATTTACCCGTTCCACCTGCCCATTACGCTTGGGGTGAAACCCAGAGGTCAGGCTAACCGAGACCCCCAGATGTTCCATGAACGCCTTCCAGACCTTGGACGTGAACTGGGGACCTCGGTCAGACACTATATCCTCTGGTACCCCGTAGTCGGAAGACGTGTGTAAACAGGGCCTCCGCAGTTTGCAGAGGAAGGAGGAGGCAGGCTTTAGAAAAGCGGTCCACAACGACCAGGATGGTGGTGTTACCTTGGGAGAGGGGAAGATCAGTTAGAAAATCAACAGTTAGGTGAGACCATGGTCGTTGTGGAACTGGTAAAGGTTATAACCTACCAGCTGGGAGGTGCCTAGGTGCTTTACTCTGGGCGCACACTGAGCAGGAGGAGACATACACCCTCACGTCCTTAGCCAAGGTAGGCCACCAGTATTTTCCGGTCAGGCAGCGCACTGTACGGCCGATACCTGGGTGACCAGAGGAGGGTGACGTGTGTGCCCAGTAGATCAGACGATCACGGATAAGAGCAGGCACGTACTGTAACCCATCTGGACACTGAGGTGGAGAGGGATCCGTGCGTAATGCCTGCTCTATATCCACGTCCATCACCCACACTACCGGCGCCACAATGCAGGAGGCCGGCAGAATGGGAGTGTTGTCGCTGGGCCTCTCCTCTGTGTCATACAGCCAGGACAGCGCGTCTGCCTTCACGTTCTTCGTACCCGGGATGTATGATAGAGTGAAATCAAACCGGGTGAAGAATAGGGCCCACCTGGCCTGGCGAGGATTCAACCTCCTCGCTGCCCGGATGTACTCCAGGTTACGGTGGTCCGTCCAGACGAGGAAAGGGTGTTTTGCACCCTTGAGCCAAAGCCTCCACATGGTCAAGGCTCGGACAACAGCCAACAGCTCCCGATCACCAACGCCGTAGTTCTGCTCCTCCGGGCTGAGCTTCTTCGAGAAGAAATCACAGGGGCGGAGCTTGGGTGGCGTACCTGAGCGTTGAGACAGGACAGCTCCTATCCCAACCTCGGACGCATCCACCTCCACTACGAACGGTAGTGATGAATCGGGGTGGGCCAGTACTGGGGCTGAGGTGAACAGACCCCGCAGTTTGCTGAAGGCCAGGTTAGCCTCAGCAGACCAGCGGAGCCGGGACGGCCCACCCTTCAACAGGGAGGTAATGGGAGCTGCGACCTTGCCAAAGCCCCGGATAAACCTCCGATAGTAGTTGGCAAAGCCAAGGAAGCGCTGCACCTCCTTAACCGTGGTTGGAGTCGGCCAATTACGCATGGCTGAAATGCGATCTCCCTCCATCTCCACACCTGAGGTGGAAATGCGGTATCCAAGGAAGGAGACGGGCTGCTGAAAAAACATACACTGCTCTGCCTTAGCATAAAGGTCATTTTCCAACAGTCGGGCCAGCACCTTGTGAACCAGGGACACATGCTCGCCGTGCATAGCGGAATACACCAGGATGTAATCGATGTAGACCACTATACCGTGACCAAGCATGTCCCGAAACACCTCGTTCACAAAGGACTGGAAAACTGAGGGCGCATTCAATAAACCATAGGGCATCACCAGGTATTCATAATGCCCCATGGTTGTGCTGAATGCTGTCTTCCACTCATCTCCCTCTCGGATACGCACTAGGTTGTACGCACTCTTGAGATCTAATTTGGTGAAGAAGCGCGCCCCATGCATTGATTCAATCACTGAAGGAATGAGGGGGAGAGGATAACTAAATCTTATCGTCTCCCTGTTCAGTGGTCGATAATCAATGCACGGGCGCAGACCTCTGTCCTTCTTCTTCACAAAAAGAGGAAACTAGAGGATGCGGGTGAAGTGGAGGGTCGTATATACCCCTGGCGCAGGGACTCAGTGACATATGTTTCCATAGCCACTGTTTCAGCCTGTGACAGGGGGTATATATGACTCCTGGGAGGTACAGCGTCTACCCAGAGGTTTATCACGCAATCCCCCGCCCGATGAGGTGGTAATTTAGTCACCTGCGTTTTAGAGAACACTTGCGCCAGATTGAGGTATTCAGGGGGAATGCGCACAGTGGAGGTACTGTCTGGACATTCTACCGTGGTTACACCAACGAAAACACCTAGACACCTACCCTGACACTCTCGCGACGACCCTGTGAGAACCTTCTGCGGCCATGAGAAGGTGGGGTTGTGGAGTGCTAGCCAAGGGATACCTAATACCACAGGGAAAGTAGGAGACTCAATAATGGAAAAAGTAACCTGCTCAGGGTTACCCTGAGTCTCCAGGGTAATCATGGTGACTGGTGCCAGCGTCCGAAACTCCAATGTGAAGTCCTGCGCAGTCCTCGTCCCCTGCCTCAGGTTGACCAGCCGCTCGCCCGCCTCTCGATCGGTGTCTAGTCCAGCTCCGGTTATCTGCTCTTCCCCCATGCCGGAGCCATCTGCTCCACTGGGGCCCGAGCCGGAGTCAGACGTCAACCCCTCTCCAGGGTCGGGGCCTCCCACACCAGGGTCGAGACAGGGCTTGGTGCATCGCGGGAGGACTGCCGAGCCGGAACTTGTTGAACTTCACGGTCATTTGTATTTTGTTGCTTTGATCTGTATTCAGTTAATAATGGAATATGTACGCATACCATGCAACACCTTGGTCTGATCCGTCTATCAACGAGCGTGACTGCTTTCTTATGCTTCAGTAAACCATTAGCCAACACTTCAAAGATTAAACGAAGTATCATCATGAAAGTTGACATTCTCTTCATTTTATTTCGGTGATAATAACAATAATATAATATATGGTGCTATTGAAAATCAGATAGAAAGTATTCATGCCACTTGACTTATTTCACATTTTGTTTTGTTACTACCAAAATTCAAAATGGATTAAAAAATATATAATAATCATCTACATAATGACAAAGTGAAAACATGTTTTTTGAAATGTTTGCAAATGTACTGAAAATGAATTACAGAAATATATTATTTATATAAGTATTCACACCCCTGAGTCAATACTTTGTAGAAGCAATTATCTGGGTAAGTCTCTAAGAGCTTTCGACACCTAGATTGTGCAACAATTGACCATTTCTTCCTTTCAAAATTCTTCTTCTTGGTAATCAAGAAGACAGTGATTTGGCCTTGTGTTTTAGGTTATTGTCCTTCTGAAAGGTGAATTAATCTCCCAGTGTCTGGTGGAAAGCAGACTGAATCAGGTTTTCCGCTAGGATTTTGCCTGTGCTTAGCTCCACTCTGTTTCATTTTTACCCTGAAAAACTCCCCATTCCTTAACCCTTTGACGCATACGATCACATATTTGTGATCATTGTTGAGTGGTCCCTGCAGTGTACCATCACAAATGTGTGATTGGAACAGTAGCAACAGAACGTATGATGCAACAAACGCGTCTAAACAGCATTGTTGTCTGAAAATCATCTAAACAATGTTTTGTCCTGAAAGGGAAAAAAAAGGTCTTCACAAATTTATTCCTCAATTTTACCTTTTATTGTAAAAGATAAATGTGAACTTCATAATCCAAACATCACACGGAACACATCCACAGCCAAACTCATTCCACAAACCAGTCTAAATAACAGGTTGCTCTGACAAAAAAACTAAACATAAGTTAGCACCCTAACAGATAGACTTGTTTACAACATACCACATCTCTGGTGAGCGCAAGGGTCAAATGTAATATTATGGTCCTCTGTAGCTCAGCTGGTAGAGCACGGTGCTTGTAACGCCAAGGTAGTGGGTTCGATCCCCAGGACCACCCATACACAAAAAAATTTATGCACGCATGACTGTAAATCGGTTTTGATTAAAGCGTTTGCTAAAAGGCTTATTATTATAAAAGAGATGTTGTCAGCTAAGCTAACAGCAGCTAAATTCTTTATGATGTCAGCCATATTTGTTTATGTTTGACAAGCAAAAACTCCCTAATCCCAGAATGCCATTCACTATAAGACGCAAATAAACAAAGTCAAAGTCAAAGATGGCTGCACCCATTACCTGAAAAATATTAACTTAGTTTGGCCACTTTTCAGCATATTACAAATCTTCGATGTACAGTGGGGGGGAAAAGTATTTAGTCAGCCACCAATTGTGCAAGTTCTCCCACTTAAAAAGATGAGAGAGGCCTGTAATTTTCATCATGGGTACACGTCAACTATGACAGATTTTCTTTCTCCAGAAAATCACATTGTAGGATTTTTAATGAATTTATTTGCAAATTATGGTGGAAAATAAGTATTTGGTCAATAACAAAAGTTTCTCAATACTTTGTTATATACCCTTTGTTGGCAATGACACAGGTCAAACGTTTTCTGTAAGTCTTCACAAGGTTTTCACACACTGTTGCTGGTATTTTGGCCCATTCCTCCATGCAGATCTCCTCTAGAGCAGTGACGTTTTGGGGCTGTCGCTGGGCAACACAGACTTTCAACTCCCCTCCAAAGATTTTCTATGGGGTTGAGATCTGGAGACTGGCTAGGCCACTCCAGGACCTTGAAATGCTTCTTACGAAGCCACTCCTTCGTTGCCCGGGCGGTGTGTTTGGGATCATTGTCATGCTGAAAGACCCAGCCACGTTTCATCTTCAATGCTCTTGCTGATGGAAGGAGGTTTTCACTCAAAATCTGACGATACATGGCCCCATTCATTCTTTCCTTTACACGGATCAGTCGTCCTGGTCCCTTTGCAGAAAAACAGACCCAAAGCATGATGTTTCCACCCCCATGCTTCACAGTAGGTATGGTGTTATTTGGATGCAACTCAGCATTCTTTGTCCTCCAAACACGACGAGTTGAGTTTTTACCAAAAAGTTATATTTTGGTTTCATCTGACCATATGACATTCTCCCAATCCTCTTCTGGATCATCCAAATGCACTCTAGCAAACTTCAGACGGGCCTGGACATGTACTGGCTTAAGCAGGGGGACACATCTGGCACTGCAGGATTTGATTCCCTGGCGGCGTAGTGTGTTACTGATGGTAGGCTTTGTTACTTTGGTCCCAGCTCTCTGCAGGTCATTCACTAGGTCCCCCCGTGTGGTTCTGGGATTTTTGCTCACCGTTCTTGTGATCATTTTGACCCCACGGGGTGAGATCTTGCGTGGAGCCCCAGATCGAGGGAGATTATCAGTGGTCTTGTATGTCTTCCATTTCCTAATAATTGCTCCCACAGTTGATTTCTTCAAACCAAGCTGCTTACCTATTGCAGATTCAGTTTTCCCAGCCTGGTGCAGGTCTACAATTTTGTTTCTGGTGTCCTTTGACAGCCCTTTGGTCTTGGCCATAGTGGAGTTTGGAGTGTGACTGTTTGAGGTTGTGGACAGGTGTCTTTTATACTGATAACAAGTTCAAACAGGTGCCATTAATACAGGTAACGAGTGGAGGACAGAGGAGCCTCTTAAAGAAGAAGTTACAGGTCTGTGAGAGCCAGAAATCTTCCTTGTTTGTAGGTGACCAAATACTTATTTTCCACCATAATTTGCAAATAAATTCATAAAAAATCCTACAATGTGATTTTCTGTATTTTTTTCTTCTCAATTTGTCTGTCATAGTTGACGTGTACCTATGATGAAAATTACAGGCCTCTCTCATCTTTTTAAGTGGGAGAACTTGCACAATTGGTGGCTGACTAAATACTTGTTTTTCCCCACTGTACAAGCCATCAGACTGCTGAACACTTGAACTAGACTGACCACCTGCACTGACTCTCTGCACCTTAGCACACATCCACACACACACGCACACATTCATGCAACACACACATCACAACTGTTGTTACCAGCCTCTTATTTATTATTGCTAAATACTGCACAATACCCCCTTCCGGTGTGTTGTCAGGCATTGCCAACAGGTAGGAGATATTGTGAGAAAAATGTAAGACAATTTGAAAAGAAGTGTTTCAACATAGTATATTACCACTTCCATAGACTTGACTGTTTATCTAGCCAGCATCAGAGCCTTCTGGCAAATATCATAGACTGGATCTTACGTTGTTTTACAGATAAAAAGGTCTATGTACATGTCATGTTAGTTGAAGCTAACATTAGCTTAAAAAAAGATTGTTTGCTAAGGTGTATATTTGGTTGGCTTAGCTATCTAGCAAGCTGAGATCTCATTGCTCAAGTTGGTCCAATGTTTTGAAAACAGCTTACTGGCCCCCTGTCCAGTACATAACATATTATCTAATGTTATTCTAAGTAATGATATTTCTCTGCACCATTTATTTTGTCATTGATAGGCTCTACATTTACCTGCGTATTCCCTGATGTTGTCCATGTCTTTTAACGATGTCCTCCTTTTATACATCCATAAAATGATTACTCACACCGATGTATTCCATACTGCCCAATTCCTCACCAGACAGTATCAAATCAAAATCACTCAACAGCTTTTTTAAAAGGATTGTAGACATTTTCTAATGAGACTGTTTCAGCATCTACAAAGTAACAATACATAATTTTAGCAAACCTTTAAAATGGCAACGTAAATAATCCAAGTGACTTGTGACTGAATATACAGTACCAGTCAAATGTTTGGACAAACCTACTCATTCAAGGGTTTTTCATTATTTTTGACTATTTTCTACATTGTAGAATAATAGTGAGACATCAACACTATGAAATAACACATATGGAATCATGTAGAAACCAAAAAAGTGTTAAACAAATCTAAATATGAGTGTTGGGTCATTGTCCTGTTGAAAAACAAATGATAGTCCCACTAAGCGCAAACCAGATGGGATGGTGTATCGTTGCAGAATGCTGTGGTAGCCATGCTGGTTAAGTGTTCCTTATATTCGAAATAAATCACAGACAGCAAAACACATCCACACCATCACACCTCCTCCACCATGCTTCACGGTGGGAACCACACATGTGAAGATCATCCGTTCACCTACTCTTCGTCTCACAAAGACACGGCGGTTGGAACCAAAAACCTCAAATTTGGACTCATTTCCACTGGTCTAAAGTCCATTGCTCGTTTCTTGACCAAAGCAAGTCTCTTCTTCTTATTGGTGTCCTTTAGTAGCGGTTGCTTTGCAGCAATTTGACCATGAAGGCCTGATTCACGCAGTCTCCTCTGAACAGTTGATGTTGAGATGAGTATGTGACTTGAACTCTGTCAAGCATTTATTTGGGCTGCAATTTCTGAGGCTGGTAACTTATCCTCTGCAGCAGAGGTAACTCTGGGTCTTCCTTTCCTGTGGGGGTCCTCATGAGAGCCAGTTTCAACATAGCGCTTGATGGTTTTTGCGACTGCACTTGAAGAAACT
Source organism: Coregonus clupeaformis (assembly GCF_020615455.1). NCBI lineage: Eukaryota > Metazoa > Chordata > Actinopteri > Salmoniformes > Salmonidae > Coregonus > Coregonus clupeaformis. The sequence continues at coordinate 4,500,362 of NC_059222.1, forward strand.
TTAAAAGTTCTTGAAATGTTCTGGATTGACTGACCTTCATGTCTTTAAGTAATGATGGACTGCCATTTCTCTTTGCTTATTTGAGCTGTTCTTGCCATAATATGGACTTTTACCAAATAGGGCTATCTTCTGTATACCCCCCTACCTTGTCACAACACAACTGATTGGCTCAAACGCATTAAGAAGGAAAGGAATTCCACAAATTAACTTTTAAGAAGGCACACCTGTTAATTGAAATGCATTCCAGGTGACTACCTCATGAAGCTGGTTGAGAGAATGCCACGTGTGTGCAAAGCTGTCATCAAGGCAAAGGGTGGCTACTTTGGATAAAAGCGTCTGCTAAATGGCATATTATTATTATTTTATTATTAAGAATCTCAAATATAAAGTTGTTTAAGTTGTTTGGTTACTGCATGATTCCATATGTGTTATTTCATAGTTTTGATGTCTTCACTATTATTCTACAATGTAGAAAATAGTAAAAATAAAGAAAAACCCATGAATGAGTAAGTGTGTCCAAAAGTTTGACTGGTACTGTATATTTAATAAACATTTCAAAACATTTCATTATATTATAGACCTGCTAAATTGCTCACATAGCATTTTTTTGTTGTTGAAAAACATTAGAAACAAAATGAACAAAATGTATTCTGTATTTATTTTAGAAGATGAAATAATTGTTCATGAAACAAACATTGGATGACTTGGTGATGGTGTGGTAGAGAGAAGCTGTCTGTTTTCTTCCCCCTCCTTCATCCGCTGTGCTCATTCAACATAGCATTTGGAGAGTCATGTGAACATCAACAGTCATGAACATGTAATCTTCCTTATTGAGAATTTTTACATATTAGCATAATATATTACATCTGATGGTCAACAGCATCACCCCCATAACCTCCATTAAGTCTATAGACATGTTTAAAGATTTTTTGTCAAGCATGTTGCCATGATGTGTATAAACACATTTTGACAAAAGGGAATATTAATCATGAATACATAAACTTTGTCGATCGATGTATAATTGAGGAGGAGTGTTCATTAGAAAAGTGGTAGTGGATTGCATGTGGATGGTAGTCATTGATAATGATGGATGTTAGTCACCCTAAAGAATCATTGAAAATAAAATGTAGTCCAGATTTACTGTACATTTGCAAAATAAGGATATACAACCCCAACACAACACTCACTGTTCTTGTTACAAATGCATGACTATTGTTATGGTTTCATGATGACACTTGAATAAAGACATGGTGAAATCATGCCAGGGGTCCACAGCTGCAGTTGGACCAGCAGCATGACCAGGGCCTCAGCTCTTCTGGGAGGGGAGACACAGAGAGAGATGGGGGGTTTAGTGGGAGCATGCCTAAGAACACACATTGCACCAGATAAGAAAAGCTGACCCTAGCCCCCAGCACATAAGCAAATGCAGCATAATTACTGGGGACTGAGACAGAGGGGTTGGGAGACACTGTGGCGCTGTTCAACAGACAGGGCCAACCAGGAAGGAGCTTATCCAACCACTCTGAGGCCCTATATCTTTCATGGGAAAAACAGTATTATATGGTGCAATAAACATTCGTGAATTAGCTTAGCTGTAGCAGCTAATGACAATGACACAGTCATGATACTGGTGGTAGAGCTGATGGCAGAGCTGTATGTCCCATCTACACGCTTCAGGATGTCTTTCTCCTTGTGGTGCTTGGCCAGGAGCCCATCAACGGCAGCTCTCATTGGCACTGTCCATCGGTGGTCAGCACAGGGAGAAGCTATCAGAGGCAGAGGTGTGCTTGGCAGATTTGAAATAAATTAACAATGGTATTTTAATGAGAGTCTAGTCCACTTGACAATTCAACATAATTCAATGTACATGCTGATGATCTGTACAACATGACACAGATACCAATACAGTACAAATAGATAAAAACATAATATGGAATATAATCAGATATAAATTATGCGCATTTGGTGGTTTCAAATTATAATGTCACTACTACTAGCTTGCTCTAATCCCTGCCTTTCCTGAAAATGTACAGTGACGGAAAAAAGTATTTGATCCCCTGCTGATTTTGTAAGTTTGCCCACTGACAAAGAAATGATCAGTCTATAATTTTAATGGTAGGTTTATTTGAACAGTGAGAGACAGAATAACAACAAAATAAATCCAGAAAAACGCATGTCAAAAATGTTATAAATTGATTTGCATTTTAATGAGGGAAATAAGTATTTGACCCCTCTGCAAAACATGACTTAGTACTTGGTGGCAAAACCCTTGTTGGCAATCACAGAGGTCAGATGTTTCTTGTAGTTGGCCACCAGGTTTGCATACATCTCAGGAGGGATTTTGTTCCACTCCTCTTTGCAGATCTTCTCCAAGTCATTAAGGTTTCGAGGCTGACGTTTGGCAACTCGAACCTTCAGCTCCCTCCACAGATTTTCTATGGGATTAAGGCCTGGAGACTGGCTAGGCCACTCCAGGACCTTAATGTGCTTCTTCTTTAGCCACTCCTTTGTTGCCTTGGCCGTGTGTTTTGGGTCATTGTCATGCTGGAATACCCATCCACGACCCATTTTCAATGCCCTGGCTGAGGGAAGGAGGTTCTCACCCAAGATTTGACGGTACATGGCCCCGTCCATCGTCCCTTTAATGCGGTGAAGTTGTCCTGTCACCTTAGCAGAAAAACACCCCCAAAGCATAATGTTTCCACGTCCATGTTTGACGGTGGGGATGGTGTTGATGCCAAAGAGCTCCATTTTGGTCTCATCTGACCACAACACTTTCACCCAGTTCTTCTCTGAATCATTCAGATGTTCATTGGCAAACTTCAGACGGCTCTGTATATGTGCTTTCTTGAGCAGGGGGACCTTGCGGACGCTGCAGGATTTCAGTCCTTCACGGCGTAGTGTGTTACCTTGAGATCATTGACAAGATCCTCCCGTGTAGTTCTGGGCTGATTACTCACCGTTCTCATGATCATTGCAACTCCACGAGGTGAGATCTTGCATGGAGCCCCAGGCCGAGGGAGATTGACAGGTCTTTTGTGTTTCTTCCATTTGTGAATAATCGCACCAACTGTTATCACCTTCTCACCAAGCTGCTTGGCGATGGTCTTGTAGCCCATTCCAGCCTTGTGTAGGTCTACAATTTTATCCCTGACATCCTTGGAGAGCTCTTTGGTCTTGGCCATGGTGGAGAGTTTGGAATCTGATTGATTGATTGCTTCTGTGTACAGGTGTCTTTTATACAGGTAACAAACTGAGATTAGGAGCACTCCCTTTTTTTTCTGGATTTTGTTGTTGTTATTCTGTCTCTCACTGTTCAAATAAACCTACCATTAAAATTATAGACTGATAATTTCTTTGTCAGTGGGCAAACGTACAAAATCAGCAGGGGATCAATATAACTGTATATCTGATTTAACGGGGGCACAAAGGGAGCCTAGTGGTTAATAACAGTCAAATCCCAGTCTTATCCCTGGGGGAGGGGGAGTGGGGGGTTCTACTAAACTATATGGAATTGTTTTAAGAAGGTCATACCAAGGATCATTTAGCTATTTGATTTGGAATTTTAAGACCCCTTGAAGTATAAAGAAATATACTTTTTTTTTAAAGCCTTAATGCTATTTGCCCATACAAACACATTGAATAATGGAACAACAGATAGTCCCCCAAAAACATCTAATGGAAGCTTGTTCTGAAGTGTATGTCCTATATCTGAGAGATATAAGAAAGATCAGTAAACATTTGTTATATATTTTATATGTATTTAACCCCTTATTTCTGGCACTAAACAGTCTCCATGTATACTTCCATTCATTTTTTCAACTGGAGGACATTCAGACGAGTCTTGTGAGGCCTGTGTGCAAAACATGAGCAAAACAACCAACATGTACGTGTTCGCGAGAGTGTCACCTTTCCACAGATGGGTCATATTAGTGTGTAGCCCAAACTGTTTGGACGCTACGGACAGAAGTTTGCAGATCGGCTGTACCGAGACACTTGTGGGGGTTGTAGAGTCCCAAGACACTTGTGGGGGTTGTAGAGAAAAACGGATAACACCTTCATGTTCGTGAGAGTCTCATCTTTTCATAGAGGGGTAATAGTTTGTAGGCCACACCGTTCGGACGCTACAGACGATTTTGTGGGAAGATCGTTTTTTGGGATATCTCATGGTCTGACAAACACCGCTCTAGCTGATATCTCATGGTCTGACAAACACCGCTCTAATAGATATCTCTAGCTTAAATTGACACATTTCTATGGGGATTTTGTATTAAGCTAATCTAGTGGGTTAAGAGTTTTGGGCCAGTAACCGAAGGGTCACTGGTTTGATTCCCCGATCTGACTAGGCAAAAAATCTGTTGATGTGCGCTTGAGCAAGGCACGTAACCCTATTTACTCCTGTAAGTTGTTCTGGAAAAGAGTGTCTGCTAAATGCCTAAAATGTAAAAAAATTACTAACTAGTCGCTGGTCTGCAGATGTTTGGCTACTTTATTATGATGTTGTGGCTGTAGCATTTCATGGACATTGCATTAGAACAACAACTAGCTAGCTTTATCAGATAGACATTCTTCAGGAAAAGCAGCTAATTTAGCGAGCCAATAAAATGTATATCTTTGCATTGGTTCAACATTGAAATCTAGACAATCAAGATATAATTTGAGAGATTTTACCATTTTTATCTCTGTAGCAGTTTGCTCTCACCTCGTCTGGGCACTGCAACAGCCAGACAGAAGCAGCTGCACATCTGATCTTCTTCCCCATCCCCTCTTGTTTGGATTCTACAGGGAGCTAGCCTGTTCTCCAAAAAACATTAGCTAGCTAGCCAACTTAAACTAATGTTAGTCTCAAACAAATTACAAGTACATAGACCTTTTACTCTGTTACACAACGTAATAACAACCATAAGTTACAGGCTAAACAGAAGGCCCTAATGCTAGCTTGCTAACCAACTATCTTATTGAAATGAAAAAGAAGCTAGCTAGCTAGCGTCAGCTTTGTAGCGGTAATGCTGTGGAAAAAATTTTCCTTCAATTTTCTCACCAACGCCATGCTGTAGTTTACAAATACTGTGAATGTCATTTAGTAAGTTCAACAAATTTGACTTAGCGAAGCATCGCGAAGGGCCGGAAGTCAAATCGATGTCAAACGTAATAGAAACCCCTGATATGAAGAGGAATGGAATGTGTGTGATGTCAGAATGCACTCGCTGTTCCAAAATTTTATTGTTATGCAACAGGACAGTTAACCTGGGCTACCCTCAAATCAATGCACACTACCTGCTAATTATATATAGGCTGTTTAAAGTTTGTCAATTTCAAATTATTTTCAAAAAACAGTTTGAAATGAGGTGCATTCTACCTCCTCATTAATTCACATAGAAGTAGCCCATTTCACTGTGGTAGACAATTTACGTTTGAGGCATGCTATGCTAATGTAGGGCGAGGATTAGCTGGATGAGCTGGACAAACTTCTCTCTTCAATGAGAGCCCAAGCACTCCCCTAGTGTTTACCCAGGTCAAGTATGCAGACATTTATGCATCTCCAGTCAGAACAGAACCTGACTGACTTTTTCCCCCTGGCACCCGCATTGCCTTCATTGTTGTTTTCCTTACTAATAATTACTTTATACATGTGTGCGTTCCTATCAAAGTAAGTGCATTATTACCTTATCCGTTTCTGTATATTGTGTTATGTCGTTTCTACTGTAGCACACCGTATGTATGTATGGAGCATGATGTACAGTGGGGAGAACAAGTATTTGATACACTGCCAATTTTGCAGGTTTTTCTACTTACAAAGCATGTAGAGGTCTGTAATTTTTATCATAGGTACACTTCAACTGTGAGAAACGGAATCTAAAACAAAAATCCAGAAAATCACATTGTATGATTTTTAAGTAATTAATTTGCATTTTATTGCATGACATAAGTATTTGATCACCTATCAACCAGTAAGAATTCCGGCTCTCACAAACCTGATAGTTTTTCTTTAAGAAGCCCTCCTGTTCTCCACTCATTACCTGTATTAACTGCACCTGTTTGAACTTGTTACCTGTGTAAAAGATACCTGTCCACACACTCAATCAAACAGACTCCAACCTCTCCACAATGGCCAAGACCAGAGAGCTGTGTAAGGACATCAGGGATAAAATTGTAGACCTGCACAAGGCAGGGATGGGCTACAGGACAATAGGCAAGCAGCTTGGTGAGAAGGTAACAACTGTTGGCGCAATTATTAGAAAATGGAAGAAGTTCAAGATGACGGTCAATCACCCTCGGTCTGGGGCTCCATGTAAGATCTCACCTCGTGGGGCATCAATGATCATGAGGAAGGTAAGGGATCAGCCCAGAACTACACGGCAGGACCTGGTCAATGACCTGAAGAGAGCTGGGACTACAGTCTCAAAGAAAATCATTAGTACCACACTACGCCGTCATGGATTAAAATCCTGCAGTACACGCAAGGTCCCCCTGCTCATGCCAGCGCATGTCGAAGGCCCGTCTGAAGTTTGCCAATGACCATCTGGATGATCCAGAGGAGGTATGGTAGAAGGTCATGTGGTCTGATGAGACAAAAATAGAGCTTTTTGGTCTAAACTCCACTCGCCGTGTTTGGAGGAAGAAGAAAGATGAGTACAACCCCAAGAACACCATCCCAACCGTGAAGGACGGAGGTGGAAACATCATTCTTTGGGGATGCTTTTCTGCAAAGGGGACAGAACGACTGCACCATATTGAGGGGAGGATGGATGGGGCCATGTATCGTGAGATCTTGGCCAACAACCTCCTTCCCTCAGTAAGAGCATTGAAGATGGGTCGTGGCTGGGTCTTCCAGCATGACAACGACCCGAAACACACAGCCAGGGCAACTAATGAGTGGCTCCGTAAGAAGCATCTCAAGGTCCTGGAGTGGCCTAGCCAGTCTCCAGACCTGAATCCAAAAGAAAATCTTTGGAGGGAGCTGAAAGTCCGTATTGCCCAGCGACAGCCCCGAAACCTGAAGGATCTGGAGAAGGTCTGTATGGAGGAGTGGGCCAAAATCCCTGCTGCAGTGTGTGCAAACCTGGTCAAGACCTACAGGAAACGTATGATCTCTGTAATTGCAAACAAAGGTTTCTGTACCAAATATTAAGTTCTGCTTTTCTGATGTATAAAATGCAAATTAATTACTTAAAAATCATACAATGTGATTTTCTGGATTTTTGTTTTAGATTCCGTCTCTCACAGTTGAAGTGTACCTATGATAAAAATTACAGACCTCTACATGCTTTGTAAGTAGGACAACCTGCAAAATCGGCAGTGTATCAAATAATTGTTCTCCCCACTGTATGTTGTCCCCTGTAGCTCAGTTGGTAGAGCATGGCGCTTGCAACGCCAGGGTTGTGGGTTCGTTTTCCACGGGGGGACAGTATGAATATGTAGGCACTCACTAACTGTAAGTCGCTCTGGATAAGAGCGTCTGCTAAAAATGACAAAAAAACAAAAAGGTTTTCTGTCTGTATTCCTTTATAACCACGGACTTGCGAGGTACTAATTTCATAACCTTTATGAAGTTATTCTCAATTGTGGTTATGTATATTATTTATTGCTTCTGTAAAACAATGCTACTGGCGTCAGAGAAGTATTAGCTTGTGTTATGTACTTTGAAGCTGCCCTCGTATTTATTTGGCCTGTTTAGTATAGCTCTGTCCTAACCCCTTGTGGAACTCTTAAGTCAATGATCCTTATGTAGCTCATTGATATAGGTTGTCAATGGAACTTATTATTTTATACAGTAGCAGTGGTATTATGTTACTTCATTGTAATAATGTTTTATTGCTCTATCCTGATATTGTATTCTAATTACTAATAATTCCTCTTTATTCTGTACTTTTAGAAACCACACACACAGACAATATTGTACATAATTTGCCACCATCATAACTGGAACTAGACATATTTCTTGCTGAAGATTGAGGCCAGCTTTTGTATGCTAGCAACATACTGTTTGAACATACACTCCTTTACAGTTTTACTGGAGGAAAAAAGAGCAAAATATACATAGGCCTGCAGTGCATTCGGAAAGTATTCAGACCCCTTGACTTTTTCCACATTTTGTTATGTTACAGCCGTATTCTAAAATGGATTAAATCATTTTTTCCCCTCATCAATCTACACACAATACCCCATAAAGACAAAGTCAAAACAGGTTTTTATAAATTTTGGAAACTTTATGAGAAATACAAAAATTAAATACCTTATTTACATAAGTATTCAGACCCTTTTCTATGACCCTCGAAATTGAGCTCAGGTGCATCCTGTTTCCATTGATCATCCTTGAGATGTTTCTACAACTTGATTAGAGTCCACCTGTGGTAAATTCAATTGATTGGACATGATTTGGAGAGACACACACCTGTCTACATAAGGTCCCACAGTTGACAGTGCATGTCAGAGCAAAACCAAGCCATGAGGTCGAAGGAATTGTCTGTAGAGCTCCGAGACAGGATTGTGTGGAGGCACAGATCTGGGGAAGGGTACCAAAAATGTCTGCAGCATTGAAAGTCCCCAATAATACAGTGGCCTCCATCATACTTAAATGGAAGAAGTTTGGAACCACTAAGACTCTTCCTAGAGCTGGCCGCCCGGCCAAATTGAGCAATCGAGGGAGAAGGGCCTTGGTCAGGGGGGTGACCAAGAACCCAAAGGTAACTCTGACAGAGCTCCAGATTTCCTCTGTGGAGATGGGAGAACCTTCCAGAAGGACATCCATCTCTGCAGCACTCCACCAATCAGGCCTTTATGGTAGAGCGGCCAGACGGAAGCTACTTCCCAGGAAAAGGCACATGACAGCCCGCTTGGAGTTTGCCAATAGGCACCTAAAGGACTCGCAGACCATGAGAAACAAAATTCTCTGGTCTGATGAAACCAAGATTGATCTCTTTGGCCTGAATTCCAAGCATCACGTCTGGAGGAAACCAGGCACTGCTCATCACCTGGCCAATACCATCCCTATGGTGAACCATGGTGGTGGCAGCATCATGCTGTGGGGAGTTTTTCAGCCGCAGGGACTGGGAGACTAGTCAGGATCGAGGGAAAGATGAACGGAGCAAGGTACAGTGAGATCCTTTATAAAAACCTGCTCCAGAGCGCTCAGGACCACAGACTGGGGCGAAGGTTCTCCTTCAAACAGGACAACGACCCTAAGCACACAGCCAAGACAATGCAGGAGTGGCTTCGGGACAAGTCTCTGAATGTCCTTGAGTGGCCCAGCCAGAGCTCGGACTTGACACCGATCTGACATCTCTGAAGAGACCTGAAAATAGCTGTGCAGCGACACACCCCATCCAACCTGACAGAGCTTGAGAGGATCTGCAGAGAAGAATGGGAGAACCTCCCCAAATACAGGTGTACCAAGCGTCATACCCAATAACTATCGAGGCTGTAATCGCTGCTAAAGGTGCTTCAACAAACTGCTGAGTAAAGGGTCTGAATACGTTTTTAATTTTTTGCAAAAATGTCTAAGAATCTGTTTTGGCTTAGTCATTATGGATTATTATGTGTAGATTGATGAGGGGGGAAAAAAACATTTAATCCATTTTAGAATAAGGCTGTAATGCAACAACATGTGGAAAAAGTGAAGGGGTCTGAATACTTTCCGAATGTACTGTATATAACTGTTCATTATGGATTTTCATGACAAGTACTTTGGCATACGCTATGCAGTGCATATGAATTCACACTCGCTACTCTCAAACGCAAATTTCACACCATTGACGGGCGTCTCTCCGTGATATTGGCTGTACACAATTAAAGAACTATGACTAGTATGACATTGACACATTTGCCTGTGATAACAGTCTGTTAGATGGATTTTGACAGTTTTCACGCTGTCAGGGAGTTTTGCTTCTCTTCTCCCCCTTCTTTTTTGACTATGGCAACCAAATAATCTGTCACCAGGCCCTGCTAGCCGCATTCTACTTAAAAACCCAGACCACCTCTGTCAGAAAAGCAATTAAGTGTGAGGGTTTCATTTGAATTTAAATGAGATTATATTACAGTGGCATGAAAAGGGGGAGGAGGGTCACATCAGGATGAAGGGAACACGAGTACTCATCTTTATCTATCGCCCCAGCTCTGGGATTGTGGGAAAATACTCTAATACAGGGAGAGAGGGACATACAGTGTGAGTAGGCCTACCTGTGTGTATGTGTGTATGTGTGGGTGTGTCTGTCTTGACTGACAGTCTTGTGAACAGAAGAGCTGGGGATAACTAATATTAATATTGAAACAAACATAAGGTTGGGGTCAGAGAGGTGGGAAATTAACAATTATCTCTGCCTGGGATGAAAAACCAATACCAAGGCCTGTTCGGAGCAAATGTCAATCACATAACAATCATGACATTGTCATCTTTCAACCTGCATTGAAGTCTACACCTCCTCCTTCTCCCCACCCTTGACAGGTTACTACTCAGCAAATATTTATATACTAGTACCTACGTCATAATAAACCTTACTGTGCACCCAAAACGTCCCTATTGTCTGGACTTGGAACATGAAAGGCATTTTAGGTCTGTAAAGCCTATTGTCTGTCTCAATAATAGTATTTATTTACATGTTTGAAAAAAAAGTTGAAAAAAAAAGAAAATAAAGGGATTTTAGGGAGGCAAGTCAAACAAAGCCCAGGTTCTAGTACTGTAGCTGCAGTGCTCCAGTGGGTAAAGCCTGAGTGAGGGTTATGACTGTGTTTCATATAACGTTGTTCAATAACACTGTATTGTCTTCCCACTCTCTTTCTCTCCCCCTTTCCTTCTCCCTATGCCCATCTTCATCTCTCTGTTTATATCGCTCTCCCACACTTTTCCTCCATCTCTTCCCCCTCTGTGTCCGTCTCTTTCTTTCCCCCGCTCTTAGGCTCTGTGTCCTTGGATGGAGCAGCAGATGAACTGGGCATCGTGTTCATGGGTAAGTAAACTTTTCATTTGTGCAGTAAATCGCCCTTTTATTTTCTCTCAGCCAATCAGAAAATACCTTGCACAAAACACACAATCAAGCAAAACGCTTTGCTCACCTTGGAAAATATGAATGTGCTCTGGTCACCATGGAAACAGAGAGGTAACAAATTATATGTATTCTATCTGAATGGAAGCTAGTATTGTGCGCTAGCATGATGTAAGGGCTTATATGGCAACCAAAATAATGATCTCTGCAGTGTGCTTGACTGTACATTGTGTGTGTGTGTGGCATGTGTGTGTGCGTGTTTGCACGTGTCTATTTGCATTTATTAATGTCTGAGGATTTATTTAAGATGGCATTTACCGCTACATCCCTGGAGTGTATTCCTCGCTGCACACTTCTCATTTAAACGGTTGGAAATGTCACATGGGCATGAACGCCATGTTTAATACCATCAAGCGATACCCTAAATTCCAAACCAACACCTAGCAACCAAAAAAGTATTAAACAAATCAAAATATATTTTCTATTTGAGATTCTTCAAAAAGCCCCCCTTTGCTTTGATGACAGCTTGGGGGTAGAAGCTGTTAAGGAGCCTTTTGGACCTAGACTTGGCACTCCCGTACAACTTGCCGTGCGGTAGTAGAGAGAACAGTCTATGACTTGGGTGACTGGAGTCTTGAGCCTTCGTCTGACACCGCCTAGTAAATAGGTCCGGGATGGAAGGAAGCTTGTCCACAGTGATGTTCTGGGCCGTACGCACTACCCTCTGTAGCGCCTTACGGTCGGATGCCAAGCAGTTGCCATACCAGGCAGTGATGAAACCGGTTAGGATGCTCTCGATGGTGCAGCTGTATAACTTTTTGAGGATCTGGGGACCCATGCCAAATCTTTTCAGTCTCCTTAGGGGTAAAGGCGTTGTCGTGCCCTCTTCACAACTGTCTTGGTGTGTTTGGACCATGATAGTTTGTTGGTGATGTGGACACCAAGGAACTTGAAACTCTCGACCTGCACCACTACAGACCCGTCGATGTGAATGGGGGCGTGTTCGGCCCTCCTTTTCCTGTAGTTAATGATCAGCTCCTTTGTCTTGCTCACGTTGAGGGAGAGGTTGTTATCCTGGCACCACACTGCCAGGTCTCTGAGTTCCTCCCTATAGGCTGTCTCATCATTGTCGGTGATTAGGCCTACCATTGTTGTGTCGTCAGCAAACTTAATGATGATGTTGGAGTCATGCTTGGCCATGCAGTCGTGGGTGAACAGGGAGTACAGGAGGGGACTAAGCAGGCACCCCTGAGGGACCCACGTGTTGAGGATCAGCGTGGCAGATGTGTTTTTGCCTACCCTTACCACCTGGGAGAGGACCGACAGGAATTCCAGGATCCAGTTGCAGAGGGAGGTGTTTAGTTCCAGGGTCCTTAGCTTTGTGGGCACTATGGTATTGAATGCTGAGCTGTAGTCAATGAACAGCATTCTCACATAGGTGTTCCTTTTGTCCAGGTGGTAAAGGGCAGTGTGGAGTGCGATTGAGATTGCATCATCTGTGGATCTGTTGGGGCGGTATGAGAATTGGAGTGGGTCTAGAGTTTCCGGGATGATGGTGTGTATGTGAGCCATGAACAGCCTTTCAAAGCACCTTATGGCTATCGACGTGAGTGCTATGGGACGGTAGTCATTTAGGCAGGTTACCCTTGCTTTCTTGGGCACAGGGACTATGGTGGTCTGCTTGAAACATGTAGGTATTACAGACTGTCAGGGAGAGGTTGAAAATGTCAGTGAAGACACTTGCCAGTTGGTCCGCGCATGCTCTGAGTACATGTCCTGGTAATCCATCTGGCCCCGCGGCCTTGTGCATGTTGACCTGTTTAAAGGTCTTGCTCACATCGGCTACGGAGAGCGTGATCACACAGTCGTTTGGAACAGCTGGTCGTCCGGAACAGCATGCTTCAGTGTTGCTTGCCTCGAAGCGAGCATAAAATAAATTTAGCCCGTCTGGTAGGCTCGAGTCACTGGGCAGCTCGCCGCTGGGTTTCCCTTTGTAGTCCGTAATAGTTTGCAAGCCCTGCCACATCCGACGAGCATCAGAGCCGGTGTAGCAAGATTCAATCTTAGTCCTGTATTGACGCTTTGCCTGTTTGATGGTTCATCTGAGGGCAATGTGGGATTTCTTATATGCGTCCGGATTAGTGTCCCGCTCCATGAAAGCGGCAGCTCTATCCTTTAGCTCGGTGCGGATATTGCCTGTAATCCATGGCTTTTGGTTGGGATATGTATGTACGGTCACTGTGGGGACGACGTCGTTGATGCACTTATTGATGAAGCCGGTGACTGAGGTGGTATACTCCTCAGTGCCATTGGATGAATCCCGGAACATATTCCAGTCTGTGCTATCAAAACAGTCCTGTAGCGTAGCATCCGTGTCATCTGACCACTTCCGTATTGAGCGAGTCACTGGTACTTCCTGCTTTAGTTTTTGCTTGTAAGCAGGAATCAGGAGGATAGAATTATGGTCAGATTTGCCAAATGGAGGGCGAGGGAGAGCTTTGTATGCGTCTCTGTGTGTGGAGTAAAGGTGGTCTAGAGTTTTTTTTTTCTCTCTGGTTGCACATGTGACATAATGGTAGAAATGAGGTAAAACGGATTTAAGTTTGCCTGTGTTAAAGTCCCCGGCCACTAGGAGCGCCACTTCTGGATGAGCATTTTCTGGTTTGCTTATGGCCTTATACAGCTTGTTGAGTGTGGTCTTAGTGCCAGCATCGGTTTGTGGTGGTAAATAGACGGCTACGAAAAATATAGATGAAAACTCTCTTGGCAGATAATTTGGTCTACAGCTTATTCATGATTCGTGTTGCGAGCTGTAAAAAATATAGCTGTCCACATTTCTGAAACATAATTTTCAGTGCGCCATTGAATTGGCACCTTTCCCTGTATGTTGCTATGTGTATAATAGTGACGTTAACCAGCATATTGGTGTTGAGGACAATGTGGCAGAGGCAGCAGCGGAGTTAGGAGACGAGAAAACAGCCCTTGCCTTAATTGTGTAAGAAGATTTAGGAGAGAGGAAACCCCAACTTAATTAGGTCTACAATCAATAACCTAACTGTTAAATGTGCCTGGCTTTATAAATCATCAATATATCTACAGAAATAAGACAGATCCTGCTTCTGTTGCCTGTTTGAGTGTTTGTTTAATAGCCTACTGATTCCGTGAGCACCAAGCCTCATGCAACTGCAAAATGTCGGATAAAGCAATTTCACAAATCTGTCTGTTTTTTATATTTTCTATGCTGTAATAAAGGTTTTACAATTTCCCCACCAGTTAGAACAGACTCTCTGGTATTACTTATAATAGTAGTAGCCTTGTATAACCACCATCGAGCTGTATGCCTAAAAACGTATTATATTTAGTTTTAATACCGTAACTTACTATGCATGAAGCTATGCATGAAGACTCTTTAGTCATAAGAGTTCCACTTAGGCAACAGATATTTAGGAGACCTCATGAGCTGTCCTAACAGATAAGAGTTACCAGCAGGTGTCTCGATTATAGAAAAAGGCAGTTTGGAGTTGTTAAAGTAATGTTTTGATATTTCTATAACATCAACCCATAAATAATCTAGATCTACCTGCAACAGTATATTTTGCACTTTGACAATAATTTTACATGAGGCCTAATTCACACGATAAGCCTAAAATACTTATAACCACTAGGCTGATAAAGAATCAAATATTACTTTCGATTATTTCACTAACCTACATCATGTTATTTCAAGTTATCCCTTTGGAGTACATGCAAAAGTATGATTCAGGGCAATGCCTACCACATCATTCAACGTATCAGAATTGGTTAAATAACGTTAAGCATGCCAACATATAAGACAATAATTAATAGTAGGCAAAGTTATCATGTCAGGTGAAAATTATAGTTATCAAATGTTTTGCCATTGCAACATTTGATGTAGAGTCACATTCACCTTGGTTTCTGAAGCGTGCTGTAGAGTTCACAGCTGGCGATGCCTCATCTGTGGGTGTAAATCGTTCGGTAGCCTAACCTATTATTGGAATACAAAAGAAGCCATCCACCCGTGATGGGCTATAAGCAGGACAATAGACTTGTTGAGTTGATTTCTATTTTTAGGGACTAATGGATGTTTTAGGTATAGCTATACAAAATCCACGCTCTTAGGCCTACAGCTCCATACGAGGCTTAGTAGTCTACTAAGCCAAATGATGATAATTATTTTATTGATAATAATATGAATAATTGTAATAATAAGAAGAAGAAGGAACTAAAGGAGGAGGGTAGGAGGAGTGAGTGCTGCGTACTAATTACAGTATGTGTGTCAAACGTGATGTTAGATTACGAAAACAAATCTGACCATTTAGAACCCTGTTAACAACACAACAAATTCAATAATAGTACAGCCAAAATTAAAAACAGTTGCATGCATTCCTGATTGCAATTACTTTAGCTAACATGTTGCGGTTCATTTATTGTTTAATTATTCAAGGCTCCCTTTGTTATTTATTTTTTATAACTAAAACGCTTGAACAAAATTATCAGACCAAAGGTGAGGACACAACAGTTCACCTGACAAGACTAAAGTTTGACATTTCTAACTCAATATGACAGACCTGATTTGCCC
Organism: Coregonus clupeaformis; assembly: GCF_020615455.1. Lineage (NCBI taxonomy): Eukaryota > Metazoa > Chordata > Actinopteri > Salmoniformes > Salmonidae > Coregonus > Coregonus clupeaformis. Next base: position 4,515,944 of record NC_059222.1, read on the forward strand.
TAAAGAAAATGCATCAACCCCCTACAAATACTGTATGTCCATTTATTATAATCCACATAATAATCAAAACAACCTTATAATAGGTCATGAGTTATATACTGTATATCCAATAGAAATAAGCATATACAGTATTTGTCCATCAACATCTTTGTGTTTCCGTTAATAAAATAATTATAAAAAAAGACTAGATGGAGTATATGTGGTTCAAATGAGCATTAACGGCAAGCACTGCGACTCACTGAAGCGTATCACAGCATGCCGCATGCTCTTCTGTGGTATGACTCAACTTTTAAATGATGAACCACTGCAGCAGGTTAGGATAATTAACATGGCAGGTTAGGAGAACTAACACAGCAGGTTAGGTGAATTAACGTAGGAGGTTAAGAGAATGAGGTTAAGGTTAGAAAAATGGTTAGGGTTAGGCTTAGCTACAACACTAGAGTTGTGAACAACTGTTGCCTCCGACACGACCACTAGATTGAGCTGTTGTAGGCCTACCTACTCCATCTAGCTACAACGTAAACGTAAACAAACCATCTCTGGCAACAAGTCATCAGTATCATAACACCGGCACCGGCCGTTTGTATCAATAAATCACTATCAGAAAACGTTTTGTGCCAGGAGTGTCATCAAGGCAAAGGGTGACTATTTGAAGAATCTCAAATATATTTTGATTTGTTTAACACTTTATTGCTTACTACATGATTCCATTTGTGTTATTTTATAGTTTTGATGTCTTCACTATTATTCTACAATGTAGAAAATAGTAAAAATAAAGAAAAACCCTTGAATGAGTAGGTGTGTCCAAACTTTTGACAGGTAGTGTATATTATGGTTTCTCTCAGCCGATATTTGGCTAAATATGACCGCTCACTCTTTCCTCACTTAGCACTAGTACTAATGTAGCCTACATTTTCCGATTTGGATGAGAATTGTGTTATGCTGTTGCTACTTCTGTGAATGTCTGAACATTGCATCCAAAAATAAACTGCTCACATTGACGCCATAACATTGTAAATGCTGTGTTTGTGCAAAATGTTTCGTAAAACTGTGTTGTTTACAGTAACTTACAAAGCAGCCAGTTATCTGTAAGTTACTAAAAAACAACTGATTTTTCAGCATGCTCTGCTGTAGGTGGATTTTTTTTTTAATGTTGTTAATATCTGTGTTTTTGCAGGTACATTGATTGATAGATTAATCGTATGCTACACAAAGATAAATAACATACATGTTCTAAACTAATCCAATCAGTTAGTTAGATTTTCTGCACCCTTTAATGAAATGGCTGTTCCAGTTTAAATGGCTTAGGAAGTAAACTCACAATGTTCCTAATCGTGACAGTCATTTTAATGTAGGTGAAGATATTCCAACTGTTGGATATCATAACTCTGGCTGGATTCCAATAGTAATTACACATCGCTTTGCAAACCAGCATAATGTGACTTGCAGCTAGGGTTGCAAAATTCTGATACCGTTCTCAGGTTTTCCAGAAATCCAGGTTGGAAGATTCCTCCAGGATTTCTGGACAACCTGTGAGTTTTTGGAAAATTACCAGAGTTTGTGGCCTGTAAACCATGAGTTTCAGGCAATTGTATAAGAGTCAAGCTCTCAAAATAAGGCCATATGAAATACATATTGTATTGTGTTAAAATAATTAATTTTAATGATAACATATTCACTTAGTGAAGGCCACAGGACTGAACATAGATGAATGCAACAACCATGTCTCTGTCACTAACAAATACAGTCATGGGTGGTAACTCTACAATTAATTTGAAATATAAGGCACTCTGGCAAATATGCAAAAAAGGTTTTACAGTAAGAATATGTTACCGCAAAATGACTACAGTAGCATTATTGGTATTGCAAATCAATTACAGTAACAGTATTGGATACAACAAAATATGGTATGGTAACATACTGTTCCTTTTTTTACAGTAACAGTATGTACACCCCGTGTTCAAGAATGGCCTTTTTCCCTTTATGTAGATTACAAGCTCTCATTTTTAGTTATTTGAAAATGAAATAATCTCCAAAATATCGCTATTTTTAAAACAAGCCATATAAATGTGGTTGCAATTTCAATTTAATTCACCTGGCCGCGACCAGCTGGCCGCGACCGGGAGACCCATTGGGCGGCGCACAACTGGCCCAGCGTCATCCAGGGTAGAGGAGGGAATGGCCGGCAGGGATGTAGCTCAGTTGGTAGACCATGGCGTTTGCATCGCCAGGGTTGTGGGTTTGATTCCCACGGGGGACCAGTATAAAAAATAAAAAATGTATGCACTAACTGTAAGTCGCTCTGGATAAGAGCGTCTGCTAAATGACTACATTTTTTTTTTTTTTATAACAAAAACATTATGGTTAAACTCAAATATACTAATTATTTTTTTTTATATATTTTTGAAAGAAAAGAGAAGAAAACAGTATAATCTTTGCAAATGATATCATAAATAGGACTAGTGGAGTTATGTCACACCTGTCACACTGCTCTATCCAAAATTACAAACAACTATTTGCAGAATTACCGCAAAAATGGAAGAGGCAAGTGAAAGGGGGAGAAAGTAAGGAACTTGTCTGTCGGCCCTGCATTAAAGACCAACATTTGTTAAAGAAAATTGTGATGAATAAACAAGTACACCAGTTTCATTTAATGATAGAAAACTTGACAGCTGTGCCATACAGATTGCAAAATAGTTGAGAAGAGATTTTCAATGTACTGATTCCATGGCATATGGTTTATGAACTGATACATAAAACAACGCCAGATTCAAAACTTAAGAGTTTTCTATTTAAATTATTATACAAAATTATTGCAACCAATAGAATGTTATATATATGGGGGTTACAATCATCCCAGAATCATTAGATAACTTGTTTTGGTACTGTCCATACAGTGCATTCGGAAAGTATTCAGACCCCTTTCCTTTTTCCACATTGTGTAACGTTATAGAATTATTCTAAAATGGATGTACTTTTTTTCCCCCCTCATCAATCAACACACAATACCCCATAATGACAAATAAAAAACAGAAATACCTTATTTATTTTGAGCCTTGCAAAAGTACTCATCCCCCTTGGCATTTTTCCTATTTTGTTGAATTACAACCTGTAATTTAAATGGATTTTTATTTGGATTTCATGTAATGGACATACACAAAATAGTCCAAATTGGTGAAGTTATACACTGCTCAAAAAAATAAAGGGAACACTTAAACAACACAATGTAACTCCAAGTCAATCACACTTCTGTGAAATCAAACTGTCCACTTACGAAGCAACACTGATTGACAATACATTTCACATGCTGTTGTGCAAATGGAACAGGTGGAAATTATAGGCAATTAGCAAGACACCTCCAATAAAGAAGTGGTTCTGCAGGTGGTGACCACAGACCACTTCTCAGTTCCTATGCTTCCTGGCTGATGTTTTGATCACTTTTGAATGCTGGCGGTGCTTTCACTCTAGTGGTAGCATGAGACGGAGTCTACAACCCACACAAGTGGCTCAGGTAGTGCAGCTCATCCAGGATGGCACATCAATGCGAGCTGTGGCAAGAAGGTTTGCTGTGTCTGTCAGCGTAGTGTCCAGAGCATGGAGGCGCTACCAGGAGACAGGCCAGTACATCAGGAGACATGGAGGAGGCTGTAGGAGGGCAACAACCCAGCAGCAGGACCGCTACCTCCGCCTTTGTGCAAGGAGGAGCAGGAGGAGCACTGCCAGAGCCCTGCAAAATGACCTCCAGCAGGCCACAGATGTGCATGTGTCTGCTCAAACGGTCAGAAACAGACTCCATGAGGGTGGTATGAGGGCCCGACGTCCACAGGTGGGGGTTGTGCTTACAGCCCAACACCGTGCAGGACGTTTGGCATTTGCCAGAGAACACCAAGATTGGCAAATTCGCCACTGGTGACCTGTGCTCTTCACAGATGAAAGCAGGTTCACACTGAGCACATGTGACAGACGTGACAGAGTTTGGAGACGCAGTGGAGAACGTTCTGCTGCCTGCAACATCCTCCAGCATGACCGGTTTGGCGGTGGGTCAGTCATGGTGTGGGGTGGCATTTATTTGGGGGGCCTCCATGTGCTCGCCAGAGGTAGCCTGACTGCCATTAGGTACCGAGATGAGATCCTCAGACCCCTTGTGAGACCATATGCTGGTGCGGTTGGCCCTGGGTTCCTCCTAATGCAAGAAAATGCTAGACCTCATGTGGCTGGAGTGTGTCAGCAGTTCCTGCAAGAGGAAGGCATTGATGCTATGGACTGGCCCACCCGTTCCCCAGACCTGAATCCAATTGAGCACATCTGGGACATCATGTCTCACTCCATCCACCAACGCCACATTGCACCACAGACTGTCCAGGAGTTGGCGGATGCTTTAGTCCAGGTCTGGGAGGAGATCCCTCAGGAGACCATCCGCCACCTGATCAGGAGCATGCCCAGGTGGCGTAGGGAGGTCATACAGGCACGTGGAGGCCACACACACTACTGAGCCTCATGTTGACTTGTTTTAAGGACATTACATCAAAGTTGGATCAGCCTGTAGTGTGGTTTTCCACTTTAATTTTGAGGGTGACTCCAAATCCAGACCTCCATGGGTTGATACATTTGATTTCCATTGATAATTTTTGTGTGATTTTGTTGTCAGCACATTCAACTATGTAAAGAAAAAAGTATTTAATAAGATTATTTCCTTGATTCAGATCTAGGATGTGTTGTTTAAGTGTTCCCTTTATTTTTTTGAGCAGTGTATGAAAAAAATAACTTGTTTCAAAAAATTCAAAAACATAAATAATGAAAAAGTGGTGCGTGCATATGTATTCACCCCCTTTGCTATGACGCCCCTAAATAAGATCTGGTGCAACCAATTACCTTCAAAAGTCACATAATTAGTTAAATAAAGTCCACCTGTGTGCAATCTAAGTGTCACATGATCTCAGTATATATACACCTGTTCTGAAAGGCCCCAGAGTTTGCAACACCACTAAGTAAGGGGCAAAACCAAGCAAGCGGCACCATGAAGACCAAGGAGCTCTCCAAACAGGTCAGGGACAAAGTTGTGGAGAAGTACAGATCAGGATTGTGAAATAAAAAAATATCTGAAACTTTGAACATCCCACGGAGCACCATTAAATCCATTATTAAAAAACTGAACGAATTTGGCACCAAAAGAGGGCCGCCCACCAAAACTCACGGACCAGGCAAGGAGGGCATTAATGAGAGAGGCAACAAAGAGACCACATGTAACCCTGAAGTAGCTGCAAAGCTCCACAGTGGAGATTGGAGTATCTGTCCATAGGACCACTTTAAGCCATACACTCCACAGAGCTGGGCTTTACGGAAGAGTGGCCAGAAAAAAAACCATTGCTTAAAGAAGAAAATAGGCAAACACGTTTGGTGTTCGCCAAAAGGCATGTGGGAGACTCCCCAAACATATGGAAGAAGGTAATCTGGTCAGATGAGACTATAACTGAGCTTTTTGGCCATCAAGGAAAACGCTATGTCTGGCGCAAACACAACACCTCTCCTCACCCCGAGAACACCATCCCCACAGTGAAGCATGGTGGTGGCAGCATCATGCTGTGGGGATGTTTTTCATCGGCAGGGACTGGGAAACTGGTCAGAATTGAAGGAATGATGGATGGCGCTAAATACAAGGAAATTCTTGAGGGAAACCAGTTGCAGTCTTCCAGAGATTTGAGACTGGGACGGAGGTTCACCTTCCAGCAGGACAATGACCCTAAGCATACTGCTAAAGCAACACTCGAGTGGTTTAAGGGGAAACATTTAAATGTCTTGGAATGGCCTAGTCAAAGCCCAGACCTCAATCCAATTGAGAATCTGTGGTATGACTTAAAGATTGCTGTACACCAGCAGAACCCATCCAACTAGAAGGAGCTGGAGCAGTTTTGCTTTGAAGAATGCGCAAATATCCCAGTGGCTAGATGTGTAATTGCTGCAAAAGGTGGCTCTACATAGTATTGACTTTGGGGGGGTGAATAATTATGCACGCTCAAGTTTTCTGTTTTTTTGTCTTATTTCTTTTTTGTTTCACGATAAAAAATATTTTGCAACTTCAAAGTGGTAGGCATGTTGTGTAAATCAAATAATACAAACCCCCAAAAAATCTATTTTAATTCCAGGTTGTAAGGCAACAAAATAGAAAAAATGCCAAGGGGGTGAATACTTTCGCAAGCCATTGTAGGTTGGAATCATTAAAACTTGTTTTTCAACCACTCCACAAATGTCTTGTTAACAAACGATAGTTTTGGCATGTCGGTTAGGATATCTACTTTGTGCATGACACAAGTACTTTTTCCAGCAATTGTTTACAGAGAGATTTTTTCACTTATAATTCACTGTATCACCATTCCAGTGGGTCAGCAGTTTACATACACTAAGTTGACTGTGGCTTTAAACAGCTTGGAAAATTCCAGAAAATGATGTCATGGCTTTAGAAACTTCTGATAGGCTAATTGACATAATTTGAGTCCATTGGAGGTGTACTTGTGGATGTATTTCAAGGCCTACCTTCAAACTCAGTGACTCTTTGCTTGACATCATGGGAAAATCAAAATAAATCAGCCAAGACCTCAGAAAAAAATTGTAGATCTCCACAAGTCTGGTTCATCCTTGGGAGCAATTTCCAAAAGCCTGAAGTTACCACGTTCATCTGTACAAACAATAGTATGCAAGTATAAACACCATGGGACCACACAGCCATCATTCTGCTCAGGAAGGAGATGCGTTCTGTCTTCCAGAGATAAGCGTGCTTTGGTGCGAAAAGTGCAAATCAATCCCAGAACAACAGCAAAGGACCTTGTGAAGATGTTGGAGGAAACAGGTACAAAAGTATCTATATCCACAGTAAAACGAGTCCTATATCGACATAACCTGAAAGGCCGCTCAGCAAGGAAGAAGCCACTGCTCCAAAACCACCATAAAAAAACAGACTACGGTTTGCAACTGCACATGGGGACAAAGATCGTACTTTTTGGAGAAATGTCCTCTTGTCTGATGAAACAGAAATAGAACTGTTTGGCCATAATGACCATCATTATGTTTGGAGGAAAAGGGGGTAGCTTGCAAGCCGAAGAACACCATCCCAACCGTGAAGCACGGGGGTGGCAGCATCATGCTGTGGGGGTGCTTTGATGCAGGAGGGACTGGTGCACTTCACAAAATAGATGGCATCATGAGGAAGGAAAATTCTGTGGATATATTGAAGCAACATCTCAAGACATCAGTCAGGAAGTTAAAGCTTGGTCGCAAATGGGTCTTCCAAATGGACAATGACCCCAAGCATACTTCCAAAGTTGTGGCAAAATGGCTTAAAGACGACAAAGTCAAGGTATTGGAGTGGCCATCACAAAGCCATGACCTCAATCCTATAGAAAATGTGTGGGCAGAACTGAAAAAGCGTGTGCAAGCAATGAGGCCTACAAACCTGACTCAGTTACACCATCTCTGTCAGGAGGAAATGGCCAAAATTCACCCAACTTCTTGTGGGAAGCTTGTGGAAGGCTTCCCGAAAACGTTTGAACCAAGTTAAACAATTTAAAGGCAATGCTACCAAATACTAATTGAGTGTATGTAAACTTCTGACCCACTGGGAATGTGATGAACAAAATAAAAGCAATAAATCATTCTCTCTACTATTATTCTGACATTTCACATTCCTAAAATAAAGTGGTGATCCTAACTGACCTAAGACAGGGAATTGTTACTAGGATTAAATATCAGGAATTGTGAAAAACTGAGTTTAAATGTATTTGGCTAAGGTGTATGTAAACTTCCGACTTCAACTGTATATATTTACAGAAAAATATATTTGGGGGATTGGAAATGATGCAGACAATTACATTGATAGATGCCACAATCTATCTGCAATATCTTTTTATAATTTTTTTAATACCTGATAATTATCAATATAAACAAACGTCATTACCATCACAATAAACTTTTCAGAATTAAAACAGGAGGCTATAGGCGTTATGTAATTGGCTGTACAGTCAATGTTATTCAACACTGCTAATAAAAGAGTACCCATATAGAAATGGGTAATTGTTTACAAGTTGCTAGTTATCCCATAAAACCATCACCAAAAAACACATATTTTAATCTCCTTTGGAGTCTGGCAGCGCAACAAATCAAACGGCGAAACAAAGTGCTCTGCAGAGTGTTGCAAACTATTTGTCAGTGAGAATTGTTATTGGCTCCTTGACCTGTCGCTAGAAGTTGCTAGATTATGCTTTGCCGTTACCGCGACAATATCACCGCAGCAATTTCCTTGCTGTGGCACAGCTGCTGTCCCTGACGAACCGTTTTTGCCACCTCTCCCGCTGTACACCACCTCCCCTTGTGCTTCTCCTGTGTGTACGCCATTGCTCTGATTTCTGTTACACAGAAAGCTTCTCCCGATCTTGTTTGCGGCAGAGTTGTGTGGGAAAAGTAGCAAAATTCTATCAAAACCATAGAAACCCTCGTTGTTAAACCTCCCCAAAGGCATTACTGAAAATACTATTTTACCAAAACAATTACCAGGAGGTGTCTGACAACTCACTAAATATAGTGACAAAGATACTAAATTGGCAAAACTGGCTCCGCACGTGCCAGCAAAAAGGTTCTTCCAGGAACTCTTTGCTACATTGAAACATTCAAGGTTCCTCCAAGGACCCCTCAACTAACCAAAGGTGCAAATATGAACCCATTAACTGCAATGGTTCCATGAGTAACTCTAGGAATCTCTATTGTTCTTCGAGTCACCCCTAATTCTAAGAGTGTGCAATATAGTGTCCACATCACCAATAAACTATCATGGTCCAAACACACCAATACAGTCGTGAAGAGGGCACGACAACGCCTATTCCCCCTCAAGAGACTGAAAAGATTTAGCATGGGTCCTCAGATCTCAAAAAGTTATACAGCTGCACCATCGAGAGCATCCTGACTGGTTGCATCACCGCCTGGTATGGCAACTGCTCAGCCTCCGACCGCAAGTCGCTACAGAGGGTACTGTGTACAGCCCAGTGCCTCACTGGGGCCAAGCTTCCTGCCATCCAGGACCTCTATACCAGGCGGTGTCAGAGGAAGGCCCTAAAAATTGCCAAAGACACCAGCCACCATAGTCATAGACTGTTCTCTCTGCTACCGCACGGCAAGTGGTACCGGAGAGCCAAGTCTAGGTCTAAAAGGCTTCTTAACAGCTTTTACCCCCAAGCCATAATATTGCTGAACAGCTAATCAAATGGCTACCCAGACTATTTGACCACCCCTTTTTATACGCTGCTGCTACTCGCTGTTTATTATCTATGCATAGTCACTTTACCCCTACCTACATGTACATATTACCTCAATTACCTCGACTAACCTGTACCCCCGCATATTGACTCAGTACCTGTACCCCCTTTATATGAACTTGTTATTGTTATTTTATTGTTGCTCTTTTATTTTTTACTTTAGTTTATTAAGTAAATATTTTTCTTAACTCTTATTTTTCTTAAAACTGCATCGTTGTTAAGGGCTTGGATGTAAGCATTTCATTTGATATGCACGTCTTACAGAGAGTGGATTTAACAAGGTTTTTCACGAAACCGACTATTACTATTGTGTGTGTTACTAGCGAGTATATCGAGTGTTGCTTTAACAGTACTATTTTGCCTGTGTCTCTGCAGAAATGGTACTCTACATGCATGGAGTCACTCCTGAGTGGCGCAGTGGTCTAAGGCACTGCATCGCAGTGCTAACTGTGCCACTAGAGATCCTGGTTCGAATCCAGGCTCTGTCGCAGCCGGCCGCGACCGGGAGACTCATGGGCGGCGCACAATTGGCCCAGCGTCGTCCAGGGTAGGGGAGGGAATGGCCGGCAGGGATGTAGCTCAGTTGATAGAGCATGGCGTTTGCAACGCCAGGGTTGTGGGTTCAATTCCCACGGGGGGGCAGTATAAAAAAATATGTATTCACTAACTGTAAGTCGCTCTGGATAAGAGCGTCTGCTAAATGACTAAAATGTAATGTAAATGTACACTACCAGTCAAAACTTTGGACACACCTACTCATTCAAGGGTTTTTCTTTATTTGTACTATTTTCTACATTGTAGAATAATATTGAAGACATCAAAACTATGAAATAACACATATGGAATCATGTACTAACCAAAAAAGTGTTAAAACAAATTTTCAAATAGATTCTTCAAATAGCCACCTTTTGCCTTGATGACAGTTTTGCACACTCTTGGCATTCTCTCAACCAGCTTCACCTGGAATGCTTTTCCGACAGTCTTGAAGGAGTTTCCACATATGCTGAGCAATTGTTGGCTGCTTTTCCTTCACTCTGCCGTCCGACTTATCCCAAACCATCTCAATTGGGTTGAGGTCGGGGGATTAGGGAGGCTAGTTCATCTGATGCAGCACTCCATCACTCTCCTTCTTGGTAAAATAGCCCTTACACAGCCTGGAGGTGTGTTGGGTCATTGTCCTGTTGAAAAACAAATGATAGTCCCAAAAAGCCCAAACCAGATGGGATGGTGTATTGCTGCTGAATGCTGTGGTAGCCATGCTGGTTAAGTGTGCCTTGAATTGTAAATAAATCACAGACAGTGTCACCAGCAAAGCACCCCCACACCATAACAACTCCTCCTCCATGCTTTACGGTGGGAAATACACATGCGGAGATCATCTGTTCACCCACACCGCGTCTCACAAAGACACAGCGGTTTGTAGCAAAAAACTCAAATTTGGACTCCAGACCAAGGACAAATGTCCACCGGTCTAATGTCCATTGCTCGTGTTTCTTGGCCCAAGCAGGTCTCTTCTTATTATTGGTGTCCTTTAGTAGTGGTTTATTTGCAGCAATTTGACCATGAAGGCCTGATTCACACAGTCCCCTCTGAACAGTTGATGTTGAGATGTGTCTGTTACTTTTATTTGGATAAATTTATTATGAACTTATCCTATGCAGCAGAGGTAACTCTGGGTCTTCCATTCCCGTGGCGGTCCTCATGAGAGCCAGTTTCATCGTAGCGCTTGATGGTTTTTGCGACTGCACTTGAAGAAACTTTCAAAGTTCTTGAAATGTTCCGGATTGACTGACCTTCATGTCTTAAAGTAATGATGGACTGCCATTTCTCTTTGCTTATTTGAGCTGTTCTTGCCATAATATGGACTTTTACCAAATAGGGCTATCTTCTGTATACCCCCCTACCTTGTCACAACACAACTGATTGGCTCAAACGCATTAAGAAGGAAATACATTCCACAAATTAACTTTTAAGAAGGCACACCTGTTAATTGAAATGCATTCCAGGTGACTACCTTATGAAGCTGGTTGAGAGAAGCCAAGAGTGTGCAAAGCTCATCAAGGCAAAGGGTGGCTATTTGAAGAATCTCAAATATAAAATATATTTTGATTTGTTTAACACTTGTTTGGTTACTACATGATTCCATATGTGTTATTTCATAGTTTTGATGTCTTCACTATTATTCTACAATGTAAAATATAGTAAAAATAAAGAAAAACCCTTGAATGAGTAGGTGTGTCCAAACTTTTGACTGGTAGTGTATATACAGAGCTTGGCTTTAACATCATATTTATCTGCCTGTGTCTCCACAGAGAGCCGTGAGACTTACCAGAGAAAGGTGCTGTCCATCTTCAGCATTGCCTCAGGGATCTGTTTTCTCGGAGTGGCATGCATGGCTCTCTATCGCCGCATCAAGTGAGTGATGGTCACACTGGGTAGCTAAGTATGCCCCCAAACAACGGATGGAGAATTGTATCATCATGGGACATTATCATAGTAAACCACAGGTGCAGCCCTGGTGTAAAAGGATGTACTGAGCTTATGTTTATATAATGTACTTAGAAATATGACAAAAGAGAGCATTCTTGATTCAAAATGTATGTTTAATCAAAGTAATGTACTCATCCTCAACAGTAACCATAGGTAAAGGCTGATGCACTATATCAGACTTTATCTGCAGTTTGTTGATTTTTTTAAACATGGAATCATGGTTTGTAAACTGCTGTTAACACAAGTGCAGTTGGAAACAAGTGCCTGTCTTTTACAGTCAATTCACTTTGCCACTACTTTGATGCCAAAATCTCCCCTCGTGGGGTTTCTTCCGAACAGCATGGAAAACAGCATGTTGGTGGTAGTCTGTTCAGCACAGTGTTACTGTAAAGCTGCCTTGACATGTTAGTCTTCACCTATCCAGCAGCATGTTAGCATGGAGTTTCTAACCCAGAGGCGCTTGGGAAACAGACCAGGCCGGGTTTGAGAAGTCAATGAGAGAAGTTAAATATTCTTCCTTAGTTGTTAATTTTCTCGAAATCTAAAGGCACAACCTAGATTCAAACCAATGTCTTAAATAACTGACACATTTTCATTTTTGTCAAAAACAGCTTTATATCGAAGGAGTGCTTTTGATTTGACGGCGCGAGATGGCCGTTAGAACCAATGACACGTTTCTGCGCATGAGCTTAGCTAGCCAACGTCGCGATGGGATGGCCTACAAGTGTGATCTGGGATTTCTATTGGCGAAGCAGTTTCTGCGTATCTTCATACTGTACTGTCTTTGGTGTTACTGTTAAACTGCTTCGCAAGAGATTTCCTCTCCAGGTTATCACAAAGCCGCATTGCAGGAATTTGCATGGATCTTACACGGTTTACTGGTTTGGCCAGTGACGTGAACGGGCAGAAGCTCTTGAGGGAAGAGCGCCCTTCTCAAATGTAACAGTAATCTGCGCCACTCAGTCATGTTGTCAACAAGGCAGCAAGGTGCATCATCCAGAAACATAAATCCCTTTTCCATAAAATATATGTTTGAATTTTCAAACTAGTTACCATTGGGAAGGCAGATAAAGCATTTTTATCAAATGCAATCACTTTTGCATTTGAAAACACAGAATCCTACTCATTACTCCACGTGCTTAATATAGCCTAGGCTACGTAACTTTTGTTTTGAGCCGACTTCGCCGTGGGCTTTGAATGGGGCACCTGGCTCGTGCCCGGGAGGCTGCCCGGTTCCAAAACAAATATAATCACTTTTTCAATGTAATATTTCAAAGGCATAATTACATGTATTTAAGTATTTCTTTGTTGTAGTGGGGACAGTAACATTTAAAATGTTTAATGAGGCTTTGTTCACATATAATTTGCGCATGAAGGTGTCTGTAGTAGAAAATACATAGCAAAAACGAGTGTAGCCGTTAATAAATGCATTTCTATATCTTCCAAAACCTTTTAAGCACTGGTGAAGAAGTCGAAAGATGGTGGCACAGTGCCTTAGAAATAGTGCCCCCTGTCAGTCAAATAGTGTTTATATACATCATTGGATTATACTAAACTCAGGTTGCAAAATCTGTAGTTGCCAACAATCAAATGGCTCTTGCCTTCTCCTTCCATAAACAAATGACTGATTTCGGTTTGTTTGGTTGCTCAAAGTTACAATCTGAATCCACCATTATACTATAATGAACAAAAATATCAACGCAACATATAACAATTTCAAAGATTTTACTGAGTTACAGTTCAGTACAGTATCAGTCAATTGAAATCAATTCATTAGGCCCTAATTTATGGGCAGGGGCGCAGCCATGGGTGGGCCTGGGAGGGCATAGGCCCACCCACTGGGGAGTCAGGCCGAGCCAATCAGAATATTGTTCCCCCCACAAAAGGGCATTATTACAGACAGAAATACTCCCCCTCCCCCCTCCTCCCTTCTCTGATGATTCCGCAGGTGAAGAAGCCGGATGTGGAGGTCCTGGGCTGGAGTAGTTACACATGGTCTGCGGTTCTGAGGCTGGTTGGACGTACAGCCAAATCTCTAAAATGTTGTTGGCTGCGGTTTATGGTAGAGAAATTAATGTTCAATTCTCTGGCAACAGCTCTATGCCAATTGCACGCTCTCTCAAAACTTCAGAGATATGTGGCATTGTGTTGTGTGACAAAACTGCACATTTTAGAGTGGCCTTTTATTGTCCCCAGCACAAGGTGCACCTGTGTAATGATCATGCTTTTTAATCAGCTTCTTGATATGCCACACCTATCAGGTGGATGAATTATCTTGGCAAAGGAGATATGCTCACTAAAAGGGATGTAAACAAATTAGGCTGTGCACAATCAAAAGCTTAGCCGTTCTCCCCCGGTGTCTTGCTTTTGGCAAACACTAAACACTAGAACCGCTAAAGCAGTCATTTTGTCTATTTAACAAGTCTATATAACACACTGTCGGTGTTTGAATCTTAATATTACCAACAGAACTGGAGTTATAACTAGTTTTAGGAGGGCATGTCATTTTTGAATGGTTTTCCCCTGTTGCCCCTCCTTCTCCCAACAGTAGGGCCTGTTCCACTCCTTCTTCCGACAGTTCAAAGTGCAGTGCCCAGCTGTTAATCACCCTGATAATTGCCTTGAAACTTAACCTAAAACATACAAAACTCATTTCACACATATAACAACAGATGAAATAAATTAAGTATGATGGGGAGAATGGGTGAGTTGATGAGTGAGGGGAAGCGAACTATGCATAATTATGTAATCACCAATTGTGAATTAAGAACAGGGATGGCCATTCTATTGTATTGATCCGTTCTAATTGTAATTTTAAAATGATATGTACCCTACAGCGGTGCTGAAGAATGACAAGACAACAGAACACAATAAAGATACAATTATGCACTACATCCAAACAAAGGTAAACTATATATACAAAAGTATGTGGACACCCCTTCAAATTAGTGGATTCGGCTATTTCAGCCACACCCGTTGCTGACAGGTGTATAAAATCGAGCACACAGCCATGCAATCTCCATAGACAAACATTGGCAGTAGAATGGCCCATACTGAAGAGCTCAGTGACTTTCAATGTGGCACCGTCATAGGATGCCACCTTTCCAACAAGTCAGCTCGTCAAATTTCTGCCTTGCTATAGCTGTAAGAGCTGTTATTGTGAAGTGGAAACATCTAGGAGCAACAATGGCTCAGCCGCGAAGTGGTAGGCCACGCAAGCTCACAGAATGTGACCACCGAGTGCTGAAGCGCATTGCGCATAAAAATCGTCTGTCCTCGGTTGCAACACTCGCTACCGAGTTCCAAACTGCCTCTGGAAGCAACGTCAGCACAAGAACTGTTCGTCGGGAGCTTCATGAAATGGGTTTCCATGGCCGAGCAGCCGCACACAAGCCTAAGATCACCACGTGCAATGCCAAGCGTCAGCTGGAGTGGTGTAAAGCTCGCCGCCATTGGACTCTGGAGCAGTGAAAACGTGTTCTCTGGAGTGATGACGCTTCACCAACTGGCAGTCCAACGGAAGAATCTGGGTTTAGCTGATGCCAGAAGAACGCTACCTGCCCCAATGCATAGTGCCAACTGTAAAGTTTGGTGGAAGAGGAATAATGGTCTTGGGCTGTTATTTATGGTTAGGGCTAGGCCCCTTAGTTCCAGTTAAGGGAAATTTTAACGCTACAGCATGCAATGAAAATCTAGACGACTATGTGCTTCCAACTTTGTGGCAACGGTTTGGGGAAGGCCCTTTCCTGTTTCAGCATGACAATGCCCCCGTGCACAAAGCAAGGTCCATACAGAAACTTGACTGGCCTGCACAGAGACCTGACCTCAACCCCATCGAACACCTTTGGGATGAATTTGAACACCGACTGCGAGCCAGGCCTAATCGCCCAGCATCAGTGCCGGAACTCACTAATGCTCTTGTGGTTGAATCGAAGCATGTCCCCTCAGCAATGTTCCAACATCTAGTGGAAAGCCTTCCCAGAAGAGTGGATGCTGTTATAGCAGCAAAGAGGGGACCAACTCCTTATTAATGCCCATGATTTTGGAATGAGATGTTCGACGAGCAGGTGTCTACATACTTTTGGCCATATAATGTATGTCAAAGTGTGTCAAGCAAGTGAAAGTGGCGAAATTGTGGCAACTTTAGGACAAATGATAACAGCTAAGTGAAATCCAACTGATGCCATTGTATGAAGAGCACACAATATAAGCATAATTTACTATTTTTGACTGCTGTCATATCTACACTTATATTCATTATAATGGCATTATTGCTTTTGTGCTGAGTTGCACTATTTATGGCCACTTGGCGCTTATAATGATGTTTATGCTACTGATATTTTCATAATTTGATTGAGCGTCTTTTGACCGTGCGTCTTGGTGTTTGGGGGTATTTTTATGTTCCAACGCATATCCTTTCAGTTTCATACATTTAGCTTACAGTAACATAAACTAATGAAGATGCTATTGTGTTATTTGAAGTAAAATAGAAATTGTTTTCTAATGTTACCCAAGGCCTTCATAAACACACCCAAATGATTATTTTTGCGATAGCATACATGAAACATATGCATTACACTGTTAGAGTGTTGCAGTCAGAATGACTGCTCATTAGTTTGAAGGGGGGTCCATCGAGGCCCAGCGGTTCTAGTGTGAATGCACTGAAAGATATGTGATAAGAAAGGCCCCATATAAGGTCTCTTATAATGTATAATATCATCCCATTGGTGTAGAGTGAAGTTCCCCCTAGACCACAGATGTCAAAGTCATTCCATGGAGGGCCGAAAGTCTGCAGGTTTTCACTCCTCCCTTGTCCTTGATTGATTAAGGTCACTAATTAGTAAGGAACTTCCCACACCCGATTGTCTCGGGCTTAATTTAAAGGTCAAAATAAAAACCTGCAAACACTAGGCCCTCCACGGAATTAGTTTTACACCCCTGCCCTAGACACTGATCTTGGGGCAGTTTTGCATTTTCCACTAATGGTTAAAATTAGGAATTATCCTAAATCTGTACCTGGGGAAAACCTCACCACAGAGCAAGTTATTATCAGCCATTTTAAGTTAATTGAAATATTGAAAGACAAAACATTATAAGTCTTATAAAATAAAATAAAATTGTATTTGTCACATGCGCCGAATACAACAGGTGTAGGTAGACCTTACAGTGAAATGATTACTTACAAGCCCTTAACCAACAATGTAGTTATAAGAAAGAATACCAAAACAAATACGAAATAAAAGTTTCAAATAATTAAAGAGCAGCAGTAAAATAAAAATAGAGAGGCTATATACAGGGGGTACCGGTAAAGAGTCAATGTGCGGGGGCAAATGTAATGCATTATACAGTTGAAGTCGGAAGTTTACATAAACTTAGATTGGAGTCATTAAAACTCATTTTTCAACCACTCCACAAATGTATTGTTAACAAACTATAGTTTTTGCAAGTCGGTTAGGACATCTACTTTGTGCATGACACAAGCAATTTCCAACAATTGTTTACAGACAGATTATTTAACTTATAATTCACTGTATCACAATTCCAATGGGTCAGAAGTTTACATACACTCAGTTGACTGTGCCTTTAAACAGCTTGGAAAATTCCAGAAAATTATGTCATGGCTTTAGAAGCTTCTGATAGGCTAATTGACATCATTTGAGTCAATTGGAGGTGTGCCTGTGGATGTATTTCAAGGCCTACCTTCAAACTCAGTGCCTCTTTGCTTGGCATCATGGGAAAATCAAAAGAAATCAGCCAAGACCTCAGAAAAAAAATGGTAGACCTCCACAAGTCTGGTTCATCTTTGGGAGCAATTTCCAAATGCCAGAAGGTACCACTTTCATCTGTACAAACAATAGTACGCAAGTATAAACACCATGGGACCACGCAGCCTAGAGATTAACGTACTTTGGTGCGAAAAGTGCAAATCAATCCCAGAACAACAGCAAAGGACCTTGTGAAGATGCTGGAGGAAACAGGTACAAAAGTATCTATATCCACAGTAAAAGTATAGTCCCGTGTAGCTCAGTTGGTAGAGCATGGCGCTTGCAACGGCAGGGTTGTGGGTTCGATTCCCACGGGGGGCCAGTATGACAATGTATGCACTCACTAACTGTAAGTCGCTCTGGATAAGAGCGTCTGCTAAATGACTCAAATGTAAGTGTAAAACGAGTCCTATATCGACATAACCTGAAAGGCCGCGCAGCAAGGAAGAAGCCACTGCTCCAAAACCGCCATAAAAAAGCCAGATTACGGTTTGCAACTGCACATGGGGACAAAGATCATACTTTTTGGAGAAATGTCCTCTGGTCTGATGAAACAAAAATAGAACTGTTTGGCCATAATGACCATCGTTATGTTTGGAGGAAAAAGGGGGTTGCTTGCAAGCCAAAGAACACCATCCCAACCGTGAAGAACGGGGGTGGCAGCATCATGCTGTGGGGGTGCTTTGCTGCAGGAGGGACTGGTGCACTTCACAGAATAGATGGCATCATGAGGAAGGAAAGTTATGTGGATATATTGAAGCAACATCTCAAGACATCAGTCAGGAAGTTAAAGCTTGGTCGCAAATGGGTCTTCCAAATGGACAATGACCCCAAGCAAACTTCCAAAGTTGTGGAAAAATGGCTTAAGGACAACAAAATCAAGGTATTGGAGTGGCTATCACAAAGCCCTGACCTCAATCCTATAGAAAATGTGTGGGCAGAACTGAAAAAGCGTGTGCGAACAAGGAGGCCTACAAACCTGACTCAGTTACACCAGCTCTCTCAGGAGGAATGGGCCAAAATTCACCCAACTTATTGTGCGAAGCTTGTGGAAGGCTACCCGAAACATTTGATCCAAGTTAAACAATTTAAAGGCAATGCTACCAAATACTAATTGAGTGTATGTAAACTTCTGACCCACTGGGAATGTGATGAAAGAAATAAAAGCTGAAATAAATCATTCTCTCTACTATTATTCTGACATTTCACATTCTTAAAATAAAGTGGTGATCCTAACTGACCTAAGACAGGGAATATTTACTAGGATTAAATGTCAGGAAGTGTGAAAAACTGAGTTTAAATGTATTTGGCTAAGGTGTATGTAAACTTCCGATTTCAACTGTACCTTTTGTTATGCACCCAGTGTTCTAAGCATATAGAGCTGACAAACTCCATCATAAGTGGATGAGGGTGATGTCTACTCCACGAGCAGTACAAACGGCAACATCCAATAGGAGCTCACCAACGAATGTCGCTGCAAATGTATTTTATGAAAACCTGGGCACCTAATGGAAGTTTTACGCTGTTTATTTTTATTAAACGTTCAATTTGAAAACACGAGGTAGCTCTTCCTTTTCTATTTCTGCTTCTTCCTCTCTGCTCTGAGTACCTTTACCTCTCCGCTTTCCTGGCTCTCTGCAATTGTTACAATGCAGGGGCACAATTTTCACTGGCTGCACTGCAGAATAGTCAGCCTACCATTGTTGTTGACAACCTTATTTACCACGTAGCAAAAGCTATTAGCCCATTGCAATTGCACCCTGTGACTGTGTGTACAAAGAGCCAGATTATCTGCACAAGAGAAGCTCATCAAGCAGCGACAAGGCACCCGTAAGACATGAATGCAGCTCGAACACAGTGGAACAGTGTACAAGAGCCAGGTACACAAAGCTCTGACCCAGAGCAACGTACTTTCAACAAGCCTTTCTGAGGATCATGAAATCTGAAGGTTGGGCTTTATATTAAACTCAGTATGGCCTCTCTTGCCCTCTGCAGGAGACACAGGAAAAAGCTCCGGGCGCACTTCTTGGAGAGCCGGAATCTGAGGGTGTGCAGTATCAACTCCTCTGGGCTCATGTCTAAATCCAGCCCCAGGCCTCAGTGCGGCTGGCAGCTTCAAAAGGTGAGATAAGGAAACAGCGTTCTTATTCAATTATTAATGAGACTTGCGAAAGCAAAAATCCCCACTTTAAATCTTGTAAAAATGTTGTATTATTATTTGTAATACACAGTTAAATCTAGAAATGTCATTCATAACTTTAAAACATGCAGACCGGTCAGGACCAGGGTACTTGTATAAAACTTTTCGATAACATTTATACTTTTTAAACTATTAAACTTTTTTTCCTTCTTTAAAAACCTGTGTCGTCATGGCCAGAAGTTGTGTGGTTGTGGTCAGTAGTTGTGTGGTCAGAAGTTGTGGTGACTAATTGTGACAAGCAGTTGTTTGGTTGTGGTCAGAAGTTGTGTGGTTATGGTAAGCAGTTGTGTGGTCAGAAGTTGTGTGGACAAATTGTGACAAGCAGTTGTTTGGTTTTGGTCAGAAGTTGTGGTCAGTAGTTTTTTTTTTTTTTTGTCATTTAGCAGACGCTCTTATCCAGAGCGACTTACAGGAGCAATTAGGGTTAAGTGCCTTGCTCAAGGGCACATCGACAGATTTTTCACCTAGTCGGCTCGGGGATTAGAACCAGCGACCTTTCGGTTACTGGCACAACGCTCTTACCCACTAAGCTACCTGCCGCCCTACAACCGTGTGTGGTCAGAAGTTGTGTGGTTGTGGTTAGTAGTTGTGTGGTTGTGGTGACAAATTGTGACAAGCAGTTGTTTGGTTTTGGTCCGAAGTTGTGTGGTTGTGGTAAGCAGTTGTGTGGCCAGAAGTTGTGTGGTTGTGGTCAGTAGTAGTGTGGTTGTGGTCACTAATTGTGGTAAAGAGTTGTGTGGTTATGGTCAGAAGTTGTGTGCTTGTGGTCAGTAGTTGTGTGCTTGTGGTGACGTAAGCAGTTGTGTGGTTGGGGTTAGAAGTTGTGTGCTTGTGGTCAGCAGTTGTGCGGTTGTGGTTAAAGGTGTGTGGTTGTGGTCTGTAGTTGTGTGGTTGTGGTCACTAAATGTGATCAGAACTTGTGTATAGTCATTAGTTGTTTGGTCAGAAATTATGTGGTTGTGGTCAATAGTTTTGTGGTTGTGGTCACTAGATCTGGTCAATAGTTGTGTAGTTGTTGTCAGTAGTTGTGTGGTTGTGGTCAGACAATTTGTGGTAATGGTCAAAAGTTGTGTGGTTGTGATCAGTAGTTGTGTGGTTGTGGTCACTAATAATTGTAGACAGTTGTGTGGTTGTGGTTAGATGTTGTGTGGTGGTGGTCAGTAGTTTTGTGGTGGTGGTCAGAAGTTGTGGTCAGTAGTTGTGTGGTTGTGGTCAGTAGTTATGTGGTGGTGGTGGTCAGATGTTCTGTGGTTGTGGTCAGTAGTTGTGTGGTTGTGGTCAGAAGTGGTGTGGTTGGGGTCAGAAATTGAGTGGTTGTGGTCACTAATTGTGGTAAGCAGTTGTGTGGTTGTGGTCATAAGTTGTGTGGTTGGGGTCAGTAGTTGTGTTGTTGGGGTCAGTAGTTGTGTGGTTGTGGTCAGCATTTGTGTGGTTGTGGTTAGAAGTTGTGTGGTTATGGTCTGTAGTTGTGTGGTTGTGGTCACTAGATGTGATCAGAACTTGTGTGGTTGGGGTCAGTAATTGTGTGGTTGTGGTCAGTAGCTGTAATCAGCAGTTGCGTGGTTAGTAGTTGTGTGGTCAGAAGTTGTGTGGTTGTGGTCAATATTTATGTGGTTGTGGTTTCTAGATATGGTCAGCAGTTGTGTGGTTGTAGTCAGAGGTTTTGTGGTAATGGTCAGTAGTGGTGTGGTTGTGGTCACTAATTGTGGTAAGAAGGTGTGTGGTTGTGGTCAGTAGTTGTGTGGTTGTGGTCACTAATTGTGGTAAGAAGTTGTGTGGTTGTGATCAATAGTTGTGTGGTTGTGGTCACTAATCGTGGCCGACAGTTGTGGGGTTGTGATTAGATGTTGTGTGGTGGTGGTCAGAAGTTGTGTGGTTGTGGTAAGTAGTTGTGTGGTTGTGGTTAGAAGTTGTGTGGTTGTGGGCAGTTGTTATGATCAGTAGATGAGTGGTCAGAAGTTGTGTGGTTGTGGTCACTAATTGTGTTAAGCAGTTGTGTGGTTGTGGTCAGAAATTGTGTAATTGTGGTCAGTAATTGTGTGGTTGTGGTTTCTAGATATGGTCAGCAGTTGTGTGGTTGTAGTCAGAGGTTTTGTGGTAATGGTCAGTAGTGGTGTGGTTGTGGTCACTAATTGTGGTAAGAAGGTGTGTGGTTGTGGTCAGTAGTTGTGTGGTTGTGGTCACTAATTGTGGTAAGAAGTTGTGTGGTTGTGATCAATAGTTGTGTGGTTGTGGTCACTAATCGTGGCCGACAGTTGTGGGGTTGTGGTTAGATGTTGTGTGGTGGTGGTCAGAAGTTGTGTGGTTGTGGTAAGCCGTTGTGTGGTTGTGGTCTGAAGTTTTGTAGTTGTGGTAAGTAGTTGTGATGAGCAGTTGCGTGGTCAGTAGTTGTGTGGTCAGAGGTTTTGTGGTTGTGGTAAGTATTTATGTTGTTTTGGTCACAAGATGTGGTCAGTGGTTGTGTGTTTGGGGTCAGAAGTTGTGTGGTTGTGGTCAGTAGTTCAGTGGTCAGTAGTTGTGTGGTCAGAGGTTTTGTGGTTGTGGTCAGAAGTTGTGTGGTTGTGGTCACAAGATGTGGTCATCAGATGTGTGGTTGTGTTCAGAAGTTTTGTGTTTGTGTTGAGTTGTTGTGTTCAGTAGATGAGTTGTCAGTATTTGTGTGGTCATAAATTATGTGGTTGTGGTCAGTAGTTGTATGGTTTGGCTCATAAGCTTGTGTGGTTGCGGTCCATAGTTGTGTCGTTATGGTCACTAATTGTGGTAAGCAGTTGTGTGGTTGTAGTCAGTAGTTCTGATCAACAGTTGCGTGGTCAGTAGTTGTATGGTCAGAAGTTGTGTGGTTGTGGTCAGTAGTTATGTGGTGGTGGTCAGATGTGTGGTTGTGTTCAGAGGTTGTGTGGTTGTGCTCAGAAGTTGAGTGGTAGTGGTCACTAATTGTGGTAAGCAGTTTTGTGGTTGTGTCTGAAATTGTGTGGTTGGGATCAGAAGTTGTGTGGTTGTGGTAAGAAGTTGAGTGGTAGTGGTCACTAATTGTGGTAAGCAGTGGTGTGGTTGTGGTCAGAAATTGGGTGGTTGTGGTCTGTAGTTGTGTGGTAGTGGTCAGAAGTTGAGTGGTAGTGGTCACTAATTGCGGTAAGCAGTTGTGTGGTTGTGGTCAGAATTGGGTGGTTGTGGTCAGAAGTTGTGTGGTTGTGGTCAGTAGTTGTGTGGTTGTAGTCGGTAGTTCTAATCAGTAGATGCGTGGTCAGTAGTTATGATGTGGTGGTGAGATGTTGTGTGGTTGTGGTCAGAAGTTGTGTGGTGGTGGTCAGAAGTTGTGTGGTTGTGGTCAGAAATTGAGTGGTTGTGGTCACTAATTGTGGTAAGCAGTTGTGTGGTTGTGGTCATAAGTTATGTGGTTGTGCTCAGTAGTTGTGTGATGGTGGTCAGTTGTTGTGTGGTGGTGGTCAGTTGTTGTGTTCAGTACATGATTGGTCGGTAGTGTTTTGGTCAGACGTTTTGTAGTTGTGGTCAGTTGTTGTGTGGTTGTGGTCACTAATTGTGGTAAGCAGTTGTGTGGTTTTGGGTAGAAGTTGTGTGGTTGTGGTCAATAGTTGTTTGGTTGTGGTCAGCAGTTGAGTTGTCAGTAGTTGTGTGGTCAGAAGTTGTTTGGTTGTGGTCAGAAGTTGTGTCGTGGTGGTCAGAAGTTGTGTGGTTGTGGTAAGACATTGTTGGTTTTTGTCAGTAGTTGTGGTCAACAGTTGAGTGGTCAGTAGTTGTGTGGTCAGAAGTTGTTTGGTTATGGTCAGTAGTTGTGTCGTTGTGGTCCCTAATTGTGGTAAGCAGTTGTTTGGTTGTGGCCAGAAGATGTGTGCTTGTGGTCAGTTGTTGTGTGCTTGTGGTCACTAATTGTGGTTAAAGGTGTGTGGTTGTGGTCAGCAGTTGTGTGGTTGTGTTCAGTAGTTGTAATCAGCAGTTGCATAGTAATTAGTTGTTTGGTCAGAAGTTATTTGGTTGTGGTCAATAGTTTTGTGGTTTTGGTCACTAGATGTGGTCAATTGTTGTGCTGTTGTTGTCTGTAGTTGTGTGGTTGTGGTCAGACTTTTTGTGGTAATGGTCAAAAGTTGTGTGGTTGTGATCAGTAGTTGTGTGGTTGTGGTCATTAATAATTGTAGACAGTTGTGTGGTTGTGGTTAGATGTTGTGTGGTGGTGGTTAGTCATTTTGTGGTGGTGGTCAGAAGTTGTGGTGTTGTGGTCAGATGTTCTGTGATTGTGGTCAGTAATTTTGTGGTTGTGGTCAGAAGTTGTGTGGTTGTGGTCAGCAGTTGTGTGGTTGTGGTCAGCAGTTGTGTGGTTGTGGTTAGAAGTTGTGTGGTTGTGGTCAGTAGTTGTGTGGTTGTGGTCAGTAGTTGTAATCAGCAGTTGTGTGGTCAGTAGTTGTGTGGTCAGAAGTTGTGTGGTTGAGGTCAATATTTATGTGGTTGTGGTCACTAGATATGGTCAGCAGTTGTGTGGTTGTGGTCAGAAGTTGTGTGGTTGTGGTCAGAAATTGTGTGGTTGTGGTCAGCAGTTGTGTGGTTGTGGTCAGCAGTTGTGTGGTTGTGGTTAGAAGTTGTGTGGTTGTGGTCAGTAGTTGTGTGGTTGTGGTCAGTAGTTGTAATCAGCAGTTGCGTGGTCAGTAGTTGTGTGGTCAGAAGTTGTGTGGTTGAGGTCAATATGTATGTGGTTGTGGTCACTAGATATGGTCAGCAGTTGTGTGGTTGTGGTCAGAAGTTGTGTGGTTGTGGTCAGAAATTGAGTGGTTGTGGTCACTAATTGTGGTAAGCAGTTGTGTGGTTGGGGTCAGTAGTCGTGTGGTTGTGGTCAGCAGTTCTGTGGTTGTGGTCAACAGTTGTGTGGTTGTGGTCAGTAGTTGTGTGGTTGTGGTCACTAATTGTGGTAAGTAGTTGTGTGGTTGTGATTAGAAGTTGTGTGGTTGTGGTCAGTAGTTCTATGGTGGTGGTCAGAAGTTGTATGGTTGTGGTCAGTAGTTGTGGTCAACAGTTCAGTGGTCAGTAGTTGTGTAGTCAGAAGTGTTGTGGTTGTGGTCAGAAGTTGTGTGGTTGTGGTCACAAGATGTGGTCATCAGATGTGTGGTTGTGTTCAGAAGTTTTGTGTTTGTGTTGAGTTGTTGTGTTGTGTTCAGTAGGTGAGTTGTCAGTATTTGTGTGGTTAAAAGTTATGTGGTTGTGGTCAGTCCATAGTTGTGTCGTTATGGTCACTAATTAGGGTACGCAGTTGTGTGGTTGTGGTCAGAAGTTGTTTGGTTGTAAGTCAGTAGTTTTGATCAGCAGTTGCGTGGTCAGAAGTTGTGTGGTTGTGGTCAGAAGTTGTGTTGTCAGAAGATCTGTGGTTGTGGTCAGTAGTTATGTGGTGGTCAGAATTTGTGTGGTTGTGGTCAGTAGTTGTGTGGTTGTGGTCAGAAGTTGAGTGTGGTCACTAATTGTGGTAAGCATTTGTGTGGTTATAGTCAGAAATTGGGTGGTGGTGGTCTGTAGTTGTGTTCAGTACATGTGTGGTCTGTAGTTTTGTGTACAGAAGTTGTGTGGTTGTGGTCAGTAGTTGTGTGGTTGTGGTCAGTAGTTGTGTGGTTGTGGTCAGCAGTTGTGGTTTAACATGCCATTTTTATCTATCTAAACTAATAGAATCCACAGATTTCAAGTTGAAGATAAATACTTTTACCAAGAGTATTAGTGTATATATATACAGTGGGGAGAACAAGTATTTGATACACTGCCGATTTTGCAGGTTTTCCTACTTACAAAGCATGTAGAGGTCTGTAATTTTTATCATAGGTACACTTCAACTATGAGAGACGGAATCTAAAACAAAAATCCAGAAAATCACATTGAATGATTTTAAAGTAATTCATTTGCATTTTATTGCATGACATAAGTATTTGATACATCAGAAAAGCAGAACTTAATATTTGGTACAGAAACCTTTGTTTGCAATTACAGAGATCATACGTTTCCTGTAGGTCTTGACCAGGTTTGCACACACTGCAGCAGGGATTTTGGCCCTCCTCCATACAGACCTTCTCCAGATCCTTCAGGTTTCGGGGCAGTCGCTGGGAAATACGGACTTTCAGCTCCCTCCAAAGATTTTCTATTGGGTTCAGGTCTGGAGACTTGCTAGGCCACTCCAGGACCTTGAGATGCTTCTTACGGAGCCACTCCTTAGTTGCCCTGGCTGTGTGTTTCGGGTCGTTGTCATGCTGGAAGACCCAGCCACGACCCATCTTCAATGCTCTTACTGAGGGAAGGAGGTTGTTGGCCAAGATCTCGCGATACATGGCCCCATCCATCCTCCCCTCAATACGGTGCAGTCGTCCTGTCCCCTTTGCAGAAAAGCATCCCCAAAGAATGATGTTTCCACCTCCATGCTTCACGGTTGGGATGGTGTTCTTGGGGTTGTACTCATCCTTCTTCTTCCTCCAAACAAGGCGAGTGGAGTTTAGACCAAAAAGCTATATTTTTGTCTCATCAGACCACATTACCTTCTCCCATTCCTCCTCTGGATCATCCAGATGGTCATTGGCAATCTTCAGACGGGCCTGGACATGCTCTGGCTTGAGCAGGGGGACCTTGCGTGCGCTGCAGGATTTTAATCCATGACGGTGTAGTGTGTTACTAATGGTTTTCTTTGAGACTGTGGTCCCAGCTCTCTTCAGGTCATTGACCAGGTCCTGCCGTGTAGTTCTGGGCTGATCCCTCACCTTCCTCATGATCATTGATGCCCCACGAGGTGAGATCTTGCATGGCGCCCCAGACTTAGGGTGATTGACCGTCATCTTGAACTTCTTCCATTTTCTAATAATTGCGCCAACAGTTGTTGCCTTCTCACCAAGCTGCTTGCCTATTGTCCTGTAGCCCATCCCAGCCTTGTGCAGGTCTACAATTTTATCCCTGATGTCCTTACATAGCTCTCTGGTCTTGGCCATTGTGGAGAGGTTGGAGTCTGTTTGATTGAGTGTGTGGACAGGTGTCTTTTATACAGGTAACGAGTTCAAACAGGTGCAGTTAATACAGGTAATGAGTGGAGAACAGGAGGGCTTCTTAAAGACAAACTAACAGGTCTGTGAGAGCCGGAATTCTTACTGGTTGGTAGGTGATCAAATACTTATGTCATGCAATAAAATGCAAATTAATTACTTAAAAATCATACAATGTGATTTTCTGGATTTTTGTTTTAGATTCCGTCTCCCACAGTTGAAGTCTACCCCTATGATAAAAATTTCAGACCTCTACATGCTTTGTAAGTAGGAAAACCTGCAAAATCGGCAGTGTATCAAATACTTGTTCTCCCCACTGTATATATATGCGAGAAGAAGAAAAAAAACATATGGGGGATTGGAAGTGATGCAGACAATTACATTGATGGAAGTTACAATCTATCTGAAATATTAAAGCTGATCTACCCCCTAGGAAAAAAATTATAATAATACAATTTTAGTATATTAGTAATTGACTGACCAGATCTCTCCAAATCTCCCAACAATGCTATTTCTAGGGTCAATTTTAGATAATGTTATGCTTTTCATCTGTTCCTGAACCTGAGACCAGAAACAGGCTACCTGAGGGCAATACCAGAACAAATGATTTATTGATTCTGTATCGTCGCAACAAAATCTGCAGAGCTGCGATGATTGTATGCCCCAAGTATTCAACATTTTGTTGTTGGCAAGAATTCTGTACAATAATTTTTGCTGAAAAGCACAGCGTCTTTAATCTTGCGTCGTTTTATATATCAACTCATACACCCTGTGCCTTGGAATCGGTACATCAAAAATCTCTTCCCAGCTATTTTGCAATCCGTATGGCACATCTGTCAACATCCTGGTCCTCAAATGAAACTGGTATACATTCCTATTTATGCTATTTTTGTTCCTCCGCCAGTTTCATCCTTTATATTGTGCAGACAGACCAGTTCCCTACCTACTCCTGCTGCCACCTGCCTCCTCCATTTTTTGGGGTAGTGCTGTAATCAATTGGTTGTAATCTTGGATTGAGCAGACCTTCCTGTACAATTCCGATAGTGCCATGAAAGACATAACACTACCATTCCAATTTACAATATCATTTAAAAACAAAATACCCTTTTCAAACATATTTTCCATAAATACAGGAATTTTATCAACCAGCACATTTGAGTTCAGCCATAATATTTGTTGTAATATTTGTTCTCTTCTTTTCTGGGGGATGAAATTGAAATTGTGACCAGCTCTGCATTGCTTGTTTGAAAATGAGATATACTTTGAACAATGTTTCATTTTCAATTAATCGAAAATGAGACATGGCAATCTGCACAAAGGTAAAAATGACATTTTTAAACAAGGGATGAGCTTTTCTTAGTCATCTACTTGAGAACCATTTTGGGTTCAAGTAAAACTTTTGTATAAGTGAAGCTTTTAGAGAGAGGTTTAGTGCTTTTATATTTAAAAATCTCAGCCGACCCCGTTCATATTAATTATATAGATAGGCACGCTTTGTCTTGTCTGGTTTAACATGCCAGATAAAGAATAAACTAAATTGCTCATATGATTTGAAGAACAAATCATCAGGAGTAGGCAGAGCCATAAGTAAGTGAGTAAACTGAGATATGACTAAGAAGTTAATCAGTCTAATTTTTCCATAAATAGACAGGTATTTACCTCTCCATGTTTGCAGGATCTTGTCTATTTTTACTAGTTTTTTATTGAAATTAATTGTGGAGAGCTCATTTATATATTTTGTGATATGAATACCAAGTATGTCTACTTCACCGTCAGCCCATTTTATAGGTAAACTGCAGGGTAATGTAAAAGTTGTGTTTTTTTTAGATCCAATACTTAATATGGTACACCTATCATAATTAGGTTTTAGTCCAGAGAGGCCAGAAAAGTTATCTAGATCTTCAATGAGACATTGCAGGGATCTAGCTTGCGGACTTAATATAAAACTTGAGTCATCGGCATACATGGACACCTTCATTTTTAAGCCTTGGATTTCGAATCGTCTAATGTTGTTATTTGATCTGATTTTAATAGCTAGCGTTTCGATGGCCATAACTAATAGATATGGTGACAGCGGACACCCTTGTTTAACTCCTCTTGACAGTTCAAAACTATCTGAGAAGTAGCCACTATTTACTAGTTTACACATGGGGTTGCTTTACATTACTTTTACCCATTGAA
This sequence comes from Coregonus clupeaformis, assembly GCF_020615455.1. Taxonomy (NCBI): domain Eukaryota; kingdom Metazoa; phylum Chordata; class Actinopteri; order Salmoniformes; family Salmonidae; genus Coregonus; species Coregonus clupeaformis. Next base: position 4,544,892 of record NC_059222.1, read on the forward strand.
TAAGAGACTCACCGAAATTTTAAAAAATCCAGGTATTTATATGTAAAATCCAGTCTTACTTTATCAAAGGCCTTTTCCAAATCCACTATGAATACCAGGCCTGGCTTCTTAGATGTTTCATGTTGTTCTATTATTGCTAGTAGTTGTTGTATATTGTCTCCAATGTATAGACCATGTAAAAAACCTGTCTGATCAGGATGAACAATACCTGGTAAAACCTTTTTAATTCTGAGTGCTCTGCATTTCGCTAGTATTTTTGCATCAGCTGGTAGAGCACGGCGCTTGTAACGCCAAGGTAGTGGGTTTGATCCCCGGGACCACCCATACACAAAAATGTATGCACGCATGACTGTAAGTCGCTTTGGATAAAAGCGTCTGCTAAATGGCATATTATTATTTAATTTAACATTGAAGTGTAAGAGGCCTCCAGTTTTTAGATGGACTGAATCTTTTGTATTTTCCATCTGGGTTTTAATAACCGTGAAATCTTCCTGCTGAGCACCTGACAGACTACCATTTCTATAGGAGTAGTTAAAACAAGCTAGAAATTGAGCTTTGATTATATAAAAAAAGGCTTGATTTACCTCTACCGGTGTGCCATCAAGCCCTGGGGTTTTTCCAGACTGAAATTATTTATTAGCTTTAAGAAGTTCTTCCTTTGTAATTTGGCCTTCACACTGATCTTTTTGTGCATTTGTAAAAAAAAAGATATAAAAAAGAAAAAAGAAAAAAAAAGAATGGAAATAATTATTTACAGTAATCGTCATTCAGAGGGTGAGGAGGAGACGGAAAAGAAAACATCTGCTTAAAATATTTAGCTTCCTCTTTTAAAATATAATTTCAAGAATCATGGATTGGTAGCGTTCCTGTGTTGAAGTTTCAGGAAGAATTTTGTGCATTTTTATCCATATTCCATCCAGTCTGCTTTATTTTTGCAATAGGTTACAGTGGTTCTTCCTTTAAAAGTTTCGAGCTTATGCTGCGACCGGCGCAAAATTGGCCCAGCGTTGTCCGGGGTAGGCTGTCATTATAAATAACAATTTGTTCTTAACTGACTTGCCTAGTTAAAATAAATAAATAAATACAAATTGTGGTAAATTGCATCATTCTGTAATTGCACCATATAATCACAAGGGGGATTTAGAACGCTGATCTATTGGTAGTCTAAATTGTGGCACAAATTGACGTTCTTTTCGTGAGGGTTTACATTTCTTAATCAATGTCACAGACCAGATTTGCCCTAACGAAAAATGCATCAACCCCTACAAATACATTAATTTATTATTAAACCTGCATTATAATTGTATAAAAGCTCCTTATATATTAATTTAGAATCCTCTAAATTTAATTAGATCTACAAGGACATTTTATTGATCTGCCAGTAGTTTCATTTAGAGATTTCGGTAAACTCTTTGATGTTTCCTTTTAGGTGTCCTACCAATTATTATTGGATTATTCACCATGGCAACCACTTGTTAGTATAAAAATGAAACTTATTTCTCAGTTCGGTTGGCTTTCGTGGAGATCAGACCATTTTCATTTGCAGGGATATTTGTGCAATTTTTGACCAAATGTAAGTCAAAACTGATCTGCTATTCCAAGGATGTATAACCAAAGAGAGATACCACAAGTGGAGACAGAATACCAACTTTTTGTGCATTTGTAAAAAATATACAGTGAGGGAAAAAAGTTTTTGATCCCCTGCTGATTTTGTAAGTTTGCCCACTGACAAAGAAATGATCAGTCTATAATTTTAATGGTAGGTTTATTTGAACAGTGAGAGATAGAATAACAACAACAAAATCCAGAAAACGCATGTCAAAAATGTTATAAATTGATTTGCATTTTAATGAGGGAAATAAGTATTTGACCCCTCTACAAAACATGACTTAGTACTTGGTGGCAAAACCCTTGTTGGCAATCACAGAGGTCAGATGTTTCTTGTAGTTGGCCACCAGGTTTGCACACATCTCAGGAGGGATTTTGTCCCACTCCTCTTTGCAGATCTTCTCCAAGTCATTAAGGTTTCGAGGCTGACGTTTGGCAACTCGAACCTTCAGCTCCCTCCACAGATTTTATATGGGATTAAGGCCTGGAGACTGGCTAGGCCACTCCAGGACCTTAATGTGCTTCTTCTTTAGCCACTCCTTTGTTGCCTTGGCCGTGTGTTTTGGGTCATTGTCATGCTGGAATACCCATCCACGACCCATTTTCAATGCCCTGGCTGAGGGAAGGAGGTTCTCACCCAAGATTTGACGGTACATGGCCCCGTCCATCGTCCCTTTGATGTGGTGAAGTTGTCCTGTCCCCTTAGCAGAAAAACACCCCCAAAGCATAATGTTTCCACCTCCATGTTTGACAGTGGGGATCGTGTTCTTGGGGTCATAGGCAGCATTCCTCCTCCTCCAAACACGGGCGAGTTGAGTTGATGCCAAAGAGCTCAATTTTGGTCTCATCTGACCACAACACTTTCATCCAGTTCTCCTCTGAATCATTCAGAAGTTAATTGGCAAACTTCAGTCGGGCATGTATATGTGCTTTCTTGAGCAGGGGGACCTTGCGGGCGCTCCATGATTTCAGTCCTTCTCGGCATAGTGTGTTACCAATTGTTTTCTTGGTGACTATGGTCCCAGCTGCCTTGAGATCATTGACTAGATCCTCCCATGTAGTTCTGGGCTGATTCCTCACCGTTCTCATGATCATTGCAACTCCACGAGGTGAGAACTTGCATGGAGCCCCAGGCCGAGGGAGATTGACAGTTCTTTTGTGTTTCTTCCATTTGCGAATAATCGCACCAACTGTTGTCACCTTCTCACCAAACTGCTTGGCGATGGTCTTGTAGCCCATTCCAGCCTTGTGTAGGTCTACAATCTTGTCCCTGAAATCCTTGGAGAGCTCTTTGGTCTTGGCCATGGTGGAGAGTTTGGAATCTGATTGATTGATTGCTTCCGTGGACAGGTGTCTTTTATACAGGTAACAAACTGAGATTAGGAGCACTCCCTTTATGAGTGTGCTCCTAATCTCAGCTCGTTACCTGTATAAAAGACACCTGGGAGCCAGAAATATTTCTGATTGAAAAGGGGTCAAATACTTATTTCTCTCATTAAAATGCAAATCAATTTATAAAATGTTTGACATGCATTTTTCTGGATTTTTGTTTTGTTTTTCTGTCTCTCACTGTTCAATTAAACCTACCATTAAAATTATAGACTGATCATTTCTTTGTCAGTGGGCAAACGTACAAAATCAGCAGGGGATCAAATACTTTTTTCCCTCACTGTATAAAAAAGAAAAAAATGAATGGAAATAATTATTTACAGTAATCGTCATTCAGAGGATGAGGAGGAGATGGAAAAGAAAACATCTGCTTAAAATATTTAGCTTCCTCTTTTAAAATATAATTTCGAGAATCATGGATTGGTAGCGTTCTTGTGTTGAAGATTCAGGAAGAATTTTGTTTCATTTTTATCCATATTCCATCCAGTTTGCTTTATTTTTGCAATAGGTTACAGTGGTTCTTCCTTTAAAAGTTTTGAGCTTATGCTGCGACCGTTTGTGGTGAGTGGTGGCAGATTGTTGGCTCCCGAGTGGCACAGCGGTGTAAGGCACTTCATCTCAGTGCTAGAGGCGTCACTACAGACCCTGGTTCGATTCCATGCTGTATCACAATCCGGCCGGGATTGGGAGTCCCATTGGGCGGTGCACAATTGGCCCAGCGTTGTCCGGGGTAGGCTGTCATTATAAATAAGAATTTGTTCTTAACTGACTTGCCTAGTTAAAATAAATAAATTAATACAAATTGTGGTAAATTGTATCATTCTGTAATTGCACCACATAATCACAAGGGGGATTTAGAACGCTGATCTATTGGTAGTCTAAACTGTGGCACAAATTGACGTTCTTTTCGTGAGGGTTTACATTTCTTAATCAATGTCACAGACCAGATTTGCCCTAACGAAAAATGCATCAACCCCTACAAATACATTAATTTATTATTAACCCTGCATTATAATTGTATAAAAGCTCCTTATATATTAATTTAGAATCCTCTAAATTTAATTAGATCTACACAAGGACATTTTATTGATCTGCCAGTAGTTTCATTTAGAGATTTCGGTAAACTCGTTGATGTTTCCTTTTAGGTGTCCTACCAATTATTATTGGATTATTCACCATGGCAACCACTTGTTAGTATAAAAATGAAACTTATTTCTCAGTTCGGTTGGCTTTCGTGGAGATCAGACCATTTTCATTTGCAGGGATATTTGTGCGTTTTTGACCAAGTAATGTACTTACATGATGTAAGTCAAAACTGTTCTGCTATTCCAAGGATGTGTAACCAAAGAGAGATACCACGAGTGGAGACAGAATACCAACTCGGATGGATCCCGAGGCAAATGTGGCTTTTTTAAATCGAATTCAATAATATATTTGTACCACTGTAGATGCTGTGTTTTTATTTACAGTAGTGATGGTCAGCTGGAGGTATTTTGAAAACATGTTCTCAAACACATATTTTTCTCAAGTGTAGCAGGTTGTGAACTCTGCAAACAACGTTTCCACTCTGAGAGTGAGAATGGTAAATGACTGTAATAAATACATGAATTCAATACATTGGAATTCCAAAAGAAGCCATCCACCCATGATGGGCTATTAGCAGGACAATAGACTCTTGCCAAGAAGGAAATCAAGAAGAATGGTAGGAGGAGCATTGTATGTAAAGACACTGCACAGTAGCCTAATAAATACATGCAAAGGTTTTATTTTGTTTTATAGAATTCAATAATTTACTAAGACCTATGGGTTTAACCTTCTGAATGAATTATTATATTGAAGATAGACTGAAACATTCATACCTCCATTAATTTACAAAAGGATAAAATCCCGCCAACTTGAAATGTATTCGATGCTTTAGTACTCTAAACCTCATTCAACCACAAAATGTTGGATGAAGCATAAACTGTACAGTATTTGTTCATCAACATCTTTATGCTTTCGTTAATAAAATAATAAAGACGACTCACAGATGTTTATTTCAACTACTGTACATCTCACCAGCTTTGATCCATGCCTGGGCCTGCAGCACGCAAAATTCTTTGTTTGTCAGACGAATCATTGGGTCGGAACTACATAACAGTACAAAACAAGAGAACACATGGTTTATTTTGTGAAATAAAATAAACCATACAGTACCAGTCAAAAGTTTGGACACACCTACTCATTTTCCGTATTGACTGACCTTCATGTCTTAAAGTAATGATGGACTGTCGTTTCTCTTTCCCTATTTGAGCTATTCTTGCCATAATATGGACTTGGTCTTATTCCAAACGGGGCGATCTTCTGTATACCACCCCTACCTTGTCACAACACAACTGATTGGCTCAAATGCATTAAGAAGGAAAGTAATTCCACAAATTAACTTTTAAGAAAGTACACCTGTTAACTGAAATGCATTCCAGGTGATTACCTCATGAAGCTGGTTGAGAGAATGCCAAGCGTGTGCAAAGCTGTCATCAAGGCATAGGGTGGCTACTTTGAAGAATCTCAATTATAAAACATATTTTTGTTTAACACTTTTTTGGTTACTACATGATTCAATGTGCTATTTCATAGTGTTGATGTGTTCACTATTATTCTACAATGTAGAAAATAGTAAAAATAAAGAAAAACTCTTGAATAAGTATGTGTGTCCAAACTTTTGACTGGTACTGTGTGTATATATATATATATATATATATATATATATATATATATATATATATATATATATATATATAAAAATGTCTTACCGAGCCTTTCCATAAGTCCACTCAAGTTTCTTCAACTGTCTTCTAACTGTGATTAGAGTGATGTTGATGTTGTGCCGTGATGCCAGCAGATTCCAAATGGCCTTTGCCGATCGTTCATCATCTTCATCCATTAGTGAGTCGATGGCTTGAATAGTCTCGCTGGAAATGGAATACAGTGTAAAAATGTGCAGCAGACAGTAAAGACCAGCAGTAGATTTATTTAAGCATTATTTTTAGCCTTATTAGGCTACTGTCACGCCCTGACTCAGGGGACTCTTATATGTTGAGTCAGGGTGTGTATATTCTATGTTGTGTATTTTCTAGGTGTGTTATCTAGTATGTGTATTTCTATGTTGGCCGGTGTGGTTCCCAATCAGAGGCAGCTGTCGCTCGTTGTCTCTGATTGGGGATCATACTTAGGCAGCCTATTGGCAGTAGGTAGTTGTGGGATCTTGTTCAGTGTATAGGTTTGTTGTGTGTTCAGCCTTAGGACTTCACGTTTCGGTTGTTTATTGTTTTGTCATGTGTTTATTCGTTGTAAATAAACATGTACGCATTTCACGCTGCGCCTTGGTCTGACCCGTCCTTAAACGAACGTGACAGAAGATCCCACCAAACACGGACCAAGCAGCATGCCCAGGAGGACCGAACAGGTGGGGAAGATGTGGTCGTGGGAACAGATATTTGCGATGAAAGGACCATGGGTGAAGGTAGATGCCCATGCAGGAGAGGAGTAACGGCAACACGGAGGGTGCTGGTCGAGGAGGAAGCCCGAGAAGCAGCCCCAAGAAAATGTTTTTGGGGGGCACACGGGGTGGTTGGCGGAGCCTAGTTTCAGAGCAGAGCCAAATCCCCGTACTCACGCGAGGAAGCGTGTGACTGGGCAGGCTCCGTGTTATGCGGAGCAACGTACTGTGTCGCCAGTGCGCCGGCACAGTCCTGTACATCCTGTGCTAGCACCACGCCGTTCCGTGCGAAGATGGGCATCCAGCCAGGATGGGGTGTGCCGGCTCAACGCTCCTGGTCTCCAGTACGCCTCCTCGGTCCCGCATATCCTGCGCCGGTTCTGCGTACTGTATCACCAGTGCGCATACACAGCCCAGTGCGTCCTGTGCTAATGCCTCACACATACTGTGCGGAAGCAGGCATCCAGCCAGGATGGGTTGTGTCAGCTCTCCGCTCCAAACCTCCAGTCCGCCTCCACAGTCCGGGTACGGCCCGTGCCTGCTCCCCGCAACGGGCCAGTGGTGCGTGTTCCCAGTCCGGCCTGGCCTGTTCCTGCTCCCCGCACCAAGCCAGTGGTGCGTGTTCCCAGTCCGGCCCGGCCCGTTCCGGCTCCTCGCACCAAGCCAGTGGTGCGTGTTCCCAGTCCGGCCCGTTCCCGCTCCTCGCACCAAGCCAGTGGTGCGTGTCACCAGTCCGGCCCGGCCCGTTCCTGCTCCTCCCACCAAGCCAGTGGTGCGTGTCGCCAGTCCGGCCTGGCCCGTTCCTGCTCCTTGCACCAAGCCAGTTGTGCGTGTTCCCAGTCCGGCCCGGCCTGTTCCTGCTCCCCGCACCAAGCCAGTGAGCGTGTTCCCAGTCCGGCCCGGCCTGTTCCTGCTCCCCGCACCAAGCCAGTGGTGCATGTTCCCAGTCCGGCCCGGCCCGTTCCTGCTCCTCGCACCAAGCCAGTGGTGCGTGTCGCCAGTCCGGCCCGGCCTGTGCCTGCTCCTTGTACCAAGCCACTGGTGCGTGTTCCCAGTCCGGCCCGACCTGATCCTGCTCCCCGCACCAAGCCAGTGGTGCGTGTTCCCAGTCCGGCCCGGCCTTGTCCTGCTCCCCGCACCAAGCCAGTGGTGCATGTTCCCAGTCCGGCCCGGCCTGTTCCTGCTCCTCGCACCAAGCCAGTGGTGCGCGTCGCCAGTCTGGCCCGGCCTGTTCCTACTCCTCGCACCAGTGGTGCGTGTGTCCAGTCTGGCACAGCCCGTGCCCGTTCCACCGGGAAGCAGAGCAGTCCGCTCCACCGGTGCCTGATCCAGCTCCGGTCAGCGGCTCCACTCCGGAGCCAGAGCAGTCCGCTCCACCGGGGTCCAGTCCAGCTCCGGTCAGCGGCTCCACTCCGGAGCCAGAGCAGTCCGCTCCACCAGTGCCTGATCCAGCTCCGGTCAGCTGCTCCACTCCGGAGCCAGAGCAGTCCGCTCCACCGGTGCCCGGTCCAGCTCCGGTCAGCGGCTCCACTCCGGAGCCAGAGCAGTCCGCTCCACCGGTGCCCGGTCCAGCTCCGGTCAGCGGTTCCAGTCCAGACCCAGACATCAGCCCCTCTCCAGGTTCGGGGTCTCCCAAACCAGGTTCCAGACAGGTCTTGGAGTATCGTGGGAGGAAGAGAGAGGCGGAGAGTATGTGGTCGTCACGCCCGGAGCCGGATCCGTCTCCGAGGCGGAATGCCCACCCGGCCCCTACCATGTTGTGTGAAAGTTGTGCGGTCGGAGTCCGCACCTTTGGGGGGGGTACTGTCATGCCCTGACTCAGGGGACTCTTATATGTTGAGTCAGGATGTGTATATTCTATGTTGTGTATGTTCTAGGTGTGTTATCTAGTATGTGTATTTCTATGTTGGCCGGTGTGGTTCCCAATCAGAGGCAGCTGTCGCTTGTTGTGTCTGATTGGGGATCATACTTAGGCAGCCTATTGGCACTAGGTAGTTGTGGGATCTTGTTCCGTGTATAGGTTTGTTGTGTGTTCAGCCTTAGGACTTCACGTTTCGTTTGTTTATTGTTTTGTCGTGTGTTTATTCGTTGTAAATAAACATGTACGCATTTCATGCTGCGCCTTGGTCTGACCCATCCTTATACGAACGTGACAGCTACTGTACAGTATTGTAGCCTATTATACCTGTTCATTTTCCTGGGCTTTCGCGTTCTGCGTAACACAGGCATCTGATGATCGTGTTTGCGAATAGCACTGTCCGTGACCGTAATCCCCAAGTCTAACAGTATTTTTGAAATGTCTCCAGTAGATTTTCCGTTCCTCCTGAAAGCCCTAATCTGCTCACTTAACTGAATAGAGATCCTGGTCATCATGCTACAGAATGTTGCTACAGCATAATCAAAGTGAGGACAATGGGAGATCTGCTGTATACTTATGGCCTATTGTAACCTGGAGTCACACCTTTCCAGTACTCCTCACCCCACCCCAAACTCTGCCCTTAACACAGTTACCATTCAAAAATGATCTGTTTATCTCAAAAACATTTCATTGCGACCAAAGAGAACAGACGGAATCGACATCGTTTTCAGCAAGCCAGCTTCTTTATATGGTGCTACCCGTTCCAGGGTTAGGACTGTAACCACCAGAGGATTTTAAAATGAGCCGGAGCTGAGAGGATCACCAAAACTAAAGGTATTTTGGTTTCAGTGCATTTTCTTTTTAAACAAATACATAGCCTATCAATGTGTAGGCACACTGCAATGAAATTGATAATTGTGTACCAAAAATGTGAACGTGTGTTTCCAGAGCATACAACCATGCCGACAACCATCTGTGGAGATCAGTGGACAAAGGGCTGGACAACGGGCCGCACCGAAAAAACGCATGGGTTCCCAGGAAAGCGGCGAGTTTTGCTAGATTCTTAAAATGTGTTTCTGTATGCTGCATTTGTGTGTAGGAGTCACTTGTCATTCTTAATGTATCTACTGTTTCAATCATAGGCCACTGTAATCGATGGGGGCTCAGGGCGGTACCATTCTGCTCATCTGATGAAGGTGCACATGGATCAGATTCAAACTTTGAAGACCGAGATCGAGTCATTGAAGGCAGACCAGCAGAAAGAGAAACATTCTCTGAGGGCAGAGATACGGGTGACAGCTGACGCATTGGTCCAGAGCCAGGCGGCATTGGCGGAGAGTCAGGCGGAGAATGACGCGTTGAAGAGGGCGAGGAACGAGATGGAGTCACAGTCCATTCCAGGCACACCTGTGAGCTCTGGAACTCCACCTCCGACAGGCAGAGTCAACAATCGTGGCGGGTTCGTCAGGTCGTCGGTTCACCATGACATTTCCATCCCTCTTCTGACACCATAACTTGACAAACTGCTCACCAGGTACAGCAAGGGCCGTCCATACCATTATGCTGTTCTGCTATTCCATGGATGTATAACCGAAGAGAGATACCACGAGTGGACACAGAATACCAACTGGGATGGATCCCGAGGCAAATTTGGCTTACCAGTGAACCACAGAGTGTTCATCATTAATACTGCGTCTCAGAAGTTTCTGCCCATGACTGATGCAACCCGAAAAAGCATTAAAGACAGAGTTAATGAGTACTTGAGATCATGGCCTGCTCTCCCTTATGTAAGCTACTTTACTATGTTTACTATGTAGGCTATGTTTACTTGTCAGGCTGCACAGTAGCCTAATAAACATATACATTTTAAAACCGTTTTTTACCACTGTAGATGATGTGTATTAATTTTTTTGAATGCAGTTCTCGGTTTACAGTAGTGATGGAAAGCTGGAGGCATTTTGAAAACATGTTTAGCAGGTTGTGAACTCTCCAAACAACATTTCCACGTTTCCACTTCCATTGGAATAAAAAGGAAGCCATCCACCCATGATGTATTGGTTAGCCTACAATTAGGGTGTGGAAATGTTAGGATTATTTTGCTCTTCACTCGCAATCACTTAGTAGCCTACAGTAGGCCTAATCCCGACCGGTCACGTTCTACAGTGCCATATTTTCCTAACGGAAACCCTGAGGCCTACATAGGCTACTGTAAAATGCATTTTTGTTTTTCTTTGAATAGAAACACCATAATATTAATCAAATTAATTAAGCTACATTTCTAAAAAATCAATCCCATATACAGTGCCTTGCAAAAGTATTCATCCCCCTTGGCGTTTTTCCTATTTTGTTGCATTATAATCTGTAATTTAAATGGATTTTTATTTGGATTTCTTGTAATGGACGTATACAAAATAGTCCAAATTGGTGAAGTGAAATGAAAAAAATAACTTGTTTCAAAAGATTCTAAAAAATAAATAACGGAAAAGTGGTGCGTGCGTATGTATTCACCCCCTTTGCTATGAAGCCCCTAAATCAGATCTGGTGCAACCAATTACCTCCAGAAGTCACATAATTAGTTAAAGTCCACCTGTGTGCAATCTAAGTGTCACATGATCTCAGTATATATACACCTGTTCTGAAAGGCCCCAGAGTCTGCAACACCACTAAGCAAGGGGCACCACCAAGCAAGCGGCACCATGAAGACCAAGTAGCTCTCCAAACAGGTCAGGGACATAGTTGTGGAGAAGTACAGATCAGGGTTGGGTTATAAAAAAATATCTGAAACTTTGAACATCCCATGGAGCACCATTAAATCCATTATATAAAAATGGAAAGAATATGGCACCACAACAAACCTGCCAAGAGAGGGCCGCCCACCAAAACTCACGGACCAGGCAAGGAGGGCATTAATCAGAGAGGGAACAAAGAGGCCAAAGATAACCCTGAAGGAGCAGCAAAGCTCCACTGCGGAGATTGGAGTATCTGTCCACTTTAAGCCGTACATTCCACAGAGCTGGGCTTTACGGAAGAGTGGCCAGAAAAAGCCATTGCTTAAAGAAAAAAATAAGCAAACACGTTTGGTGTTCGCCAAACGCATGTGAGAGACTCCCCAAACATATGGAAGAAGGTACTTTGGTTAGATGAGACTACAATTTAGCTTTTTGGCCATCAAGGAAAACGCTATGTCTGGCGCAAACCCAACACCTCTCATCATCTCGAGAACACCATCCCCACAGTGAAGCATGGTGGTGGCAGCATCATGCTGTGGGGATGTTTTTCATCGGCAGGGACTGTGAAACTGGTCAGAATTGAAGGATTGATGGATGGGCCTAAATACAGGGAAATTCTTGAGGGAAACCTATTTCAGTCTTCCAGAGATTTGAGACTGGGATGGCGGTTCACCTTCCAGCAGGACAATGACCCTAAGCATACTGCTAATGCAACACTCTAGTGGTTTAAGGGGAAACATTTAAATGTCTTGGATTGGCCTAGTCAAAGCCCAGACCTCAATCCAATTGAGAATCGGTGGTATGACTTAAAGATTGCTGTACACCAGCGGAACCCATCCAACTTGAAGGAGCTGGAGCAGTTTTGCCTTGAAGAATGGGCAAAAATCCCAGTGGCTAGATGTGCCAAGCTGATAGAGACATACCCCAAGAGACTTGCAGCTGTGATTGCTGCAAAAGGTGGCTCTACAAGGTATTGATTTTGGGGGGTGGGTGAATAGTTATGCACGCTCAAGTTTTCAGTTTTTTTGTCTTATTTCTTGTTTGTTTCATAATAAAAAATATTTTGCATCTTCAAAGTGGTAGGCATGTTGTGTAAAAAAAACAATTTTAATTCCAGGTTGTAAGGCAACAAAATAGAAAAAATATCAAGGGGGGTGAATACTTTCGCAAGCCACTGTAGTCTGTTCTAACAAAAAAAGCTTTTAAAGTCTCTAGTACATCCAATATTAAAAACAGTCAAATGCATTCCTGAATTAAATCGCTTTAGCCGACATGTTGCGGTTTATTCATTGTTTAATTATTCAAGGGTCCCTTTGTTATTTCATTTTATAACTAAAATGCTTGACTGTATTTAAAGACATGGATGACTTGTATGCTTTGCCAATAGGTAAGTTACGCTAAAACAGGCACGGTAAACAGGACTCTTAGGCCTACAGCGCCATGTCATTTCAATAACTTAACTTCTCAAAGATGACCTCTTGTGGTCAAACTATCACTAACTAGCATTAATGGCAACAATGGCTGACACTTAAATAACGTACCATAGAATTCTGCTGCACCCCGCAAGATGTGCTGCAGTACCACGCATAGTTCCTCCATTTGTTTTTGTTTTTCCTCTAACTTGTTTTGTATCTCTGTAGTACCGTTTTTATTGCTATCTACCAGTACTGTTAGTTCCTGTATTTCCCTTGTTAGTCTTGTCTCTATCAACACAAACTGCTTTTTCTTTGCTGGTGAATATGGAATTGAATGACCTCTGAAGTACCATTTAAAGGTATCCCAAACAAGAAGAGGATTTGCTGAACCTATATTGTAATGTAAATGTATGTTATATTACTGCCATAAGAGGTATCATGATGGTCAAAAACAGAGATTTCAAATGTCTGATGTTTAGAATTCAAGAAACAGGTTCTAGCAATATGCACAAAGCAACTGATGTTATCATGTTATTTTTGTTCGCATTTTTTTCCTTACCTGTTTGCCTGTGAGCCACATATGTTAGAACATTTAGTCAGGATATTATGTGTGTAGTAGATCTGACGTCATTAGTTGTGGTCTGTAGTTATGTTGTTGTGGTCATACGCTGTGTGGTTTCAGTAGTTTTGTGGTTAGTAATTGTGTGGTTGTGGACAGTCGTTTTCGTCTGTAGTTGTGGTCAATAGCTTTGGTCAGTAGTTTTAGTAAGTAGTTGTGTGGTTCATTAGTTATGGTCAGTAGTTGTGTGGTTGTGGTCAGTAGTGGTCAGTAGTTGTGGTCAGTAGTTGTGGTCATTAATGGTCAGTAGTTGTGGTCAGTAGTTTAGTGGTTGTGGTCAGTAGTTGTGGACAGTAGTTGTGGTCAGTAGTTGTGTGGTTATGGTCAGTAGTTGTGGTCAGTCGTTTTGGTAAGTATTATGCAAAAAAAATATAAACTCAACATGTAAAGTGCTGGTCCCATGTTTCATGAGCTGAAATAAAAGATCCCAGAAATGTTCCATATGCACAAAAAGCTTATTTTGCAAAAATGTTGTGCACAAATTTGTTTACATCATTTTTAGTGAGCATTTCTCCTTTGCCAATATAATCCATCCACCTAACAGATGTGTCTTATCAAGAAGCTGATTAAACAGCATAATCATTACACATGTGCACCAGGTACAATAAAAGGCCACTCTAAAATGTGCAGTTTTGTCAAACAACACAATGCCACAGATATGCCAAGATTTGAGGGAGCATGTAATTGGCATGCTGACTGTAGGAATGTCCACCAGAGCTGTTGCCAGAGAATTGAGTGTTCATTTCTCTACCATAAGCTGCCTCCAACATCCTTTAAGAGAATTTGGCAGTACATCCAACCGGCCTCACAACCACAGAGCAAGTGTAAACACGCAAGCCCAGGACCTCGACATCCGGCTTCTTCACTTGAGGGATCATCTGAGATCAGCCACCCGGACAGCTGATGAAACTGTGGGTTTGCACAGCCAAATAATTTCTGCACAAACTGTCAGAAACCGTCTCAGGGAAGCTCATCTGCGTGCTCGTCGTCCTCACCAGGGTCTTGACCTGACTGCAGTTCGGCGTTGTAACCGACTACAGTGGGCAACTGCTCACCTTCGATGGCCACTGGCACTCTGGAGAAGTGTTCTCTTCACTGATGAATCACGGTTTCAACTGTACCAGGCAGATGGCAGACAGCGTGTTCGGCATTTTGTGGGCGAGCGGTTTGCTGATTTCAAAGTTGTGAACAGAGTGCCCCATGGTGGCAGTGGGGTTATGATATGGACAAGCATAAGCTATTGACAGCAAACATTATTTTATTTTATCGATGGCAATTTGAATGCACAGAGATGTTTATTTATTTATTTATTTTATTTTATTTATTTCACCTTTATTTAACCAGGTAAGCCAGTTGAGAACAGGTTCTCATTTACAACTGCGACCTGGCCAAGATAAAGCAAAGTAGTGCAATAAAAACAACACAGAGTTACATATGGGGTAAAAAACATAAAGTCAGAAATACAACAGAAAATATATATACAGTGTGTGCAAATGTAGCAAGTTATGGAGGTAACTGTAAGGCAATAAATAGGCTATAGTGCAGAATAATTATAATAGTATTAACACTGGAATGCTAGATGTGCAAGCGATTATGTGCAAATAGAGATACTGGGGTGCAAATTAGCAAAATAAATAACAATATAGGGATGAGGTAGTTGGGTGGGCTAATTTCAGATGGGCTGTGTACAGGTGCAGTGATCGGTAAGGTGCTCTGACAACTGATGCTTAAAGTTATTGAGGGAGATAAGAGTCTCCAGCTTCAGAGATTTTTGCAATTCGTTCCAGTCATTGGCAGCAGAAAACTGGAAGGAATGGCGGCCAAAGGAGGTGTTGGCTTTGGGAATGACCAGTGAGATATACCTGCTGGAGCGCAGACTACGGGTGGGTGCTGCTATGGTGACCAATGAGCTAAGATAAGGCGGGGATTTGCCTAGCAGTGATTTATAGATGGCCTGGAGCCAGTGGGTTTGACGGACGAACATGTAGTGAGGACCAGCCAACAAGAGCGTACAGGTCACAGTGGTGGGTAGTGTATGGGGCTTTGGAGACAAAACGGATGGCACTGTGATAGACTACATCCAATTTGCTGAGTAGAGTGTTGGAGGCTATTTTGTAAATGACATCGCCGAAGTCAAGGATCGGTAGGATAGTCAGTTTTACGAGGGCATGTTTGGCAGCATGAGTGAAGGAGGCTTTGTTGCGAAATAGGAAGCCGATTCTAGATTTAACTTTGGATTGGAGATTCTTTATGTGAGTCTGGAAGTTGAGTTTACAGTCTAACCAGACACCTATGTATTTGTAGTTGTCCACATACTCTAGGTCAGACCCGTCGAGAGTGGTGATTCTAGTCGGGTGGGCGGGTGCCAGCAGCGTTCGATTGAAAAGCATGCATTTAGTTTTACTAGTGTTTAAGAGCAGTTGAAGGCTACTGAAGGATTGTTGTATGGCATTGAAGCTCGTTTGGAGGTTTGTTAACACAGTGTCTAATGAAGGGCTGTGTCCAATGAAGAGATACTGTGACGAGATCCTGAGG
The DNA here is from genome assembly GCF_020615455.1 of Coregonus clupeaformis. Lineage (NCBI taxonomy): Eukaryota > Metazoa > Chordata > Actinopteri > Salmoniformes > Salmonidae > Coregonus > Coregonus clupeaformis. The sequence continues at coordinate 4,560,523 of NC_059222.1, forward strand.
CCCATTGTCGTGCCATTCATCCGCCGCCATCATCATGTTTCAGCATGATAATGCATGGCCCCATGTCGCTAGGATCTGTACACAATTCCTGGAAGCTGAAAATGTCCCAGTTCTTCGATGGCCTGCATACTCACCAAACATGTCACCCATTAAGCATGTTTGGGATGCACTGGATCGGCGTATACGACAGCGTGTTCCAGTTCCCACCAATATCCAGTAACTTTGCACAGCCATTGATGTGGAGTTGGACAACATTCTACAGGCCACAATCAACAGCCTGATCAACTCTATATGAAGGAGATGTGTTGCACTGCATGAGGCAAATGGTGGTCACACCAGATACTGACTGGTTTGCTGATCCACACCCCTACCTTTCTTTAATGCTGTCTGTGGCCAACAGATGCATATCTGTATTCCCAGTCACATGAAATCCATATATTAGGGCCTAATGAATTTATTTAAATATAGACAGATTTCCTTATATGAACTGTAAATTGTTGCATGTTGCGTTTATATTTTTGGTGAGTGTAGTTTTGTGGTTCAGTAGTTGTGGTCAGTAGTTGTGTGGTTTTGATCAGTAGTTGTGGTCAGTAGTTGTGGTCAGTAGTTTTGTGTTTGTGTTGTTGTCAGTAGTTGTGGTTGTGGTCAGTAGTTGTAGTCAGTAGTGGTCAGTGGTTATGGTCAGTAGTTGTGGTCAGTAGCTGTTTGGTTGTGGTATTTAGTTGTGTGGTTCAGTAGTTGTGAAGTCAGTAGTTGTGGTCAGTAGTTATGGTAAGCAAGTATGTGATTCAGTAGTTGTTGTCAGTAGTTGTGTGGTTGTGGTCAGTAGCTAGTTGTGGTCATTAGTGGTCAGTAGTATTGGTAAGTAGTTGTGTGGTTCAGTAGTTGTTGTCAGTAGTTGTGTGGTTTTGATCAGTAGTTGTGGTCAGTAGTTGTGGTCAGTAGCTGGGGTCAGTAGTTTTGGTCAGTAATTGTGTGTTTTATTAACTATGGTCAGGAGTTGTGTTGTTGTAGTCAGCAGGACTGGTCAGTAGTCGTGGTCAGTAGTTGTGTATTTGTATAGTTATGTTGCAGGTTCTTTGGGCCAACAAAATATGGACCTGGTAGTTGTGGTCAGTAGTTGTGTGGTCAGTGGTTGTGTTCAGTGTCTAAACTACAGACAGTTGTTGCGTGTGAAAACGGAAAGAAATGCGATCAGAAGCGATCGGGTGAAATATGAAGCGAGTGAACGGAGACAGCTTCCCTCTATCCAATCAGAGCAGCAGGATCAACATACAGCCCGCCCTTTTCTTTACAGACAGGCAAGTTGAGTTATTTAGTGCACAGGGCATGATCTTGAGAAGGAGGACGAAGCTTGTGAACATTAGAAATCTTCTCTGTATCATTCCAGGTTGTCCAGACCAGGGAAGCATTAGAAATCTTTGCGCTAGCTGTTCCGTCCAATACAGATTCACAAAACATTGGGAATTTGTCTTTCCATTAAGAGTTTTCTCCCTCCGAGGCACGTGTTGCTCTTGCTTCGCAAGCCCCACTAACTTTAAATCAGAAGTAGGACGAAGACTTAAACTGGGACATTTGCTGTCGCAAGTCCACTAATAATTAGAAGTGCAAAAAGGGATGTCCTGGAATAATATTTATTTAGATCTACAGTTAAATATACAGTAACACTATAATTGCTTTATTATTATTTTGCCCTGTTTTATTAATTAGGATTATGTATTCTTTCAAGGGTGTTGTGATGTGTAAATCAGATACCCGTCATCAGTTATTGCTGGTTCTGTAAGGGATCGGGGGTTGGCAGGATCTAGACAGAGTCTGACACTTCCCCGATCTACTGAGAGGGGGAGTCATCAGACTCGATCTGGTTCACCTGAGTTCTGAGCACACCTGTCAGTAATTAGTGTAGGATTTAAGGTGTGCTCAGAAGCTCAGTCGGCGCGAGGTATTGTTCCATTGTGACTTGCTAAGCGTTTTGTTCCGAGAGAGAGAGAGTTTGTTGTTTTTGATTACCCGTGTATCCGACCTGTGCCTTGTTGTTTGACTCCCCGAATTGCTTAATCCTCTACTTGTCTACCCCAGTGATTACCGTTCTCTGATCCTGTGCCTGTGACCTCGACTACGACTAAGCCCACTCATTTGGTACCTCTGCCTGTCTATGCCTGGCCCGGTTTTGACCACAGCCCGCCCGACCACGATTAAGCTATTCCCTTGTCTGTACTCTAATAAAGCATCGCTATTCTGCGATTGGATCTTACCACTCTGTCCGAGTATTCATTACAGAATACCTCGCCATTACCATGGATCCAGCGGAATTACAGAGGCGATGGGAGATACAGGAGAAACGCATGGATGAACTCCTACAGCTACTCAACGCTGGTGCAGCGGAAGGCACCACCCCGAGTACGGTCAGTCCTCGTCATGCACCTCCGATTTCTATACCGACAAGGTACGACGGGGAACCTGGCAAATGTCAGGGGTTTCTACTCCAGATGTCCCTGTATATGTCGTATAATAGTACTATGTTTTCCGATGACCGTAGCAGGGTGGATTTCATGATTTCTCTGCTAACGGGAAGAGCACTGGATTGGGCTACTGCGCTTTGGGCAGCTGAGGTCCCCGAGTTGAATGCGGAAGTTCAGTTCAAGAGACTGTTTCAAGAGGTGTTCGACCACCCAGTATCTGGGCGTAGTGTGGAGACCAACTATGCGAACTTCAGCAGGGCCGTCGCACAGTAGCCGACTACGCTTTAGAGTTCCGTACTATAGCAGCCGGTAGCGGATGGAGCGAAACTGCTTTGCTCACAGTTTTCCGAAGAGGGCTGCGCCAAGACGTACAGACTGAGTTGGCTTGTCGAGGAGATATCACTGCGCTACATGATTTTATCAAAATAGCCATCTCTATTGATAATCTTATAGTGCAACACAAGGCATCCACAGTCCGGGAGCCCTCGATCACTGGTCCTATGCAATCTGAGGAGGAACCTATGCAACTGGGACGGTCACCTCTACAAGGTCCGGTGAGACAACAACGTCGGCAAGACGGACTATGCCTGTATTGTGGTCAGGCGGGTCATTTCGTTCGTCAATGTCCGGTACGACCTAACCGTACCCCAGGATATCGCCTCGGAACTGCCAAACCGGTGAGTGAGACTCCAGTGTTGAACATTACACCTAAACAAATGTATGTGCCTGTTACCTTATCTGTCGGAGAGAAAGTGCGCAGGTTGGAAGGACTTATTGATTCCGGAGCGGCTGCCAGCTTTCTGGATATGGGTCTTGCTGAGGAGTTGGGAGTTCAACTTATCCCAATTCAACCTCCCCTGCGAGTCAACGCGCTAGACGGTGAGCCCATGGGCCCTGGGTTCATTACGCACCGTACCGGGGAAATCAAGTTACAAGTGGGCTCCCTGCACCATGAGAACATCATTCTGTTCGTCATCTCCGCTCCACGGGAGCCGCTAGTCCTCGGCCACCCCTGGCTCGTTACCCATGATCCGGTCATCTCCTGGAAATCTGGCGATATCACGGCTTGGAGTGAGGTATGTAGGGCTGAGTGCCTCATTTTACCTTGCAAAACGTCTACTGTGGAGGATGCGAAGGGTGCGGTGTCTACTGTTGTTCCTACAGAGTACCAGGATTACGCGCAGGTGTTCTCCAAGGAGAGGGCTACCGTGTTACCACCGCATCGGGCCTGGGATTGTGCAATTGATCTGCTATCCGGGCTACCCCTCCTCGCGGACGAATCTACCCTTTGTCTCAGCCGGAACGGGGAATCAATGAGCAAGTATATTGATGAGGCACTTCAGCAAGGGGCCATTCGCCCATCTCGTCTCCCGCCGCATCCAGTTTTTTCTTTGTTAAGAAAGGATGGCGGACTTCGTCCCTTGTATAGACTATCGAGGTTTGAACGATATCACCATAAAAAATCGTTACCCCCCTTCCTTTGATTCCAGCGGCCCTCGAGCAGGTGGGGCAGGCCTCCATCTACAGTAAACTGGACCTCAGGAGTGCGTACAATCTGGTGCGCATTAGAGAGGGGGATGAATGGAAGACCGCCTTCATCACCCATCAAGGACATTATGAATATTGTGTTATGCCCTATGGACTTACTAACGCGCCCTCTGTGTTCCAGGCGTTCATGAATGACATTTTTAGGGACTTGATTGATCGTTTCGTCATAGTGTACATTGATGACATCCTAATCTACTCTAACTCTCTGAGTGAACATGTGTCCCATGTACGACAGGTTCTGGACCGACTCCGCCAACACTCTCTGTTCGTGAAGGCCGAGAAGAGTGAATTCCATGTCACGACGATTTCCTTCCTTGGGGCCATACTCATTCCCGACGGGGTAAGACTGGATGAATCCAAGGTACAAGCTGTACGAGACTGGCCTCAACCCCAGACGGTGAAAGAGCTTCAGAGATTCTTGGGGTTTGCCAATTACTATAGACGGTTCGTGCGTAATTTCAGCACCACCGCAGCTCCCCTGTCGGCGATGACCAGCCACAAGGGGCGTGGTCTGAAATGGACGGAGGGGGCAGTGCGGGCTTTTGAGACATTGAAACAACGATTTACCACCGTCCCCATTTTGTGTCAGCCGGATCCTACCTTGCCGTTCATCGTGGAGGTGGACGCCTCGGAGGTTGGAGTTAGAGCCGTGCTATCCCAGCGCCAAAGTGAGCCGCCCAAATCACGACCCTGTGCTTTTTTTTCTAAAAAGCTGAATCCGGCCGAGCAGAACTACGACGTGGGAAATCGTGAATTGCTGGCGGTGAAGTTAGCACTGGAGGAGTGGAGACATTGGCTGGAGGGAGCAGCTCATCCGTTCCAAGTGCTCACGGACCACCGCAATCTGGAGTATCTTCACAGTGCTAAACGACTGAACTCCCGACAGGCAAGGTGGTCTTTGTTCTTCAACCGTTTCCAATTCACTGTCTCTTATATTCCCGGGTCCAAGAATTGTAAGGCGGGCGCGCTTTCCCGACGGTTCGAGCGCGCTGACAGACCGGTTGAACCAGAACCTATCCTCCCCATGAGTTGCCGTGCTGGTCCTGTGAGGTGGGCTATCGATGACACGATTCAGGAGAGCCTACAAGCGGAACCAGCCCCTCCAGAAACCCCGGTGTTGAAGGTGTTTGTACCAGCTCCGCTTCGACCTCAACTGATGGAATGGTGCCACACGTCGCTAGGATCTGGTCATCCCGGAATCACTCGAACTACTCGACTCATCAGTCGAAAATACTGGTGGGATTCCCTCACAGATGACGTCCGAGACTACGTATTATCCTGCCCAGTTTGTGCTCAGTCCAAGGCGCCTCGAGCACTACCGGAGGGCAAGCTGATGCCATTGCCAACTCCTCAACGACCCTAGTCCCACATTGCGATGGACTTTGTTACCGACCTACCAGAATCAGAGGGCCATACTGTAATTCTCGTGGTCATCGATCGATTCTCAAAGATGTCGGTTAGTACCCATGACCCGTTTACCTAACGCCACTCAGATGGCGGAGACTATGTTTAACCAGGTGTTCCGGCAGTTTGGTGTTCCAGAGGATATTGTTTCCGACCGGGGACCCCAGTTCGTATCCCGGGTTTGGAAGGCCTTCTGCGAACGCTTGGGTATCTCGGTGAGCCTCACCTCCGGATATCATCCCCAGGCCAATGGGCAGACCGAACGGCTCAACCAGGAAATTGGGAAGTATCTACGGCAACAATGTTTGCGGCAGCCGCAAGAGTGGAGCCGATTCCTTCCTTGGGCAGAGTATGCTCAGAACTCACTCATTCACACTTCCCTACGTCTAACACCCTTTCAGTGTGTTCTAGGGTATCAACCACCCCTGTTCCCGTGGGATACCGCACCCGGGATGGTACCGGCGGTGGACGAGTGGTTCCGTCGGAGTGCGCAGGTCTGGGAGACGGCCCATCAACATCTCAGTCAAGCCTCACAGCAGCAAAAGACCTATGCCGACCGACGCCGGAGACCTACTCCCACTTATCAAACCGGACAACGAGTGTGGCTGTCTACCCGAGACCTGCGGTTCCGACGGAGCTGCAAGAAGCTCCAACCCAGGTACATTGGTCCTTTCAAAGTTCAGAGACGTATTAACCCTGTCACCTACCGTCTGTTACTCCCTCGACACTACAGGATAAACCCTACGTTCCACGTCTCCCTGTTGAAACCTGTCCATTATAGCCCGATATATCCACCAATCGCTCAACAACCTACTACACCACCTTTGGAGGATGAACAGGACACCACCTATACAGTCCACGAGATACTGGAGTCAAGACGGAGACGAGGGGGCATCGAATATCTCGTGGACTGGGAGGCATATGGACCTGAGGAACGGTCCTGGGTTCCGGATAAGGACATACTGAATCCCGCTCTCAAGGCCACTTTCCACGCTGAGCACCCAGATCATCCAGGACCCCGACCCAGAGGAAGACCACCCGGTAGAGGTAGAAGGCCGTCAGGAGCCGGCCCTGGGGAGGGGGATACTGTAAGGGATCGGGGGTTGGCAGGATCTAGACAGAGTCATCAGACTCGATCTGGTTCACCTGAGTTCTGAGCACACCTGTCAGTAATTAGTGTAGGATTTAAGGTGTGCTCAGAAGCTCAGTCGGCGCGAGGTATTGTTCCATTGTGACTTGCTAAGCGTTTTGTTCCGAGAGAGAAAGAGAGAGTTTGTTGTTTTTGATTACCCGTGTATCCGACCTGTGCCTTGTTGTTTGACTCCCCGAATTGCTTAATCCTCTACTTGTCTACCCCAGTGATTACCGTTCTCTGATCCTGTGCCTGTGACCTCGACTACGACTAAGCCCGCTCCTTTGGTACCTCTGCCTGTCTATGCCTGGCCCGGTTTTGACCACAGCCCGCCCGACCACGATTAAGCTATTCCCTTGTCTGTACTCTAATAAAGCATCGCTATTCTGCGATTGGATCTTACCACTCTGTCCGAGTATTCATTACAGGTTCCTCAAATTATCATTTTTAACGCTAAAATATAAGAAGGATGGCGTGGACTTTTTTCCTCTGCCGAATAGGCAACGTGCAAGTAATGGACATTAAGAACTGTTCTTGTTGTTTGCAATTTCTTTCTTTCGTTTTACTGACGAACTTGGCTGATATGCGTTTCCTCTATTGTAATTGTTGGAATGCAAATAAGTGAGCCTATAATGTTTTTGCTGTACTTTTTTTTTGCCAATGAACTGAACGAAATGGTCATATCCTTTTTGTTGTGATAGACGACTGCCAACTTGCAAAGTGAGACGATAATGAGCTGATGTACATATGGACACAGTGCCTTCAGAAAGCATTCACACCCCTTTACCTTTTCCACATTTTGATGTGTTACAGCCTGAATTTAAAATGGATTACATTGAGATTAATAAAAAATGTCTTAAGTCAATAAGTATTCAACTTCTTTGTTATGGCAAGCCTAAATAAGTTCTGGAGTAAAGATATGTTTAATAAGTCACATAATAAGTTGCATGGACTCACTCTGTGTGCAATAATATTGTTTAACATGATTTATGAATGACTACCTCATCTCTGTATCCCACACATACAATTATATGTAAATACCTCCGTAGAGCAGTGAATTTTAAACAGATTCAACCACAAAGACCAGGGAGGTTTTCCAATGCTTTGCAAAAAAGGGCACCCTATTGGTAGATGGGTAAAATAAAAGCAGACGTTGAATATCCCTTTGAGCATGGTGAAGTTTTTCATTACACTTTGGATGGTGTGTCAATACCCCCAGGCACTACAAAGATGCAGGCGTCCTTCCCAACTCAGTTGCTGGAAAGGAAATCACTCAGGGATTTCACCATGAGGCCAATGGTGACTTCAAAGCAGTTACAGATTTGAATGGCTGTGATAGGAGAGAACTGAGGATGGATAAACAACATTGTAGTTACTCCACCTAATTGACAGAGTGAAAAGAAGGAAGCCTATTCAGAATACAAATCTTCCAAAACATGCATCCTGTTTGCAACAAGGCACTAAAGTAATACTGCAAAAAATGTGGCAAAGCAATTCACTTTTTGTCCTGAATACAAAGTGTTATGTTTGAGGCAAATCCAATTCAACACATTACTGAGTATCACTCTCCATATTTTCAAGCATAGTGGTGGCTGCATCATGTTATGGGTATGCTTGTAATCGTTAAGGTCTGGAGAGTATTTCAAGATAAAAAATTACGGAATGGAGCTAAGCACAGGCAAAATCCTAGAAGAAAACCTGGTTCAGTCTGCTTTCCACCAGACACTGGGAGATGAATTCACCTTTCAACATGACAATAACCTAAAACACAAGGCCAAATCTACACTGGAGTTGCTTACCGAGAAGACAGTGAATGTTTCTGAGTGGCTGAGTTACAGTTTTGACTTAAATCTACTTGAAAATATATGGCAAGACCTGAAAATGGTTGTCTAGCAATGATCAACAACCAATTTAACAGAGCTTGAAGAATCTTGAAAAGAATACTGGGCAAATGTTGCACAATCAATGTATGGAAAGCTCTTAGAGACTCTAAGAGACTCTTAGAGACTTACCCAGAAAGACTCTCAGCTATAATCACTGCGAAAGGTGATTTGAACATGTATTTACTCAGGGGCTTGAATACTTATCTAATCAAGATATTTTAGTGTTTTATTTTTCATATTTCTTTGTGACAATTGTCACGAATATTTCTTCCACTTTGACATTACAGCGTATTTTGTGTAGATTGTTGACAAAAAAAAGACAATTAAATCAATTTTTATCCCACTTTGAAACACAACAAACTGTGAAGATGAGGATGATGATTGCATTATTGTTGATGTCATTATTATTATTATATTATTACTATCATTATAGCTATTAATATGATCGTGTTTATGATGAATACCAATATTATTATTTGTATTAATATTATTATTACTAACTGGTGAAGATCACAAGGGAATAATTGGTAGAATCTTGGTAGTGATTACAGTGTTGATAATGGTTATTGTCGTTGTCAGTATTGGTATTGATCATATTTATATTCCAACAGCAGTAATGGTGATATTTGTATTATTATCATTATTGCTATTATTATTGTTATTATTATTATTATTATTATTATTATTATTATTATTATTATTATTATTATTATTATTATTGTTATTGTTATTATTGTTATTATTGTTATTATTGTCAATGCTGTTAATGGTGAAGACCACAAGTGAATATGGTAGAATATTGAGTACTGTTGTTAGATTATTGTTGATATTTTTTTATTTACTTTTATTTGTATGATTATTATTATTATCAATATTGAAATAGTTACTTATTATTATCTTTAGTATTATGTTCCACGTTTTCTGTTATCTGGGTATCAGTTTTCCTCCTCAGTACTATCTAATTTTCTCTATTTCTCTCTTTCTTTGTTCTTGTTTTTATTTTCTATGTCATGTTTGTTTGTTTGTTATGTGGCTAATTCCAAAAGAGGATAAGCCTCTCATGGTCATGCCATAAGCTTATAGGGTTATTGGCTGGGCACTTAAGGGGTGGCAGCATTGAAACAGGTTTTATGTGACAGCCCCAATTTCTTACATAGGCAACACCAATGGCAGTTGAAGGTGTGCTTTAGGACGCTAAAGGCTCGTTACGGGGGTGGTGTGATAGTATCAGGGACAACAGCCCCTTTTGGGACTGGGAAGGCTTTCATGGAAGGGATATTGGAAGAAAATTGGAGTTCTACTTATAGACAGTTGCAGCTACAGTATGTTGAGCAGTGCATATATTATGGTACAGGTACATGGATAGATGTCAGGCATTGAAGCTGGTAGTATTGGTAAGTATGGATAAATTCAGGGTGTTGATCATTATCATCATGGTACTTTTTGGTAATAAGTTTGCAGGCATATATTATGGTAAGTATAATTGAAATGTGTATCTCATTATGGTTAGTGGTGAAATAAGTATGCAGTGCATTCGGAAAGTATTCAGACCCCTTGACTTTTTCCACATTTTGTTACATTACAGTCTTATTCTAAAATGGATTTTAAAAAAAATTAAATCCTCAGCAAACTACACACAATACCCCATAATGAAAAAGCGAAAAAAAGTGTTTTGATTTTTTTAAAATAAAAAACAGAAATACCTTATTTATATAAATATTCAGACCCTTTGCTATGAGACTCGAAATTGAGCTCAGGTGCATCCTGTTTCCCTTGATCATCCTTGAGATGTTTTTACAACTTGATTGGAGTCCACCTTTGGTCAATTAAATTGATTGGACATGATTTGGAAACGCACAAACCTGTCTATATAAGGTCCCACAGTTGACAGTGCATCTCAGAGCAAAAACCAAGCCATGAGGTTGAAGGAATTGTCCGTAGAGCTCCGAGGCAGGATTGTGTCAAGGCACAGATCTGGGTTGGGTACCAAAACATTTCTGCAGCATTGAAGGTCCCCAAGAACACAGTGGCCTCCATCATTCTTAAGTGGAAGAAGTTTGGAACCACCAAGACTCTTCCTAGAGCTGGCCGCCTGGCCAAACTTAGCAATCGGGGGAGAAGGGCATTGGTCAGGGAGGTGACCAAGAACCCGATGGTCACTCTGACAGAGCTCTAGAGGTCCTCTGTGGAGATGGAGAACCTTCCAGAAGGACAACCATCTCTGCAGCACTCCACCAAACAGGCCTTTATTGTAGAGTGACCAGACGGAAGCCACTCCTCAGTAAAAGGCACATAACAGCCCGCTTGGAGTTTGCGCGAAAAGGCACCTAAAGACTCTCAGACCATGAGAAACAAGACTCTCTGGTCTAATGAAACCAAGATTGAACTCTTTGGCCTGAATGCCAAGCGCCACGTCTGGAGGAAACCTGGCACCATCCCTACGGTGAAGCATGGTGGTGGCAACATCAAGCTGTGGGGATGTTTTTCAGAGGCAGGGACTGGGAGACTAGTCAGGATCGAGGCAAATATGAATGGAGCAAAGTACAGAGAGATCCTTGATGAAAACCTGCTCCAGAGTGCTCAGGACCTCAGACTGGGGCAAAGGTTCACCTTCCAACAGGACAATGACCCTAAGCACACATCCAAGACAATGCAGGAGTGGCTTCGGGACAAGTCTCTGAATGTCCTTGAGTGGCCCAGCCAGAGCCCAGACTTGAACCCAATCGAACATCTCTGGAGAGACCTGAAAATAGCTGTGCAGCGACAATCCCCATCCAACCTGACATAGCTTGAGAGGATCTGCAGAGAAGAATGGGAGAAACTCCCCAAATACAGATGTGCCAAGCTTGTAGTGTCATACCCAAGAAGACTTGATGCTTTAATCACTGCCAAAGGTGCTTCAACAAAGTACTGAGTAAAGGGTCTTAATACTTATGTAAATGTGATATATCCCAAAAATCTTTTTTAGAAATTAGCCAACATTTCTAAAAACCTGTTTTTTCTTTGTCATTATGGGGTATTGTGTGTATATTGAGGGAAAAAAAACAATTTAATCAATTTTAGAATAAGGCTGTAACATAACAAAATGTGGAAAAAGTCAAGGAGTCTGAATACTTTCCGATGGCACTGTACATGTAAGGGATAAACACTGACGTTAGTTAGTTATAATTGTAATGGTTTAGCAGATTAGAAAAAAAGACGATCAGTAAAAAAGAAGAAGAAGCAAAAAGAGAAGAAGAGAGAAGGAAAAGAGAAGGAATATAATATATATTGTTTACAGGAAACTCACTCTACAACTACAGATGAGGTTGTGTGGAAAAAGGACATGGGCAAAGAAACTCAAAAGGGGTGATATTAATTAACAATACATTTGACAGATTGTGTGAGAGAGAATGTGCCACAACTGGGAATTACAGACGTCTCCAGCGAAACATTTAATCTCATAGTTTTACGACCTCCTAGTCATGTGTGCATTGACAGACTCCTGTGACACTGATTGCAATCCTGCCTCTGACATTGTGAACAGTACATCAATATGAAAAGCTTCTGAATGAATATACTTCACGATAAAATTACAAGGAGGAAAAGGGTATTTTTATTTTATTGAACCACAAAATGGACTTATTCATTTTCTCGCATTCTCGTCCTTCAATCTATCCAATGTACTTTTTGTTTGTCTAATCACATGCAGTATGCTGTACATAACTCATGTAAAACAAGTGTTGATAGGTATAACATCATCATTTTCAGTAAGCCAATTATACTGGTGACAGTGGCGAGACGCAGACATAATACCCATGTTACATTACTCTTAAGAAAGTTACTGCAATTGTGCCGGAGAGAGCCAAACGACAACGGCCGCCCCCTTGGCGCCCCATTTCCCCCAGCTGAGTTTGTGAGAGGGTGGTCAATGAGAGTTCTGAACAGACTCCTAGGGAGTCCCAAATGTCACCCTATTTACTTGTGCACTACGCTATTCACTGTGCACTATATAGAGAATAGGGTTGTATTTGAGACACCACCTAAATCACATCCAATCACTTTAATTACTCACAGTAAGGACAGAGGCCGACCAACACGGGAACTTCAGTCACTGGAATACTCTGTGTTCAGGGGGCTTTGGGGCATCGCACAGCGCCTTGCGTGAATCGTAAGGCTCCCAGTACAGGGGCCCTTGTTATAAGATAATGGTTCTAATTTTGATAGAGGAAAAGAGAGAGAACACCAACTCATTTAAGGGTTTTTCTTTATTTTTTACTATTTTCTACATTGTAGAATAATAGTGAATACATCAAAACTATGAAATAACACATAACCAAATAAGTGTTAAATATATTTTATATTTCAGATTCTTCAAATAGCCACCCTTTGACTTGATGTCAGCTTTGCACACTCTTGGCATTCTCTCAACCAGCTTCACCAAGAATGCTTTTCCAACAGTCTTGAAGGAGTTCCCACATATGCTGAGCACTTGTTGGCTGCTTTTCCTTCACTCTGCGGTCCGACTCATCCCAAACCTTCTCAATTTGGTTGAGGTCAGGGATTGCGGAGGCCAGGTCATCTGATGCAGCACTCCATTACTCTCCTTCTTGGTAAAAAAAGCCCTTACACAGCCTGGAGGTGTGTTGGGTCATTGTCCTGTTGAAAAACAAATGATAGTCCCACTAAACCCAAAACAGATGGGATGGCGTATTGCTGCTGAATGCTGTGGTAGCCATGCTGGTTAAGTATGCCTTGAATTCTAAATACATCACAGACAGTGTCACCAGCAAACCACCCCCACACCATAACACCTCCTCCTCCATGCTTTACGGTGGGAAATACACATGCAGAGATCATCCGTTCACCCACACCGCGTCTCACAAAGACACATCGGTTGGAACCAAAAATCTCAAATTCTGACTCCAGACCAAAGGACAAATTTCCACCGGTCTAATGTCCATTGCTCATGTTTCTTGGCCCAAGCAAGTCTCTTCTTTTTATTGGTGTCCTTTAGTAGTGGTTTCTTTGCAGCAATTTGACCATGAAGGCCTGATTCACACAGTCTCCTCTGAACAGTTGACGTTGAGATGTCTGTTACTTGAACTCTGTGAAGCATATATTTGGGCTCCAATTTCTGAGGCTGGTAACTCTAATGAACTTATCCTCTGCAGCAGAGGTAACTCTGTGTCTTCCATTCCTGTGGCAGTCCTCATGAGAGCCAGTTTCATCATAGCGCATTATGTTTTTTGCGACTGCACTTGAAGAAACTTTCAAAGTTCTTGAAATGTTCCGTATTGACTGACCATGTCTTAAAGTAATGATGGACTGTCGTTTCTCTTTGCTTATTTGAGCTGTTCTTGCCATAATATGGACTTTGTCTTTTACCAAATAGGGCTATCTTCTGTATCACTATTATTCTACAATGTAAAAAATAGTAAAAATAAAGAAAAACCCTTGAATGAGTAGGTGTGTCTAAACTTTTCTTTTAATAGTTTTTTATTTATTTAACCTTTATTTAACCAGGTAAGCCAGTTGAGAACAAGTTCTCATTTACAACTGCGACCTGGCCAAGATAAAGCAAAGCAGTGCGATAAAAACAACAACAACACAGAGTTACATATGGGATAAAGAAAAATGTACAGTCAATAACACAATAGAAAATCTATATACAGTGTGTGCAAATGTAGTAAGTTGTGGAAGTAAGGCAATACATAGGCCATAGTGCAACATAATTACAATTTAGTATTAACACTGGAATGATAGATGTGCAGAAGATGATGTGCAATTAGAGATACTGGGGTGCAAATGAGCAAAATAAATAACAATGTGGGGATGAGGTAGTTGGATGGGCTAATTACAGATGGGCTGTGTACAGGTGCAGTGATCGGTAAGCTGCTCTGACAACTGATGCTTAACCTTTGACTGGTACTGTATACTTTCCAATTTCCTATTTTCCTCAACTTGTCCTTATTAGGTATTTTTGTCTTTCACTGCAGTGCTACAAATCTCATGGGTCCACCCCTCCTCAAGGGTGCAGCAGTCTGTCAGCTGGCGCACCCACAACAGCTCCACCGATTCTCAACAGAGCACTCTCCAAAGGCAAACCCTTCAGGTACTTGTACAGTAGAACATCTTCTCTCGTTCTTCCTGCCCCTCACGTTTAAATGGGCCGCTCCAGTCTACAGAAGTGGATGCAGCCAAGTAAAATGTACAACATGGCACAATATGTTAATGTCCAAAAATAAACAGTGCTTTCATGGAATGTAAAAAAGATTTATGATGGTTGCAGTTGGTAATAAATATGTTAATATGCATCTAGGCTCCGGTGCCAGGCACAAATGCCATTCACTGCATCGCTAAAAGCAGTCCAAATCGGGACATTCCCGTTTGATTTACAGTTTTACAGAGTTAGCAGCTAACATGAAAATCACATTGATGGCTTCACAACAGATGGGGGAATTTAATATTTGTATCTTCAAATAAGATTGCAATTGCAATAGATGCTGGTATATGATCACCAATGTATTCATGTGACGTGTTTCTTTATAGTCTCCTGTTTCTTTTCTTTGTAAAGACCTTCCCCCTAGTCCTCCCCCAATGTTTTCTGTTTCTCTCTTACTTATTATTTTACATGGCTCATTCCAGGAGTAGCTCCCTGTCCCTCAGTCCAACCCAAAGACACCGGGACACTCATCACTTCAGGACCCCGCCCATCTCTCGAGGACCAAGAGTTGCTGGCCTGCACCTGAAAGAGGTGGATTCTGCAGAGATGGAGGTGGAGTCTTTAAGAGGGTAAGCACCTGGATGTTCTGCTTTCCTTTGAAACTGAATGAGGACAGTGTTGATAGCAAGGTTGTTTGGTCTTGATAAGTCAGTTTGAATCATGTGCTTTGAAATAATATTTATTAATATAAATCTTCTGTTTACGTTGAGCTACCTTGAGCAAAGTTAACTTAAATATTGTGACACCACCAAAGATGGAATCCGCAGGTAGTGGGTGCCCCCACGCCGCCCCACATCTTGTGTTGCATTTTCACTTTGAACGAAAACAAGTGGGTTGAGCCCTGAGCTGCCTTGGGCTGGCCTTCTGGGCATGGTGTGTCTTCCCGCCTACTCGAATGACCCTGCTGGATCATGGCTTCGGCGCATGAGAGGAAGTGAAAGTCACTTGCAAGCTACAGCCACCAGAAACAAACACAGAGCAGAGGAAGCTAGTTAACTTGTTTTCAGATAAACTGTCCTGGTAGCAGGGACAGCGTTTTCAGAAAATGTTGACAGAAACAAGCATCATTCTCGGTTCTTGAATCTGAATCAACTCTTCCCCAAAAGAGAAAAAGAAGTGAGAAAAAGACTGCTCATGCCCAATCCAGACACCACTGTGTTAGGGTAGAACTAGGCAATTAATGAAGGCCTTATGATATATGGACTGTATTGTCATAGTTTAATTTGAATGATAACATTCCCCTTGGAACTCACTTGATGAAAGCCACAGACCTTTAAAAGGAAAGAACTCAACACCATGTCTCTGTCACTAACAAATACAGTCGTGGGTGTTGTCATGACTCTTCCTAGGTGAGGATCAAAGGCCTCACATCAGCTTGGTAAATGGCCGACAACAACCAGACCCTCTTACCAACAGAGGGGCTGTGCCGGTCTTGACACCTTAATACTGCCATAAATTAGAGAGGAGGAGAATCTATCTCTGGCCCTCTAGTATGGTGAAAGGAATGCCTTTGTTTCAGAGACTTTTTGCCGCCCAAAAACTTCAACATCCAACAATGAACATTGGGACAATATATTTAAACTTCCAAAAGTTGGGAATGATGAGAAATGGAATATGGAAAATTAATATATATTTTGTGATGTCAGTAAAAATGGTATAAAGGCGTTATAATGAAACATTGTGACTTGAAGAGCTTTAACACTGTGTATATCAGGTTTACATCTTTATGTTGTGTTGAAAATATCAAGGAGGAAGAAAATGTTTTCGTGAAAATAGCAATGTGATGTTAGCTTTCTAACAAAATCATAGTGATGATAATACTTTTGCCTCGTAACTAGCCACGCCCGAGGGAGCTCAGAGAGCGTGTCAGTATGACGGAAACGCCCCTCTTTACCAGAGTGCATAAAAGATTGAGATAAGAATGATCAGATCAGACTAGATGGACCTCAAGCTGCAGCTTTTGTTCATATTGGTCCCGACCCTGAAAATCAACTCGAGGTGAAGACGACAAAGTTGCCTCCAATAACAATCAATGTTACGGCTGAGTAGCTGTTCTAAGTACTGTATCTAAGAAGGTGAATTTAAGTAGGACCATCCTGTTACTCTCTTCAAACCATTGTCTACTACACTGCTCTCATCACCCCACAGGGGATCATCGACACGGCTGATTAGCCGTCCTCAGAAGGCCACTTCCAGATTGAGTGAAAGTAAACAGACAACTAAGAAGAAGGACATTGTGACCTCTTGTGGACAATTTGAGCCTTACATCTAAAAGGCCATCTGAAAGAGAAGGCCCAATCGAACCCTTCCCATGAATGCCTGGGTCCGAAGACCTCCAACACATAAATACATGCATTGCTTTTCTTCCCAAACGGGCAGCAGTTCAGGGCAAAGTATTAGGATTACTGAAAGCGTAGGTCGATGTGTAGCCAAGTGTTTTCTCTTTCTCTCTCTCTTTAACTCGCCATCTTTTGTAACAAGTGTCATATTGTGTTAGCCCGCTAGAGACCCGTTTTCATTGTATTAAGTTTCGAATCCCTACCTATACCGTGTATGTGTTTGTATCTTGTGTTATAATTTTTTATTAGTTTGTAAATAAATAATTAAATCAATTTGTGTGGTACGGAATGATCAGTAAGACACGGGTTCGTGCAGACTTAAAGAGTCTACGACTTTCAGAATGAGACTGATTTGAGGTAAATGATTAATAAATGATTGTTAAATTATAAGATGTATCTAGATATCGTTAGAGTTAATTCAGGAAACAGTAACTCGTTAAACAACTTTTCCCATGGTGCCCAAAATTCCTAATGAGCTAATTGTTACATGATTATATTTAATCTAGTAACAATTAAACATAGTAGGTAATTATTCGATAAATAATAGTCATCACAATAATGAAAGTCACGTCACGACAGTGTCGACTCTACAATTTACTAAAAAATAAAAGGCACCCTGGGAAATATGCAAATCAAGCTTTAACACCATATGGTGTTAAAAGAACACCCCAAAATGATTTACTGTAACACTACAGGTGATGCAGACAATTACATTGATGGAAGTTACAATCTATCTGCAATATAAAGCTGATCTACCCCCTAAGGTTTATTTATTTTTTTACACTACAGGTGGTAATTTCTTACACTGAGAAACAGTGTCAACACTAAGCAAAGTGAGTCCAGTTCAAAATCAAATTACATTATATTTGTCACATGCGCCGAATAAAAAAGGTGTAGACCTTACAGTGAAACGCTTACTTACAAGCACTTAACCAACAATGCAGTTTTAACAAAAATAAGTGTTAAGTAAAAAATGGATAAGTAAAAAATAAAATAATTAAGAGCATGAGTAAAATAATAGTAGCGAAGCAATATACTGGGTACAGAGTCAATGTGCGGCGGCACAGGTTATTTGAGGTAATTGAGGTAATATGTACATGTAGGTAGAGTTAAAGTGACTCTGTAAGAACTACAGTTGAAGTCGGAAGTTTACATACACCTTAGCCAAATACTTTTAAACTCAGTTTTTCACAATTCCTAACATTCAATCCTAGTAAAAATTCCCTGTCTCAGATAAGTTAGGATCACCACTTTATTTTAATAATGTGAAATGTCAGAATTATAGAGAGAATGATTTATTTCAGCTTTTCTTTCTTTCATCACATTCCCAGTGGGTCAGAAGTTTACATACACTCAATTAGTATTTGGTAGCATTGCCTTTAAATTGTTTAACTTGGGTCAAACGTTTCGGGTAGCCTTCCACAAGCTTCCCGCAATAAGTTGGGTGAATTTTGGCCCATTCCTCCTGAAAGAGCTGGTGTAACTGAGTCAGGTGTGTAGGCCTCCTTGCTCGCACACGCTTTTTCAGTTCTGCCCACACATTTTCTATAGGATTGAGGTCAGAGCTTTGTGATGGTCACTTCAATACCTTGACTTTGTTGTCCTTAAGCCATTTTGCCACAACTTTGGAAGTATGCTTGGGGTAATTTTCCATTTGGAAGACCCATTTACGACCAAGCTTTAACTTCCTGACTGATGTCTTGAGATGTTTCTTCAATATATCCACAGAATTTTCCTTCCTCATGATGCCATCTATTTTGTGAAGTGCACCAGTCCCTCCTGCACCAAAGCACCCCCACAGCATGATGCTGCCACCCCTGTGCTTCACGGTTGGGATGGTGTTCTTCGGCTTGCAAGACCCCCTTTTTTCCTCCAAACAGAACAATGGTCATTATGGCCAAACAGTTCTATTTTTGTTTCATCAGACCAGAGGATATTTCTCCAAAAAGTACAATCTTTGTCCCCATGTGCAGTTGCAAACCGTAGTCTGGCTTTTTTATGGCGGTTTGGGAGCAGTGGCTTCTTCCTTGCTGAGCGGCCTTTCAGGTTATGTCGATATAGGACTCGTTTTACTGTGGATATAGATACCTTTTGGACCTGTTTCCTCCAGCATCTTCACAAGGTCCTTTGCTGTTGTTCTGGGATTGATTTGCATCCCTAGGAGACAGAACGCGTCTCCTTCCTGAGCGGTATGATGGCTGCGTGGTCCCATGGTGTTTATACTTGCATACAATTTTTTTTCTGGGGTCTTGGCTGATTTCTTTTGATTTTCCCATGATGTCAAGCAAAGAGGCACTGAGTTTGAAGGTAGGCCTTGAAATACATCCACAGGTACACCTCAAATTGACTCAAATGATTTCAATTAGCCTATCAGAAGCTTCTAAAGCCATGACATCATTTTCTGGAATTTTCTAAGCTGTTTAAAGGCACAGTCAACTTAGTGTATGTAAACTTCTGACCCACTGGAATTGTGATACAGTGCATTATAAGTGAAATAATTTGTCTGTAAACAATTGTTGGAAAAAATACTTGTGTCATGCACAAAGTAGATGTTCTAACCAACTTTCCCAAACTATAGTTTGTTAGCAAGAAATTTGTGGAGTGGTTGAAAAACTAGTTTTAATGACTCAAACCTAAGTGTATGTAAACTTCCGACTTCAACTGTACATATGAGATGGGTAATGCAAGATATGTAAACATTATTAAAGTGGCATTACTAAAGTGACTAGTGTTCCATTTATTAGAGTGGCTAGTGATTTTCAAGTCTGTATGTAGGCAGCAGCCTCTCTGTGCTAGTGATGGCTGTTTAACAGTCTGATGGCCTTGAGATAGAAGCTGTTTTTTATTCTCTCGGTCCCAGCTTTGATGCACCTGTACTGACCTCGCCTTCTGGATGATAGCGGGGTGAACAGGCAGTGGCTCGGGTGGTTGATGTCCTGGATGATCTTTTAGGCCTTCCTGTGACATCGGGTGCTGTACAGTGGGGGAAAAAAGTATTTAGTCAGCCACCAATTGTGCAAGTTCTCCCACTTAAAAAGATGAGAGAGGCCTGTAATTTTCATCATAGGTACATGTCAATTATGACAGACAAAATGAGAATTTTTTTTCCAGATTTTTAATGAATTTATTTGCAAATTATGGTGGAAAATAAGTATTTGGTCAATAACAAAAGTTTCTCAATACTTTGTTATATACCCTTTGTTGGCAATGACACAGGTCAAACGTTTTCTGTAAGTCTTCACAAGGTTTTCACACACTGTTGCTGGTATTTTGGCCCATTCCTCCATGCAGATCTCCTCTAGAGCAGTGATGTTTTGGGGGTGTCGCTGGGCAACACAGACTTTCAACTCCCTCCAAAGATTTTCTATGGGGTTGAGATCTGGAGACTGTCTAGGCCACTCCAGGACCTTGAAATACTTCTTACGAAGCCACTCCTTCGTTGCCCGGGCGGTGTGTTTGGGATCATTGTCATGCTGAAAGACCCAGCCACGTTTCATCTTCAATGCCCTTGCTGATGGAAGGAGGTTTTCACTCAAAATCTCACGATACATGGCCCCATTCATTCTTTCCTTTACACGGATCAGTCGTCCTGGTCCCTTTGCAGAAAAACAGCCTCAAAGCATGATGTTTCCACCCCCATGCTTCACAGTAGGTATTGTGTTCTTTGGATGCAACTCAGCATTCTTTGTCATCAAAACACGACAAGTTGAGTTTTTATCAAAATGTTATATTTTGGTTTCATCTGACCATATGACATTCTCCCAATCCTCTTCTAGATCATCCAAATGCACTCTAGCAAACTTCAGATGGGCCTGGACATGTACTGGCTTAAGCAGGGGGACACGTCTGGCACTGCAGGATTTGAGTCCCTGCGGCGTAGTGTGTTACTGATGGTAGACTTTGTTACTTTGATCCCAGCTCTCTGCGGGTCATTCACTAGGTCCCCCCGTGTGGTTCTGGTATTTTTGCTCACCGTTCTTGTGATCATTTTGACCCCACAGGGTGAGATCTTGCGTGGAGCCCCAGATCGAGGGAGATTATCAGTGGTCTTGTATGTCTTCCATTTCCTAATAATTGCTCCCACAGTTGATTTCTTCAAACCAAGCTGCTTACCTATTGCAGATTCAGTCTTCCCTGCCTGATGCAGGTCTACAATTTTGTTTCTGGTGTCCTTTGACAGCTCTTTGGTCTTGCCATAGTGGAGTTTGGAGTGTGACTGTTTGAGGTTGTGGACAGGTGTCTTTTATACTGATAACAAGTTCAAACAGGTGCCATTAATACAGGTAACGAGTGGAGGACAGAGGAGCATCTTAAAGAAGAAGTTACAGGTCTGTGAGAGCCAGAAATCTTGCTTTTTTGTAGGTGACCAAATACTTATTTTCCACCATGATTTGCAAATAAATTCATAATAAATCCTACAATGTGATTTTCTGGAGAAAAAAAATCTCAATTTGTCTGGCATAGTTGACGTGTACCTATGATGAAAATTACAGGCCTCTCTCATCTTTTTAAGTGGGAGAACTTGCACAATTGGTGGCTGACTAAATACTTTTTTCCCCCACTGTATGTGTCTTGGAGGGCGTGTAGTTTGCCCCCCGTAATGCGTTCGGCAGACCGCACCACCCTCTGGAGAGCCCTGCGTTTGTGGGCGGTGCAGTTGCCGTACATGGCGGTGATGCAGCCTGACAGGATGCTCTCAATTGTGCATCTGTAAAGGTTTGTGAGGGTTTTAGGTGCTAAACCAAATTTCTTCAGCCTCCTGAGGTTGCAGAGGCTCTGTTGCGCCTTCTTCACCACACTGTCTGCGTGGGTGGACCATTTCAGTTTGTCGGTGATGTGTACGCCAAGGAACTTGAAGCTTTCCACCTTCTCCACTGCGGTCTCGTCGATGTGGATAGGGGGGTGCACCCTCTGTTGTTTCCTGAAGTCCACGATCATCTCCTTTGTTTTGTTGATGTTGAGTGAGAGGTTATTTTCTTGCCACCACACTCCCAGAGCCCTCACCTCCTCCCTGTAGGCGGTCTCGTCATTGTTGGTAATCAAGCCTACTACTGTTGTGTCATCTGCAAACTTGATGATTGAGTTGGAGGCATGCTTGGCCACGCAGTCATGGGTGAACAGGGAGTACAGGATTGGGCTGAGCACGCACCCTTGTGGGGCCCCAGTGTTGAATATCAGCGAAGTGGAGATGTTGTTTCCTACCTTCACCACCTGGGGGCGGCCCGTCAGGAAGTCCAGGACCCAGTTGCACAGGGCGAGGTTCAGACTCAGGGCCTCGAGCTTAATGATGAGCTTGGAGGGTACTATGGTGTTGAATGCTGAGCTATAGTCAATGAACAGCATTCTTACATAGGTATTCCTCTTGTCCAGATGGGATAGGGCAGTGTGCAGTGTGATGGCAATTGCATCGTCTGTGGATCTATTGGGGCGGTAAGCAAATTGAAGTGGGTCTAGGGTGACAGGTAAGGTAGAGGTGATATGATCCTTTGCTAGTCTCTCAAAGCACTTAATGATGACAGAGGTGAGTGCTACAGGGTGATAGTCATTTAGTTCAGTTACCTTTGCTTTCTTGGGTACAGGAACAATGGTGGCCATCTTGAAGCATGTGGGAACAGCAGACTGGGAAAGGGTGAGATTGAATATGTCCATGAACACACAAGCCAGCTGGTCTGCGCATGCTCTGAGGACGCGGCTAGGGATGCCCTGAGTGTTGCGGACAAAGGATCCACTTCGGGAAAGTCGTATTCCTGGTCGTAGTGCTGGTAATATCCAATAGTTCTTCCTGGCTGTATGTAATAACACTTAAGATTTTCTGGGCTAACATTGTAAGAAATAATACATAAAAAAACAAAATGCTGCAAAGTTTCCTAAGGACTAGAAGCGAGACAGCCCTCTCTGTCGGCGCCATCTTATCATAGGTCCTGAACACACTGGAGCAGTATCTCTCTATACTTTGCTCCATTGATCTTTCCCTCGACCCTGACTTGTCTTCCAGTCCCTGCCTCTGAAAAACATCCCCACAGCATGATGCTGCCACCACCATGTTTCACCGTAGGGATGGTGCCAGGTTTCCTCCAGACATTCAGGCCAAAGAGTTCAATCTTGGTTTCTTGTTTCTCATGGTCTGAGAGTCCTTTAGGTGCCTTTTGGCAAACTTCAAGCAGGCTGTCATGTGCCTTTTACTGAGGAGTGGCTTCCGTCTGGCCACTCTACCATAAAGGCCTGATTGGTGGAGTGCTGCAGAGATTGTTGTCCTTTCTGGAAAGTTCTCCCATCTCCACAGAGGAACTCTGGAGCTCTGTCAGAGTGACCGTTGGGTTCTTGGTCACCTCCCTGACCAAGGCCCTTCTCCCCCGATTGCTCAGTTTGGCCGGGTGGCCAGCTCTAGGAAGAGTCTTGGTGGTTCCAAACGTCTTCCATTTAAGAATGATAGAGGCTACTGTGTTATTGGGGACTTTCAATGCTGCAGAAATGTATTTGTACCCTTCCCCAGATCTGTGCCTCAACACAATCCTGTCTCGGAGCGCTACAGACAATTACTTTGACCTCATGGCTTGGTTTTTGCTTTGACATGCACTGTCAACTGTGGGACCTTATGTAGACTGGTGTGTGCCTTTCCAAATCATGTCCAATCAATTACATTTACCACAGGTGGACTCAAATCAAGTTGTAGAAACATCTCAAAGATGGAAACAGGATGAACCTGAGATCAATTTTGAGTCTCATAGCAAAGGGTCTTAATACTTATGTAAATAAGGTATTTCTGTTTTTTATTATTTATACATTTGCAAAAACGTCTAAAAACCTGTTTTTGCTTTGTCATTATGGGGTATTGTGTGTAGATTGATGAGGGAAAACATTTATTTAATCCATTTTAGAATAAGGCTGTAACGTAACAAAATGTGGAAAAAGTAAAGGGGTCTTAATACTTTCCAAATGCACTGTATATTAGATATACTCCCCCAAATAGGCTAACGAGCCCTACTGGTACATTGCCCCACATACATTTCAAAGTGCAGTAATGATTGTACCTTTTATTCTAAATATTGGGTAGAAAAATGTACCATTTATACTAGATTATCCACACATGTACACTAAAAGGAACCAACCAGTACCATGTGAGGTCCTATGTGTATCTCTGAAGGTACCTTATGTGCACCTTTGACCTTTTTGTACCCCAGAAAACAACACTGTACCCTAACCATAAACACATTTTGAGAGTGTGTGGCTATAAGTTCTTGGTGGCACTGCTGAAACATTAATGCACTTCCATCCAAAAGCTTGCAAATTCAAATCCCCAAAGCATTTATACACACTTTACAACAACTGTCCCTAAGCACCGCTATTTTTTACGATGGTGTTGTCAGATAATCTGACAATTATTGACTGGATTCTGGGCAACATTTAGCAAAGTGCAGAAATGTATTCTTGCCATTAAATCTTGCCACCACAGACCTGGTAGCATAGCAGGATATTCAGGTCATTAGTAGCCAAGAGGTTTTGAGTTGAAATCCAAAGTGAGATATAGTCTCAAGTAACCAGCATTCAGCAGCATACTGTCCTTTTACAGCAATAACACCTTAATTCAGGTGTAGGGCGGCAGGTAGCTTAGTGGGTAAGAGCATTGTGCAAGTAACCGAAAGGTCGCTGGTTCTAATCCCGGAGCCGACTAGGTGAAACATCTGTCGATGTGCCCTTAAGCAAGGCACTTAACCCTAATTGCTCCTGTAAGTCGCTCTGGATAAGAGCGTCTGCTAAATGACGTAAATGTAATTCAGCTGTAACTTGTTGTTGTTTACCTTACTTTCACGGCAACCAGTAGCCTGTAGTGTACTGTAAAATTACAGGAACTTTTCAACAGTGTAGCATGGTTCTTCACAAACATCACAGCAGTACAGAACCCTTCCTGATATGCAAAAATAAAATGGTTAAGAACCTCAAAACCTTTTTTTGTGTGTGTATGCTGGTCCAGCACAATAGTGTGTGATTGTGGCCCGGAATTCGGGGCATTCCTGCATATGGGAGATGAAGGAACGCCCCCACTTGAGCATCCCATTGGTTCATGCATGTGGGCACAGCTGTATAAACACTCCCCCTCGAGCATGCCATCTTCATGCTTGTGTTTAAGTGACACTTTTGATTTTCTGGATTTCCCCTGATTGTCTATGCGATTAAAAGGTGTAGCATTGTAGCATAATTAATGTACAATGTTTTAGCTTAAAGGCCCAGTGCAGTCAAAACATTTATTTTCCAGTGTTTTATATATATTTCCACTCTATGAGGTTGGACTAATACTGTGAAATTGTGAAAATTAGGATAATTCCCATTTAGTGTAAGAGCTGTTTGAAAAGACCGCCTGAAATGTCAGCCTGTCTTGGTGGGATGGAGTTTTGGCCTGTCTGGTGACATCACCAGGCGATACATTTGTTAAGAGACCAATAAGAAAGATAGTTCCAAACCTCTGCCGATAACAGCTACTGTTCAGTTTTCCCCTCCCCACTCAGACCACTCCCAGACAGTTCTAGCGAAATTCTTGTTTGAGAAATTGCACTTTCCTCTGAAGCTATTTGTGTTTCTTTTTGACCATTTTATTTGAAAACAATCACAGTAAGGTACTAATTGTTACCCATAAATGATTTGATATTGAGATAAAAATGGCAGCATTGGACCTTTAAAATGTATGTGTAAACTGTTGATGCATTGGATAGCAGATGCAACAGATATACCAGCCACCCACCCCACTTTATCAAAGCTGTGAGGAAGTGATGTATTAAAAAGACGCCGTTGCCATAAGATTAATAGAACTGAGGGAAAGCAGTGCTCAGTGGTAGTCATTGTCTACCGGTGTCCTAGCTAGCTAGCTAGCGGTTTTGCTCCAGCCTGTGTACAGGAGTCCTAGCTTAAAAATGGACCAATAGACGTATAGAGGGGTTCCTGCAGATGAAGGAACTCCCACATGCAGGAATGCCCCGAATTGCGGGCCGTAATCACACACTTCTCGTTCAGCATGGTCTACCTGGTCTGCAAAACTGGGCCTATCGTATTTTCCAGCATGCTCTATTGCAGTTAGATGTTTAGAATGGTTTGTTTCAATACTTGTGTTGGTCACCAGCCTATGCTGGTCTATGCTGTTTTCAGCAGGGATATCCCTAGCTTTTAAGCTATTTGGACTATTCTTATTAAAATATTTGTCATCATTGCCTTTCTAAACACTGCATTGGTGGTGCAAAATATAATCACTCCTCTATACGACAGATATTCAGCACATGCCAATCCATAAGCATTAACCATGGCTCTGCACTATTGGCCCAGTCTTCAGAATGCATTCAGTCTGGGATATTGACAACACAGCCTCTTTACAGTTAGCGCTGTGTGTGGTTGAAGTGACCGCTGCTATTGAAAACACATGTTAATACTCCTTCCTGGCTGCGGTTCAAGAAAGCATCTCAGCCATTCAATGGCACCGAGTGGAGAGGAGTGTCCATCAAAGGTTCTCACAAGACGGAGGGCATCTGATGCACCATAATGAGGACACGATTAGAGAGCGGGTTAGTGATCTCAAAAGCATTCATTGATTCCGCTTTAGAAAGAATAAGAATAGAGTAGATACTGTACTGATTGTCAATTTTTGTGAGAAACCCCCTCCACACACACACTGAGAGGCTTCAGTGGTTAAGTGCATTGCTCAAGGGCACAATGGCAGGAGATGGTACCTGGGATCAAAGTGATGCATCAGAAGTTGAGGCCCGACACTCTCTCCATTATAACAATACATTATTTATTGTAAATCCAGCTCTCAGAGAGAGCTGTTTGAACACGAAACCCCCTTTTACCTGGGATCAGAGAGCAGTAGCCCTGCAGTTGCCAGTTAATTTCCCACTTTATTGGGAACTATTTATTATTTAGTCCAGTGTTTCCTTTGACAAAATCTGAAAAAATGTGAATTTACACAATACTGTAGCAACCTTAAGCCACACCTAACGATTCATCAAAAGGTTCTGACCTCTTGGCATAACGGTTAAGGTGCTGGCTTGACGGTCGCTGGACCTGGAGTTGAGTCCTGCTAGGGGCTACCCCCGAATTTGCTACATTGGTGTCAAAACTGGGATGGCTCACGAGAGGCATGTACAGTGGGGAAACAAAGTATTTAGTCAGCCACCAATTGTGCAAGTTCTCCCACTTAAAAAGATGAGAGAGGCCTGTAATTTTCATCATAGGTGCACGTCAACTATGACAGACAAATGGAGGGAAAAAAATCCAGAAAATCACATTGTAGGATTTTTTATGAATTTATTTGCAAATGATGGTGGAAAATAAGTATTTGGTCACCTACAAACAAGCAAGATTTCTGGCTCTCACAGACCTGTAACTTCTTCTTTAAGAGGCTCCTCTGTCCTCCACTCGTTACCTGTATTAATGGCACCTGTTTGAACTTGTTATCAGTATAAATGACACCTGTCCACAACCTCAAACAGTCACACTCCAAACTCCACTATGGCCAAGACCAAAGAGCTGTCAAAGGACACCAGAAACAAAATTGTAGACCTGCACCAGGCTGGGAAGACTGAATCTGCAATAGGTAAGCAGCTTGGTTTGAAGAAATCAACTGTGGGAGCAATTATTAGGAAATGGAAGACATACAAGACCACTGATAATCTCCCTCGATCTGGGGCTCCACGCAAGATCTCACCCTGTGGGGTCAAAATGATCACAAAAAAATCCCAGAACCACACGGGGGGACCTGCAGAGAGCTGGGACCAAAGTAACAAAGCCTACCATCAGTAACACACTACGCCGCCAGGGACTCAAATCATGCAGTGCAAGATGTGTCCCCCTGCTTAAGCCAGTACATGTCCAGGCCCGTCTGAAGTTTGCTAGAGTGCATTTGGATGATCCAGAAGAGGATTGGGAGAATGTCATATGGTCAGATGAAACCAAAATATAACTTTTTGGTAAAAACTCAACTCGTCGTGTTTGGAGGACAAAGAATGCTGAGTTGCATCCAAAGAACACCATACCTTTTGTGAAGCATGGGGGTAGAAACATCATGCTTTGGGGCTGTTTTTCTGCAAAGGGACCAGGACGACTGATCCGTGTAAAGGAAAGAATGAATGGGGCCATGTATCATGAGATTTTGAGTGAAAACCTCCTTCCATCAGCAAGGGCATTGAAGATGAAACGTGGCTGGGTCTTTCAGCATGACAATGATCCCAAACACACCGCCCGGGCAACGAAGGAGTGGCTTCGTAAGAAGCATTTCAAGGTCCTGGAGTGGCCTAGCCAGTCTCCACATCTCAACCCCATAGAAAATCTTTGGAGGGAGTTGAAAGTCCGTGTTGCCCAGCGACAGCCCCAAAACATCACTGCTCTAGAGGAGATCTGCATGGAGGAATGGGCCAAAATACCAGCAACAGTGTGTGAAAACCTTGTGAAGACTTACAGAAAACGTTTGACCTGTGTCATTGCCAACAAAGGGTATATAACAAAGTATTGAGAAACTTTTGTTATTGACCAAATACTTATTTTCCACCATAATTTGCAAATAAATTCATTAAAAATCCTACAATGTGATTTTCTGGATATTTTTTTCTCATTTTGTCTGTCATAGTTGACGTGTACCTATGATGAAAATTACAGGCCTCTCTCATCTTTTTAAGTGGTAGAACTTGCACAATTGGTGGCTGACTAAATACTTTTTTCCCCACTGTACGTGTGAGGGATTTAGTATAGAGAAGTGTGGGGACACTATCTCCCGAAGGAAGCGGGGTAAACGATCTTGGTGTCCAAACTATGTTCCCTCAGCCCTATCTGTTTCCCCTACATTAATTTACTAGAGGCGGGCCGCCGCTGTAAATTGTTGCCGCAACACCCAAAAATATGATTACAAAAAAATATAT
This sequence comes from Coregonus clupeaformis, assembly GCF_020615455.1. NCBI lineage: Eukaryota > Metazoa > Chordata > Actinopteri > Salmoniformes > Salmonidae > Coregonus > Coregonus clupeaformis. The sequence continues at coordinate 4,589,393 of NC_059222.1, forward strand.
ATACTTTTTTTAGAAACAACATTTTGGGATGGTAAAACATTTTCAGTGTAAACTTAAACGACTACAACCACACATAAACTACTGTACAGTTGCTTGTGAAAGTATTCACCCCCTTGGAATTTTTCCTATTTTGTTGCCTTACAACCTGGAATTAAAATGGATTTTTTGGGGGTTTGTATCCTTTGATTTACACAACATGCCTACCACTTTGAAGATGCAAAATGTTTTTTAATGTGAAACAAACAAGAAACAAGACAAAAAAACTGAAAACTTGAGCGTGCATAACTATCCCAGTCTCAAATCTCTGGAAGACTGAAACAGGTTTCCCTCAAGACTTTCCCTGTATTTAGCGCCATCCATCATTCCTTCAATTCTGACCAGTTTCCCAGTCCCTGCCGATGAAAAACATCCCCATGGTGTTCTCGGGGTGATGAGAGGTGTTGGGTTTGCGCCAGACATAGCGTTTTCCTTGATGGCCAAAAATCTCAATTTTAGTCTCATCTGACTAGAGTACCTTCTTCCATATGTTTAGGGAATCTCCCACATGCCTTTTGGCAAACATCAAACGTGTTTGCTTGTTTTTTTCTTTAAGCAATGGCTTTTTTCTGGCCACTCTTCTGTAAAGCCCAGCTCTGTGGAATGTACGGCTTAAAGTGGTCCTATGGACAGACACTCCAATCTCCGCTGTGGAGCTTTGCAGCTCCTTCAGGGTTATATTTGGTCTCTTTGTTGCCTCTCTGATTAATGCCCTCCTTGCCTGGTCTGTGAGTTTTGGTGGGCGGCCCTCTCTCGGCAGGTTTGTTGTGGTGCCATATTCTTTCAACTTTTTAATAATGGATTTAATGGTGCTCCGTGGGATGTTCAAAGTTTCAGATATTTTATAACCCAACCCTGATCTGTACTTCTCCACAACTTTGTCCCTGACCTGTTTGGAGAGCTCCTTGGTCTTTATGGTGCCGCTTGCTTGGTGGTACCCCTTGCTTAGTGGTGTTGCAGACTCTGGGGCCTTTCAGAACAGGTGTATATATACTGAGATCATGTGACAGATCATGTGACACTTCAATTGCACACAGGTGGACTTTATTTAACTAGTTATGTGACTGCTGAAGGTAATTGGTTGCACCGAATCTTATTTAGGGGCTTCATAGCAAAGGGGGTTAATACATATGCAGGTACCACTTTTCCGTAATTTATTTGTTAGAAGTTTTTGAAACAAGTTATATTTTTCATTTTTTCATGCAAATAAATTACTTAAAAATCATACAATGTGATTTTCTGGATTTTTGTTTTAGATTCCGTCTCTCACACTTGAAGTGTACCTATGATAAAAAATTACAGACCTCTACATGCTTTGTAAGTAGGAAAACCTGCAAAATCGGCAGTGAATCAAATACTTGTTCTCCCCACTGTATATATATATATAGTATATTTTTCCTTTATTATTATTTTAAATTATCCGGCCCTGGGACAAGGGAAGATAGGGCTGTGGGAACTTACAGAACATAGGGTCCAGGGAACATAGGGCTGAGGGAACATAAACATGGTCCCGCGACCTTAAGCCAACACCTAACGATCACATCAACAGGTTCGGACCGTTGATGTAACGGTTAAGGTGTTGACTTGAAAGTCGCTGGATCCGGGTTTGAGTCTCGGTCAGGGCTACCTCCCGAATTCACTACAATACTATGTTTATACTCATACTCTAAAGTAAGCTTTGTCTATTTAGCCAAGGAGTCTTTGTGCACATCTGCTATTGTTTTGAATTCAACATAACAAAAGATAGTAAGATAGATAGCTTGTTACCATTTTGTTTATTTCTCAGTAAATGCCTGACAAACACCAGCAAAAAAAGCCTTTAAAACAAAGCATTGCCCGATCATATCTCCATGTCATTGGCAGTACTGACAACACTATTCCTATTTTGCCAAGGAGGTTTAGTTAGCATAATTTGCTGGCAGCGTGGAACTTGAGTGACGATGTAACTATGTACATTATCTGTCATTAAAGCAATAAAGTTAATCCCAAATCACCTACTTTTGACCAACGCCCTATTCATAAGTTGCATCTCCGTCACTTCACGCCATTGTTATGTGCATTCTAAAGATGTCTCAGCCATAGTGGCTCCCGTAAATTGAGTGGTGCCTAGTCATTATATATATATATTTGTTTCTCTTGTCTCATTGCTGCAACTCCCCAACAGGCTCGGGAGGTGAAGGTTGAGTCATGCGTCCTCCGAAACATGACCCGCCTAACCGCAAGTCTTAACACCCGCCCGCTTAACCCGGCCGCACCAATGTGTCAGATGAAACACTGTTCAACTGACGACCAAGGTCAGTCTGCAGGTGCCCAGCCCACGACAAGGAGTCGCTAGGTATGGTAGGTAGGATGAGCTAAGTAAAGCCCCCCCGGCCAAACCCTCCCCTTACCCAGACAACGCTGGGCCAATTGTGCGCTGCCCTATGGGATCCCGATCACGGCCAGTTGTGATACAGCTCGGGTTCGAACCTAGGTCTGTAGTGATGCCTCTAGCACTGCGATTCAGTGCCTTAGACCGCTGCACCACTCGGGAGGCCGTGCCTAGTCATTCTTAACGAGGGCTAGTGATTGTTTAGTCTACATTACACTATAGGGGCTTGGCAATATGATGACATTCCTAAATTTGGCAAATAATTAGTAGGAAACAACTGTCATCATTATGATGTCGTCAAATTAATATTAGAAAGATGGCAATGTTAGTCAAAAATACCTAGCAATGCTAACGTTAGCTAGATAAAATCTGGTGCTCTACTCTAAATCTTAGCTAGTTAGCTAATGTTATACCACATCTAAAGTCAATCTCTTTTAGAAATGTTCCAAGCCACTATAAAGCACTTTGGATGAAATCGTCATCAGCGCCATATGAAAATGCATTGAGGAGAACGTTCAGTCGGAAGTCAGTCTTCAAAAGAAAGTTCAAAACAATAATGTGACAAAACGTGCAACCAATGAGTGGACCCTGGACAAAAGTAGTGCACTACAAAGGGAATGGGGTGCCATTTGAGACACAACCATAGAGCATATCTTGCACTTAAAAGTCCCTGGCAATGTTCTTATTAGCATACCAACCTGTTCGATCATCACAGTGACTTGTAAGATACAAACTGTTGTCAAACTCTTTAAATACCTTTTCCATAATTAATATTCATATTAAACAGGGCAGCACGCAGGCAGCTCAGCATATTATTTCAACGGCTGTGAGGAGATCTCCTGGAGCACTGCACAAACACACGCCAACACATACAGCATACAGACTAGCATGCATGCACACAGACCCTATGCACACACACATACAGTATGCATGCTCACGCACAACATACAGTGGGGAAAAAAAGTATTTAGTCAGCCACCAATTGTGCAAGTTCTCCCACTTAAAAAGATGAGAGAGGCCTGTAATTTTCATCATAGGTACACGTCAACTATGACAGACAAATAGAGAAAAAAAAATCCAGAAAATCACATTGTAGGATTTTTATTGAATTTATTTGCAAATTATGGTGGAAAATAAGTATTTGGTCACCTACAAACAAGCAAGATTTCTGGCTCTCACAGACCTGTAACTTCTTCTTTAAGAGGCTCCTCTGTCCTCCACTCGTTACCTGTATTAATGGCACCTGTTTGAACTTGTTATCAGTACAAAAGATACCTGTCCACAACCTCAAACAGTCACACTCCAAACTCCACTATGGCCAAGACCAAAGAGCTGTCAAAGGACACCAGAAACACAATTGTAGACCTGCACCAGGCTGGGAAGACTGAATCTGCAATAGGTAAGCAGCTTGGTTTGAAGAAATCAACTGTGGGAGCAATTATTAGGAAATGGAAGACATACAAGACCACTGATAATCTCCCTCGATCTGGGGCTCCACGCAAGATCTCACCCCGTGGGGTCAAAATGATCACAAGAACGGTGAGCAAAAATCCCAGAACCACACGGGGGGGACCTAGTGAATGACCTGCAGAGAGCTGGGACCAAAGTAACAAAGCCTACCATCAGTAACACACTACGCCGCCAGGGACTCAAATCCTGCAGTGCCAGACGTTTCCCCCTGCTTAAGCCAGTACATGTCCAGGCCCGTCTGAAGTTTGCTAGAGTGCATTTGGATGATCCAGAAGAGGATTGGGAGAATGTCATATGGTCAGATGAAACCAAAATATAACTTTTTGGTAAAAACTCAACTCGTCGTGTTTGGAGGACAAAGAATGCTGAGTTGCATCCAAAGAACACCATACCTACTGTGAAGCATGGGGGTGGAAACATCATGCTTTGGGGCTGTTTTTCTGCAAAGGGACCAGGACGACTGATCCGTGTAAAGGAAAGAATGAATGGGGCCATGTATCGTGAGATTTTGAGTGAAAACCTCCTTCCATCAGCAAGGGCATTGAAGATGAAACGTGGCTGGGTCTTTCAGCATGACAATGATCCCAAACACACCGCCCGGGCAACGAAGGAGTGGCTTCGTAAGAAGCATTTCAAGGTCCTGGAGTGGCCTAGCCAGTCTCCAGATCTCAACCCCATAGAAAATCTTTGGAGGGAGTTGAAAGTCCGTGTTGCCCAGCGACAGCCCCAAAACATCACTGCTCTAGAGGAGATCTGCATGGAGGAATGGGCCAAAATACCAGCAACAGTGTGTGAAAACCTTGTGAAGACTTACAGAAAACGTTTGACCTGTGTCATTGCCAACAAAGGGTATATAACAAAGTATTGAGAAACTTTTGTTATTGACCAAATACTTATTTTCCACCATAATTTGCAAATAAATTCATAAAAAATCCTACAATGTGATTTTCTGGATTTTTTTTCCTCATTTTGTCTGTCATAGTTGACGTGTACCTATGATGAAAATTACAGGCCTCTCTCATCTTATTAAGTGGGAGAACTTGCACAATTGGTGGCTGACTAAATACTTTTTTCCCCCACTGTACATATACAGTGTGCAGGTTTTGCATGCACACACACACACATAGTATGCAGGGACACACGTAGAGTATCCACACGTGCACAAACACACACATAGTATGCATTCACACACAAACACACATGCAGAGAGAGAGAGAGAGATAACCAGGATATTTTTATTTCAAGCAGCAGAGGAGGAATCTGTAGCCATAGCCAATTAATAGTAACATGAGGCTTGCAAATCCTCAGGGAACGACGGGAATAAGAGGGTTTTTCTCTTCACCGACATGCAAAGATTGTGTTAGTTAGTTGACTACTTGGAACATATTAAGTATTGATAACCCCTTTACAGATCCATCAGCAAAGAAAGTCTGTGCTGGCCCAGGGAAGTTGGACTGACCTATTTCTAGACTTATCAGCCATACAAACCTCTCCCTCCCTTGTTGCCATGGAGACACCCTCTGGTATCCAGGAATGAGGAATAAGCAGTAAAAGATGGAGAGAGAGAGCGAGAGAGAAAGTATCGCTAAGAGCGTCTGCAAAATGGCTCAAATGTAAAGCAGAGAGGGCGAAGGAGTGAGGGAGACAGAGAGCGTGAGGAAGGGAGAGAGAGACCAAAAAGAGACAGCGAGAGAGAGAACAAGAGCGGGAATATTGGCATGAGAACCCGCCCGTGTTTTCAATTTTGACAGCAAATCCACAAAGAGCATTGTCAGTTTCATTAAACCCTGTAAGAAACACATATTTACCCGTCACAGATGAAGAATGGATTGAAGACAAATTTGCCATGTCAGTTATTTTTAGATATGTTAAGATGCAAATTATGCGCCGGATTTACCTCCAGTAAAGTAATTCAATTATTTGTACTCAGTTATGGTACAGTCTCTGAAGTCAGACAATAACAATGTCTAACTCCTAGAGGCTTTGTTGAGTGGGTCTTTGTAGGTTTCACTAACAGCATATGAGATTTAAGAGGACACATTTAAAAATGTGATCTCAATACTGTACCATATTTCGTTATGAAACTAGTTCGGTGAAATCTGCAATCTGATTGGCTGAAATTAGGTTCCAAGCCATTGACAATACCCTGTTATCCGCACTGTCTATGGAAGTAGTGCCTGTTTTCAAAATATCAATACGCCAACTCCGAGTCCTGACCAAAACAAAAAACATGACAATTTATCTCGACTCGGATCCGTAACCAGTAGTAACCACAAACTTCAATGAAGGTTATCTTAAAATGAAAAGACTAATGTAACATTCTGCACCCCAGTAACATTGTCGCCGAGGTGGACTTGCTAGCTAGATAGCTACAGGATTTGAGTCATATCAGCCGTTTTCTAATAACAGCTGAGCTAGCCTATGCGAAGTGCTAGTTCACAACGACGATAGCTGACTGAAATGTAGCTGAAAACAGGTTGTCAAACGAGATACGTGGGAGTATTCGACAGCACTAGTGCCACTTGCAACATCACTGCAACACATTTTGTAACACAGAAAGACTGGAAAATGTTTATCACTCATAAGATGCTGCAACAAAGACGTCTCTGCACAAACAAATGAATGCTAGCTAGCTAAGTTTCCCCTTGTTGGTCCTACGTTTAGAATGAATCCAATTTCGGTTTGTTTGGTTGTTGGTTTAGTTTTCTGTAACTTCGTAGCAAGAAGGTCTGCATGGTGCAGTGGTTTAATGGTAGCTAATTTGTGACGCTATCTAGCTAATTTAGCTGGAATCTGAAATTATGCTGTTGGGTGCATGGGCTACAGCCAGCTGCTTGGTTATGTTTACACCAGGGATGGGCAACTTTGACTTTGATGGGGGCCACAAAAAATCGGAACTAATCATCAGGGGCCGCAGTGGCTCGTGGGTCTGCGTACCCACATCCATACCCACACATTCAGTCAGAGCTGGCCGTAGCCTATTGGGGGCCGTAAACAAAACACACAGTTGAAACAATTTTTTCTAATGGGCTTACACTCCCCTATCATCTTGGCGATCTCACCGCAGAGTTACTGGGTCAGGGAGTTGGAAGGCTAATCCTTAGGGAGAACTCCCGACCATCCAGCAGACCCAATTTGTATTGAAGCAAGACAAAAACAAAACAAACAAAACGACAACACAAAAACAAAACAACAACAGCAATACAATTCTTCCCTTTTGACACGACTCACATTGGGATTCATGCGTCCCAAAAAAACAACAACACTACCGCTTAAATCAAAATAACAAATACATTTAGAATTACAACCCTTGATAACTCCATAGTAAAATAATTGTATCCCATAAGGTAATTCAAGAAATAGTGAAATAGACTAGAGACAGGTGTCCCTCATTCAGGGGCAGGGCTCTCTCTCTGTCCTTCTTGCGGTCCGAATCACACATAGGACTATTGATAAATTATGAACTTCTTCCTAATTATCACATTACATTTAAATCTCACTCAATTTCTCTAGCCTTTCTAGTGGGGGTGATCAGTCCTCACCAGAAAATCAGAACAGAGGTCAGAGTTCATTCAACCCCATTAAGTGAGTGTTTCTTTTCTTTCCCTGTACCTCAGATATTATTTCAAGACATTTCAAACATTTTGTGTATCAGGTTTACATACATTGCGTTTTTCAGTAAATTTCTTATCAAGAGAAATTACATTTGTGCAACCAAAACTCAGACAATAGATACTTCTAAAAAATGTGTGTGCCCTTTAAGGTGCATCCTTTCTAACCCATGAAAGACCCACTAAAACCAAAATAAAAAGACTCCACACAATAAATCAAACACAGTATTAACACCACTAGCAAATATTCATAACAGGTGTGGGTGCTGGCGTGTGTGGTAAAACGTAATGTAAAAATAAACAAAATGGCCAGGCCTTACTTAATTTGGGAGCTTCCTTAACAGCTGGATCCGGGTACCTTCATATTGTATAGTACACAGTCTCAATAACTGCTCTCCTAAGGCACTTGCTTCAGGAAGCCTTTCAAAGGGAGAGATACAGAATCATTGGTAAACTTAGTCTGTCCTAAAAATTCTTAATCTTAATCGAGTTTACTGCATTGGGCAGGAAGTCTTGATAAAACCATGCGTATACAGAATCATACTTCAGACACATCAGATGATACAGTGTCCAGTTAAGCGGAATAGGCACCTTCTAAAGTAAACAATCCCAGAGCCCCTCTCTTGTAATCTTATCATTTTGACCTCTTGCATTGACATATGTCCTGTACTGACTGTCCCTGTGACATCAACTAGTCAAACTATGAAACCTGTTGTTTAACAAATCTGCTAGGTCCTTCAAAAGGTTGGTGCTGGCTTATCAGCTCAATATTCAGTACTAAAAACATTTACTTGGAGCTACTTCAATTTTGGGCACAGTTCCACGTAATGGAAACAGATTATTGTTTTAGATGACATTGCCTACATTACTTAAATCACTGGTGTTACCTAAACTATAGAATTTATACTAATTGGAAACTGTCAAAAACATCTCTTATTCAATTATTCATACCTCTGTCCCAAATGTCCCACTGTGTCCCTTACAGCCTGTTTGAGTTCATTGAGTAGCACTCACTTTCACTGGCGGCTTATCTATTTGTCCACAGGAACCTAAACACCAGATGGCGGCCTCTAATTTAACCTTTTCACACGTGAGTTCCAAATATCTCTAGCATGAGTTGTTTTATGCACGTGATATCAAAATGCACTCACTTTTCCAAAATGTGATTGTTTGCGCAATAGGACAGTTAACACGCGCTGCCTGCTAATTATCTATAGGCTATGTTTCAACTTGTCAATTTCAAATTATTTTCGAACAAGTTGTATTTTCTAACAACAGTTTGAACTGAGGTGTGTTCCACCTACTCATTATTTCACATAGAAGTAGCCCATTTCAGTGTTGCGGAAAATGTATGTTTGAGGCTTTTACTGAGCCGGACATACTTCCCTCTTCGAGGAGAGCCTTTCCCCATTTTTTTCTGCACATCAAGTCAAATCAAATCAAATCAAATGTTATTTGTCACATACACGTGTTTAGCAGATGTTATTGCGGGTGTAGCGAAATGCAGACATTTGCGCAGTCTTCCAAGAAATGGCACATTTTCTGGCTGGCTCTTGCATTATTGCATTGTTGTTTTCCTTACAAATAATACCTTTGGACATGTTTGCATTCCTATCAAAGTAAGTCCCTTATTTTCTGTATATCGTGTTGTCGTTTCTACTGTAGCATACAGTATGTATGTATGTATGTATGTATGTATGTATGTATGTATGTATGTATGTATGTATGTATGTATGTATGTATGTACAGTTGAAGTCGGAAGTTTACATACACCTTATGCAAATACATTTAAACTCAGTTTTCCACAATTCCTGACATTTAATCCTAATGAAAATTCCCTGTCGAAGGTCAGTTAGGATGACCACTTTATTTTAAGACTGTGAAATGTCAGAATAATAGTAGAGAGAATGATTTATTTCAGCTTTTATTTATTTCATCACATTCCCAGTGGGTCAGAAGTTGACATACACTCAATTAGTATTTGGCAGCATTGCCTTTAAATTGTTTAACTTGGGTCAAACGTTTCGGGTAGCCTTCCACAAGCTTCCTACAATAAGTTGGGTTAATTTTGGCCCATTCCTCCTGAAAGAGCTGGTGTAACTGAGTCAGGTTTGTAGGCCTCCTTGCTCGCACACGCTTTTTCAGTTCTGCCCACAAATCTTCTATAGGATTGAGGTCAGGGCTTTGTGATGGCCACTTCAATACCTCGACTTTGTTGTTCCTGTGAAAAAAAAACAGTGTGGTTAGCTCAAATGCTGACTGTTGCGTCAATCGAAACTGGACGTTCTAAATAAGCATTCTAATCAAACCAGTTTGATCGTACGCTACAGAGACCACTGTAGAATGATCACACCCATATGTTGGTACGTGTGAAAAGGTAAATATCAGTCCCAATGCTCAATCCCTCTGTTCGTCAAGTGACCTTGTATAGAAACCTCAGCATCTTCAAATTACTAAAATATGGCATTATTATAGTGCTATTGGAAAGCCACTAATAACATATTACCATTCATATACTGTCAACACTCATTAAATTTGACATCATCTGATAGATCATGAGTACCATGAATCTTTCCACTTTACCTACTTTATCAATGTCTGTGTTACTTTCACTAGTCTCCATATCTGTTTCCTTCAACTAGAACCATCTACTGTTTCCACACGGATCACTCTCAAACAATGTTCTGCTTTTACCCATATTGTAAGGTTTCAAAACAAAACAAAAGAAACCTGATAACTTTCTCCATATTTTAGTCTACCCTAACAATCTTACTCTTAATATTTATTACCAATTTCTGTTGGATCTTCACTTTCTGCTTCACACTTATTAAATGTATATTATTTTAAAATGAACATGTAATGCACCGAATTTATAAAATACATCAGCCAATTCAGAAGGGAAGAGATAAACTTTCTAGGATCAACATGTATTATAACTGGGCTGGCACTGTCTATCAGTCCACTGTACAGTGGGGGAAAACAGTATTTAGTCAGCCACCAATTGTGCAAGTTCTCCCACTTAAAAAGATGAGAGAGGCCTGTAATTTTCATCATAGGTACACGTCAACTATGACAGACAAAATGAGAAAAAGAAACAGAGAACAATTGGTGGCTGACTAAATACTTTTTTTCCCCACTGTAGATGGAGTGCTCTGTCCATAATAAGTCTGGTACCTGAGACAGGATAGACTGGAAAACAGAGCCAATTTCCGACTTTGTCTCGGGGAGTGGTTAAATTTTGCCTACTCAAGAAACGGTTTAGAACTACATCATTTGGGATATCAACAAAAACTCCATCGGGAGTACAATAAATTGTCGCCTTAAGTTTAGTTTACAAGTCTCTACATGTTCAACATGCATTGGTTCTATTTAACAGGGCAATAGTTTTGATTCCAAATGTATTACCGGGGTGGAGGAAATCTCATAAGCGTTTATAGTTTTATTGGTTAGGGGTAAGTCAAGTCCCGTACCTTTACCAAAAGTGGATATGCGCCAATCTTTGTCTGAGACTTTATTTCCCAGACCCTTTAGACAGTCATGCAATGCTTTAGCCTTATCTTTACCAAATGATTAATAAAAGGGACCACCCTGAACTTCTCAGAATACGTTTTACACCACTTACTACGTGTGGGTGTGGAAGTTGTATATTATTATTGTTTAATTTTTTTCATTGTTACTTTATCAAATCTCTAGTAACCCATCATACTCTTCTTCACAAATTCCTCCTTTACACTAGTGTTCTATTCATAGAGGGGTTTAAATATTTACACTAGTGTTCTATTTAACAGCATATTCGGGAACTATACTCTCTCCTTTCATATCTTCACATACAGAATCCCTATATAACGTTATAAATCAACTTAGGTATTTACATCCACACTTAGGTATTTACATCAGAGGGGTACACATATCATGTTCTCAAGGAAATCTCAGTGTCCGGGGGCATCAATGAACAGCCCTTACCCATCTCAGCTGTTACCCTCTCAAACTTTTCAAGGGCTTCTCCTGTCAGTGCTCACTACCTGTAGATGGACGGGCGGTGGTGGACAGAACCCCTAGTTAATGTTATAGATCGAAAAACTCAGCTCACACAGAACTGGAAAACTCAGCTCACACAGAACTGGTTGGGGTATTCATTCAGACACGCACCTCTTTCACACCGGAACTAGTCCCCTGACATCTCTCATTCACTCAGTACTTAATAGTAATAATATCTCTTATTATCCAAATTTCAATCAGCTTAATATCTACATTTCTATCGCAACGAATGCTTCAGGACTAACCTGCTTTGGGGCAGGCTAACTGTCTGAGCTGCAAGTTGAGGACCAATGAAATCAGATTCCCTCCCTCTCGTAAACATTCCGTCATCATCCCCTTTATTTGAGGAAGATGACCGATTAAATATTGTATTAATCAAAGGTTTTTAGTGGAAAAAAATTTGACATTAAAATACCTATCACATTACATATTTTGTATTGACAGGATGCATTTGAAAGTTCACCCACAATAAAACTTTTATATGACGTTATAAAATTATTGTATAGATAAAAGTGGGGAAAAAAGTGCTGTGTGCATTGATAAGCACATCAAAGATTATATTAACAATACGTGATAAAAGAAAGATGGCTAATCTTTCTAATAGCCTATTTCACATCATTGCCTGCTGAATTTGATAACGTTTCTTTCATGTTGATTTCAGCAAAAATTCAAATGTGGCACTGACTCGCCTATGGATTGATGTTTCAGCATTGTCTCAATGAAGAGTTTCAAACAGGCTTCTGGCAAACAGTTGACCTTTGGCCAATTTGCTACAAATTTGCAGTTAACTCATATTTTCACATACAAATTAGTTTTGTGGCAAACTTTTGCGGTAAATTTGTGGCAACTTGTGAACTTCTGTCAAACAATTCTGGAAAACTTGTGGTGAACATTCTGTTTGCTGCAAACTCAGTATGAATATGCAAATTAGATCACGTTTTTGGTTACTGTGTAAACAACATTGAAATGTATCTACATAAACCAAATCACATAACTTTAAATGAACTTACTTCACAGAGAAAAAACTAAACATACTAAATGTAGTAAATATACTAAACAACATGTATTCAATGTCTTTAACAGATAAAAATTTATCCAATACAACTTGAAATCATCAGCATGGTAATGAAGAAAATAGCAAAGACTGGATATTTCCCAAATAAATTGTTTATTTAATATTTTTATGTCGCTACAACATTTACATTAGAGAAATGTGAACACTATGGGGATGTTGACCTTAGGATGTTTAAAGGGGCAACAACATAATTATTTACATGAGCCAAGTGAAAACTGAGCAATAGATTAACCAATGGAAGTTTAAAAGAGAATTAACAAAATGTTTATAATTAAAACAACAAAAACAAAATCAAACCCAGTTCAGAACTATTGCCTTTTTGAGCGAATTTTGGAGATGGCAGCCCTGTGGAAGTCCTTCGTCCAAAGCTTGTTGAATGCATGAACTGAAACAATCATAAAACAAAACAAAATTAGGATACTGAAAACAGTTACTGAAAACATGTTCTATTTTGGCATCTTAAAAAGGTAGAAATTGAGTGCCTAATTATGCCTAATATGGCAATTCATATTATTTTTCCAAAATTAATTATTGTTACTCAAAAAAATGCTGGGTTAAAAATAACCCAATTTGGGCAATTTCGACAACCCAGCGCTGGGTCAATATTGGACAAACCCAGCGGGTTTGGGTTGTGCGCTTGACCCAACTGTTGGGTAAATTAGACTACATTGCTGGGTTAAAACAACCCAGTGTCTTGTGTTGTGACATTAATCCAGCACATTGGGTTGGGGGATTGACCCAGCAGCTGGGTAATTTAAGTAATCCTTGGGTTATTTTCAGTGTCATCCTAATTTCAATTTTCCTTGCATATTTTTGCCTTCTCTACAATCCTACCCCCTCCCTTTCCTACACACACAATCAAGATACAGTGTTGAATTTCAAAGAATTCAAAGAATTCATTTCTCTTGCCTGCATTTGAACATTCATCACGTCAGAGAATGTACACTAATATATAAGTTTTAAATAGCACATTGAAACAAAGCCCTCGTCTAAATATGTATTATTTCACAAGATAAGATTGCATAAGCTAGGATTGATTATTAGAATGTATTTATATTATTTCATTAACCAAACAGTCCAAACATCAGAATGAAGCCTCAGTTGAACTTGACGTGCACACTCAGATTGCAATCTGAGAAAAACAAAGCATGAGTGCGTGTGACATTATCTCTTTTAGGTGACAGCATACACACACACACCATGCTGTTTTGCCATACAATAATGGTCTACATTTGGGTCGAGTTAAAACATTGTTAAACAGAACAAGTGTAAAATATTACATTTGAAGGTCACTCTACTAAGGAAATGGACTAATGACTCATTACTTAATATCAGTATTTAATTCATAAAGCACTTTTCACAAACCCCAAAATGTAACATTTGTATTTAAAATAAATTGTGATAGAATGAAATCGTACCAGAACGCGCTTCAGTAGTTGAACTAAAGGCAAACGAGCCACATACCGTACTGTAGGCAAAAAGCAGGCACAAATCCATTAAAAAAACTAACTAAAAATACATTTAACAGAGCTTAAAATAGTGCCTTAAGAGCATATTAGCATAGGAATGAGACACTCATGGCTCATCCATACACTTATCTATTAATTCACTCCTGTCACTTCTCACACTACATACAAGAGGAAATACTTAAGTTGATATCAAACACATAATAGGACTTGAAGCACACATCCAGTGCCCAAAGCAGCGTACCTTGCTCCAATGCTGGTCCATTAATGACTGTAAACAACTGTGAGCAGTCTCCAAGAGCCAACACAAATGGGTAGGGTCTGGTCACCTCCACCTGGTGCAGGTACTCAACCATGTTGGTCCCAACTTAGAATATGAGGGCTTGTGCAAAGCATGGAGGCACACTGACATTGCTATCACACACAATTTATTTTGTATATTTTATAGCCATTTACAGCAACCAACACACAATCCCTGTTTGATGCCTACATCTTCCGTTCATTTGGGGCTGGGGCTCATAGGTTAATTTACACAACACTAACAACATTTTCATGTGGTTGAAAAAGTCATGACCGGGCTGATGCAAACATGAAATGCCGGTACAATTTTATAAATGCTTACAGACAATTTGTTCATTCGACATGGTGAAATCTTTTTGTGTCATTAAAATGAATTATGCAAGAAATGCCGGTGGAAACTCCTTTATGCGCAAATATTGATATAATACCCATCATATCGTAAACTTGGGGTGTGTTTGTAAATTCAATCTGGAGAGCCTGAGTGCTCTGGGCATTCGTAAATTCAGAGCGTTGTCAGATTGTCCGTTAGTAAATTCAGAGCGTTTCGCTCTCTGAGCATTCAGAGTACACACTGGATGCTCTGGCAGAGGAGTAGGGTTGATCCGAGCGTTCTGGCCTCACAACGGCAGTCAAGCACCCAAGCTAAATGGCTAACAGTATACTTTAACTTGAAATGAAAACAACTTTCTGACAAAATTAGAAATGTGTAATATCTGAAAATGTAGCTAACTAGACTATCTTACCTGTATACATGGATGGACGCTTCTCCCTCTCTGTTTCGGATGCCATGGCTGCCCTTGTCTTTTTCTGTGGCTAAACCAACTGGGCTCGTAATTTAACAATTGTATTCGTATTTACAGATGGCATACAAGTTTGTTATTAAGCCACATGAAAGTTCACATGTTCTTGGTGGGCAGGGCACGCGTAAACAAGATGGCGTATTGAATAGAAATCGGTACAAAACACCTCAAGATAAAAACATAATATTCAAAATCAGTAAGTTAGACTAAATATTAGCATTTCATATATTCGCAGTTAATATAATTCAATCTGGATAATAACAGAAATAAGATCATAAGGCTAGAGAAATATATCGACAAATATTACTACAACAAGCAACACCCAAACATGACTGAAGACAAGCGTGAGAGCCGATCCCCAAAAGAAAACGCGACTCATCGACAGATACAGATGATATATGCTTTTCACCACTGGGTATGGTAAGTGTGGAAAGCGACCTGTTGAAGTCGATAAATGACAAATTGGGCATATTAGAATTGGTCAGTAAAGACGTAAAAGAGTTGAAAGCGAGTCTTCAAATGAGTGACGAAAAGCTTTGGTAATGGAGAAAGAAACCAAAGAAATAAAAGTGACAGTCTCTAAAATGGAAACGGACGTTAGGGAATTAAAAAGGAGAACAATCTTCTGAGAGAAGCCTTACTAGACATCCAAACTAGATCGATGAGGGAAAATCTAGTACTTACGGGTATTCAGGAAAAGGAGGGAGAAATAACAGAGAATATTATGAAGGACTTCCTGCATACAGCGCTACAAATCCCACTCGAGGCTGTCGATAAAATCCAACTAGAACGTGTACATCGTTTCGGAAAAAGAGGACAGAAATATGAGCGCCCAATCGTTGCCAAATTTGCTTTTTTTAAGGACAAAGCTATGGTGAAAAGCCTGGGAAAAAGACTTGCTGGCACGAAAATAGGCATGAATGATCAGTTCCCGAAGGAGATTGTAGAAAAGCGCAAAGTTCTGTATCCAATCTTCAAGGAAAACAGATTAAAAGGGAAACGTGTTGCACTAGTGGTGGATAAATTATATATTGACAACCAAATGTTCAGAGACACAAAGACTACTCCATGGCTATTCTAAAAGTTGTAATAGAGGAGTCAAATATTGGAGCACCTGATACTAGCAATGATAGGGATTGTAATATTAAATAACATTTATAGTAAGTATAGTATTTTATAAATGGATAAAACGATATAACAAGCAGAATAATACATCTTTATATACAAATAATTAGAACATGGATTTTTTGGCGGGAGATTGTTGTTTTGGCGGATGGTTGTTGTGGTTGGTCCTGTGTTCTCTCTGGCGTCCTTTCCCCCTTGCAGCAGATGTGGATGCGGGTGCGTTTGCATGCTCGGCACATTTCTTCCACAGTCAACCATGTGGTGTGCATTTTTGTATTTGAAAAGGTACGGCGTTAAGTGAGTGAGAGGGGAAATGGTTGCATATCCCAGAGCCGACCGGGGGTCTATGAACAGGGGTAGTGAGAGAGAGAGCTTTCAATTTTGTGTAGATGAGGGATATACATTTTTAAATATAGTATACATCTAATCTAATTATTCATTGTCCTATCATGATGGAAAGATCCCTAACCCTATAACCTGGACACCCACCTGAGCGACCCATACACCAACGAGAAGTTCCCATCTATTTTATGGACCTGCTGTGAATATGCAGCCTAAACAGAGAAATAAATGCGGTCAGAGACCTACTTGAGCAGCACCGCCCCCTCAAGATTCTGAGCCTGCCTGGCAGGGTTGGTCCTACAAAGCCAGAGCCCCCTGATGGGAGAGCAAAATATACAAGGAAATTCTCAAAGCTGCTAATGAGAACCTTGACGACCTTTTACCTAGCCGGTGGGGATTCCGGTGGGGTACGCCCACCCAGGTAGTGGCAGTGCTGGCAACACTGGCTGCAGTAACCCATGGGGAGGGGGTCACACTCGGACAATCAGAGAGGGGGTTTATCATTGTGGCCCAGGTGGCACAAAACAATCAAAGGTCTGACCGCATGGAGATGCTTGGGAAAATGGTTACAACAGGGGATCAGAGTGTTTGTGTCTCAGGTGAAGAGGGTGGATCTGATCTCCATCACCTAGGACTTGACATAGATTAAGTAGATTAATCAAATCTCACATTGTTATCAATTTCTGCTCAATCTGCATGCTTTCTCAATCAGCTTTAACTGTATGTGCACTCGTAGATCAAGTTATTTCTCGAGTTGGGCTCTGGGATATAACAGCCGTTGAGTATCGGATTTTATGGTGGATTGTGGAGGAGGGGGGTTGAGTGTGTTGGAGTATGTGAGTATGTGCGTGTGTGCTGGTCTGGCATCTGTTGTGGGGGGTGGGGATGTTGGGGGGGTATGGGATGGACCGCGGGGAATTATTTGCTAGGATAATAATTGCTTGTCAATGAATTAAATGTAATACAATGGCAATCCTGGTTATATGTTAGAATCCTATGCGTGAACTGCCGACATTATTACGCATATTAATTGATAATGATGGAAAATAGGATATGCATAATAAAAATAATAATAATAGTTATATAGATATATATATATAGAGGTAAAAGCATTGGAAATGCTTTTGGCGGTTAACCTGCTTCTGTTTTGTGGGTGGCACTGTGTGCTGTTATCGATGGATGGGTCCTGGCCTCTCGGGGCCTTAGGGATACGGAGGGACGTGGGTGGGATGCTGATCACTGGGATGACGGCTCAACTTGGGATGGGGAGGGGCTTTAGCGGGGGAATTAGTGGAGAACAATTGAAGGGTTACTCCGTAGCAATGCAAATATCACGGTACAGCTATATGGACACTCAATCATTACGCTATTTTTTATTGATAAATTTACAAACATATATAATGATAAATAGACTTGAAACTTGTATCTCATTATGGTGTATGGTGAAATAAGTATAGCCAGTTATAATTGTAATGGCTTAGCTGATAATAACAACAGAAGAACAATATTTACATGGCTCAAAGAGAAGGAATATAATATCTATTGTATACAGTAATAATATATAATAATAATATGCCATTTAGCAGACGCTTTTATCCAAAGCGACTTACAGTCATGCGTGCATACATTTTTGTGTATGGGTGGTCCCGGGGATCGAACCCACTACCTTGGCGTTACAAGCGCCGTGCTCTACCAGTTCATTCGAGATGAAGTAGCGTGGAAAAAAGAATGGGGGGGGGGAAATATACTTCTCCCATGGGCAAAGAAATTCAAAAGGGGTGATGATATTAATTAATAGTAATTTCGATCCAAATGTGCAAATTGTCCAAATAGATACGCAAGGTAGATGGATTATTTTAAATATGGTATTGGACCATAAACAGATATGGCTCATTAACCTTTACGGACCAAATAATGATGATCCACAATTATTTGACAATATATATAATAAATTATCAAGCCTGCAAGCAACTCAAGACAATATTATTATGGTGGGGGATTATAATACTGTTTTAAATAGCTCAATGGACCGAAAAGGAAATCACACCACAAACAATCACCCACATGCTCTTAAGGAAATTGTGAATGTCATGGATATATTAGAACTAGTAGATATATGGAGGCTTAAATATGCTGATCTAGTGAGATATACATGGCGGAGACTGAATCAAGCTAGTCGTCTTGACTTCTTTCTTATCTCATTCTCGTTGGCACCAAAAGTAAAAAAAGTGTTGATAGGGGACAGAATGCGGTCGGACCATCATATAATAGGCATATACATTACTCTGACTGAATTTCCACGTGGGCGAGGATATTGGAAATTTAATCAAAGCCTATTAGATGATAATTTATTTATAATTAGAACAAAGGAATTTATAACTGACTTTTTCCAACATAACATAGGTACAGCGAATCCCCTTATTGTATGGGACACCTTTAAATGTGCCTTTAGAGGCCATGCAATTCAGTACTCATCTCGAAAACAAAAGCAATTTAGGTCAAAAGAGTTTATACTAAGAAAGGAAATAGAAAGTCTAACAGAACAGATAGATGGCAATAAAAACTGTAACATAGAGGCTCAGAATAAATTAGAGGAAAAACTAAAAGAAATGGAAAAACTTATTCAAGAAAGATCAAGTGTAATATATTATAAAAATAAAGCAAACTGGATGGAATATGGGGAAAAATGCACAACATTATTTTTTAATCTTCAACATAGGAATGCTACCAAAAAGAACTTAATGAAACTAGTTACAATTGACGGAGTCACCCATAATTCACCTAATGATATTTTGAAGGAAGAAACAAAGTATTTTAAGCATATGTTTTCTTTTCAGTCGCCTCCATCTCCTCTAACTGAAGCTAATTGTAGGGATTTTTTTTCTATTGATAATGTCAAATTAACAGCCACACAGAAAGACTCATGTGAAGGTGAAATTACAGAGGAGGAACTTCTGGATGCAATTAAAGACTTTAAGTCGGGGAAAACTCCAGGGTTGGATGGCATACCAATCGAGGTATACCAAACCTTTTTGATATACTAAGAGGACCGTTATTAGCATGTTTTAACCACTCCTATGTAAATGGTAGATTATCTGACACTCAAGAAGAAGGTCTGATCTCATTATTACTGAAACAGGATACAAGTGGAAAATATAAAGATCCAGTCCATTTACAAAATTGGAGGCCCCTTACACTTCAGTGTTGTGATGCAAAAATCCTAGCAAAATGTATAGCGCATAGAATTAAAAAGGTATTGTCGGATATTATTCATTCTAATCAGACAGGTTTTTTACATGGAAGATACATTGGAGATAATATAAGGCAAGTATTGGAAACAATAGAACACTATGGAAAATATGGGAAACCAGGCCTGCTATTCATAGCAGACTTCGAAAAGGCATTTGATAAAGTTCAACTAGAATTTATATATAAATGCCTGGAGCATTTCAATTTTGGAGAATCTCTTATAAAATGGGTCAAAATCATGTATAGTAACCCTAGGTGTAAAATAGTAAATAATGGCTATTTCTCAGAAAGTTTTAAACTATCAAGAGGAGTGAAACAAGGTTGTCCACTATCGGCATATCTATTTATTGTGGCCATCGAGATGTTAGCTATTAAAATCAGATCCAATAATAATATCAGGGGATTAGAAATACAGGGCTTAAAAACAAAGGTGTCATTGTACGCAGATGATTCATGTTTTCTTTTAGATCCACAACTAGAATCCCTCCACAGCCTCATAGAGGATCTAGATACATTTTCTAACCTCTCTGGATTAAAACCAAATTATGACAAATGTACTATATTACGTATTGGATCACTAAAAATAAAAATTTTTACATTACCATGTAGTTTACCAATAAAATGGTCTGATGGTGATGTGGATATACTCGGAATACATATCCCAAAGGAAATAAATGATCTCACTTCAATAAATTTTAATAGCAAGTTAGCAAAAATAGATAAGATCTTACTACCATGGAAAGGAAAATACCTGTCAATTTGTGGAAAAATCACCCTGATTAACTCTTTAGTATTATCCCAGTTTACCTATTTGCTTATGGTCTTGCCTACGCCTAGCAAACAGTTTTTTAAAATATATGAGAAAAAAATATTCAATTTTATTTGGAACGGCAAGCCAGACAAAATTAAAAGAGCATATTTAGATAATGAATATGAATTCGGAGGACAGAAATTATTAAATATTAAAGCATTAGACCTATCACTAAAATCTTCAGTCATCCAAAAGTTATACTTAAATCCGAACTGGTTCTCAAGCAAATTAGTAAGATTGTCTCACCCACTGTTCAAGAAAGGCCTTTTTCCCTTTATTCAGATTACAATCTCTCACTTTCAGTTATTTGAAAAGGAAATAATCTCCCAAATGTCACTATTTCTAAAACAAGCCATAGAAAGTTGGTTGCAATTTCAATTTAATCCTCCAGAAACGACAGAACAAATAATGCAACAAATATTGTGGTTAAATTCAAATATACTAATTGACAAAAAACCTTTATTTTTTGACAGAATGTTTAAAAAAGGTATAATCTTCGTAAATGATATCATCGGTAGGACTGGTGGAGTTATGTCGCACATGCAGCTAACAAAAACATATGGAAATGTCTGCTCTACCCAAAATTACAACCAAATAATTGCAGCCTTACCGCAAAAGTGGAAGAGGAAAGTTGAAGGGGGAGAAAGTAAGGAACTTATCTGTCGGCCTTGCATTAAAGAACATAATTGGTTAAGGAAAACTGTGATAAATAAAAAAGTATATCAGTTTCACTTAAGGACCAAAGGATTGACAGCCGTCCCATATAGATTGCAAAATAGTTGGGAAGAGATCTTTGACGTACCAATCCCATGGCATAGTGTTTATGAACTGACACGCAAAACGACACCGGATTCAAAAATTAGAATCTTTCAATTTAAATGATTATATAAAATTCTTGCTACCAATAGAATGTTATTTATATGGGGGATACAATCTTCCCAGCTCTGCAGATTTTGCTGTGAAGAGATAGAATCATTAGATCATTTGTTTTGGTTCTGTCCATTTGTAGCTTGTTTTTGGACACAGGTCCAGGAATGGCTAAAGGATTGCAATATTTACCTGGAACTAACCTTGCAGATAGCATTACTGGGTGATCTGAAAAGTCATAGTCAATCAATCAATAATATAATAATACTTTTAGCAAAAAAATTTATTTTTAATTCACAATCTGTAGAAGCAATGAGAATAGAAAGGTTCAGAACTTTTGTAAAACATCACAGTATGGTTGAAATATATATGGCAAATAGAAATCCTATATGGATGGTGTTAAGAGATAGATGGGAGGTATTGAATAGAGTTGAAGGATGGGACTAATAACAAATAACAACAAATAATAACAAAGATAGCTAATAATGTAAGCATACTGTGTCCATAATAAGTATATAGGTTGTATGTTGGGAGCTTTTGGGAAAGAGCACAGTTAGAAAGATATGGCATTTAGAAGCAAACCGGATGCAAACCGAAAGTTCACATGTTCCAGGCATTTCCTTAAACAAGTCACATATGGTAAAATGAAGGCCAGATTATCTATGGTATGACATGTAATGTACAACATGCATGAAGTCGGAAGTTTACATACACTTAGGTTGGAGTCATGAAAACTCGTTTTTCAACCACTACACACATTTCTTGTTAACAAACTATAGTTTTGGCAAGTCTGTTAGGACATCTACTTTGTGCATGACACAAGTAATTTTTCCAACAATTATTTACAGACCGATTATTTCACTTATAATTCCTTGCATCACAATCCCAGTGGGTCAGAAGTTTACATACACTAAGTTGACTGTGCCTTTAAACAGCTTTGGAAATTCCAGAAAATGATGTCATGGCTTTAGAAGCTTCTGATAGGCTAATTGACATCATTTGAGTCAATTGGAGGTGTACCTGTGGATGAATTTCAAGGCCTACCTTCAAACTCAGTGCCTCTTTGCTTGACATCATGGGAAAATGAAAATAAATCAGCCAAGACCTCAGAAAAAAAATTGTAGACCTCCACAAGTCTGGTTCATCATTGGGAGCAATTTCCAAACGCCTGAAGGTACCACGTTCATCTGTACAAACAATAGTACGCAAGTATAAACAACATGGGACCACGCAGCTGTCATACCACTCAGGAAGGAGATGCGTTCGGTCTCCTAGAGATGAACATACTTTAGTGCGAAAAGTGCAAATCAATCCCAGAACAACAGCAAAGGACCTTGTGAAGATGCTGGAGGAAACAGGTACAAAAGTATCTATATCCACAGTAAAACGAGTCCTATATCGACATAACCTGAAATGCCGCTCAGCAAGGAAGAAGCCACTGCTCCAAAACCACCATAAAAAAGCCAGACTACGGTTTGCAACTGCACATGGAGACAAAGATCGTACTTTTTGGAGAAATGTCCTCTGGTCTGATGAAACAAAAATAGAACTGTTTGGCCATAATGACCATTGTTGTGTTTGGAGGAAAAATGGGGTGGCTTGCAAGCTGAAGAACACCATCCCAACCGTGAAGCACGGGGGTGGCAGCATCATGCTGTGGGGGTGCTTTGCTGCAGGAGGGACTGGTGCACTTCACAAAATAGATGGCATCATGAGGAAGGAAAATTATGTGGATATGTTGAAGCAATATCTCAAGACATCAGTCAGGAAGTTAAAGCTTGGTCGCAAATGGGTCTTCCAAATGGACAATGACCCCAAGCAGACTTCCAAAGTTGTGGCAAAATGGCTTAAGGACAACAAAGTCAAGGTATTGGAGTGGCCATCACAAAGCCCTGACATAAATCCTATAGAAAAGGTGTGGGCAGAACTGAAAAAGCGTGTGCGAACAAGGAGTCAAACCTGACTCAGTTACACCAGCTCTTTCAGGAGGAATGGGCCAAAATTCACCCAACTTATTGTGGGAAGCTTGTGGGAGGCTACCTGGAACGTTTGACCCAAGTTAAACAATTTAAAGTTAATGCTACCAAATACTAATTGAGTGTATGTAAACTTCTGACCCACTGGGAATGTGATGAAAGAAATAAAAGCTGAAATAAATCATTCTCTCTACTATTAGTGATGACGCCGGAGAAGATGGCTGCCGTTTTACAGCCTTCTAACCAATTGTACTATTATGTGTGTTTTTCCGCATTATTTGTAATTTATTTTGTACATAATGTTTCTGCCATCATCTCTTATAACCAAAAAGAGCATCTGGATATCAGGACAACGATTACTCACCTCGTATTGGACAAAGATTTTTTCTTCAACAAGTCGGACGTGAAGTATATCCTACAGACACCCGACAAGGCCCAAATCCCCGTCATTTGCATGAGAAAGAGACGGAGATATCGTGGACGTAGGTCGGGGTGCCTTGTAAGGATCCGACGGTGAGCGAGTAAACTGCCCCTTCCATCAATCCTATTAGCCAATATTCAATCATTTGAGAATAAAATGGATGACCTAAGATTACGGTTATCCTACCAACGGGACATTAAAAACTGAAATCTTATGTTTCACCGAGTCGTGTATGAACGACGACATGGACAACATACAGCTAGCGGGCTATATGCTACATCGGCAGGATAGAACGGCTGACTCCGGTAAGACAAGGGGTGGTGGTCTGTGTATATTTGTAAACAACAGCTGGTGCACAAAATCAAATACTAAGGAAGTCTCAAGGTTTTGCTCGCCTGAGGTAGAGTATCTTATGATAAGCTGTAGACCACACTATTTACCAAAAGAGTTTTCATCTATATTTTTCATAGCTGTCTATTTACCACCACAAACCAATGCTGGCATTAAGATTGCACTGAATGAGATGTATAAGGCCATAAGTGAACAGGAAAACGCTCATCCAGAGGCAGCGCTCCTAGGTGCCGGGGACTTTAATGCAGGGAAACTTAAATCCGTTCTACCTAATTTCTACCAGCATGTTAAATGTGCAACCAGAGGGAAAAAAACTTTAGACCACCTTTACTCCACACACAGAGACGCATACAAAGCTCTCCCTCACCTTCCATTTGGCAAATCTGACCATAACTTTATCCTCCTGATTCCTGCTTATAAGCAAAAACTAAAGCAGGAAGCACGAGTGACTTGGTTAATAAAAAAGTGGTCAGATGACGCAGATGCTAAGCTACAGGACTGTTTTGCTAGCACAGACTGGAACATGTTCCGGGATTCTTCAGATAGCATTGAGGAGTACACCACATCAGTCACTGGCTTCATCAATAAGTGCATCGATGATGTCTTTCCCACAGTGACTGTACATACATACCCCAACCAGAAGCCATGGATTACAGGCAACATCCGCACTGAGCTAAAGGGTAGAGCTGCCGCTTATAAGAAATCCCGCTATGCCATCCGACGAACCATCAAACAGGCAAAGAGTCAATACAGGACTAAGATTGAATCGTACTACCTGGCTCTGACACTCGTCGGATGTGGCAGGGCTTGAAAACTATTACAGACTACAAAGGGAAGCACAGCCGCGAGCTGCCCAGTGACACAAGACTTCCAGACGAGCTAAACCACTTCTATGCTCGCTTCGAGGCAAGCAACACTGAAGCATGCATGAGAGCACCAGCTGTTCCGGATGACTATGTGATCACGCTCTCCGTAGCCAGTGTGAGTAAGACTTTTAAGCAGGTCAACATTCACAAGGCCACAGGGCCAGACGGATTACCAGGGCGTGTACTCCGAGCATGTGCTGACCAACAGGCAAGTGTCTTCACTGACATTTTTAACATGTCCCTGACTGAGTCTGTAATACCAACATGTTTCAAGCAGACCACCATAGTCCCCGTGCCCAAGGACACTAAGATAACCTGCCTAAATGACTACCGACCCGTAGCACTGACGTCTGTAGCCATGAAGTGCTTTGAAAGGCTGGTCATGGCTCACATCAACACCATTATCCCAGAAACCCTAGACCCACTCCAATTTGCATACCGCCCCAACAGATCCACAGATGATGCAATCTCTATTGCACTCCACACTGCCCTTTCCCACCTGGACAAGAGGAACACCTACGTGAGAATGCTATTCATTGACTACAGCTCAGCATTCAACACCATATTGCCCTCAAAGCTCATCACTAAGCTAAGGATCCTGGGACTAAACACCTCCCTCTGCAACTGGATCCTGGACTTCCTGACGGGCCGCCCCCAGGTGGTAAGGGTAGGTAACAACACATCTGCCACACTGATCCTCAACACGGGGGCCCCTCAGGGGTGCGTGCTCAGTCCCCTCCTTTACTCCCTGTTCATCCATGACTGCATGGCCAGGCACGACTCCAACACCATCATTAAGTTTGCTGATGACACAACAGTGGTAGGCCTCATCCCCGACAACGATGAGACAGCCTATAGGGAGGAGGTCAGAGACCTGGCCGTCTTGTGCCAGGATAACAACCTCTCCCTCAACGTGACCAAGACAAAAGAGATGATTGTGGACTACAGGAAAAGAAGAGGACTGAGCACGCCCCCATTCTCATCGACGGGGTTGTAGTGGAACAGGTTGAGAGCTTCAAGTTCCTTGTACATATTACATCAACTACCTCAACTAGCCGGTGCCCCCGCACATTGACTCTGCACCGGTACCCCCTTGTATGTATAGCCTCCCTACTGTTATTTTATTTTACTTCTGCTCTTTTTTTCTCAACACTTTTTTGTTGTTGTTTTATTTTACTTTTTATTAAACAATAAATGGTTAAGGGCTGTAAGTAAGCATTTCACTGTAATGTCTGCACCTGTTGTATTCGGCACATGTGGCCAATTTGATTTGATTTGATTTTATTTGATTATTCTGACATTTCACATTCTTAAAATAAAGTGGTGATCCTAACTGACCTAAGACAGGGAATTGTTACTAGGATTAAATGTCAGGAATTGTGAAAAACTGAGTTTAAATGTATTTGGCTAAGGTGTATGTAAACTTCCGACTTCAACTGTATCTAGTCACAAAGTGGATGCATGGTTGTCAGAGGCTCTGGTGAAGTGAAGTCTTTCAAGTTTCCATTAAGGTTGTATTATTGGTTATCGGTGACACTGTGGAAGACATAGATGCTGTTTTACACAGGGTCAATGAAAATCACCAAAACTCTTTTTTCCCCCCTCAAACTTTGGAATCAAAGAGGCCAGGTTCCACTCATTCAGCATATTTTTACAAAGCTGTCCATTCATTGGCCTTGACCTCTGTATTTAAACACAGAAATAAAGAAAGGTTAGAAATATAGCTAGCTAGCTAAACTAACTTCTGACTAAGCTGTCTGACTAAAGCTGCAACTGTCAAAAACCATTGAAAACCAGTACAGTAACGCTAGCTAACTCAATCAATCACCATCCAAGCATGAGATAAGCCTGACAAATAGCTTAGGTAAATTAACCCAGATAGCTATTTTAACTTAGCTAGCCAGCTAACGTTAGCTAACGAGTGAAATAGTGTCTGAGACAGTCAAGAAGAAGTGTCAGACTTAGCTAGCTAGCTAGCCAAATGCATACAAAAAACGTACAATTAGTTATATTCTGCGACAACACTTCAGTAAACTATGGTCGCGAGGCTAACGTTAGCTAGCTAGCTAACTTTACCACAGCCAGAGATATTAGCACAGAAAATGGCTAGCTAGCTAACGATCAAGCTAACGTTAGCTAGAAACCTAATTATTATAGGACAACCTATTTAACCTGATTCATAATTCGTAACGTTTGTTACTTACCTTTTTCACGGTTTTCAATCTGCCAAAACATCCTTAGTCTGTCAAAATACCGTTAGCCGTTTTCCACTCGTCAGTCTCACTAGAACTAGAATACTTGCATGTATTCTGGTGGACTTCACACACTGGTGGCGGGAGAATTACCCCACTGGCTTGGCCAAACATACATAGCCCAACCTTAATAACCCAGCACCAACAACCCAACCTTGCTGTAATTACAGAAAACAACCCAACTTTTGACCCAATGCCTGCAACCCAACAATTAGGTCAATCAAACAACTCAACAACTCAACACCTCAAAGCCATGCATGCAAGAAGCCTTGACCTGTCTGGTGCACACATCTTCTGTGTCCTCAGTTTGATTGAAGGCCTTAATCTGTATTTTTGCCTTGTAACTGATTGCTTCTAGAAATAAATAAGGAACATTACATGATCAAGATGAGCTACCTACTAGTTTAAAGCAATTAAAGTTCCTAATTGTTACAAAGAATGAATGTATGGGCTACATATATGAAAATTATACATGCATTTACTTACCTTATCATTCTAATTCATCACTCAAAAAAGTGTTAGGAGTGAGTGCACCACAAACATATTTCCAGGGTGTTGATGCATCCTCCTCCCAATATAGCCTCTTCCAACGCCACGAGTAGGGGAAGGGTATCCATCTTTAAAAGTGAAGCTTTGCTCTGATGCAAAATCAACTCATATTTTTGCTAGCTAGCTACCTTAGCTGTTGTGCTAGCTAACATGTTACTGAACCGTGACACTAGCATACTATCATGCATATTGGTATTAAAAGACAGCAACGTATTCACCTAAAAATATAAGTGTTTAGGCAAATCATTAGTTAGCTAGCTACCTATCACATGAATTGTGCAAAAATATGATAGCTAACGTTAGCTAGCTAAGCGCTAGCCAGTCAGTCAGTGGCACTGACAGAATGAAACTTGAATCAACAAAATGTGTTTCACTCTATCCCATAAAACATGACATTGCTAACTAGGAATCATTTAGCTAATAAAATGTTAAAGTTTATTAGGAAGTTGAATTAATAAGTTGGACACTCACTGGACAAATTTGGTAGGTACTGTAGCTAGCTAGGAAGCTTAGTTTCCATTTTCCAACAGATGTTTCTAATCCCCTTGATTGGTCATCAACGGTTACTGGTCTTGGAACTAATGTGTTCACCAGAAACTGCTTCTGGTAAACTGTTTGCCACAAGTGGCAATTAATATTATTGTTGCCAAAGGTTTTCCGCAGATTCACCACTAGAAATTAATATGTTGCTGCAAACTTCCCTAAAGTTTGTGGCAAATTTGCTGCAAACTAAATAGCGTGCCACAAAATGTTGCCAGAAGTTTGCAAACGTTTGCCACAAACATGAGGGAAGTTTGCAGCAATATATTAATTTCTGTATGGGTGGATTATAAATAATTACACAAAGTTTATGAATTCCCAGTACCTCAGAGAGAATTTTTTTATTTCACTGGTGTAGACCGATTATTTTTTGGCTTGAATTGTATGGGAAAGATTTCTATTCCTATTTTCTTTCTCTTTCCCTCTCCCGCTCTGTCGTGTGAAAAGGAGAAATCATGCAATAAAGGTCTGGGAACAAAAGGTCATAATCTCCACCCTCTTTTTTCTCTTTTCTATTCTCTTCATCTCTTCAGGTTTGACACTGGGAGGGATGGTGGTGACGACCGCCAGCGCAGCGGGTTCCAGAATATGCAAACCCTGTCTCGTTACGTGGGGAAGAAAGGATGGAGGGAGGTGCCCTACACCCATCTGGACAGAGGACTAAAACCTTCTCCTCCCTCTCTCCGCACACGATCGGTCCCCATCATCCCCTCTCTCCAGGGACACGACCACAAGGGGGGTCACATGGATTGGAGCAGGCAGTGGGTCTCGCAGGGAGGGGGTCTCGCCGGGCCAGGTTACAAGGCGCAAGGACCTGCTGGTTCCAACAGCCACACCCCCTGTCACTCGACCACCTCTTCCTCTGAGACTGTACTAGAGTCAGAGGCCAGACCCAGTCATGTGCGTCCCCGCGGTGCTAATACTGCACTGGGGTTAGGGACAAGCCCTAGCCACATGCACCAGGGCTCCTCTGAAACTCCAGTAGGGCCAGGGGGCTTGTTCCAACACTCTAGCCTTTGTCCCTCCGGGACAGCAGCATTCAGATCAGGTGTTGCCAGGTTGAACAGTACAAAGACTGTTATTGCTGTGACCGTGCTGGAGTCCGAGGGAAAGAGCATGCGGTATACACCCAGACTGCTCTACAGCTGTCCCGGGAGCAGGGGTCCTCAGGCAGAAGGCCAAAGAGAGGCCCAGGGGCTCGGTGAACAATACCCCTCCCCCGATGGATGAAGGGGCAAACTGCTTCCTGTCAGCAGTGGTGGGCAGAGGAGCTGGAATTGATTGTGCCAAAACTTCTGCCAGCTGATTGGACTATATCTTGCTGACAGGTGTGGTGATACTGATGATTTGTCGCCACAGATGGTTTGTTTACATAGCAGGTTAGGATAATTAATGTTGGGGCAGGAATATGCAAACATTACAAAATACAATTACAAAATACCATAAAGAACAATATATGAAAATTAACTACAAAATACTTTTATTTTGAAATGTATTTCATTAAAATACATGTATTTTGTATTTTAAAAAACAGAAAACTATTTGCAAGTAGCTGGCCCGAACAGCAACAACATTTTCAGTAACGGTTACAGAAACATTTTACTTGCTATGACTGTGATATGCTGTTGTTTATCTACATTAGTTGAATGCACTCTGGATAAGAGTGTCTGCTAAATGAACAAAATATACATGTATATGTGAAAATATTTTTTTTAAAATAAACTGCAAAGCACACTAGGTATTACTATTGGCCTTGTTTCGGGGCGAAGCTCATTCGAGTAATACTCAGCATGCTTTTCAGTTGTTCATTTGCACATATACATTTACAAATCAAATCAAATCAAATTGTATTTGTCACATGCGCCGAATACAACAGTGTAGACCTTACAGTGAAATGATTCCTTACAAGCCCTTAACCAACAATGCAGTTTTAAGAAAGAATACAAAAAAAAAACACACAAAAACATTTCCTGACATTTAATCATAGTAACCATTCCCTGTCTTAGGTCAGTTAGGATCACCACTTTATTTTAAGAATGTGAAATGTCAAAATAATAGTAGAGAGAATTATTTATTTCAGCTTTTATTTCTTTCATCACATTCTCAGTGGGGTCAGAAGTTTACATACACTCAATTAGTATTTGTTAGCATTGTCTTTAAATTGTTTAACTTGGGTCAAACGTTTCGGGTAGCCTTCCACAAGCTTCCCACAATAAGTTGGGTGAATTTTGGCCCATTCCTCCTGACAGAGCTGGTGTAACTGAGTCAGGTTTGTAGGCCTCCTTGCTCGCACACGCTTTTTCAGTTCTGCCCACACATTTTCTATAGGATTGAGGGCTTTGTGATGGCCACTCCAATACCTTGACTTTGTTGTCCTTAAGCCATTTTGCCACAACTTTGGAAGTATTTTTGGGGTCATTGTCCATTTGGAAGACCCATTTGCGACCAAGCTTTAACTTCCTGACTGATGTCTTGAGATGTTGTTTCAATATATCCACATAATTTCCCTTCCTCATGATGCAATCTATTTTGTGAAGTGCACCAGAACCTCCTGCAGCAAAGCACCCCCACAGCATGATGCTGCCACCCCCGTGCTTCACGGTAAGGATGGTGTTCTTCTGCTTGCAAGTACCCCCTTTTTCCTCCAAACATAACAATGGTCATTATGGCCAAACAGTTCTGTTTTTGTTTCATCAGACCAGAGGACATTTCTCCAAAAAGTACGATCTTTGTCCCCATGTGCAGTTGCAAACTGGCTTTTTTATGGCGGTTTTGGAGCAGTGGCTTCTTCCTTGCTGAGCGGCCTTTCGGGTTATGTCGATATAGGACTCGTTTTACTGTGGATATGTCGCGAACTCTGATGCGGATGTGGTGTGAATCAAATGCAGGACACAGGAGCTAAGTCAAACCAGACTTTACTTGCATAAACCAAAATAACAAAACGGGTCTAACCAACCCGGAGGCGAACAATACGCCACAGTGCGTAAAACACTCCAAAACCGACTGCGCACAAAACAACAGTGCGACGGTACAAAATGAGCGACTGGCAAACAGCACTGCACCAAACGACAGGTGAAAACAATTACACACAACACATGACAAACAAATGGAACATATAAAGGGTACATAATCACACTAACAGGGAACAGGTGTACAACAACTAGACAAAACCAAACGAACATCGAAACATACAACGGTGGCAGCTAGTACTCCGGGGACGACGACTGCCGAAGCCTGCCCGAGCAAGGAGGAGGAGCAGCCTCGGCCGAAACCGTGACAGGATATAGATACTTTTGTACGTGTTTCCTCCAGCATCTTCACAAGGTCATTTGCTGTTGTTCTGGGATTGATTTGCACTTTTCGCACCAAAGTACGTTTATCTCTAGGAGACAGAACGAGTCTCCTTCCTGAGCGGTATGACTGCTGCGTGGTCCCATGGTGTTTATACTTTTGTACTATTGTTTATACAGATGAACGTGGTACCTTCAGGCGTTTGGAAAATGCTCCCAAGGAGACTATGCATAGATAATAAACAGAGAGTAGCAGCAGCGTAAAAGAGGGGTGTGGTGGCAATGCAAATAGTCTGGGTAGCCATTTGATTAGATGTTCAGTAGTCGTATGGCTTGGGGGTAAAAGCTGTTTAGAAGCCTCTTGGACCTAGACTTGGCGCTCCGGTACCGCTTGCCGTGTGGTAGCAGAGAGAACAGTCTATGACTAGGGTGGCACCGGCTGGTATAGAGGTCCTGGATGCCAGGAAGCTTGGCCCCAGTGATGTACTGGGCCGTACGCACTACCCTCTGTAGTGCCTTGGGGTCGGAGGCCGAGCAGTTGCCATACCAGGCAGTGATGCAACCAGTCAGGATCCTCTCGATGGTGCAGCTGTAGAACCTTTTGAGGAGGTGAGGACCCATGCCAAATCTTTTCAGTCTCCTTAGGGGGAATAGGTTTTGTCGTGCCCTCTTCACGACTGTCTTGGTGTGCTTGGACCATGTTAGTTTGTTGGTGATGTGGACACCAAGGAACTTGAAGCTCTCAACCTGCTCCACTACAGTCCCGTCGATGAGAATGGGGGCGTGCTCTGTCCTCTTCTTTTTCCTGTAGTCCACAATCATCTCCTTTGTCTTGATCACGTTGAGGGAGAGTTGCTGTCCTGGCACCACACGGCCAGGTCTCTGACCTCCTCCCTATAGGCTGTCTCGTCGTTGTTGGTGAACAGGCCTACCACTGTTGTGTCATCGGCAAACTTAATGATGGTGTTGGAGTCGTGCCTGGCCATGCAGTCATGAGTGAACAGGGAGTACAGGAGGGGACTGAGCACGCACCCCTGAGGGTCCCCTGTGTTGAGGATCAGTGTGGCGGATGTGTTGTTACCTACCCTTACCACCTGGGGGCGGCCCGTCAGGAATTCCAGAATCCAGTTGCAGAGGGATGTGTTTAGTCCCAGGGTCCTTAGCTTAGTGATGTGCTTTGAGGGCACAATGTGTTGAACACTGAGCTGTAGTCAATGAATAGCATTCTCACATAGGTGTCCCTTTTGTCCAGGTGTGAAAGGGCAGTCTGGAGCACAATAGAGATTGCATCATCTGTGGATCTGTTGGGGCGATATGCAAATTGGAGTGGGTCTAGGGTTTCTGGGAGAATGGTGTTGATGTGAGCCATGACCAGTCTTTCAAAGCACTTCATGGCTACAGACATTAGTACTATGGGTCGTAGTCATTTAGGCAGGTTACCTTAGTGTTCTTGGGCACAGGGACTATGGTGGTCTGCTTGAAGCATGCTGCTATTGCAGACTCAGACAGGGAGAGGTTGAAAATGTCTGTGAAGATACTTGCCAGTTGGTCAGCGCATGCTCGGAGTACACGTCCTGGTAATCCGTCTTGCTCTGCGGCCTTGTGAATGTCGACCTGTTTAAAGGTCTTACTCACATCGGCTACAGAGAGCGTGATCACACAGTCATCCGGAACAACTGATGCTCTCATGCATGTTTCAGTGTTACTTGCCTCGAAGCGAGCATAGAAGTAATTTAGCTCGCCTGGTAGGCTCGTGTCACTGGGCAGCTCGCGGCTGTGCTTCCCTTTGTAGTCTGTAACAGTTTGCAAGCCCTGCCACATCCGACGAGCGTCGGAGCCAATGTAATACGATTCGATCTTAGTCCTGTATTGATTCTTTGCCTGTTTGATGGTTCTTCGGAGGGCATAGCGGGATTTCTTATAAGCTTCCGGGTTAGAGTCCCGCTCCTTGAAAGCGGCAGCTCTACCCTTTAGCTCTGTGCGGATGTTGCCTGTAATCCATGGCTTCTGGTTGGGGTATGTATGTACAGTCACTGTGGGGATGACGTCATCGATGCACTTATTGATGAAGCCAGTGACTGATGTGGTGTACTCCTCAATGCCATCGGAAGAATCCCGGAACATATTCCAGTCTGTGCTAGCAAAACAGTCCTGTAGCTTAGCATCTGCTTCATCTGACCACTTTTTTATTGACCGAGTCACTGGTGCTTCCTGCTTTAGTTTTTGCATGTAAGCATGAATCAGGAGGATATAATTATGGTCAGATTTTCCAAATGGAGGGTGAGGGAGAGCTTTGTACGCGTCTCTGTGTGTGGAGTAAAGAGTTTTTTTCCCTCTGGTTGCACATTTAACTGAGGTAAAACGGATGTAAGTTTCCCTGCATTAAAGTCCCCGGCCACTAGGCGCGCCGCCTCTGGATGAGCGTTTTCCTGTTTGCTTATGGCCGAATACAGTTCATTGAGTGCGGTCTTAGTGCCAGCATCGGTTTGTGGTGGTAAATAGACAGCTACGAAGAATATAGATGAAAACTGTCTTGGTAGATATTGTGGTCTACAGCTTATTACATTTACATTTTAGTCATTTAGCAGACGCTCTTATCCAGAGCGACTTACAGTTAGTGAGTGCATACATAATTTTTTTTTGTTTTCATACTGCCCCCCCTTGGGAATCGAACCCACAACCCTGGCGTTGCAAACGCCATGCTCTACCAACTGAGCTACATCCCTGCCAGCCATTCCCTCCCCTACCCTGGACGACGCTTGGCCAATTATGCGCTGCCCCATGGGTCTCCCGGTCGCGGCCGGCTACGACAGAGCCTGGATTCGAACCAGGATCTCTAGTGGCACAGCTAGCACTGCGATGCAGTGCCTTAGACCACTGCGCCACTCGGGAGACTGCTTATCCTTAGATATTCCTTAGATATCGTGCACCAGCTGTTGTTTACAAGTATTCATAGACCGCCACCCCTTGTCTTACCAGAGGCTGCTGTTCTATCCTGCCGATACAGTGTATAACCCGCCAGCTGTATGTTATTCATGTCATCGTTCAGCCACGATTCGGTGAAACATAAGATGTTACAGTTTTTAAATGTCCCGTTCGTAGGATATTCGTGTCTGTAGTTTGTCCATTTTATTATCAAGCGATTGTAAGTTGGCCAATAGTATCGATGGCAAAGGCAGATTAGCTACTCGTCGCCGGCTCCTTACCAAGCACCCCGATCTCCTTCCGCGATATCTCCTTTTCTTTCTACTGCGAATGACGGGGATGAGGGCCCTGTCGGGTGTCTGGAGCAAATCCCTCTCGTCCGACTCATAAAATAAAAATGATTTGTCCAGTTCAAGGTGAGTAATCGCTGTTCTGATGTCCAGAAGCTATTTTCGGTCATAAGAGACGGTAGCAACAACATTATGTACAAAATTAGTTATAAACAATGCGTAAAAACTCACAAAATAGCCCGGTTGGTTAAGAGTCCATAAAACGGCAGCCATCCCCTCCGGCGCATTCTTCTGTACATTTCGTTAATTTAGCAGACACTCTTATCACACCATAGTGCCATCAGACTTCTGATATCAATGCAGGGTGAGAGAGGCCACATAATTATGAACCGCTATAAATGGTAAAGAAAAGTATTTTGTCATTTGAAAATACAAATTACAGCTCTCAACAGTATCTTGTTACAAAATACATTGGAGTGCAGTTCAGCCCAGTGTAATATAAATAACACAAAATACTCAGAAGTAATTGAAATACACATTTCAAATACATGTAACAGAAATACTGCCCATCTCTGGTTGCAAGTTAGGTGAATTAACATAGCAGGTTAGAACTAACACAGCAGGTTTGGTGAATTAACTTAGCATGTTAGGAGAATGAGGTTAAGGTTAGGAAAAAGGGTTAGGCTTAGGCTTAGCTACAATGCTACAGTTGTCAACAACTGTTGTCCCTGACGTGGCCACATGTTTGAGCTGTAGGCCTACTCCATCTAGCCACAATGGTAAAAACGTAAACAAACCATATCTGGTGACAAATCATCAGTATCATGACAGCTGCAAGGAGAGACTCCGCCCACCTGCATTGATGGCACTGGGGGACCACCTGCCTAACTAATTGGACCAATCACATGGCCCCTGGTTTCTGTAAAAGAGCCACCGCAGCCTGGACTGCAGAGAGGAATTTATTGATACATTTAAGACCTTGAATTATTAAGAAAACACACACACAGTCTATGTGAATAATGTGAAACAATGCAGACGGACAAAAATATTGGGGTGGGAGCTTGATTTAAAAGTGTATATAAAAAAAAAAGATACGTTATCTATATGGCACTATTTAAACAACGCTTCTACTTAGAAACCAAAATAGTGTGTCATCGCTATGTTGTTTCTATATTGTAAAGAAATCTAATTATATATGTCATATATATATGTCCTATAGACGTATATATACTGTATATTTGACATGACAACGTGACTAAATAAAGACAACGACTACAGTGATAAATGGTGTGTGATTGATTGAATTTCTGAAACATCTTTCAGCTTCACATTTGATGTCTGTGTCGGTGAGGGTATAGCCTAGTAAATTGTATAGCAAAATAAGTTGATCCTATATGACACATTATGTCAACAGGTGCTGACTATGGGATTATTCACTATGCTGAATGAGGTTTCTCAGTTCTACATCTTCTTCCACCGAAAGATGAATCATGTCACACCCAGAGCAGCCCAGACATCTCATGCCAGAGTTCTGGAGATATAATGTTGAGATATTTTCAGAACGTGTTGAGCAAAAGACGAATGGTCAGAGTCACTGTTCCGGTCTCCATGGCAACAGCAGCCCTATCAAGCACGGCGACGATAGCAGCATTCCTCCCAGGAAAAGCGAGGTCCTCCATTTGACAAGGAGAGTCAGACGGATTTAATCATTTACTTATTTATCTCCGTTTCATTATTTTGCTTTAGCTATTTAGAAAAACTGCAGCGATGACAGCAGAAAAGTTTTTAACTAGACGAATTTCAGGTGAACATTTTCCTCAAGAGGAATGAATCACGGAAAACATCAAAGCACCAGCACCAGGGTTTGTCTCTGGTCCTGTTCACAACAAAGACGAGCAACACAGATTTTGTTTTTTCCTCCAAATTAGTGACACTTTTTTTTCTCCTCAAATGTTATTTATCAGTTCTACAAGCAGCAAAATGACTGTGCAACATGTATAGGTTACTAATAAGTGGGAAATGGGATGGGAGTGTTCCAGAGGGTGTGTAGCCTACTCGTAGACCTACACTTTCAAAAATGATGGGTTGTTTGTTTGACCCAACTGCTGGGTTGCAGGCGTTGGGTACTTAATTGGGTTGTTTTCTTTAAAAACTGCTTGGTTATTGATTATTATTATTATTATTATTGATTATTGATTATTGATTGGTTATTGGTTATTGATGCTGGGTTATTGAGATATTCCAGGTGACTACCTCATGAATCTGGTTGAGAGAATGCCAAGAGTGTGCAAAGCTGTCAACAAGGCAAAGGGTGGCTACTTTGAAGAATCTAAAATATGAAATATATTTAGTTTTGATGTCTTCACTGTTATTCTACAAGAAAAACTTTTGTCCATACTTTTGACTGGTACTGTATATATATATATATGCAATAATAAGTATTGGTTTATGTGAGATTATCATATATATATATATATATATATCTATATATACAGTTGAAGTCTGAAGTTTACATACACTTAGGTTGGAGTCATTAAAAACTGGTTTTTCAACCACTCCACAAATTTCTTGTTAACAAACTATAGTTTTGGCAAGTCGGTTAGGACATCTACTTTGTGCATGACACAAGTACATTTTCCAACAATTGTTTACAGACAGATTATTTCACTTATAATTCACTGTATCACAATTCTAGTGGGTCAGAAGTTTACATACACTAAGTTGACTGCGCCTTTAAACAGCTTGGGAAATTCCAGAAAATGATGTCATGAATTTAGAAGCTTCTGATAGGCTAATTGACATTGTTGGAGTCAATTGGAGGTGTACCTGTGGATGCATTTCAAGGCCTACCTTCAAACTCAGTGCCTCTTTGCTTGACATCATGGGACAGTCAAAAGAAATCAGCCAAGACCTCAGAAAAAAATGGTCTGGTTCATCCTTGGGAGCAATTTCCAAACGCCTGAAGGTACCACGTTCATCTGTACAAACAATAGTATGCAAGTATAAACACCATGGGACCACACAGCCGTCATAACGCTCAGGAAGAAGTTCTGTCTCCTAGAGATGAACGTACTTTGGTGCGGAAAGTGCAAATCAATCCCAGAACAACAGCAAAGGACCTTGTGAAGATGCTGGAGGAAACAGGTACAAAAGTATCTATATCCACAGTAAAACAAGTCCTATATCGACATAACATTTTACATTACATTTTAGTCATTTAGCAGACGCTCTTATCCAGAGCGACTTACAGGAGCATTTAGGGTTAAGTGCCTTGCTTAAGGGCACATCGACAGACTTTTCACCTAGTCGGCTCGGGATTAGAACCAGCGACCTTTCGGTTACTGGCACAACGCTCTTACCCACTAAGCTACCTGAAAGGCTGCTCAGCAAGGAAGAAGCCACTGCTCCAAATCCGCCAAAAGAAGTCAGACCACGGTTTGCAACTGCACATGGGGACAAAGATCGTACTTTTTGGAGAAATGTCCTCTGGTCTGATTAAACAAAAATAGACCTGTTTGGCCATAATGACCATCGTTATGTTTGGAGGAAAAAAGGGAACGCTTGCAAGCAGAAGAACACCATCCCAACCGTGAAGCACGGGGGTGGCAGCATCATGCTGTGGGGGGTGCTTTGATGCAGGAGGGACTGGTGCACTTCACAAAATAGATGGCATCATGAGGAAGAAAAATTAAGTGGAAATATTGAAGAAACATCTCAAGACATCAGTCATGAAGTTAAAGCTTGGTCGCAAATGGGTCTTCCAAATGGACAATGACCCCAAGCATACTTCCAAAGTTGAGGCAAAATGGCTTAAGGACAACAAAGTCAAGGTATTGGAGTGGCCATCACAAAGCCCTGACCTCAATCCTATTGAAAATATGTGGGCAGAACTGAAAAAGCATGTGCGAGCAAGGAGGACTACAAACCTGACTCAGTTACACCAGCTCTGTCAGGAGGAATGGGCCAAAGTTCACTCAACTTATTGTGGGAAGCTTGTGGAAGGCTACCCGAAACATTTGACCCAAGTTAAACAATTTAAAGGCAATGCTACCAAATACTAATTTAGTGTATGTAAACTTCTGACCAACTGGGAATGTGATTAAAGAAATCAAAGCTGAAATAAATCATTCTCTCTACTATTTTTCTGACATTTCACATTGTTAAAATAAAGTGGTGATCCTAACTGACTTAAGACAGGGAATTTTTACTAGGATTAAATGTCCGGAATTGTGAAAAACTGAGTTTAAATGTATTTGGCTAAGGTGTATGTAAACTTCCGACTTCAACTATATATATATAAATATAAATAAACCCACAACATAATCATTATTTACAAGTTAATGGCGAGCCAATTACAGAAAATAACTTACGGTTGTGAGTGTGAAGCATGGCATTCTACTGGAGAATTTTAGAACTTGGACACTGCCTCGTTGGCCTAATGTTATATTCTAATTTGACTTTGGTGCAGGTCATCTTGTTCTTCACATTACCGTCGCTGGTAAACACATACTATATCAAATAAAATCAAAGTGTATTTGTCACATGCACAGGATACAGAAGGTGTAAAAGGTACAGTGAAGTGGTTACTTGCATAGTGGAGTCTTTTTTGAATACATGTAGCTAGCTAGCTACCTAGCTAGCTAAACAATTAACCATAATCCCAACTCATAATGTTACCACCAACCAGGTTCAATGTTAGCTAGCTGGCTAACATTAGGCTTTAACTAGCAATGCAAATGGCTCTGAGATACGAATAATATTACTACACAGATCATACACATAACGTTAACTAGCGAGCCAGGCAGCTAATTTTAGCTAGCTAGCTAACAGTATGCTTTAATGTGCAATGAAAACAAATTTCTGACAAAATTAGAAACGTATAATATCTGAAAATGTAGCTAGCTAAACTCTCTTACCCGTATACACGGATGGACACTTCTCCCTCTCTGTCACAGATGCCATGGTTGTCCTTAGTTTGAAGATGTTATCCGGAGACAGCCTTCTGTGTGTTCTCTTTTCGACTCCCTCTTCATATTTGCAATCAAACTCCAGAATTTTCTCCATCTCCTTAGCTATCATACTCTGCTTCCACTGGGCATTCCACTGATTTCAAAACTCAGTCCTCCAGAAAGTGGAGAAAAACACTTTCGCAGTTCTACTACATGATATCTTTCAAAAAAGCCGCATTAGAAAGGATTACCTACACATACTGACCAGCTCATGTTGTAGACAGAGGCGTGCTACATGGCAGACCAATCCGAACTCATCTCTCGGCATGTCCAGTCCAACCATTATCTCAACCAATCATTGCTAGCGGGAAGGTTCCTGTCTTTTTCCGTGGCTAAACCAACTAGGCTCGTAATTTAACAATTTTATTCATAATTACAGATTACATTTACATTTTAGTCATTTAGCAGACGCTCTTATCCAGAGCGACTTACAGTGAATACATATTTTTTTATACTAGATGCCATACAAGTTTGTTATTAAGGCACATGAAAGTTCCAAAAACGCACTTTGACCCCCAAAAAATGTTTAAGTTCCAATGCCTCTCCTGTGAAGTATTGACATGCGACATACGCCTAGTTTCCTGAAACGAGTCACAAATGTCGTTCTGTATTGACAGAGAATAGAGCAGAAAAACTCACTTTAACATTCATTGGCCAATCAAAACCTAATATAGACACAACTAACATTGTTATACATTGAGAGAAAGAGATAATATTAACAGAATAACATTATTGATACATCACACACACACACACACACACACACACACACACACACACACACACAGACAGAAACACACTTCACTGTGGTGTAACTGAAAGTCCACTAGGTGGCACCAGTGGTCTATTCTTGAGTAGAGCCAGCTTTAACCAAGGTTTTGAGACACATTGCGACATTTCACATAAGCCTTACAATATATCATATACTTATATACTATAACCATTTATATAATACAACATAACATTCATTTATAAGATACACCATAAAAGCCAAACTATATAGAGTTGGATATAAAAGCCTTCATTTTAAAAATATACATATTTGATATATATCCATAACCATTATATTCATATTGTAAATTCAACTCACATTCAAGATGGGAAAAAAATGATTAATCCACTCTCTTTAACTGGCTTCTGGTCTGGTCTTCTAAGAGTCTAAGCCCTGGGATATAAGAAAGATCTCTGAGACATAAGCAAGTTCAGGAAACATTTGTTGTTGTTGTTTTTTAACATGTATTTAACCCCTTATATTTGTTACTAAACAGTCTCCATATATACTTCCATTAATTTGTTCAACTGGTACCGGGGACCTTCAGACGAGTCTTGTGAGGCCTGTGGGCATCCTAGATCAAAACAACCACCATGTACACTACCAGTCAAAAGTTTGGACACACGACTCATTCAAGGGTTTTTCTTTATTTTTACTATTTTTTACATTGTAAAATAATAGTGAAGACATGAAAACTATGAAAAAACACATATGGAATCATGTAATAACCAAAAAAGTGTTAAACAAATCAACATATATTTTATATTTGAGATTCTTCAATAGCCTTTGCCTTGATGACAGCTTTGCACACTCTTGGCATTCTCTCAAGAGGTAGTCACCTGTAATGCATTTCAATTAACAGGTGTGCTTTCTTAAAAGTTAATTTGTGGAATTTCTTTCCTTCTTAATGCATTTGAGCCAATCAGTTGGGTTGTTACAAGGTAGGGGGTATACAGAAGATAGCCCTATTTGGTAAAAGACCAAGTCCATATTATGGCAAACCCAGCTCAACCCAGAGTTCCCTCTGCTGCAGAGGATAAGTTCATTAGAGTTACCAGCTTCAGAAATTGCAGCCCAAATAAATGCTTCACAGAGTTCAAGTCACAGACACATCTCAACATCAATTGTTCAGAGGGGACTGTGTGAATCAGGCCTTCATGGTCAAATTGTTGAAAAGAAACCACTACTAGAGTATACCAATAATAAGAAGAGACCTGGTTGGGCCAAGAAACACGAGCAATGGACATTAGACCGGTTGAAATCTGTCCTTTGGTCTGGAGTCCAAATTGGAGATTTTTGGTTCCAACCGTCGTGTTTTTGTGAGACGTGGTGTGGGTGAACGGATGATCTCTGCATGTGTAATTTCCACCATAAAGCATGGAGGAGGTGTTATGGTGTGGGGGTGCTTTGCTGGTGACACGGTCTGTGATTTATTTAGAATTCAAGGCACACTTAACCTCTACGGGATCAGTGTCCCTTATACGGGTCGGTTGTTGATCAATATGTAATATGTGACTAGAATGGTGTTGTTAACAACAGCCAACTTTCCGGGACATAGACATGTCTTATATGGGCAGAATGCTTAAATTCCTGTTAATCTAACTGCAGTCTCCAATTT
This sequence comes from Coregonus clupeaformis, assembly GCF_020615455.1. Lineage (NCBI taxonomy): Eukaryota > Metazoa > Chordata > Actinopteri > Salmoniformes > Salmonidae > Coregonus > Coregonus clupeaformis. The sequence goes on from NC_059222.1 coordinate 4,631,813, forward strand.
ACAGTAGCTATTACAGCTAAAAAATACCATGCTATTGTTTGAGGATAGTGCATAACAACAAAACACTTTTATCACGGTAACTGGTTTGGTACATTCACCTCTGAAGGTGAATGTACCAAACTAGTTACCGTGATAAAAGTGTTTTGTTGTTATGTAATCTTGCTCTGATTTGTCATCCTGGGGGTCCCAAAGATAAAATGCTGTGTAGTTTTGTTTGAAAAATCCATTTTTATATTCAAATGTAGGAACTGGGTTCTACAGTTTGACCTTTGACTCCACACCCACCCCGCCCGGCACTCTAGATGTGTGAAGGTTAGTGTCTTTTCTGTAGGGAAGCTAATGATCCATCATTTATGACATTCCTGGGAGTGTGCAAACTTACATTTTGTATTACCATAGCATTTTTGTATGTTCTTTATAGTTATGTACTTGAAAACCAATTCGGCACATTTGGGAAAACTCCTGGCAGACTTGATACAAAATATTGTGTAGTGATGTAATTCTTTACTGGATCAGTCTGAAACTTTGCACACACACTGCTGCCATCTGGTGGACAACATCTAAATTACATCTAGAATCCTACATCACTGTCTTTACTTTCTCTTACATTTCAAAGATGATGGGAAAAAACACATTGAAAATGCATGTTTTTTTGTTTGTATTATCTTTTACCATATATAATGTGTTATATTCTCCTACATTAATTTCACATTTCCACAAACTTCAAAGTCTTTCCTTTCAAATGATATCAAGAATATGCATATCCTTGCTTCAGGTCCTTTTATTATTTTTTATTTTTTTTCACCTTTATTTAACCAGGTAGGCCAGTTGAGAACAAGTTCTCATTTACAACTGCAACCTGGCCAAGATAAAGCAAAGCAGTGCGATAAAAACAACAACACAGAGTTACATATGGGGTAAAAAAAACATAAAGTCAAAAAATACAACAGAAAATATATATACAGTGTGTGCAAATGTAGCAAGTTATGGAGGTAAGGCAATAAATAGGCTATAGTGCAAAATAATTACAATTAGTATTAACACTGGAATGCTAGATGTGCAAGAGATTATGTGCAAATAGAGATACTGGGGTGCAAATGAGCAAAATAAATAACAATATAGGGATGAAGTAGTTGGGTGGGCTAATTTCAGATGGGCTGTGTACAGGTGCAGTGATCGGTAAGGTGCTCTGACAACTGATGCTTAAAGTTAGTGAGGGAGATAAGAGTCTCCAGCTTCAGAGATTTTTGCAGTTCCTTCCAGTCATTGGCAGCAGAGAACTGGAAGGAATGGCGGCCAAAGGAGGTGTTGGCTTTGGGGATGACCAGTGAGATATACCTGCTGGAGCGCATACTACGGGTGGGTTTTGCTATGTTGACCAAGGAGCTAAGATAAGGCGGGTTTATGCCTAGCAGTGATTTATAGATGACCTGGAGCCAGTGGGTTTGGCGACTAATATGTAGTGAGGACCAGCCAACAAGAGCGTACAGGTCACAGTGGTGGGTAGTATATGGGGCTTTGGTGACAAAATGGATGGCACTGTGATAGACTACATCCAATTTGCTGAGTAGAGTGTTGGAGGCTATTTTGTAAATGACATCGCCGAAGTCAAGGATCGGTAGGATAGTCAGTTTTACGAGGGCATGTTTGGCAGCATGAGTGAAGGAGGCTTTGTTGTGATTCTAGATTTAACTTTGGATTGGAGATGCTTAATGTGAGTCCGGAAGGATAGTTTACAGTCTAACCAGACACCTAGGTATTTGTAGTTGTCCACATACTCTAGGTCAGACCCGCCGAGAGTAGTGATTCTAGTCGGGTGGGCGGGTGCCAGCAGCGTTCGATTGAAGAGCATTCATTTCGTTTTACTAGTGTTTAAGAGCAGTTGGAGGCTACGGAAGGAGTGTTGTATGGCATTGAAGCTTGTTTGGAGGTTTGTTAACACAGTGTCCAATGAAGGGCCAGATGTATACAAAATGGTGTCGTCTGCGTAGAAGTGGATCTGAGAGTCACCAGCAGCAAGAGCGACATCATTGATATACACAGAGAAAAGAGTCGGCCCGAGAATTTAACCCTGTGGCACCCCCATAGAGACTGCCATAGGTCCAGACAACAGGCCCTCCGATTTGACACATTGAACTCTATCTGAGAAGTAGTTGGTGAACCAGGCGAGGCAGTCATTTGAGAAACCAAGGCTATTTAGTCTGCCAATAAGAATACGGTGGTTGACAGAGTCGAAAGCCTTGGCCAGGTCGATGAAGACGGCTGTACAGTACTGTCTATTATCGATCGCGGTTATAATATCGTTTAGGTCCTGACCTACAGGAAGTTAGATTTAGGTATGTCATTTTAGGCGAAAATTTGAAAAAAGGGTCCAATGCTTATTAACCAGCATGGCTACCACAGCATTCTGCGGCGATATGCCATCCCATCTGGTTTGCGCTTAGTGGAAATATCATTTGTTTTTCAAAAGGACAATGACCCAACACACCTCCAGGCTGTGTAAGGGCTATTTTACTAAGAAGGAGAGTGATGGAGTGCTGCATCAGATGACCTGGCTTCCACAATCCCCCGACTTCTACCCAATTGAGATGGTTTGGGATGAGTCGGACGGCATAGTGAAGGAAAAGCAGCCAACAAGTGCTAAGCATATGTGGGAACACCTTCAAGACTGTTCGAAAAGCAGACCAGGTGAAGCTGGTTGAGAGAATGCCAAGAGTGTGCAAAGCTGTCATCAGCAATTTTAAGAATCTCAAATATAAAAACATGTTTTATTTGTTTAACACTTTTTTGGTTACTACATGATTCCATATGTGTTATTTCATAGTTTTGATCTCTTCACTATTATTCTACAATGTAGAAAATAGTAAAAAATAAAGAAAAACCCTTTAATGAGTAGGTGTGTCCAAACTTTTGACTGGTACTGATAGTCTCACCTTTACACAGAAGTTGGCAGATCGGCTGTACCAACTTCAGACAAGTCCCAAGACACTTGTGGGTGTCGCAAAACGGAGAACACCATCATGTTTGTGAGAACCAAACCGTTCGGACGCTACAGACAATTTCTGTAGCTTAAACTGACAGATTTTTATTGGGATTTTTTTATTATGCTCATTAGATTTCCGCGGGGGTGTGGACATTGACCTTAGAGGGTTAAAGGTTTAAAAAAGGCTAATGTTAAAATCTGTTCCCCACCACCCTGTCAATCCTTAATTGCTCATTAACAGAAAAACTGTGCTTCATAGACACTTTGGTTCCAAGTCATTACTCATGTTGTGGACATTTCTGGTAACCCCTAAGCAGACAACCTCTTGTCCAATAGATCTGAGATGTGTGTCACATTGTTAAGAATTGTGAGTTTTCTTATGCGCGTGATGTCAGAATTCACACACTGTTGAATTAGTTGTTATGGCGCCCTAGTAGCAGGCTAAGCACAGAGCTCCTGTAAATGTGTATATATTTAGGTATTTTTTTGGTATTTTGAGTTGTTTATTTTTAAATCAGATCTTTGGTTTTTGATAACATTGAGTTTTTGGACCACGGATTGGCAGATTGACTGACAGGTTAACACTTTTTGGTTTGGCTAGCTAGCTAGCTTGCTGGCTAATATTTTTGTTTGAAAAATGCGTCTGGACACAGTACCAGCTTTTTTGTTTCACCTGGCTGCCAATTCCTGATCTTCTGAGAACATAATTTGAGGAGAAGAATGGGAGACAGAATGTGATTTATATGTAACAGGACAGTTAATCCACGCTGCCCTCAAACCAAGGCACGCTGCCTGCTAATTATCAATAGGCTATGTTTCACTTGTCAATTTTACCTGATTTTCTAACAACAGTTTGAAATTAGATGCATTCTGCCTCCTCATTAATTCACATAGAAGTAGCACATTTCACTGTGGTGGACAACTTAGGTTTAAGGCTTGCTATGCTAATGTGAGACGAGGATTAGCTACTTCTCTGCTTGATGAGAGTGCAAGCACTGTTTCCTCAGGTCAAGTACGCAAACATTTGTGACCCCCCAAAAAAATAAATAAATAAATAAAAACACTAAAAAAAACATTTGTGACCTGTTTCAAGAAGCTATGCGTATGTCGCACGTCACTACTTCACATGAGAGGCATTTGAACGCAAAATATATCGAAATGTGGTTTTAGGCAGAAATGCCTTCTGGAACGTGAACTGTCATGTGCCTTAATAACAAACTTGTATGCCATCTGTAAATACAAATAAAATTGTTAAGTTACGAGTGTCATGACTCTCACTATGTGAGGATCAAAGGCCTCACATCAGTTTGGCAAATGGCCGACAACAACCAGATCCTCTTACCCACGGGGGGGCTGTGCCGGTCTTAACACCTTAACACTGCCATAAATTAGAGAGGAGGAGAATCTATCTCTGGCCCTCTAGTATGGTGAAAGGAATGCCTTTGTTTCAGAGACGGCCTCACATGTGAATCCTTAAAGAGATGGGTGGGGCTAAGGCTTAAGAAGGTATGAATGATGCTGAATAGGTGTAGACAAAGAAGAGCTCTCCAGTAAGAGTACCAAAATATTCAAGGGCATTTTTCCAAAAGTGGGGTTATAAGTTTATCAACTTTCAAAGCAGAATTACTTTCCCATTGTTCGTCAACTGCAGTGTATGACATACCATTTTGTGGCGCTGAGGATCTACTTTTATCCAATGTAAAAAACACAATTTCAAATTTTGCTACATAAAACAGATTTGAGGCGGTCGGTCATTGCCCATCTCCAGTCAGTACAGAACCTGACCAAACTTTTTCCCCCTGGTGCATTTTTTGGATGGCCCCCGCATTGCATTCATTGGTGTTTTAGTTACTAATAATTACTGTGTGCGTTCCTATCAAAGTAAGTGCCTTATTACCTAATCATAATACCATTTCTGTATATCGTGTTATGCCATTTCTACTGTAGCACACCGTATTTATGTATGGAGCATAATGTATTCTGTGCGTATTCCTTTATAACTGCGGACACAAGAGGTACTACAAAGGGAAGCACAGCCGCGAGCTGCCCAGTGACACAAGCCTACCAGACAAGCTAAATTACTTCTATGCTCGCTTCGAGGCAAGCAACACTGAAGCATGCATGAGAGCATCATCTGTTCCGGACGACTGTGTGATCACGCTCTCCGTAGCCGATGTGAGTAAGACCTTTAAACAGGTCAACATTCACAAGGCCACAGTGCCAGACGGATTACCAGGACAGGTACTCCGATCATGCGCTGACCAACTGGCAAGTGTCTTCACTGACATTTTCAACCTGTCCCTGACTGAGTCTGTAATACCAACATGTTTCAAGCAGACCACCATAGTCCCTGTGCCCAAGAACACTAAGGTAACCTGCCTAAATGACTACAGACCCGTAGCACTCACGTCTTTAGCCATGAAGGCTGGTCATGGCTCATATCAACACCATTATCCAACAAACTCTAGACCCACTCCAATTTGCATACCGCCCCAACAGATCCACAGATGATGCAATCTCTATTGCACTCCACACTGCCCTTTCCCACCTGGACAAAAGGAACACCTACGTGAGAATGCTATTCATTGACTACAGCTCAGCGTTCAACACCATAGTGCCCTCAAAGCTCATCACTAAGCTAAGGATCCTGGGACTAAACACCTCCCTCCGCAACTGGATCATGGACTTTCTGACGGACCGCCCCCAGGTGGTAAGTGGAGGTAACAACACATCTGCCACGCTGATCCTCAACACGGGGGGCCCTCAGGGGTGCGTGCTCAGTCCCCTCCTGTACTCCCTGTTCACCCATGACTGCATGGCCAAGCACGACTCCAACACCATCATTAAGGTTGCCGACGACACAACAGTGGTAGGCCTGATCACCGACAATGATGAGACAGCCTATAGGGAGGAGGTCAGAGACCTGGCCGTGTGGTGCCAGCATAACAACCTCTCCCTCAACGTGATCAAGACAAAGGAGATGATTGTGGACTACAGGAAAAAGAAGAGGACCGAGCACGCCCCCATTCTCATCGACTGGGCTGTAGTGGAGCAGGTTGAGAGCTTAAAGTTCCTTGGTGTCCACATCACCAACAAACTATCATGGTCCAAACACACCAAGAGAGTCGTGAAGAGGGAACGGCAAAGCCTATTCCCTCCCAGGAGACTGAAAAGATGTGGCATTGGTCCTCAGATCCTCAAAAAGTTCTACAGCTGCACCATCGAGAGCATCCTGACTGGTTGCATCACCGCCTGGTATGGCAACTGCCCGGCCTCCGACCGCAAGGCACTACAGAGGGTAGTGCGTACGGCCCAGTACATCGCTGGGGCCAAGCTTCCTGCCATCCAGGACCTCTACACCAGGCGTTGTCAGAGGAAGGCCCTAGTCTAGGTCCAAAAGGCTTCTGAACAGCTTCTACCCCCAAGCCATAAGACTCCTGAACAGCTAATCAAATGGCTACCCGGACTATTTGGATTGTCCCCACCCACCGCCTCTACCTACATGTACATATTACCTCAATTACCTCAACTAACCTATTCCCCCTCATATTGACTCTGTACCGGTACCCCCTGTATATAGCCTCGCTACTGTTATTTTACTGCTGCTCTTTCATTATTTGTTATTTCTTAATTATTATTTTTTACTCATCCATTTTTTTACTTAACACTTATTCTTCTTAAAACTGCATTGTTGGTTAAGGGCTTGTAAGTAAGCTTTTCACTGTTCTCTTCAGCGCATGTGACAAATACATTTGTATTTATTTATTTCATACTCAATTGTGCTTATGTTGTAAAATGTTTCTATTAGTTCTGTAAAACAATGCTAATGCTAATAAGGTCAAGGAAGTATTAGCTTAGTATCCTTTGAAGCTGCCCTGGTCATGGCTAGAAGGGATCCAGCTTTTGTCAATTTAACGTCAAAAGTTGCCCTGGCCTTGTCATGACCATTGCATTGGCCTGTGTATTCTTTGGAGCTCTTCAATTATTATGTTACTTGTAATATGGTTTTATTGCTATCCTGATATTTTATTGTAATTACTAATAATTCATCTTTATTCTGTACTTTCAGAAACCATACACACACAGTATTGAACATCACTTGTCAACATCATAACTGGAACTGGACATCTTTCGTGCTGAATATTGAGGACAGCTTTGTGTGCTAGCAACATACTGTTTGGAGAGGGAGTAGGGAGGATGAGGGAGTGGAGAGGATGATGAGGGAGTGGGGAGGTGGGTGAGATATTGTCAGTATAATTGCATAATGGAACTGTATTTGAATTGTATGTGAACTGAATGTCCAATTACAAAAAAATCTAGTTCAGTAATCATCTCACTTGTTAGCTGGCGGTGAACTACAGTATTGGGACAAATTCACTTACAGTTGAAGTCGGAAGTTTACATACACTTAGGTTGGAGTCATTAAAACTCGTTTTTCAACCACTCCACAAATTTCTTGTTAACAAACTATAGTTTTGGCAAGTCGGTTAGGACATCTACTTTGTGCATTTTCCAACAATTGTTAACAGACAGATTATTTCACTTATAATTCACTGTATCACAATTCCAGTGGGTCAGAAGTTTACATACACTAAGTTGACTGTGCCTTTAAACAGCTTGGAAAATTACAGAAAATGATGTCATGGCTTTAGAAGCTTCTGATAGGCTAATTGACATAATTTGAGTCAATTGGAGGTGTACCTGTGGATGCATTTCAATGCCTACCTTCAAACTCAGTGCCTCTTCGCTTGATATCATGGGAAAATTGTTTGTTTGGAGGAAATTGGGGGTCACTTGCAAGCCGAAGAACACCATCCCAACCTTGAAGCACGGGGGTGGCAGCATCATGCTGTGGGGGTGCTTTGCTGCAGGAGGGACTGGTGCACTTCACAAAATAGATGGCATCATGAGGAAGGAACATCATGGGGATATATTGAAGCAACAGCTCAAGACATCAGTCAGAAAGTTAAAGCTTGGTCACAAATGGGTCTTCCAAATGGACAATGACCCCAAGCATACTTCCAAAGTTGTGGCAAAATGGCTTAAGGACAACAATGTCAAGGTATTGGAGTGGCCATGACAAAGCCCTGACCGCAATCCTATAGAAAATGTGTGGGCAGAACTGAAAAAGCGTGTGCGAGCAAGGAGGCCTACAAACCTGACTCAGTTACACCAGCTCTGTCAGGAGGAATGGGCCAAAATTCACCCAACTTATTGTGGGAAGCTATTGTGGGAAGCTACCCGAAACATTTGACCCAAGTTAAACAATTTAAAGGCAATGCTACCAAATACTAATGTATTTGGCTAAGGTGTATGTAAACTTCCGACTTCATGTGTATTAAAGTAGAAAAAAGTATTTGGTCCCATGTTCACGCAATGCCTACATCAAGCTACACATTTGTTTGATGTATTTGCATTATTTGTTTTTGTTGTGTTTCAGTTTATTTTGTGCCCAATATAAATTAATGGAAAATAATGTATTGTGTCATTCTGGAGTCACTTTTATTGTAAATAAGAATAGAATATCTTTCTAAACACTTCTACATTAATGTGGATGCTACCATGATTATGGATAATCCTGAATGAATGAATAATGATGAATGAGAAAGTTAAAGACACACAAATATCATTCCCCCAAGACATGCTAACCTCTCACCATTACAATAACAGGGGAGGTTAGCATTTTGGGGGGTATGATATTTGTGCATCTGTAACTTTTTCACTCATCATTATTGCTTGCTATGAATATTGAACCAAATACTTTACTTTTTACTACTTTGATGTGTATTTGTCGCAATACTTTTGGTGTAATTTCTAAACGGTTCACCTGATATGGATTAATATACCCTCAAATTAAAGCTGACTGTCTGCACTTTAACCTCATAGTCATTGTATCATTTCAAATCCAAGGTGCTGGAGTACAGAGCCAAATAACAAAAAAATTGTCACTGTCCCAATACTTTTGGAGCTCACTGTATGTGGCCATTGAGGACAGCAGTGTCGATCAGATACAAAAATCTTCTTATACCTCTTGGTGGTTTTACGAGCGCATGCCACAAAGCTGTTTATCATGTCTGCCTTATCCACTGCCCCCACTTTGCAATTATAGTCAAGAACACAGTCTGGTTTGATATTTCTCTCTCCCGTCAGGTGGTCCTGTGGATCTCTCTTCTCCTGTAGTACCAAGGCATAGTGACTGGTCTCCTGCACTATGTCTCCCACCAGCTCCTCTGTCAGAAACAGATTGAAGCACTCTGCCTCAGAGGGAGATGGCAAGGGGCTTTGCACTCCAGACTGGGACTCATCAAAGCCCAACAGCAGGGCCAGGAGGGGTGAAATGGCTGGAGGCCTTCCAGCTATCGCAGAACTCCTGTTCTTCACCCACTGTCTGTGTGCCTCCATCCCCACCAGCATCTTCAGAGGGACCTGGGAATTCGTCGGTGAGCAAGGTGTCCTCAGATTCAGAGTTCTCCGTGGCCACAAGGTTGGAGGGTAGATCCTCACTGTCACTGTCAGAATCTGATTCCTCACTGTCATACAAAGATCTCCAGAATTTCCACATTTGTGAGTCGGCTCCTTTTGAAAGACATTGCTAATGCTACAGCTTAGCCCACTAGCTACATACATAAACAACAACACTGAATGGCTCCAAGTGAGTGTCAAGGGAAATTATTGGCTGTCGTGTAGTGATACTGATGATTTGTCTCCAAAGATGGTTTGTTTAGATAGAAGGTTAGGATAATTAATGTGGCAGGTTAGGATAATTAACACAGCAGGTTAGGTGAATTAACGTTGGAGGTCGAGAGAATGTGGCTTAGCTACAATGCTACAGTTGTCAATAACTGTTGTTGCCGAAGCGACCACTAGACAGAGCTGTTGTAGGCCTAGCTACTCAATCTAGCCACAACAATAGACATGTAAACAAACCATCTGTAGCGACAAATGACCAATATCATAACACCGGCATGGGCCACTTGTCTCAATAAATCAATATCAGAAAATAGTTTGTGTGGTAACCATTTATTTATTTACTGTTTTATTCACGTTTTGAAGTACTGGTGACAAATCATGCATTCCGATTCTTGCATAGATTGCAATGGACACATATGATGTGTTTAAATACTTTTTTGAAGATTGTACTGATTATGATTAGCTAATACTAAGCTATTTGCCGGCTATGTGTGGAGTCATGTTTGTTGACATCATTCAATGCATTCTGGGAGTCACGTATACAGTACGTCTGTCAGACCAAAGATGTTATAGCAAAATGAGGTGAAGGGATGGTTCACTTATCTTTTGAGTAAATTTCCGGAAGTGAATGATGGGAAGTGAATGATGGGAAGTGAATGATGGTCACACCTCATTCACTTCAACATGCACACTGCAAACATATCTAACTCATCTTGTCATCTTTTCTTATCTTTGGTTGATGCAGAAAAACAAACATGGTGGCGCGCACAAAATCTACACACCATGGGATTACTTTAGACTTTTAGAAAGAAAGAGTTTTACAAAATTATTTTGATCACTGTTGTGCTCATCCATGATGTGATGAATTGTAAATAGTAATTGCTATTAGCTAATTCATATTATGGTTTTTATCAGCTGAGAGTTGTGTTACCTCACTCTTTACATATCTGCATATTTCCGTTAGGGAACGCCTACTCTATGAAGTGTGTGTGTGCAATAACTCAATTCGCCTTTGCACTCCTTCATTATATCCAAGATGGCGTAGCAGTGTGGTCGTGTATTCTGTTGTGTCCTCGTGTAAATAGCCAGTTTTTTAGTTTTTTGTCTTTTTTATATATTTCTCTCTTACTTTCCATCCTTTAACTAAATATACTTTCCTGCAACCCGCCTCACCCAATGTGGAACAGATTCTATTATTTCTTTATTTTTATCATCAAAAACCTACAGCTGAAACTAGCCAGCTAGCCAGATAACTAGCTACTTGCTATTAGCCACTGTTAGCGGTCTTCACCACTCTCCGTGGCCTGCACTACCTACCAGCCAGCTCTAGCCTGGACAATTATCGGCCAGTCTGCACAGCGTGCTATCGACCCAGAGCATATCAGATTTTCTGCCGGAATCACTGAACCTTAACACCGGATCATCGCAACTAGCTAGCTGCAACTGAATGGCTGTTGTTGGCTAATTCACCACTGTCCCGATGAACCAGTTAGCCTTGAGCTAGCCTCGAGCCAGGCCCATCTCCCAGCTATCTACCTCTCTGTCAACCGGACGGGACCTCCTAGAGTCGACACGGAGCCCCGCCGATCCATCATGACTGGTCTGCCGACGTAATCGTCTGATGTGGTTTCAACAGGCTTCCCGTTGCGACGACCACGAAGATCCATCTGCTAGCAATCAACAGCCGTGCCTCCTGCTCGCCTGTGCTGTAGCAGCCTACGAACTGCTCCCGGACTTACCTATTGCTGTTCACTGGACCTTATGATCACTCAGCTACACAGCTGATGCCTGCTGGACTGTTCCTTTACACGGTACCCTATCCTGTTTATCTGTTTAGCCTCAGCCCAAACTTTCGTCGCCATTACCAGTTGTTGTCTTAGTCCTCTCGAATAACACCTTTGATTGCGTTATGCCTCTCTCCCATGTCAATATGCCTAGCATATTGCTGTTTGGGCTAGCTCTTATTGTACTATTTCAATGTAGAGCCCCCAGTCCCGCTCAACCTGCCTCAGATAGCTCCTTTGTCCCACCCCCCATTCACACGGAGACTGGCTCAATCGGTACCTCCAGTGATGCTACCTCTTTCATCGTTACCCAATGCTTAGGTGTACCTCCACTGTACTCATATCCTTCCATATCCTTGTCTGTACATAATGCCCTGAATCTATTCTACAACGCCCGGAAATCTGCCCCTTTTATTCTCTGTACCAACGCACTAGAACACCAGTTCTTAAAGCCTTTAGCCATATCCTTATTCTATTCCTCCTCTGTTCCTCTGGTGATGTAGAGGTTAACCCAGGCCCTGTAGCCCCCAGTATCACTCCTACTCCCCAGGCGCTATCATTTGTTGACTTCTGTAACCGTAAAAGCCTTGGTTTCATGCATGTCAACATCAGAAGCCTCCTCCCCAAGTTTGAGTTATTCACTGCGTTAGCACACTCTGCCAACCCTGATGTTCTAGCAGTGTCTGAATCCTGGCTTAGGAAGGCCACCAAAAATTCAGAAATGTCCATTCCGAATTACAACATTTTCCGTCTAGATAGAACTGCCAAAGGGGGTGGTGTTGCAATCTACTGTAGAGATAGCCTGCAGAGCTCTATCATACTATCCAGGTCTGTGCCCAAACAGTTTGAGCTTCTACTTCTAAAAATCAACCTTTCCAGAAATAAGTCTCTCACTGTTGCCGCTTGCTACAGACCCCCCTCAGCCCCCAGTTGTGCCCTGGACACCATATGTGAATTGCTTGCCCCCCATCTATCCTCAGAGTTTGTAGTGCTTGGTGACATAAACTGGGATATGCTTAACACCCCGGCCATCCTACAATCTAAACTAGATGCCCTCAATCTCACACAAATTATCAAGGAACCTACCAGGTACAACCCTAAATCTGTAAACATGGAAACCCTCATAGATATCATCCTGACTGTCTTCAAACAGGATCTCAGCGATCACTGCCTCATTGCCTGCATCCGTAATGGGTCCGTGGTCAAACGACCACCCCTCATCACTGTCAAATGCTCCCTAAAACACTTCAGCGAGCAGGCCTTTCTAATTGATCTTGCCCGGGTATCCTGGATGGATATTGACCTCATTCCGTCAGTAGAGGATGCCTGGATGTTCTTCAAAAGTACTTTCCTCTACATCTTAAATAAGCGTGCCCCATTCAAAAAATGCAGAACTAAGAACAGATATAGCCCCTGGTTCACCCCAGACATGACTGCCCTTGACCAGCACAAAAACATCCTGTGGCGTACTGCATTAGCATCAAACAGCCCCCGCGATATGCAACTTTTCAGGGAAGTCAGGAACCAATATACACAATCAGTTAGGAAAGCAAAGGCTAGCTTTTTCAAACAGAAATGTGCATCCTGTAGCACTAACTCCAAAAAGTTTTGGGACACTGTAAAGTCCATGGAGAATAAGAGCACCTCCTCCCAGCTACCCACTGCACTGAGGCTAGGAAACACTGTCACCACCGATAAATCTACGATAATCGAGAATTTCAATAAGCATTTTGCTACGGCTGGCCATGCTTTTCACCAGGCTACCCCTACCCCGGCCACCAGCTCTGCACCCTCCGCTGCAACTTGCACATGCCCCCCCCCACCTCCACTTCTCCTTCATCCAAATTCAGATAGCTGATGTGCTGAAAGAGCTGCAAAATCTGGACCCCTACAAATCAGCTGGGCTAGACAATCTGGACCCTTTATTTCTAAAATTAGCTACCGAAATTGTCGCAACCCCTATTACTAGCCTGTTCAACCTCTCTTTTGTATCGTCTGAGATCCCCAGAGATTGGAAAGCTGCCGCAGTCATCCCCCTCTTCAAAGGGGGTGACACTCTAGATCCAAACTGTTACAGACCTATATCCATCCTGCCCTTCAAAAGTATTTGAAAGCCAAATTAACAAACAGATCACCGACCATTTCGAATCCCATCGTACCTTCTCCGCTATGCAATCTGGTTTCCGAGCTGGTCATGGGTGCACGTCAGCCATGCTCAAGGTCCTAAACGATATAATAACCGCGATCGATAAAAGACAGTACTGTGCAGCCGTCTTCATCGACCTGGCCAAGGCTTTTGACTCTGTCAATTACCACATTCTTATTGGCAGACTAAATAGCCTTGGTTTCTCAAATGACTGCCTCGCCTGGTTCACCAACTACTTCTCAGATAGATTTCAATGTGTCAAATCGGAGGGCCTGTTGTCTGGACCTCTGGCAGTCTCTATGGGGGTGCCACAGGGTTAAATTCTCAGGCCAACTCTATTCTCTGTGTATATCAATGATGTCGCTCTTGCTGCTGCTGGTGACTCTCAGATCCACCTCTACTCAGACGACACCATTTTGTATACATCTGGCCCTTCATTGGACACTGTGTTAACAAACCTCCAAATGAGCTTCAACTGCTCTTAAACGCTAGGAAAACGAAATGCAGGTAGCTTAGTGGTTAAGAGCGTTGTGCCAGTAACCGAAAGGTCGCTGGTTCTAATCCCCGAGCCGACTAGGTGAAAAATCTGTCGATGTGCCCTTGAGCAAGGCACTTAACCCTAATTGCTCCTGTAAGTCGCTCTGGATAAGAGCGTCTGCTAAATGAGTAAAATGTAATGTAAAATGAATGCTCTTCAATCGAACGCTGCTTGCGCCCGCCCGACTAGAATCACTACTCTCGGCGGGTCTGACTTAGAATATGTAGACAACTACAAATACCTACAGTGAGGGAAAAAAGTATTTGATCCCCTGCTGATTATGTACGTTTGCCCACTGACAAAGAAATGATCAGTCTATAATTTTAATGGTAGGTTTATTTTAACAGTGAGAGACAGAATAACAACAAAAAAATCCAGAATAACGCATGTCAAAAATATTATAAATTGATTTGCATTTTAATGAGGGAAATAAGTATTTGACCCCGTCTCAATCAGAAAGATTTCTGGCTCCCAGGTGTCTTTTATACAGGTAACGAGCTGAGATTAGGAGCACACTTTTAAAGGGAGTGCTCCTAATCTCAGCTTGTTACCTGTATAAAAGACACCTGTCCACAGAAGCAATCAATCAATCAGATTCCAAACTCTCCACCATGGCCAAGACCAAAGAGCTCTCCAAGGATGTCAGGGACAACATTGTAGACCTACACAAGGCTGGAATGGGCTACAAGACCATCGCCAAGCAGCTTGGTGAGAAGGTGACAACAGTTGGTGTGATTATTCGCAAATGGAAGAAACACAAAATAACTGTCAATCTCCCTCGGCCTGGGGCTCCATGCAATAACTCACCTCGTGGAATTGCAATGATCATGAGAACGGTGAGAAATCAGCCCAGAACTACACGGAAGGATCTTGTCAATGATCTCAAGGCAGCTGGGACCAGAGTCACCAAGAAAATAATTGGTAACACACTACGCCGTGAAGGACTGAAATCCTGCAGCGCCCGCAAGGTCCCCCTGCTCAAGAAAGCACATATACAGGCCCGTCTGAAGTTTGCCAATGAACATCTGAATGATTCAGAGGAGAACTGGGTGAAAGTGTTGTGGTCAGATGTGACCAAAATGGAGCTCTTTGGCATCAACTCAACTCGCCGTGTTTGGAGGAGGAGTAATGCTGCCTATGACCCCAATAATACCATCCGCACCGTCAAACATGGAGGTGGAAACATTATGCTTTGGGGGTGTTCTTCTGCTAAGGGGACAGGACAACTTCACTGCATCAAAGGGACGATGGAGGGGGCCATGTACCGTCAAATCTTGGGTGAGAACCTCCTTCCCTCAGCCAGGGCATTGAAAATGGGTTGTGAATCGGTATTCCAGCATGACAATGACCCAAAACACACGTCCAAGGCAACAAAGGAGTGGCTCAAGAAGAAGCACATTAAGATCCTGGAGTGGCCTAGCCAGTCTCCAGACCTTAATCCCATAGAAAATATGTGGAGGGAGCTGAAGGTTTGAGTTGCCAAACGTCAGCCTTGAAACCTTAATGACTTGGAGAAGATCTGCAAAGAGGAGTGGGACAAAATCCCTCCTGAGATGTGTGCAAACCTGGTGGCCAACTACAAGAAACGTCTGACCTCTGTGATTGCCAACAAGGGTTTTGCCACCAAGTACTAAGTCATGTTTTGTAGAGGGGTCAAATACTTATTTCCCTCATTAAAATACAAATCAATTTATAACATTTTTGACATGCGTTTTTCTGGATTTTTTTGTTGTTATTCTGTCTCTCACTGTTCAAATAAACCTACTATTAAAATTATAGACTGATCATGTCTTTGTCAGTGGGCAAACGTACAAAATCAGCAGGGGATCAAATACTTTTTTCCCTCACTGTAGGTGTCTGGTTAAACCGTAAACTCTCCTTCCAGACTCACATTAAGCATCGTCAATCCAAAGTTAAATCTAGAATCAGCTTCCTATTTCACAAACAAAGCCTCCTTCACTCATGCTGCTAAACGTGCCCTCGTAAAACTGACTATCCTACCGATCCTTGACTTCGGCGATGTCATTTACAAAATAGCTTCCAACACTCTACTCAGCAAATTGGATGTAGTCTATCACAGCACCATCCGTTTTGTCACCAAAGCCCCATATACTACCCACCATTGTGACCTGTACACTCTCGTTGGCTGGCCCTCACTACATATTCGTCGCCAAACCCACTGGTTCCAGGTCATCTATAAATCTCTTCTAGGCAAATCCCTGCCTTATCTTAGCTCATTGGTCACCATAGCAACACCCACCCGTAGTATGCGTTCCAGCAGGTATATCTCACTGGTCATCCCCAAAGCCAACACCTCCTTTGGCCGCCATTCCTTCCAGTTCTCAGCTGCAAATGACTGGAATGAACTGCAAAAATCTCTGAAGCTGGAGACACTTATCTCCCTCACTATCTTTAAGCATCAGTTGTCAGAGCAGCTTACCGATCACTGCACCTGTACACAGCCCATCTGTAATTAGCCCACCCAACTACCTCATCCCCATATTGTTATTTACATTGTTATTTATTTTGCTAATTTGCACCCCAGTATCTCTATTTGCACATCATCTTCTGCACATGTATCACTCCAGTGTTAATTCTAAATTGTAATTATTTTGCAATATGGCCTATTTATTGCCTTACCTCCATAACTTACTACATTTGCACACACTGTATATAGATTTTCTATTGTGTTATTGACTGTACGTTTTGTTTATTCCATATGTAACTCTGTGTTGTTGTTGTTTTTATCGCACTGCTTTGCTTTATCTTGGCCAGGTCGCAGTTGTAAATGAGAACTTGTTCTCAACTGGCTTACCTGGTTAAATAAAGGTGAAATAAATATAAATAAATAAACAACTCGATTTTTTAAAACTTTTGCAAGGGTAAAGTCTACAAACATTAGTCCAGATTCTGGTTTTGGGAACAGAAAAACGTATTGAGATCAACTGTTTCATTGATGAGGAAATGTGCAGAATGTCGGCCAAAATCCATCTCGTTCCATTTTCTCCCAATACCCGCCAGTTGGCTTCCTCTCACTACCATATTTGGCAGTGAGTGGAAATGCCAAGTGGATGCTTCACATTTAAAAATCCAGTGAAATGTCTGTCTCATTGTTCTATCTGTGGCGCAAAGATGAGAAGGAGAACCGGAGGAAAATTTTGTTAGCTTGCTGTTACTATACATTTACATTTTGTCATTTAGCAGACACTCTTATCCAGAGCAACTTACAGTTAGTGAGTGCATGCATTTTTTTGTTGTTGATACTATAGCACATTTTGTTAGCCCATGATGATGTTATTCAGAGTTATTGACCTCACAGTAAGCCAGATTCGAGTAACTTACATTTCAACATGTTGACTCAAAAGCTGCAATAACAGATAACGTTAACTAACAGTATGAAAATGTATGCACACACTAACTGTATGTTGCTCTGGATAAGAGCGTCTGCTAAATGACTAAAATGTAAAATGTAACTAACGTGAGGGACTACCCAGTCTAGCTAGCAGTGCTGCTTCATTAGCAACCTAGCCAAATTTTATGAGCAGGGTTTTGACAGTATAGTTATTGATTAGCTATCTGAACACTGAATCCAACTGCTGGAGCTCTGTTCACCACCCGACAAAGTATCACTAACTAACCAATTACTGTCTAATCAAGTACTGTCCAAATATGCTACAAATTACTAATAAAGATAGCTAGATAACTTAAGGCTAACATGACATTAGCTACTGTTGGTAACATCAGCTCAATCAGCTCAATTAGCTAGCTATCTGTTGAAGAAACAAAGCTGGATAGCTGAGTACATTTTTTTTTCCAATTTATAAAAGATGGAAATACGGAATTGAATGTGCAGCTCAGCAAACACAGAGACGGTTTTTGTATTTGCAGGAGTAAGTGAATAGATTGTGTGTGTGTGTGTGAGTGTGTTTACAATACAATTATTTAGCATCTAGCTACTTAGATGGGTTGGCTGACAACGTCACGAAAACGATGTGTGCGCTTCCATGGGGCATAAATCACCCTGTTGTGATTCTGGATGGCCAGATTGCTAGCAAGAATGACACTGCCATGTGGAGAATCATAAGTGGCTTATTTCAGCATGTTCCATTTCAGCATGTTTTTATGTTATTGATACCATATCTTGTTTTGAGGTGTTGACTGATTTCATGTCAATGCAAATATGGCTATTTGAAACAACAAGTGGTCATTGTGCAAATGCATTTGTTTTCAATAAACATTGGAGATGAAATATAGCTTACATGTTAACAATCTAAGCCAACCTCATCGGTTTTGCCCCACGGTTGCACGCATTTCAATGTTGTTGCTAAAGCGACAGAGCGAGAACACAGGTATTGTGGTTAGAAGGGTAAGACAGTTTAATGTTAATCAGGTTTAAGATTGAGTGATCTGCTAATATCATTAAGGAACAGAAATGATCCCAGATTTTACCTTTAGCTCAATTCAGGTAAACATTATTTGCCTGTTGTTCATATTGTGTGTGTGTGTGTGTGTGTGTGTGTGTGTATATATGTTGCTACTGTGTGTGTTTGGCTGTTCAGAATATTCCATATTGCTACGGCACTAATACTATGCCGTCTATAATATAGGAGATCCAGAAAAGCAGAACTTCAGACAGCAAGGAAGAGAGGGACAGAGCGAGAACACAGGATAACATAGAGAGAGGGGAGAACCACACAAGACAAACATGGCATATTCCTCTCAAGCCAGAGGAAGTAGTCCTTGATAAACATTTCCTCTCAAAAAAAAGAACAATGTCCTGTGTGTATAGATTGTTAGACCCTGATATGTTCCCATCACTAAAGCCAATCATACAGGCTGCACAGACCATCCCAGTTAACAGCTGTGAGAGATCTTTCAGTGCATTAAGACGTCTACATACCTGGCTTAGGAGCCCAATGACCCAAGATAGAATGCACCATGACAATTGACAAAGATACACATACAGTGGGGAAAAAAAGTATTTAGTCAGCCACCAATTGTGCAAG
The DNA here is from genome assembly GCF_020615455.1 of Coregonus clupeaformis. Classification (NCBI taxonomy): domain Eukaryota; kingdom Metazoa; phylum Chordata; class Actinopteri; order Salmoniformes; family Salmonidae; genus Coregonus; species Coregonus clupeaformis. The sequence goes on from NC_059222.1 coordinate 4,650,960, forward strand.
TTCTCCCACTTAAAAAGATGAGAGAGGCCTGTAATTTTCATCATAGGTACACGTCAACTATGACAGACAAAATTAGGAAAAAAATTCCAGAAAATCACATTGTAGGATTTTTAATGAATTTATTTGCAAATTATGGTGGAAAATAAGTATTTGGTCAATAACAAAAGTTTCTCAATACTTTGTTATATACCCTTTGTTGGCAATGACACAGGTCAAACGTTTTCTGTAAGTCTTCACAAGGTTTTCACACACTGTTGCTGGTATTTTGGCCCATTCCTCCATGCAGATCTCCTCTAGAGTGGTGATGTTTTGGGGCTGTCGCTGGGCAACAAGGACTTTCAACTCCCTCCAAAGATTTTCTATGGGGTTGAGATCTGGAGACTGGCTAGGCCACTCCAGGACCTTGAAATGCTTCTTACGAAGCCACTCCTTCGTTGCCCGGGCGGTGTGTTTGGGATCATTGTCATGCTGAAAGACCCAGCCACATTTCATCTTCAATGCCCTTGCTGATGGAAGGAGGTTTTCACTCAAAATCTCACGATACATGGCCCCATTCATTCTTTCCTTTACACGGATCAGTCGTCCTGGTCCCTTTGCAGAAAAAACAGCCCCAAAGCATGATGTTTCCACCCCCAATGCTTCACAGTAGGTATGGTGTTCTTTGGATGCAACTCAGCATTCTTTGTCCTCCAAACACGACGAGTTGAGTTTTTACCAAAAAGTTCTATTTTGGTTTCATCTGACCATATGACATTCTCCCAATCCTCTTCTGGATCATCCAAATGCACTCTAGCAAACTTCAGACGGGCCTGGACATGTACTGGCTTAAGCAGGGGGACACGTCTGGCACTGCAGGATTTGAGTCCCTGGCGGTGTAGTGTGTTACTGATGGTAGGCTTTGTTACTTTGGTCCCAGCTCTCTGCAGGTCATTCACTAGGTCCCCCCGTGTGGTTCTGGGATTTTTGCTCACCGTTCTTGTGATCATTTTGACCCCACGGGGTGAGATCTTGCGCGGAGCCCCATATTGAGGGAGATTATCAGTGGTCTTGTATGTCTTCCATTTCCTAATAATTGCTCCCACAGTTGATTTCTTAAAACCAAGCTGCTTACCTATTGCAGATTCAGTCTTCCCAGCCTGGTGCAGGTCTACAATTTTGTTTCTGGTGTCCTTTGACAGCTCTTTGGTCTTGGCCATAGTGGAGTTTGGAGTGTGACTGTTTGAGGTTGTGGACAGGTGTCTTTTATACTGATAACAAGTTCAAACAGGTGCCATTAATACAGGTAACGAGTGGAGGACAGAGGAGCCTCTTAAAGAAGAAGTTACAGGTCTGTGAGAGCCAGAAATCTTGCTTGTTTGTAGGTGACCAAATACTTATTTTCCACCAGAATTTGCAAATAAATTCATTAAAAATCCTACAATGTGATTTTCTGGATTTTTTTTTCTCAATTTGTCTGTCATAGTTGACGTGTACCTATGATGAAAATTACAGGCCTCTCTCATATTTTTAAGTGGGAGAACTTGCACAATTGGTGGCTGACTAAATACTTTTTTTCCCCACTGTACTAAAATGCTTGGGAATGACTGAAGTCATAGACAGGTTTGCACTGACAGTTTCACTTAGTTTAATTTCTAATCTTTATGGATGGCTTAACATCTTAGTACTGTGTAATATAACATTGTGAATATTTAGTTGAAGAAATTATTGTATGCTGTTATGTACATGTGTGTAAAATTGTAAAGTGTTGTTACTACAGGAGTGTTGGAGGGGGTGTATTGTGTAATTAATTAGGTAGAAATATTGTCCTGTAGCTAATTGACCTTGGAATCTGTGATTTATTATCACAAATATTATAAAATCATGATTTTCAAGCGTGTTTTGTGCCTGAGTTTGTACATATTATCTGCAAAAGTTGTGTTCCCTCCACCCCACTCTACAGTTATAGTACAAGCCTACTGCTAATGTGAGTTTATGTAGATATTTTGGAACTGCACAGTGTGCGCAGCATGACTAGCTCACATTAGGTTCCCCTCTCCACTGGGGTTCTCTGCCTCTAACCCTGTTGCAGGGGCTGAGTCACTGGCCTGCTGGTGCTCTTTCATGCCGTCCCTGGGGGGGGGTGCGTCACTTGAGTGGGTTGAGTTACTGACGTGATCTTCCTGTCTGGGTTGGCGCCCTCCCCCCCTTGGTTTGTGCTGTGGTGGAGACCTCTGTGGGCTATACTCGGCCTTGTGTCAGGATTGTAAGTTGGTGGTTGGGGATATCCCTCTAGTGGTGCGGGGGCTGTGCTTTGGCGGAGTGGGTGGGGTTATATCCTTCCTGTTTGGCCCTGTCCGGGGTTTCTTCGGATGGGGCCACAGTGTCTCCGGACCGCTCCTGTCTCAGCCTCCAGTATTTATGCTGCAGTAGTTTATGTGTCGGGGGCTGGGGTTAGTTGGTTATACCTGGAGTACTTCTCCTGTCTTATCCAGTGTCCTGTGTGAATTTAAGTATGCTCTCTCTAATTCTCTCGTTCTCTCTTTCTCTCTGAGAACCTGAGCCCTAGGACCATACGTCAGGACTACCGGGCATGATGACACCTTGCTGTCCCCAGTCCGCCTGGCCTTGCTGCTATTCCAGTTTCAACTGTTCTGCCTGCGGCTACGAAACCCCTACCTGTCCCAGACCTGCTGTTTTCAACTCTAAATGATCGGCTATGAAAAGCCAACTGAGAGACCTGAGCCCTAGGACCATACGTCGGGACTACCGGCCGTGGTGACTCCTTGCTGTCCCCAGTCCGCCTGGCCTTGCTGCTATTCCAGTTTAAACTGTTCTGCCTGCGGTTATGGAACCCCTACCTGTCCCAGACCTGCTGTTTTAAACTCTAATGATCGGCTATGAAAAGCCAACTGAGATTTATTCCTGATTATTATTTGACCATGCTTGTCACTTATGAACATTTTTGAACATCTTGGCATGGTTCTGTTATAATCTCCACCCGGCACAGCCAGAAGAGGACTGGCCACCCCTCATAGCCTGGTTCCTCTCTAGGTTTCTTCCTAGGTTTTGCCTTTCTAGGGAGTTTTTCCTAGCCACCGTGCTTCTACACCTGCATTACTAGCTGTTTGGGGTTTTAGGCTGGGTTTCTGTACAGCACTTCGAGATATTAGCTGATGTAAGAAGGGCTATATAAAATAAAATTGATTGAAATTGATTGATTAGTTAGCAGTAATATGACCAACATCAACATGAGGCTTTTTTTATTGCCAATCAAATATTAGACATGGTTTATGAAAACATTGCAACAAATTGATAAATACTTTTCCCCAAATAAATTCTTCATGGAAAAATACGATATAGTTATGCACTTGTACTTTGTACTTGCTAATAGATTAAAAAATATATATTATTGACACCATATTCCATGGGTTTACTGACCAAAATCCATTGAATTAATATTAATTCCCCCGGAGTCAGCCCCAGGTCTTCGGGGCTGAGCCCCGGATGTTCAGAATGTCTAGTAACGTCCCTGGCTAGGACTAATGTAGCCTACATTTTCTGATTTGGATGACAATTGTGTTATGTTGTTGCTACTTCTGTGAATGTCTGAACATTGCATCCAGAAATGAACTGCTCACATTGAGGACATAACATTGTAAAGACTGTGTTTGTGCAAAATGTTTCTGTAAAATAAGTGTGGCCAGCTCAAATGCTGACTGTTGCGTCAGTCATAACTAGAAGTTCAAATGAAGTGTTCTAATCACACCGGTTTGAGCATATGCTGCAGGGATCACTGTAGAATGATCACACCTGTGTCTTCATACATGTCAAAGGGTTAAAGAGTAAAATGATCTGTTTACGTGGTCTTTAGCCTGTCAATCATTCATTGCTTCATAAACAGAAAAACGGTGCTTCATAGACACTTTGGTGCCAGGTCATTAATCAGGTTGTGAACATATGGTGACCATGTGCTCATGGCCCCACTGTGCCCTCAACATTGAACACATTAAGGCCTTAAGAGTTAGAACTCCCCAGTTTGCTGCCCAGGTAGCTACTTGTAACCTGACACCACCCCCACAACTTCAAACACAATTTACATCAAACACATTTTAAAAGTTCAACATTGTCACGACTTCCGCCGAAGTTGGTGCCTCTCCTTGTGCGGGCGACTATCGGCGGTCGTCGTCACCGGCTTTCTAGCTGCCACCGATTTACGTTTCTGTTTTCCATTTGTTTTGTCTGTATTGTACACACCTGGTTCCCATTACGTTAATTTGTTTCCCTATTTAACCCTCTGGTTCCCTCATGGTGTTGTGCGTGATTATTCTTTGTTTGGTGTTTGTACTGCTGTGAGCTGATGTATTTCCCTACGTGGAAATTAGATTTGTTGTTTTTCGAGTAAAGTTTGTCTATTACTCAGTTCTGTGTCCTGCGCCTGACTTTGTCCTACCTCTGCACAATGACACCTGACAGAATCACGCACCTAATATGGAGTCAGCAGGTGCACCCAGTCCTCCGTTACCGGTGGAGGAGCGCGTCAAGCAGCTCCTGCACACCATGGAGCGATGGGAGAGAGAGGGTTTTCCCACAACCCCATCAACTTCACCTCAACCCACACCGCTGTCCACACCTCCGTCACCTGGACCCAGTGGGATTCGGCTCTCGCTCCCGAAGGCCTATGATGGGATGGCTGCCGGGTGCCAGGGGTTCCTGCTCCAGGTGGAGCTCTACCTGGCGACCGTCCACCCGGCTCCCTCGGGTTACGAGAGGGTGTCCGCCCTCATCTCCTGTTTGTCGGGGAAAGTGCTGGAGTGGGCCAACGCCGAATGGGGAGGGATAGACTCTACGTTGGTTCGCTACAAGGATTTCACCCGCCGTTTCCGGGCGGTCTTTGATCATCTGAGGGGAGAGCGGTGGAGGAACTCTTGTTCCATCTCAGACAGGGGAAGAGGAGCGCACAGGACTTCGCACTGGCCTTCAGGACCCTGGCTGCCAGCGCGGGATGGAATGAGAGGGCACAGATCGACCATTACGGGTGTAGTCTACGGGAGGACGTTCGTCGGGAGCTGGCCTGCAGGGACACCACCCTTACACTCGACCAGCTGGTGGATTTATCCATCCGGTTGGATAACCTGTTGGCCACCCGCGGACATCCGGATCAGGGTCCGTCCATTCCATCCCCCAGCACCTCCGACCCTACCTCTATGGAGCTCTGAGGTACTGCTCTAAGGGTGACCGGAGGGGGGACCGTTTCCTGCACCAAGTGTGGCCGCAGAGGGCACACTGCTGGTCGGTGCTGGGGAGGTTCCCAAGGGAGTCGAGGCAGCAGGAAGGGCACTGGTGGATCATCCCAGGTGAGTAGGCACCCGACTCACCCAGAGCTCCCTGTTGCGCACATGTATGTCTGTATAAAGTTTCCTGAGTTTTCCCCCGCATTCCCAGCATAAGGCGCTAGTAGATTCAGGCGCAGCTGGGAACTTTATTGATTGTGCATTTGCACTTAGATTAGGGATCCCTATTGTTCCTGTTGATGTGCCCTTTCCTGTACATGTACATCCTTTAGGGTCGGGCCTGATTAGGGAGGTCACAGCTCCACTATGTATGATAACGCAGGAGGGTCATGAGGAGAGTATTAGTCTCTTCCTGATCGATTCTCCTGTGTTTCCTGTGGTGTTGGGGCTTCCCTGGTTGGCCTATCATGACCCCACTATTTCGTGGTAACAGAGGGCTCTGAAGGGATGGTCACATCAGTGCTCAGGGAGGTGTGTAGGTGTTTCCATAGGTGCAACTTCGGTGGAAAGTCCAAACCCGGTCTCCCCCATGCACATTCCCCCCGAATATGCCGATTTGGCTCTCGCCTTCTCGACGGGGGGAATGTGCGATAAATCTCCAGGTAGACGCAGCACTTCCCAGGAGTCACGTGTATCCTCTGTCACAGGAGGAGACGGCGGCTATGGAAACATATGTCTCCGAATCTCTGGGACAGGGATACATTCAGCCTTCCACTTCACCTGCCTCCTCGAGTTTCTTTGAAGAAGAATGGAGGTTTACGCCCGTGCATTGACTATCGGGGTATAAATCAAGTACAGTTACCCGTTGCCTCTCATAGCCAGTGTGACCGAGTCATTGCACGGGGCGTGCTTCTTCACAAAACTGGATCTCAGGAGCGCGTACAACCTGGTGCGTATCCGGGAGGGGGATGAGTGGAAGACGGCATTTAGTACCACCTCTGGGCACTATGAGTACCTCATCATGCCGTACGGGTTAATGAATGCTCCATCAGTCTTCCAATCCTTTGTAGATGAGATCTTCAGGGACCTGCACGGGCAGGGTGTAGTGGTGTATATAGATGACATTCTCATATACTCCGCTACACGCGCCGAGCATTTGTCCCTGATGTGCAAGATGCTTGGTCGACTGTTGGAGCATGACCTGTACATCAAGGCTGAGAAACATCTGTTCTTCCAACAGTCCGTCTCCTTCCTAGGGTACCGCCTGTCCGTTTCAGGGGTGGAGATGGAGAATGACCGCATTTCAGCCGTGCGTAATTGGCCGACTGCAACCACGGTAAAGGAAGTGCAGCGGTTCTTAGGGTTTGCCAACTACTACCGGAGGTTTATCCGGGGCTTTGGTCAGGTAACGGCTCCCATTACCTCCTTGCTGAAGGGGGGACCGATGCGACTGCAGTGGTCAGCTGGGGCGGACAGGGCTTTTGGTCACCTGAAGGCTCTGTTTACCTCGGCTCCCTTGCTGGCTCATTCGGATCCCTCCTTAGCATTCATAGTAGAGGTGGACGCGTCCGAGGCTGGGATAGGAGCTGTGCTGTCTCAGCGCTCGGGTACGCCACCAAAGCTCCGCCCCGTGCTTTCTTTTTGAAGAAGCTCAGCCCGGCGGAGCAAAGCTATGATGTGGGGGACCGGGAGCTGTTAGCTGTTGTCAAGGCTCTGAAGGCGTGGAAACATTGGCTTGAGGGGGCTAAACACCCTTTCCTCATTTGGACTGACCACCGCAATCTGGAGTACATCCAGGTGGCGAGGAGACTGAACCCTTGCCAGGCAAGGTGGGCCATGTTTTTCACCTGTTTTGTTTTCACCCTATCCTACAGACCAGGTTCCCAGAACGCTAAGGCAGACACTCTGTCCCGGATGTATGACACAGAGGAGCGGTCCACACATCCCACTCCCATACTTCCGGCTTCTTGCCTGGTGGCACCGGTGGTATGGGAGGTTGACACGGACATCAAGCGGGCGTTACGTACGGAGCCCACTCCCACCCAGTGTCCAGTTGGGCGTCTGTACGTTCAAATAATATTTTTTATTTATTTTTATTTTTTTAGGGGGAATGGATCAGCTTAATATTGCAGATAGATTGTATCTTCTATCAATGTAATTGTCTGCATCACTTCCAATCCCCCATGTTTTTATTTTTATTATTTTTTTTTTAAATATATATACTCCCCTTTATTACTTTTCAACCCCACCATCCTTTCCCTACTTGGAGTAAATTAGTGAACAACAATGCCCAGGCCTCTACTTCCGGTCTATACTTACTATCTACACGTTATGGACAGAGTTAATTTTACAATAATTCTATTATATATATATATATATATATATCTTTTTTTTTTTTTTTTTTTTTTTGCTCCTGAACTTCTTCTACTCTCAACCTCTCCGATCATTTTCATGATGTCCATCCGGTTTGCTTCTATATGCCATATCTTTCTAACTGTGCTCTTTCCCAAAAGCTCCCAACATACAACCTATATACTTATTATGGACACAGTATGCTTACATTATTAGCTATCTTTGTTATTATTTGTTGTTATTTGTTATTAGTCCCATCCTTCAACTCTATTCAATACCTCCCATCTATCTCTTAACACCACCCATAAAGGATTTCTATTTGCCATATATATTTCAACCGTACTGTGATGTTTTACAAAAGTTCTGAACCTTTCTATTCTCATTGCTTCTACAGATTGTGAATTAGAAATAAATATTTTTGCTAAAAGTATTATTATATTATTGATTGATTGACTATGACTTTTCAGATCACCCAGTAATGCTATCTGCAAGGTTAGTGCCCACCCGGTCCCTCCCCTGTGGTATTTGTGTGGCGCGGTCGGAGTCCGCGCCTTTGGGGGGGGGTACTGTCACGCCCTGGCTCTGGGGACGCTTGTATGTTGAGCCAGGGTGTGAGTGTTCTTTGTTTATTCTAGTTAATGTATATCTATGTTGGCCAGAGTGGTTCTCAATCAGAGGCAACGAGTGTCAGCTGTTGCTGGTTGTCTCTGATTGGGACCATATTTAGACAGGCTGTTTTCCCACAGTGTTTGTGGGATCTTGTTCCTGTGTAGGTTTGTGTTTTGCACCTTTGGACGTCACGTATCGATTTGTTGTTTTGGTCGTGTAATCATTTAATAAATAAGTATGTTCACCTTCCATGCTACGCCTTGGTCCTCTGTATCCGACGATCGTGACAGTATGGTCACTGTGGGGACGACGTCATCGATGCACTTATTGATGAAGCCGGTGACTGAGGTGGTATACTCCTCAATGCCATTGGATGAATCCCGGAACATATTCCAGTCTGTGCTAGCAAAACAGTCCTGTAGTGTAGCATCCACGTCATCTGACCACTTCCGTTTTGAGCGAGTCACTGGTACTTCCTGCCGTAGTTTTTGCTTGTAAGCAGGAGGATATAATTATGGTCAGATTTGCCAAATGGAGGGTGAGGGAGAGCTTTGTATGCGTCTCTGTGTGTGGAGTAAAGGTGGTCTATAGTTTTTTTTCCCTCTGGTTGCACATGTGGCATGCTGGTAGAAATGAGGTAAAATGGATTTAAGTTTGCCTGTATTAAAGTCCCCGGCCACTAGGAGCGTCACTTCTGGATGAGCATTGTCTTGTTTGCTTATGGCCTTATACAGCTCGTTGAGTGCGGTCTTAGTGCCAGCATCGGTTTGTGGTGGTAAATAGACGGCTACGAAAAATATAGATGAAAACTCTCTTGGTAGATAGTGTGGTCTACAGTTTATCATGAGGTACTCTACCTCAGGCAATCAATACTTCGAGACTTCCTTAGTATTAGACATTGCGCACCAGCTGTAGACCCCCACCCCCAGTCTTACTAGACGTAGCTGTTCTGTCCTGCCGATGCACGGAAAACCCAGCCAAATATATATTATCTGTGTAGTCGTTCAGCCACGACTCGGTGAAACATAAGATATTACAGTTTTTAATGTTGTAGGATAGTCTCAAACGGAGATCATCCAGTTTATTTTCCAGTGATTGCATGTTGGCCAATAGAACGGATGGTAGAGGTGAGTTAGCCACTCGCCGACGAATTCTCACAAAGCACCCCGACCTCCGCCCCCTGTATTTCCATATTTTCTTCACGCGAATGACAGGGATTTGGGCCTGGTCTCTGAGAAGCAGTATATCCTTCGTGTCGGACTCATTAAATAAAAAATAATTGTCCAGTTCGAGGTGAGTAATCGCTGTTCTGATATCCAGAAGCTCTTTTCGGTCATAAGAGATGGTAGCAGCAACATTCTGTACAAAATAAGTTACAAACAATGCGAAAAAAAACACACAAAATAGCACAGTTGGTTAGGAGCCCGGAAAACGGCAGCCATCCCCTCTAGCGCCATTGTCTTACTCAGGCCGTTTACCCTTCAAAAACTGGTCACAGTTCAGGTCTACTTAACACTAGAACCGTCATAGGTCAAAGGCCACTGACGTTTGATTTAGTAAATGAACAGAATCTGCCCCCCCAAAAAAAGCTATGTCCTTCTCCTTACCTGACTTTTCCTAAATGTTTGTATTTTACACTGCTCCTTTGTCAGAATTTTGAAATCACACAGACAATTATTTTTACCTGTTTTTATTCATACCTATTCCTAACTTAATCCGCCAAGACAATGTGGTGTAGGACGTTGGTACCCAGCCAGGCGCTAATACGTCTCTCTCTCCTCACTGAATGAATGACAATTGGATGAATGGGCGATAATTGTGCACCTTACTTCACAATTTAATTTAAATCAGGCCTAACTGAATGATGAGGGTGAAGAGGTTGATTTAATTTGTTTTTCATTGAAGTAACACAAAAGTTAGAGGAAAAAGTGTATTGTAATACATTTAAAAAGTTAAATGATAAATATTTAGGCTATATTGAAGTGTTAGGTTCTAGGTGCGCAAGGAATAGCCACTCGTATTGGAGAGGAGGCAGAGCGCATGTTGAGCTTTCTTGAATAGCTGGGCGTAGTGTAGAATTTTGTACACACTTGAAAACAATAATGCAATTAGGAATTGTGGGCTACTATAGTCTAGGTAGGATAATATTGTCCCTAAACAAGATCAATAGGGGAGCTTTTTGAGCTGTGTGTTTCATGTCTTCACTGTTCTTTCATGCACAATGCTGGCCTGTCCGTTGCCTATCAGCTATTCGTATTTGTTCTTGCCGATTAATATTGAAAATGTATGTAGCGTTGAATGCTTTTATGTGTGGTATTATTGCTAGTTAGCCTATTGTCGATCTGGACAAACGATCCACTTACCACTATTGTCACTATAATGGTGGATAGAGGGAAGGATAGACCGTTAGACTGGTAGATTTCTGACCTGTGGTATAGTAAAAGTTAGCAGACGGAAAAGCGTAGTGCATAAGGGAAGTACCAAAACACCTTAATATAGGGGAGGAGCATGCAAGCAGATGAGGTAATTGGGCTAGGATGGATTAAATTATATAGTAAAACCTGCAAAAGAGTAAATGTTAACCAGGAAAAAAATAACCAAAAAAGTAATTAAAATTATACCATAAGGAAGGTTGTAACATCCAATGCCTGTTTGACTGAGGCTGAATCAACGTTGTTTCCACTTTATTTCAACCAAAATGACGTTGGATCAACGTGGAAAAGTGATTTGATTTTAAAAGAATAATTTTTAAAGAAATGTTTTGTTGATTTCACATTGAATTCATGTTAGTTGACAACTCCACCAAATGTAAATCAAAACTAGGCGCTAAGCAACCGTCTGTGCCCAGTGGGAAGTTAGCGAGCATGTTTGTGCAAAGGAGCTGTTGATGGCTTAACAAAAGAAACAGTGCTATGAATACATCTCAGACGTTCAGCTTGATGTTCTCAGGTCTCCTTCATCAAGAGTTATTATGGCTATTAAGGCCAACTTGACATGGTTGATTCTCTGGTTAATTATACACTTGCATTGATAGCGTAGTGGGTGCGTTGTGTGAGTGTGTGTGACTCTTAAAACTTGCTCAATAAGATGTGTTTTTTTGTTCTGCCCACTCAACTGTACGGTCCATGTATTGCTTTTCTGTACTTCTGTTTTTATTTATTTATTTAATTAATGATGTTAACACGCCCTTCCTCTCTCTCCAGCTGCATTTCAGTAGTGAACCAAAGAGGCAAAACAATGCTTTGAAATTACAGTCAACTGGAAAGTAGACATTGTGAACAGACCTCTTTTTCCCATGTGAAAATGTTCTGCGGAAAATGTTCTCCACTACTGATCCTGGAGAGCCGCAGTACATGCAGGCTTTTGTTTCTGCCAGGCCCTAACATATCTCGTTCAGCTAACAAAGGTCTTGAAGTTTAATTGACTAGTTGAATCAGGTGTGTTATTTGCCTGTCTAAAGCGACAGACTCTGGCGTGGTCTGATGTCAGCCAGGCTAGTGTGTTATACCCTTTTCACACTATCTTGCCGACCTGAACAGTACTTTGCTGGCTCTGATCATTTGTTTTTACAATGTCCTTTCCACCATGGGTCCAGCATCTAAGGTGGGTGGGCAAGCTCAACTTAGCTTGGCTCAGTGGTGTGAAAAAGGAATTAGTGCTGGGCTGAGACAAAAGCCTGCACATATGGAGGCCCACTCCGCCTTGGAGTGAAAAACATGTCATGAGATATAAATATAAATGCCAATGTGGCTTTGCAATGAAGCTTCACAAATGTTGTCTCAAGTTTAAAACATTAGGGTCACACAATGGCTGGCACAAGAACATTGTGAACTCTTTAAGGCATTTACTAACCTCAAAACAAAGACAGATAAGAGTGCAGGAAGGGGGAGCAGAACGTGTAATCCCAAAATCCGTGCTTTTCTTGACAATCCGCTGAGTTCCACTAGCAGGAGGATTTACGTGTAATTACCACTTCCTGAAACCGGCTGTGCAATTCCAAGTGCAATTACATGAATCACATCTTTACCAGGTGAGTCGCTGGAACTCAAGAGCAGGAGTTCAAGGGATCGTGTCATAGGATTAGACAGTACTGAAACAACCCGCAGGGCCGTAATCGCCCGATGGGTGAGCGGCCCGCACATTCTTGGCAGAGTATTTGTGAGTTATATTTACCAAACAACCGGGAGGGTGAAGACCTCAGAGGCTTTGATGTAAGAGCTTTGGGGGAATTTTTTCTCTGTCCACTGCGCTATTTAAAAAATATGATATGTTGAGCGTTCTCTCTTGTGTGGAATGCAGTTGGTATAGTCCACTTATTCAGGCTGTTATGCTTATCTGGGAATTGTTGTGATCTGCAAGCAAACATGTTGGATTGTGTTAAACGTGAACCATCCTTAGGGGGTCAGTTGGGTTGCAAGAAGATGGGGTTCAGTTATAATGCACATTGACGTGATATTCCAAAAGCTTTTTAGGAGTTGGAATTCAAAGGCCAATGTTTAAGTTGGTCAAAAACCTCAAAAGCATTTCTTTGGAGAATGCTATCAGAGAACATTCTGAAATCATGGTTTCTTTGTATTTGGGTAGGAAAAAGTACACAACTTTTGTTGGAAAGTGATCAAAACCCAGAAGAAATAAATTATGAACTCTGTAATCTTTTCAGGAGTATGATGCAACACCTTTTTTGCAGTAGCGGTACGTGGGTAAAATCACTGGGGAAGCCAAGCCAGAAAAAAAAGCCATATTACAACCTATGTGTTGTGATAATTGCATTGTTTGCTCTATAACCTTTTAGTTCATATGCCTTGCCACCGTGATATATAGGCCTAAGGCCGAGACAATAAAAATACTAAATGTCAGAATAAATTCAAGCACACCTTTGTTTCATCACAAAACCCGAGAGCAACATCTGTCCGGTGGAGTCCACAAAGAATATTGCATGTAACAAACAGTTACATGACCTACAGCATTGTCAATCAATTTTTTCTCTAGCTTGGCTCATCTCCAACTTCAGACGGTTGAGTCAAAAACCACAATGTTCCGACTAGAAGCCTATTTTTTGCGTATTTTAGGGTAGTTTTTCATACCAGAGTACTTTGAATTCAAATTGTGTGCATGGTATGCAAGATGCGTGCAGGTTGGCGTACTCTCCACCGCTCAGACATGACATCCCCATGAGTGTCGAGTGGGATCTGAACCCCAGTCTCCCGCTCAGAGACCATTAGGCCAATCGGAAATTCCCTCTTGGGCTGAGGGTGACAGATTTTTGGAAGTCGCAGGCAGGGCTACCTCATCACGAGAGCATGAGTCTGACTCACCTTCGCTACAACAACAAGGTCTCCGCCTCTGTCCTCTACACGTGGGCGACCTGCTGGTAAACCAAGCATTGCTCCAGTTCATCTCAGTAGAACATTATTAATTAACACATTGGGTGATCTGAAAAGTCATAGTCAATCGATCAATAATATAATAATACTTTTAGCAAAAAAAAGTATATTCAATTTACGATCTGTAGAAACAATGAGAATAGAAAGGTTCAGAACTTTTGTAAAACATCACAGTACAGTTGAACAATATATGGCAAATAGAAATCCAATATGGATGGTGTTAAGAGATAGATGGGAGGTGTTGAATGGAGCTGAAAGATGGGACTAAAAACAACAACTAATAACAACAAGATAACTAATAATGTAAGCATACTGTGTCCATAATAAGTATATAAATTATAGGTTGAGAGCTTTTGTGAAAGAGCACAGTTAGAAAAATATGGCATATAGAAGCAAACCAGATGGACATCATGAAAATGATCGGAGGAAGTTCAGGAGTAAAAACAAACAAAATATAATTATTGTAGAATTTGACTGTGTTCATAAAATGTATATAGTATGTATGGGCTGGAAGTAGAGGCCTAAGTGTTGTTGTTCACTAGTTTACGTCAATTGGGGAAGGGGTGGTGGGATTGGAAAGTAATGAAGGGAAATATAATTTTTAAAATGATATGTGTGTATGGATGTATGTATATATGAGGGAAAAAAGTATTTGATCCGCTGCTGATTTTGTACGTTTGCCCACTGAGAAAGACATGATCAGTCTATAATTTTAATGGTAGGTTTATTTTAACAGTGAGAGACAGAATAACAACAAAAAAATCCAGAAAAACGCATGTCAAAAATGTTATAAATTGATTTGCATTTTAATGAGGGAAATAAGTATTTGACCCCTCTGCAAAACCTGATTTAGTACTTGGTGGCAAAACACTTGTTGGCAATCACAGAGGTCAGACGTTTCTTGTAGTTGGCCCTCTCAGGAGGGATTTTGTTCCACTCCTCTTTGCAGATCTTCTCCAAGTCATTAAGGTTTCGAGGCTGACGTTTGGCAACTCGAACCTTCAGCTCCCTCCACAGATTTTCTATGGGAAAATTGAGAGGGGGTCAAATACTAATTTCCCTCATTAAAATGCAAATCAATTTATAACATTTGACATGCGTTTTTCTGGATTTTGTTGTTGTTATTCTATCTCTCACTGTTCAAATAAACCTACCATTAATATTATAGACTGATCATTTCTTTGTCAGTGGTTAAACGTACAAAATCATCAGGGGATCAAATACTTTTTTCCCTCACTGTATGTATATATATATGTGTGTGTATGTGTATGTGTGTATATATATATATATATGTATATGTATATATGTATGTATGTATGTATGTATGTATGTATGTATGTATATATATATTTGCGAGAAAAAAAAAACATATGGGGGATTGGAAGTGATGCAGACTATTACATTGATGGAAGTTACAATCTATCTGCAATATTAGGCTGATCTACCCCCCAAAAAAAAAAAAAAAAAAAAGATAAACATTGCTAGCACTTAGCTCATACAGTATGCGGCTCTCCTTTTCTTTTTCAAGAGTTCTACTCCGCTAGCCAGCACCTTGCCTAAACAGGTGTGCGTTTCTTTCGCCTCTAGATTAACCTGTTACCCAGTAAACAGCACCCTACCGACAAAAAGCTCTAAAATGATGCCAAATGATAATTCCTTTCCTGACACTGGTCAAATATCCAAACAAGACTGCTTTGAATACAGTCAAAGGGAACTTGATAAGACAATTGTATCTGAGTCCCTTTTTGACATGCCGGGGGGGTAACTCTGACCTCTCGAAAAACTGTTAAACTTATCTAAGCGCCAGACGAGAACGCATCTACAGTATACACAGTCACTCTCAGTGATAATGTTCGTCAAGGCATTATTCCACGGGGACTCAGGTGGCAAAAAGAACCATCATTGGGACAGCGCACAGATTATTTCTGTGAGCGCTGGTGTGCCATCCCGAACAAATGCTCTATTGATTTAATGACATTAATTGTTGACCAGTTGAAAAATTATTTAATTGAAATGGATAACACGATTGAAGAGAAACGCACAGCTCTGCAAGGAGCTGATAATGATGATGGCCTATTCAATGAACTGATGAAAACTAACCAAGCGCTCCAAGACAAGTTGTCTACAGAAATTCTAAAGGAAATTCAACCAAGACAAAAAAGACAAGGCAGAGGTCAAAGTCTACTTCTGGAGAAACACTGACAAAAGAGGTCCTGCGCCTCCTCTCCATGACAGACGCAGGAGGGAGGCCGCTTACTTCTATCCAGTTCCGTCTGACTAATGCTCTACAACCAGCGCCTCATCTGCTTCCAGTGCCAGTTTTTTTATCCAAAGAGACTTGGCTGATGGAAGCGTGGAGGTGGCCACGGTCACGTGTGCAGACGAGATGCCGTACCCGACGGGGTAAGAAGAAACAACTACCAGAGGCAAAGGAGAACGTTCACACTGTCCCAGAACCCATGGGACTGAATGTCTTTAATTTATCAAGCAAGATATTGAGCCCTGCCCATGTCTCCTTGCTTAATAAAGGGTTATCTTTTGTGCCTATGATTTCGATGTGAAGGTAGACAAGTTTAAGTTTTTTAGAAACATACGTTTTTAGAGACATCCGTTTTAATCGTGATATTTCAACTGAACATGTAGGCTGCTCACCTGCACCTACTCCAACTTTTAGAAGAGTTATTTTGTACCTCCAGCCAATCGCAAATGAAACATATTGCAGACTCGTTGAAAAATATGTTGGTAATCTCCTTAAGAACAAACAAGAGTACATATATTTCCATAATTTACCTAAGGATGAAAAACAAGCTTTGATTGATTTACAATCCGATACGTCAGTCCTTACACACCCTGCTGATAAGGGTGGGTCGGTTGTACTCATGAATAGGACAGTTTATGTAAATGAGTGTCATAGACAACTGCTTACAACACCTTTTACAAGAAACTCAGAAGTGACCCCACTTCCCAATTTCAGAACACTATCATTACTGTCCTAGACGGGTATTTAAGTTCTGGTCAAATCACCAAAAAATAACATTACTTTTTGGCTATTCAACACCCTAAAATTGCCACTTTCTATACTTTACACAAGAATGTTACAAAACCTCCAGGGCGCCCTATTGTAGCGGGCATTAATGCAGTAACGTCCCCTTTATCGACTTTTGTTGACTCTTTTATTAGACCGCTTGAAGAACAGCTCCCCTCCTTTGTAAAGGACACCAGCAGTATGATCTCTATCATTGAATCTCTTGAGAATACTTTAGGAGATGAATTCACCTTTCAACAGGACAATAACCTAAAACACAAGGCCAAATCTACACTGGAGTTGCTTATAAAGTGGCCGAGTTACAGTTTTGACTGAACTCAGCTTGAACATCTATGGCAAGACCTGAAAATGGTTGTCTAGCAATGATCAACAACTATTTTGACAGAGCTTGAAGAATTTAGAAAATAATAAATGGGCAAATATTGTACTCTCCAGGTGTGCAAAGCTCTTACACACTTATCCAGAAAGACTCACAGCTGTAATCGCTGCCAAAGGTGATTCTAACATGTATTGACTTAGGGGTGAGGATACATATGTAAATTAGATATTTCTGTATTTCATTTTCAATATATTTGCAAAAATGTCAAAAAACATGTTTTCAATTTTTCATTATGGGGTATTGTGTGTAGGTGGGTGAGAAAAATATATGTTTAATCAATTTTGAATTCAGGCTGTAACACAACAAAATGTGGAATAAGTCAAGGGGTATGAATACATTCTGAAGGCACTGTCCTGCACAGTACATTTTTTTTTTAAGTGTCATGTTTCGGCTGCAACCTCAGTAGGCGCTATGTTGACCTCCGGATAAGGTTACCTTTGATCTGAGGAAATGGCTTACATAAGGGCTGTGAGATCACTGCTCTCTGCACTTCCCTCATAGGAATTACAGTTTTTCTCAATTGCAAAAACACTAAACCCTATTGTCTGAACCAAATGCTCAGTTGCCTGAACCCACTGATTGAATCAATCACTCTTTTGGCAAAACCATAAGCACTTTTCACCTGTTTAGACACAACTTGCCAACACATTTTCATTGTGATGCACCCGTGCTGCATAATGGTGAGCACAGGTGACAAAAGTCAAACACAATTAGAGCACAGGTATCACCACTTGAACACAACAACTCAAAATTGATCACACTTGTGGCTAATGATGTGAGGGAACATATACAGTAAGCCAGTTCAGAGAGCACTGGTTTGTGAGGCCCTACAATGGATAGAAATATGAGAGGAAGAGTTCGTGTGAGAGGAGGTTGAGGTGGTCAGCGAAGACAAAGAACAGTAATATCTGATGAAATCAGAGCTACTGTGATTGACCATGTTCTTGTCCATGGTATGAACATGAGGGAGGCTGGACAAAGGGTACAACCAAACATCAGTAGATTCACTGTGTCCACCATAATCCGAAGATTTAGAGAAGAGAACAGGTAATTACCTTTTTTTGACATTATAGTACAGTATGTAAATGTTGACAGCAATTACTGTATGACATACTATATACTGTACCACAGTATACTGTAAGTGAATATATGTTTCAGTACATCACTGTACCAATGTACTGTAGTATTGTAATGGAGGGTTGGTCTAACTGTTTGTAGGCCTAGTATTCCATGTATATTTTTGTAACTCCATGTTCTCTTTTTGTAGAACTGAAAGACTGCCACATGGGGGTGGGAGGACAGGTATGTTCTCCCCACACCAAGAGACCCTAATTGTTGATATGGTCCGTGAGAACAATGCCATTAAACTGAGCGAAATTCAGCAGAAGATCATTGAGGACCATTTACATTTTGAGGGTATCAACAGAGTCAGCCTCTCTACTGTTGATCGTGTCCTCAAGCGCAACAGACTGCGCATGAAACAGCTATACAGAGTGCCCTTTGATCGCAACTCAGACAGAGTCAAAGAGCAAAGATTCCAGTATGTACAGGTTGGCATATATCCAGACACATTCAATGTTGATTACTCTAAGTAGTGATTTACTGTAGTGGCCTAAATCACTTTTTCCGTATCACTTACAAAACTATATATATTTCTACAGAGGGTTTTTCAACTGGATGCAATGGAAAGACCCCATCAATACATCTACATGGATGAAGCTGGGTTTAATCTCACCAAAAGGAGAAGGAGAGGCCGTAATGTGATTGGCCATCGGGCCAATGTTGGTGTTCCTGGGCAGCGTGGTGGCAATGTCACATTATGTGCTGCCATCAGCAATCATGGGGTTGTCCACCATCATGCCAACCTGGGGCCCTACAACACTCACCAGCTCCTCATTTTCCTCAATCACATGCGAGATGCTTTGTTAGGGCAGCAGGATGAGCATCCCATCTATGTTGTTGTTTGGGACAATGTGAGTTTTCACAGAGCCCTCCAGGTTAGAGAGTGGTACAATATGAACCAAGGTTTTATCAATCTTTGCCTTCCACCGTACTCCCCTTTCCTAAACCCCATTGAGGAATTCTTCTCCTCATGGCGGTGGAAGGTATATGAACGCCAACCTTACACCAGGATAAATCTCCTGCAAGCCATGGGACTTGCCTGTGGTGACATAGGTGTGGAGGCATGCCAAGCCTGGATACGGCATGCCAGGGTTTTTTTCCCCCGTTGCCTGGCCAGACAAAATGTGGCCTGTGATGTGGATGAAGTCCTGTGGCCTGACCCAGTACGGAGACATGATGCTGTGGCTGAGTAATGCACTTATTTGTATATTTTGGTACTTTATTTTTACATGGGCTTACTGTACACAAGTGGCAAACGCATAAGATTTCTGTTTGTTTTTACAAGTGCTACATGTAAATGCACAAGATTTCTGTTTTGTCTTTTTGTACAAGTGCTAAATGCACAGTTTTTTTTTGTTTTGCAACATGCATTTAGCCTACAGTGAACAATAAACATTTATTTCTCCAGCTTCATGTCCTGAGCATTGTGTTTTCTATTTTTCTACATAGTGTTTAGTGACTGTTCAGTAGTGTTTTTTATTTTGATTGACTCGGGGCACGATTTGAAAACATAGTTCAGTTTTGAGCACAGATTGAACTGTTTTGAGGTGAAAGTTTGGTTTTGCAAGAAGAGTCTGAGGTTTTGTGAATGTAGCTTGAAAATTGGGTTTTGTGTTCACAGTTAAGAGAAAATGAGAGCAGCTTTCAAGAAATGTGTCTTAGCAATCGAGAAAAAAAATCGAGAGAGAGAGAGAGAGAGAGAGAGAGAGAGAGAGAGAGAGAGAGAGAGAGAGAGAGAGAGAGAGAGAGAGAGAGAGAGAGAGAGAGAGAGAGAGAGAGCGAGAGAGAGAGAGAGAGAGAGAGAATATATGAAATAACTTGGGTAGGGAGCATGTGTGTCTGTGTTATTTGTTATAAAATTTTTATTTGGTTCCCAATTAGCTTTTGCAGAGGTAGCAGCTATTCTTCCTGGGGTGTACAAAAAACACAAAACATGACAAGTAACAAAACACTGATACACTGATAGACGAGGACAGTCACACAGATGTAAAATACAACAATATACAAACAATACATCAACAACAACAAATATTATAACAATACAAATCCCCTCACAGTCGCCACTGTTCCATAAAATGTTGTTTAATATTTGTTTTTATGGTAACTTTGCTGTTTGCTTGAGTAATTGGGTATGGAAGGGAGTTCCATGCGTGGAATCATGGCTCTGTATAATACTGTGTGTTGCTGTGAATTCGTTTTGGACTTGGGGACTGTGAGTTATTTGATTATGCAGACCATCTGGAATTTTCCTTACAGTAATACTTTTCATAAAAAACTAGGAGAAGCAGTTAATCTCTCGTCAACCCTCAACCAGGAAAGACTGGTATGCATGTTGTTGATGTTAATTATGTTTGTGCAGTTAAGGGCAAGGCATACCGCTCTGTTTTTAGTCAGCTGCAGCTTTGCTACTGTAGGTCTTTCTTTTCTGTACTTGACCATATTACCGGACAGTAATCAAGATGGGACAACACCGGAACCTGAACAACTACTACAGTTGATTTGTATATAAAAAAACGCAGAACATATTTTTATAGCAGACATACCCCTCCCCAACTTCACAACAAATGTGTCAATATGAATTGACCTTGATAATTGACCATCCAATGTTATACCTAGGAGTTTAGCTTCCTCAACTTGCTCAATGGTCACACCCTTTATACACAACTCCAGTTGAGGTTTAGGTCTTACAGAATGTTTTGAACCAAATACAACGCTTGTAGTTTTACATGTATTTAAAGCCAATCTCAGCCTCTTGGGTACCAGGGTAAATGTGGAAACTTCCCTGTCCCAGCCTTAAGCGTTAGATGGCATCATGTCCTTGCCAAATAACTACTTTTTATTACATTTTTTTATTTAACCTTTATTTATCCAGGCAAGTCAATTAAGAGCAAATTCTTATTTACAATGACGGTCTGGCCAGTGACAACTTTAAACAATCAAAAAAGATTTGGACTCAAATCTGCAGCAACAAGATTAAAACAGGGTTTGATTGTAGATACTGCTAATCTAAGTAGTTACATGGAATTACACATTACACCACCAAGTCCCCTCTCCCTCCAACAATAAATGATTCACTTCTCCGCTTTCCACTATATTGTATCCCATTCAATTCAAGAATAGAGGATGGATAGGAAAATACATTGACCTGTGATCTAGCTTAACTGTGGCTTTAGCTATAAAGAGATTGATTTTAACTGTAATACATATGATGGTAAAAAAAACACAAGGCTGAAGTTTATAATCTTCTTAAAGAGTCCCTCAATCACAGGAGATTACCATGGATGCATGCTGCTCTTGTTTTGATATGCCTCAGGGGCATGAAATTGGATGAGGCGGAAATGCAGGTAGATAAAATGACTGTACCAGTCATTTGACTTGACTTCCTGCGTCACGGCTCCACTGTTATACCTTCCCTGCAGATAAACACTAAAAATACATCCCTCCTAATCTTCTTAAAGGAGTGAGTAGGAGTTAGTCTTGCAGTGCTTGACGGACAACACAAACACACACACATACAAAGTTACAAAGTCTTAGCGGTCAGCTTAATACCGGAGACGGTTCAAAGGGTGTTTGTGCTTTTCGCTGCTTTAGCCGTTCAGCCGCCCTACCGTTCCTGTGTTCTGCTTTGCCGTTCGACCGTCCTACTGTTCCTCTGGTTCTTGCCAACCAGCAGTACTTCTGCATGGTTTCTAATTTGCAGTCAGTTTGCAACCCTCGTTGCTGGGCCGAGACCTTTGTTAGTATCGACATGCCCAACCTCAGCAGCCTGGGCAAGATCTGTGGCTCCAGCCGGGGCGACGATATGGTGGTGATGGACCGGGCCAAGCGCAAGAATTCGGTCAGGCGCATGTCGATCATTGAGGACGGTCAGATTGCTGAGGTTCTCTACCTGATTCCAAAACAATCAATGATGGAACAGCTTCCCTTCCTGAACCCCAACGACTATGTCCTGTGTGAGCGGATGGTAGGCATGCCGCCAGACATGGGATCAATGGGACAAGGTAAGGGATCGCTCATCTGCCTAGTGTTGCCACCATTCCGATTTGGTCTGGAGACTTAAGGGTTTGTTCTTCTGAAGGCGAACGGTAAAGCTATTCAGTTAGATTGTCTTTAATTTTAGGACATTTCGGTTACACTTTATTTGATGAGTTGTACTCTTTCAACTATTAACATATTGTTCTATTAACTATCAACTAACCCTCATCTTAATCCTTACCCTTGCCCTGACCCCAACCTGGCTCTAACCCTAAGAAGATGCATATCAACAGAGTTGCAGTTTTAACATCTGTAAGGGGAGTCACCAAATCAAGTTAGAACGTTTCCTTCAATCTCCCAGATTGAGTTTGGTCAGAGATGGCAGCCCTACTAGAGTGGTGGAGAGAAATTAGTGAAGAAAAGAGATTGGGACAGGGGAAAGGAATAGAAGGGAAGAGAACGTTGACAAAGGACTCCTATTAAGACATGCATGAATAGTATAAGAGAGAAGGAACTGGGAACCAAGAGTAGTGGGGGTATTGAGGAGTGAGGAAAATAATGGGTAGACTGGAGCGAGGAAGAGAGAAGATATGGAATGGGGAAGACTTTTTATTTTGGATGTGTTGTATTGACTATTTCTAATATAAATCTAAAAACGAAAACATGTAGTTGGCCAGTACAATGCAGAGAACTTTAGTAAACTATTTACAGGTAATATTTACAAGGAGCAGATCAGTCTATAGTATACAGTATTTAACATCAGGACGCACAACTGCAACGTGTTTCGACTACAAGAGTCTTCTTAAGTCAAAATACACATGCCAAGGTATTTATATGTGGGGACATGCTCAATTTGAGCTCCATTCAATCTATGTTAGTCTGTGGAGACAATGTTGTGGGCTCTAGAGAATAGAATATACTTTGTTTTATCTGCATTTTGTACACTGTCTCTTTAAAAATGTCATGTTTGTGATGACGACGTGCAAGAGATCTGTCATTCACTCATTGCTATCTATGATCATAGAGCTCCTGAAGAAGCTATCCCTTTTTTTTTCCTGTGCCCCCAAATGTTTGGATATACTGGTAAAGTTACCAGGTTGTTAACTAGCTAGCCAATTAAATAACATCACTGAACAAAAGTAAACAAATGGTTAACAACATCGACTCGCAAGTAGTTTTAGAATGGCCCACGACATGGTTTATGAATGTAAAATGCGGTCCCGGTGATCAGCTATAAAAATATAAAAATGTTGCGCCGGTAATATGGGTCAGATCTTTTGACCTGGTTGGACTAGAAGCAAGCCATTTTCACTGTAGTAACGGTGCAACCATGATGACACTAACGAATCTGCACTCCCTTGTTTCTCTACAGCACTCAGAAACAACAGTACAGCGAAGCCTTATCATTACAACAATTATTATCTGGGAGATTTTTTTAATAGTAGCACAGTGCCCTCAAAATAAAACTCCTGGTCGCACAGCAAAACATGTTGTTGCACATGCGACCAAATTGGTGACACTTTAGAGCCCTGCCGGTGACCTCACTGCTGCCTACCAAAACTCATGATTTGTTTGGAGAGTTGTCTGTCTGAAGAGGACCCACCCCAGAAATTGTTTTTCCCCTTTAGAAATACCCAAGAGAATCCGGCATCTTCCCAAAACCTTGTGCAATTGCTCCAAGGTCTGGGATTTCCGAGACTAGCAACTCAGTGTGCAAAACATTAAAGCTGTAATATGTAACTTTTTGAGAGACCTGACCAAATTCACATAGAATGTGTGTTATAGATGTGTCATTCTCATTGAAAGCAAGTCTAAGAAGTGGTAGAGCTGTTCTATGTGCGCCATGTCTATGCTTCCCGTTCTTAAGTTTCATTTTTGAATTTTTTACTTTCGGTTTTGTACATCAAATTCAAACAGCTGAAAATACAATATTTGTAGTTATGGAAAATATATTTCACAACGGTTTAGATGGTACTATGATTCTCTACACTATACATGCTTGTTTAGTCACAAACTGAAATTAGGCGAACTATTAGAATTTTAGCAACCAGAACAGCCTCAATTCGTTGGGGCATGGACTCTACAAGGTGTCAAAAGCGTTCCACAGGGATGCTGTCCCATGTTGACTCCAATGTTTCCCACAGTTGTGTCAAGTTGGCTGGGTGTGCTTTGGGTGGTGGACCATTCTTGATACGTACAGGAAACAGTTGAGCTTTAAAAACCCAGCAGCGTTGCAGTTCTTGACTTAAACCAGTGCGCCTGGCACCTACTACCATATGCTGTTCAAAGGCACTTACATTTCACCCTCTGAATGACACACATATTTTATTTTTTATTTTATTTCACCTTTATTTAACCAGGTAAGCCAGTTGAGAACAAGTTCTCATTTACAACTGCGACCTGGCCAAGATAAAGCAAAGCAGTGCGATAAAAACAACAACACAGAGTTACATATGGTGTAACAAAACAAAGTCAAAAATACAAACAGAAAATATATATGCAGTGTGTGCGAATGTAGCAAGTTATGGAGGTAAGGCAATAAATAGGCCATAGTGCAAAATAGTTACAATTTCGTATTAACACTGGAATAAGACACAATCCATGTTTCATTTGTCGCAAGTTTAAAAATCCTACTTTAACCTGTCTCCTCCCCTTCATCTACACCAGTGGTCACCAACTGGAAATTGTAAAGGGTGTTGCGCTTTTCTATAACTGGCAGCCTTTTGTTCTGATGTTGTTTTATAAAACTAGCAGCCTTTTGTTCGATCGCGATCGATCGATCTGCAAGGCATTCCTAATTGATCACCAAACATTTTAATAATTTCGCGCTGTTGGCGGTAGGTGCGTTTGATTCAGCAGCCCTAGTGCCGGGAAGGCAAAGTCTTCCCATTCTGAACCATTTCATGTGTCTGAAGGTAGAACTCCACCTGCCCGGCAGGCCCAGAGAACAAATCAAGTGCACCCATAGGCCTAACGCTGGTCAATCAGATAGCTCAGACCACCGTGTCTGCACAATTTACTCACGCCATAGACTGTACATTTTTTTACCTTGAACGCACAGAAAAGTTGATAGTGTGAGATTTAAAAACGTTTAAAACCATGACTAGAGAGAGACAACGAATACAGCAAAGAGCTGCTGTTTTCACGATTAAGTTCATGTTTAATAATCAAATCAAATGTTATTTGTCACATACGTGTTTAGCAGATGTTATTGTGGGTGTAGCGAAATGCTTGTGCTTCTAGCTCCGACAGTGCAGTAATATCTAACAAGTAATATCTAACAATTTCACAACATATACCCAATACACACAAATCTAAGTAAGGAATGGAATAAAGAATATATACAAAGTATTTGATCCCCTACTGATTTTGTACGTTTGCCCACTGACAAAGACATGATCAGTCTATAATTTTAATGGTAGGTTTAATTTAACAGTGAGAGACAGAATAACAACAACAAAAATCCAGAAAAACGCATGTCAAAAATGTTATAAATTGATTTGCATTTTAATGAGGGAAATAAGAATTTGACCCCTCTGCAAAACATGACTTAGTACTTGGTGGCAAAACCCTTGTTGGCAATCACAGAGGTCAGACGTTTCTTGTAGTTGGCCACCAGGTTTGCACACATCTCAGGAGGGATTTTGTCCCACTACTCTTTGCAGATCTTCTCCAAGTCATTAAGGTTTCGAGCCTGACATTTGGCAACTCGAACCTTCAGCTCCCTTCACAGATTTTCTATGGGATTAAGGTCTGGAGACTGGCTAGGCCACACCAGGACCTTAATGTGCTTCTTCTTGAGCCACTCCTTTGTTGCCTTGGCCGTGTGTTTTGGGTCATTGTCATGCTGGAATACCCATCCACGACCCACTTTCAATGCCCTGGCTGAGGGAAGGAGGTTCTCACCCAAGATTTGACGGTACATGGCCCCGTCCATCGTCCCTTTGATGCGGTAAAGTTGTCATGTCCCCTTAGCAGAAAAACACCCCCAAAGCATAATGTTTCCACCTCCATGTTTGACGGTGGGGATGGTGTTCTTGGGGTCATAGTTGAGTTGATGCCAAAGAACTCCATTATGGTCTCATCTGACCACAACACTTTCACCCAGTTCTCCTCTGAATCATTCAGATGTTCATTGGCAAACTTCAGACGGGCATGTATATGTGCTTTTTTGAGCAGGGGGACCTTGCGGGCGCTGCAGGATTTCAGTCCTTCACGGCATAGTGTGTTACCAATTGTTTTCTTGGTGACTATGGTCCCAGCTGCCTTGAGATCATTGACAAGATCCTCCCGTTTAGTTCTGGGCTGATTCCTCACCGTTCTCATGATCATTGCAACTCCACGAGGTGAGATCTTGCATGAAGCCCCAGGCCGAGGGAGATTGACAGTTCTTTTGTGTTTCTTCCATTTGCGAATAATCGCACCAACTGTTGTCACCTTCTCACCAAGCTGCTTGCCGATGGTCTTGTAGCCCATACCAGCCTTGTGTAGGTCTACAATCTTGTCCCTGACATCCTTGGAGAGCTCTTTGCTCTTGGCCATGGTGAAGAGTTTGGAATCTGATTGATTGATTGCTTCTGTGGACAGGTGTCTTTTATACAGGTAACAAGCTGAGATTAGGAGCACTCCATTTAAGAGTGTGCTCCTAATCTCAGCTCGTTACCTGTATAAAAGACACCTGGGAGCCAGAAATCTTTCTGATTGAGAGGGGGTCAAATACTAAATTATAGACTGATCATTTCTTTGTCAGTGGGCAAACGTACAAAATCATCAGTGGATCAAATACTTTTTTCCCTCACTGTAGATGCTTCTGTACCCGTTTCCTCCAGCATCTTCACAAGGTTCTTTGCTGTTGTTCTGGGATTTATTTACACTTTTCGCACCAAAGTATGTTCATCTCTAGGAGACAGAACGCGTCTCCTTCCTGAGCGGTATGACGGCTGCGTGGTCCCATGGTGTGTATACTTGCGTACTATTGTTTGTACAGATGAACGTGGTACCTTCAGGCGTTTGGAAATTGCTCTCAATGAGGAAACCAGACTTGTGGAGGTCTACCATTTTTTTCTGAGGTCTTGGTTGATTTCTTTTGATTTTCCCATGATGTCAAGCAAAGAGGCACTGAGTTTGATGGTAGGCCTTGAAATACATCCACAGGTACACCTCCAATTGACTCAAATTATGTCAATTAGCCTATCAGAAGCTTCTGAAGCCATGACATCATTTTCTGGAATTTTCCAAGCTGTTTAAAGGCACAGTCAACTTAGTGTATGTAAACTTCTGACCCACTGGAATTGTGATACAGTGAATTCTAAGTGAAATAATCTGCCTGTAAACAATTGTTGGAAAAATTACTTGTGTCATGCACAAAGTAGATGTCCTAACCGACTTGCCAAAACTATAGTTTGTTAACAAGAAATTTGTGGAGTGGTTGAAAAACGAGTTTTAATGACTCCAACCAAAGTGTATGTAAACTTCCGACTTCAACTGTTAATGTCGTTAAACTTAGTAAGGCCATTCCTCTCCCTCTTTCAGCTTCGCGCTACACATCCAATCCAATTGTTATCAATACTCTTAACATTTTGACTCAATTCCGTCAACATTTTAAATTCTGTGATTTCTCTATTCAAGGTCCTATATGTAATAATCACCTCTTCCTTCCAGGCAAACTGGATTCAGCTTTCAGGCTGTGGCAGAGGAATGGCCTTACTAAGTTTAATGACCTTTATATTGATGGCACCTTTGCCAATTTCGAAGACCTCGCTATCAAATTGAATCTACCCCATTCAAGTTTATTTAGATATTTCCAAATCCGCCAGTTTATTCGCACTCAAAGCCCAACCATTCCAATTCTATCACCCGGATCGGGTCTGGATGCCCTTTTGAAAACACCTTTTCAACTAAAGGGACTCATATCCCATATTTTTTTAGATAATCATGTCCCTTGATAACCTGTCACTCAATAAAATCCGATCTGAGTGGGAAAAGGAACTCGGTGGAGAGACCTCTGACGAAGTCTGGAATAGTGCCTTACTTAGGGTTAATGGAAGCTCCTCTTGTGCCCGGCTCAGCCTTAAACAGTTTAAGGTACTTTACCGTATCCATTTCAGTAAGGCCAGATTGTCCAAATTGTACCCAAATATTGATGGTACATGTGACAGGTGTAAAAGCTCCTTGGCGGACTTTACCCACATGTTCTGGCCATTGTTTGCATGCATGTGTGTGTGAGTGTTCTGTGTATGTGTGTGTATGTGTCCCATATGACAACTTGAAGTCCCACTTTTTTGTATGCTGTAATTGTTTTCTTAAAGCAGATTAGCTCATTGAGTATGTTGTACCTACACAATAAAGGTTTACATTTGATTTAAAGGGGTACAACCACTTGTCACTGCGGTGGTGCCCTGTAAGGTCATCCTTTGTAGTTTTTGGTACATAATTGCACCCCAGTTCATACCTCAGACATTACCTTTCTTACATGTAACCCACAGGTACAAAAGTAAGCATATAGAAAAGGTACACTTTGCCATTATAGGGAACCACCACAGTTACAAATCCATAAGCTCCTAAAATTAACAAAAATGTGTCTCTACCATAGATGACTTAAACTGGTACAACACTTCCACTCACGGGTGGCCAGAAATAACAAACTGAAAGCCACACCCCCACTAAGCCACGGCTCCAATATAATTTCCCAATGTGCCTTTTCAAGTGAATTGAAGAGGGTCTTTTCAAGTGAATTGTAGAGTGTTCCAAATCCAACGTTTCCCCATTAAATTTAAAACGGTTACGGTTTAGGGTTAGGGAAGGGTTATGGTTAAGGACCACTCGTTATCATCCTACAGATGGCAGTATTACAGCTTGAATCGACCTTCTTGAAGGTAATGAACAGTCAAAATCATGTTTTTCATGAAATTGGATGATATTTGGATAAACCAGATGACTAGGTGACCAAAGTGTAGGCTACTAACGCCCATCAGCACCATTCATTTACAGAGCACAGTTTTGGAGCCCTAGACATACTATGTAAAATATCACATGAACCAGTGTTTTTTTTAAGGGGGACACAAGCACCGCTTAATAAAGGCTTTATCAATCATATTTAAAGGTACAATATACGACTTTGGCACAATGTCGATGCCGGTGGCAATGAGAGTAATTGCATGCTGTGCTTATCTCGTGCCCTTACTACTTTGCAAGCATGGTAGACTGACAAGGTTGTCTGACGGAGTGCCTTCTAAGAATTGCATGGACTCACCATTGACGGAGCATGGAGGAAAATGTGTGGAGTCTCGTGGAGCGTCTCGGCATGATGTATCTGTGTTTACACTTTCCCAACAACTTGAATATTGTTCACTGTGGAGTTTTATAGTCATGTAAACATTAGCACTAGCAACAAGCTCCTAAACACATACACTGCTACTCAGTTAACTTGACGTAGTAAATGCTTAGTTCGATAATGGAAAATAATGATTTAGCAACATCTCACTCACATTAGCTAGTATGTTTTTATAGCTTTGGTCAAAACGACTTTCAATTGTGGCAGCCAATGCCCCCATCAGCTGTTTCAGTTGTTGGTGACTAAGTTGAGTAATTTCAGAGCTGGCCATGACCAGACCAGACTGAAGGTCACAGAGTGATATGCTTACTAATGAATGCCTACACACATAGTTGGCTAACTAGTTAGCTAGCTAAATGCTGAAGCAAGGATTTAGCTCAATACATTGATTGGGCCGAAATTGATCTATGAAGATGTGATTTGTAAACATATTGACACCAAAGACTCTGCATAACGAATTCATGTGGCACTAAGCAAAGTAGGCTACCTCAGCTAGCTTTCTACAACAAGTTATCAAAATATATAATGCTTTGCTGGAACATAGTACGATTAACGTTAGATGACTAGCTAGCTAGATAGATATAAAGTATGATTTATAGCAGAGAGGAATAGCTAGTAAATGTAGCTAACGACAGTTTTGAATATATTATATATAATTTTGGGGGGTCGGTGGGATTTTGGAAATTCTTCCGCGACCCCATTTCTATATCAGGCGACCCCACATTTGGGAACCGCTGAACTAGACAATGTCAGCTAACGTTTTTTTGCTAGGTTTTTTAGCCCATAGATTTTGTTGTAATGTTTGAGTCACTCAAATATCACATGAATACACATTAGACATGGCAAAATGTATAGCAATGCAAGAAAATTAGCTTTAGAATTGTGAAATGTTCTCTGCACCCAATGAGAAAAAGTGTATAAATGCAGGAAATAAGCTGTAAACTTGCAAAATTTGCTCTCCGCCAACAAGAGGGGTGTGAACAGTTTGTGGCATGAACAGTGCTTGTGCCCATAGAAATAGAAGGTGGGGCGCGGGATGTTCCTCAATGTCAGAAGGGGGGCCAGAGTGAAACAGTTTGGGAACCCCTGATCTAATCGCTAATCTCTAATAATAGTGTTTAACATGATTTTTGAATGACTACCTCATCTCTGTACAACACACATACAATTATCTGTAAGGTCCCTCAGTCGAGCAGCAAATTAAAAAAACAGATTCAACCATAAAGACCAGGAAGGTTTTCCAATGCCTCGCAAAGAAGGGCACCTATTGGTAGATGGGTCAACAACAAAAACAAAACAGACATTGAATATCCCTTTGAGCACGGTGAAGTTATTATTTACACTTTGGATGGTGTATCGATACACCAAGTCACTACAAAGATATGTCCTTCTTAACTCAGTTGACGGAGAGGATCAGGGATTTCACCATGAGGCTAATGGGGATTTTAAAACAGTTGCAGAGTTTAATGGCTGTGATAGGAGAAAACTGAGGATAGATCAACAACATTGTACTTTTTGTCCTCAATACAAAGTGTTATGTTTAGGGTAAATCCTATACAACACATTACTTAGTACCACTCTCCATATTTTCAAGCATTGTGGTGGCTGCATCATGTTATGGGTATGCTTGTAATCGTTAAGGACTGGGAAGTTTTTCTGGATAAAACATTTACGGAATGGAGCTAAGCACAGACAAAATCCTAGAGGCAAATCTGGATCAGTCTGCTTTCTACTAGACACTGGGAGATGAATTCACCTTTCAGCAGGACAGAAACATCTATATTGGAGTTGCTTACCAAGAAGACAGTGAATGTTCCTGAGTGGCAGGGTTACAGTTTTGACTTAAATCTGCTTGAAAATCTATGGCAAGACCTGAAAATGTTTATCTAGCAACGATCAACAACCAATTTGACAGAGCTTGAAGAATTTTGAAAATAATAACAGGCAAATGTTGCACAATCCAGGTGTGGAAAGCTCTTAAAGATTTACCCAGAAAGACTCACATCTGTAATTGCTGCCAAAGGTGATTCTAACATGTATTGACTCAGGGGGTTGAATACTTACCCTATATATACAAAAGTATGTGGATGCTCCTTCAAATGAGTGGATTCGGCTATTTCAGCCACACCCGTTGCTGACAAGTGTATAAAATCGAGCACACAGCCATGCAATCTCCATAGACAAACATTGGCAGTAGAATTACCTTACTGAATAGCTCAGTGACTTTCAACGTGGCACCGTCATAGGATGCCACCTTTCGAA
Source organism: Coregonus clupeaformis (assembly GCF_020615455.1). Taxonomy (NCBI): domain Eukaryota; kingdom Metazoa; phylum Chordata; class Actinopteri; order Salmoniformes; family Salmonidae; genus Coregonus; species Coregonus clupeaformis. Next base: position 4,682,632 of record NC_059222.1, read on the forward strand.
CAAGTCTGTTTGTAAAATTTCTGCCCAGCTAGAGCTTCCCCGGTCAACTGTGTATGCTGATATTGTGAAAAGGAAACATCTAGGAGCAACAACTGCTAAGCTGCGAAATGGTAGGCCACACAAGTTCACAGAACGGAACCTCTGAGTGCTGAAGCGCGTAGCGCGTAAAAATTGTCTGTCCTCGGTTACAACACTCACTACCGAGTTCCAAACTGCCTTTGGAAGCAACATCAGCACAATAACTGTTCGTTGGGCGCTTCATGAAATGGGTTTCCATGGCCGAGCAGCTGCACACAAGCCTAAGGTCACCATGCATAATACCAAGCATCGGCTGGAGTGGTGTCAAGCTCGCCGCCATTGGACTCTGGAGAAGTGGAAACGCGTTCTCTGGAGTGATGACTCACGCTTCACCATCTGGCAGTCCGAAGGACGAATCTGGGTTTGGCGGATGCCAGGAGAAAGCTACCTGCCCCAATGCATAGTGCCAACTGTAAAGTTTGGTGGAAGAGGACTAATGGTCTGGGGCTGTTTTCATGGTTCGGGCTAGGCCCCTTAGTTCCAATGAAGGGAAATCGCTACAACATACAATGACATTCTAGACAATTCTGTGCTTCCAACTTTGTGGCAACATTTTGGGGAAGGCCCTTTCCTGTTTCAGTATGACAACGCCCCCGTGCACGAAGCGAGGTCCATACAGAAATGGTTTGTCGAGATCAGTGTGGAAGAACTTGACTGGCCTGCACAGAGCCCTGACCTCAACCCCATCGAACACCTTTGACATTAATTGGAACGCCGACTGTGAGCAAGGCCTAATCGCCCAACATCAGTGCCCGACCTCACTAATGCTCTTGTGGCTGAATGGAAGCAAATCCCTGCAGCAATGTTCCAACATTTAGTGGAAAGCCTTCCCAGAAGAGTGGACGCTGTTATATCAGCAAAGGGGGGACCAATTCCATATTAATGTCCATGATTTTGGAATGATATGTTTGATGAGCAGGTGTCCACATACTTTTGGTCATGTAGTGTATCTAACCAAGATACTGTATAGTAGTGTTTTATTTTGATAATGGTTTTACAAATGTTAGAATTTTTCTTCCACTTTGACATTACAGAGTATTTTGTGTAGAAAAAGACAATTAAATCCATTTTAATCTTACTTTGTAACACAACAATATTAGGGAAAAGTCAAGGGGTGTGAATACTTTCTGAAGGCACTGTAGTAGCCTGTCTTTTGTTAAAGTTATAGCTAGCTTCATTTCAGTCAACTTCTGCTGAGGTCAGGCTTTATTTAACATTAGCTTCTAACTTCATCCTTCTAGTTAGCTAGCTATAATGTTAGCTAGCTAGCTAGCTGGCTAACAGTAGCAAGAGCCCTTGGCTTGAGCTAACTAGCTAGCTAGCTGGCCACCTGACTGAAATATCAGTGAATATTTGATAGTTGTACACTCATTCTCAGACAGTCTGTTTTTTGTTTGTTTGAGGGATGTCTGTTGACACGACAGGAGACCAGGGATGTAAAAAAATTGCTTTATGTCCGGCATCTCGCAAGCCGACTGTCAGCGGCGTCTGTACTTGCCATTTGCCAGGGTTGCTCTGGGCTGAGGTAGTTAGTTTCACGTCTCGGCCTGTGCCGTGGACGGAGTTTGCTGTTGGACTAGAGTTGCAAAGCTACCGGTAGTTTCAGTAATTTTGGTAATTAACAGAAAATGTATGGCAATCTATTGTAACAAAAAAATTAAAGTATTAATATATAGTATTTATTTTGTATATCTGTGTCCATATTATCAATGAGTTTCTAGTAGATAGATCATATGGTTCAAGAGAAAATGGCTTAATTAATGAAAAAAGCATCTTATCATTATTTTCAATTAACTTTGCAACTCTTCCAACTATTTACTTTTTTTCACAATTGCCACCAATTTGATGCAAAAAACATTGACAACAACTACACACTGACATAGTGAAATAAATAGAACTGTGTATAAAAAATAAAGGATATTTCATGCTGGAACTCATTAAAAAAACACCAATGGTATTCACTAAGTTGATGGTTTATATTGAGGATCATGTTTTACAGCTTTGTCATAATTTTTCGGGGGGGGAAATCATCTTATTTAATTATTTCTGGCCACACAGAGGGCCAGAGATAATTACAGACACCTGTACAAATCTGAATTACCCAAAAGGGTCACTAGATGTCTTGTTATAGATTACATATACAGTGCATTTGGAAAGTATTCAGACCCCTTGACTTTTTCCACATTTTCTTACGTTACAGCCTTATTCTGAAATTGATTAAATTGTTGTTTTTCCTCATCATTCTACACACAATACCCCATAATGACAAAGCAAAAACTGGTCGTTGTCCAGTTAGAAGGTGAACCTTCGCCCCAGTCTGAGGTCCTGAACACTCTGGAGCAGGTTTTCATCAAGGACATCTCTGTACTTTGCTCCGTTTAGCTTTCCCTCAAACCCGACAAGTCTCCCAGTGTCTGCCACTGAATAACATCCCCACAGCATGATGCTGCCACCACCATGCTTCACCGTAGAGATTGTGCCAGATTTCCTCCAGACGTGACGCTTGGCATTCAGGCCACAGAGTTCAATCTTGGTTTCATCAGACCAGAGAATCTTGTTTCTCATGGTTTGAGTCCTTTAGGTGCCTTTTGGCAAACTCCAAGCGGGCTGTCATGTGCCTTTTACTGAGGAGTGTCTTCCGTCTGGCCACTCTACCATAAAGGCCTGATTGGTGGAGTGCTGCAGAGATGGTTGTCCTTCTGGAAGGTTCTCCCATCTCCACAGAGGAACTCTGGAGCTCATTCAGCGTGACCATTGGATTCTTGGTCACCTCCTTGACCAAGGCCCTTCTCCCCCGATTGCTCAGTTTGGCCGGGCGGCCAGCTCTAGGAAGAGTCTTGGTGGTTCCAAGCTTCTTTCATTTAAGAATGATGGAGGCCACTGTGTTCTTGGGGAACTTCAATGCTGCAGAATTGTTTAGTACCCATCCCCAGACCTGTGCCTCGACACAATCCTGTCTCGGAGCTCTACAGACAATTCCTTTGACCTCATGGCTTGGTTTTTGCTCTGACATGCACTGTCAACTGTGGGACCTTATATAGACAGGTGTGTGCCTTTCTAAATCATGTCCAATCAATTGAATTTACCACAGGTGGACTTCAATCCAGTTGTAGAAACATCTCAAGGGTGATCAATGGAAACAGGATGCACCTGAGCTCAATTTCGAGTCTCATAGCAAAGGGTCTGATACTTATGTAAATAAGGTATTTTATTTTTATTTATTTTTAATATATTTGCAATAATTTCTAAAAACCTGTTTTCACTTTGTCATTATGGTGTATTGTGTGTAGATTGATAAGGAAAAACAATGATTTAATCCATTTTGGAATAAGGCTGTGACGTAACAAAATGTGGAAAAAGTCAAGGGGTCTGAATACTTTCCGAATGCACTTTAATACTTAAAGATACCAAAATTATGGTAGTTTACTGGTAAACTTAGAAAGTTTTCAGTAATATACCCTCCCTTTGCAATGCTATGTTGGACAGTGTTGAATGAATGGGCTGCTAACCAGGCAAATCGTGGGGAGCAGGCCAACATAACGATTATACCTGAATCAGGATTCCACTCATTCGCAGAGAGGCAGGCGTGATTAGAATATTAGCGTTTTGATCTCTGGGAACGCAATAATAAGTGGGTATTTCACAACAGTGTTTACCCTCCACTACACCCCTGGTTGTGGGCTTTCATCAAAGTAAGTGGTACCTGGTATAATGTGAACACCTGCACTTTATGGAGCGTGTCTCATCCTGCTGCACAGCATTTTGGGGACGGTTGGAACCAGGTCCAATATTGGCTATGCACCCAAGAGGGAAAGAGGTTGGGCCATCGTAGAACATTTATGAGTATGACATGACAAGGTTCTAGATGCTTTGTGAAGCCTCAATTTATAAAGCCTTTTTTTAAAGCACTGATTTATATCATATTTGACATAGTGGGTTATGTCATTTGGCCCACCAAGCTAAAGGCTAGACCAAGGTAAAGGATTAGCTGCTAAGCTTATATAACACAATCCATCTCTTTCATTGCAAACCCAGAAATTGAACCAGTGTTCCGAACAACCCAACATACTCTTGATTCCACCATAAACACTATTGACCCATAGAAGCCAAGGCATTTAAGTCCAGGGCAACAGTATATACTAAGGTCCGGGACAGTAGTGAATGCCCACACTGATTCGAGGCAGGCAGAAATATGGTGCAAGTAAAAATAACATAATCGAATGGAGAACTGTCTGCTTAAGTTTGTACGTATTTGATGTGCACTTACTAAGGGTGCACTTTTTTCACATGCTCTGGATTCATGAATGCTTCAGTTTATACAACAAGTGGGTCTGATCTTGAATGCTAATTGGTTAAAATCGCATTCCAGCCTGTGTCTATTCCACAAGTTACCACCGGCTAAATCTATGACGCTAAAATGCCTATTTACTCTGTTCCATCTGACTGTGCAATCCACTATCTCATCAGCCCAGCCAGGCAATATATAAACTTGATCTCCACTAGAAAAAGCATCTAGATATTGTCACTAGAAAACAGCTTAAATGACGTGATGCCGCGGAGCTGAGCAGACGTTAACAAACTGAGCTCATCAAAGTTATCATATTATTACCTAAATAACAACATTGAAACAATATACCTTCCCAAAGAGCCATGGACCTCCGGCCGAGAGGCAAGAAGGATGACCAAAACTTTGTTGAATCCCAAGATAATGGTGACGCCACAGCTAGCAAGATTAGCATTAGCCCTGTTAACTCAGACGACAGTTCCAGACTGTTGCTCTCAGCAGCCTCTTCCGAGTCTTCCGGTGTGCTTGCTACTCTCCTCCGGGAAATTCAAGATGCTAACAAAGGTCTTTCACTGAAAATTGACAAGAAATCGGCTGAACTCCATTCATCCATTGACGACCTGAAATCCTCCCTGAATGATCTGCTTTTGAGAACGACTGAGGCTGAGTTGCGCATTAGCACAGTTGAAGATACCGTCACTCGACATGACCAGGTTATGAAACAGCTACAGAAGGACAATGCCTATCTCAAAAACAAGGTAGACCAGATGGAGAACCAGATCAGACATAGCAATATCCGTGTGGTGGGATTGAAGGGGACAGCGAGGGCCGTGACCCGGTCCGTTTCTTCACTCAATGGATCCCTGATGTCCTAGGCATAACCAACTTCACCAAGCCGCTGGAAATCGAACACGCCCACAGCACCTCAACACCGAAACCCATGCCAGATGAGCCCCCACAGGCCGTCCTGATCAGGTTCCTCCGTTTCCAGGACAGGGAGAAGATACTGCGACTCGCAAGAGCCAAAGGGGACATCACCATCAATGGCAAGAGGGTCAGCCTTTTCCCGGATATGAGCACGGATCTCGCCAGACGTCGCAAGCACTTCAAACCAGCCGCCAAAGCACAGAAGGAGAAGAACATCACCGGTTACCTCATTCACCCTGCGTGGATGAAAGTTCAGTACAATGGCCAAAGCCATCTCTTCGACACACCGGGAGAAGTGTTCACTTTTCTCAAAGATCTGAACCGCATTTGATTCGCGAAGGTCTATCTGTGGGATATGACGCAGTTTATAGTTTTTTTCTTGTTTGTGCTGTCCTGGGACTGAACTGCTGATGTCTACTTGGAATTTGGATCTGTTTACCCCGCGACTCGGTCGCTACAGTTGATTTGGACATTTTCAACGAACAGTTTTATTCCCCATGGTGAGTTTTATTACATTTACAGGAAAGTATATCTTGGTTTTGTCAATATCCACTGGGCGGAGCAAATTAGTAGGCTTAGGCCCATTGCTTTTACCCCCATTTATGTTTCTCCTCTTCTCCTGAAAAGAGACTCAAGAAGCCCTTATTGTTAACAGTAAATATTCAGCCATAAATGTCTATTCACAACGTTTGTTTTCAATTTTGATAAGTAGACCCATCCCCTTCTGTGTCAGCAACACCATGTCTGATCCCTCAGGCAGGTTTGTTTTGGTGCAGGGGCATATGTATTCAGAGTCTTGGACCCTATTGAATATTTATGCTCCTAACTTCGATGACCATATGTTTATTCAGAATGTCTTCCTACAGGTTGCTCAAGCACCACCAGGATGTCTACTAGCTCGAGGAGATTAAAATGTTTGTTTAGATACAGTTCTTGATAGGTCTGATAAACCCTCCCCTCTTACTAAAGCCGCCACGCTCACCATGTCATTCTTGAAGGATCTCAATTTACATCTGGAGACAGATGAACCCACAGGATAAGGCCTACTCTTTTTATTGACCCCCACACAACACACATACACACACACGCATATATCATTTTTTGCTATCAACCCAACTGTTTCATAGAGTATTTGATACCGATTATCTCTCCAGATTGCTTAGTGACCATTCTCCTCTGGTATTATCAGTCTCTATTCCTACCAAGGTAAATTGAGCATATACTGTAGATGGAGACTAAATTCTACACTCGTGAAGCAACCTGAATTTTGTGCATTCATCAAAGAGCAGATCAATATTTTTACATTGACAAACAAACCCTCCGCTCCTGACAGTTTCATTCTTTGGGACGCATTGAAAGTCTATCTGAGGGGACAGATCATTGCCTATACTAAAGGGTTGAAGAGAAAACACGGTGCCGAACTGAATGTCCTTAAATATGAAATCTCTGAGCTAGAGAAAACCTACCAGAGGCCCGAATAAAGACCTATACAGGCTTTTGGTGAATAGAAAACTTAAATATAATACTCTTGTCACGATCGTCGAAGGAGGAGGACCAACGCGCAGCGTTATTTGCAAACATACTTATTTATTAACTGATTACACGAACAAAACAACAAACGATAACGTGAAGTCCTTGGTTAACAAACATAAACCAACACGGAACAAGATCCCACACCACACTGTGGGAAACAGGCTGACTAAGTATGGTTCCCAATCAGAGACAACAAGCAACAGCTGATTCACGTTGCCTCTGATTGAGAACCACACCGGCCAACATAGAAACACAAATGACTAGAATGAGAACATAGAACAACACACATAGACTCTACACACCCTGGCTCAACATATTAGAGTCCCCAGAGCCAGGGTGTGACAGTACCCCCCCCCCAAAGGCGCGGACTGCGACCGCGCCAAACATAACCTAACAGGGAAGGGCTGGGTGGGCATTCCTCCTCGGAGGCGGATCCGGCTCCGGGCATGACCACCACCCCTCAACCATCCCCCCGTAGCGCCCCTGGTCCGGTCTGGCCCCGCTGGCTGGAGCTGGACTGGACATCGGTGGAGTGGATTGCTTGGACTCCGATGTGGAGCAGCTGACCGGTACCTGACCAGGTACCGGTGACCCAGGCACGGGTTGTGCCGGACTGACGATGCGCACCACAGGCTTGATGCGGGGAGCAGGACTGGGCCGGACCGGGCTGACGATGCGCACCCCTGGCTTGGTGCGTGGAGCAGGAACGGGCCGGACCGGGCTGACGACGCGCACCATTGGCTTGGTGCGGGGAGCAGGAACAGGCCGGACCGGGCTGACGACGCGCACCATTGGCTTGGTGCGGGGAGCAGGAACAGGCCGGACCGGCTGACGACGCGCACCATTGGCTTGGTGCGGGGAGCAGGAACAGGCCGGACCGGGCTGACGACGCGCACCATTGGCTTGGTGCGGGGAGCAGGAACAGGCCGGACCGGGCTGACGACGCGCACCATTGGCTTAGTGCGGGGAGCAGGAACGGGCCGGACCGGGCTGACGACGCGCACACCTGGCTTGGTGCGTGGAGCAGGAACGGGCCGGACCGGGCTGGCGACGCACACCATAGGCTTGGTGCGGGGAGCAGGAACAGGCCGGACCGGGCTGACGACGCGCACCATTGGCTTGGTGCGGGGAGCAGGAACAGGCCGGACCGGGCTGACGACGCGCACCATTGGCTTGGTGCGGGGAGCAGGAACAGGCCGGACCGGGCTGACGACGCGCACCATTGGCTTGGTGCGGGGAGCAGGAACAGGCCGGACCGGGCTGACGACGCGCACCATTGGCTTGGTGCGGGGAGCAGGAACGGGCCGGACCGGGCTGACGACGCGCACCCCTGGCTTGGTGCGTGGAGCAGGAACGGGCCGGACCGGGCTGGCGACGCACACCATAGGCTTGGTGCGGGGAGCAGGAACAGGCCGGACCGGGCTGACGACGCGCACCATTGGCTTGGTGCGGGGAGCAGGAACAGGCCGGACCGGGCTGGCGACGCGCACCGTAGGCTTGGTGCGAGGGGCAGGAACAGGCCGGGCCGGGCTGGCGATGGGCACCATAGGCTTGGTGCGAGTGGCAGGAACAGGCCGGGCTGGCGCTGCGCACCGTAGGCTTGGTGCGGGGAGCAGGAACGGGCCGGACCGGGCTGACGACGCGCACCCCTGGCTTGGTGCGTGGAGCAGGAACGGGCCGGACCGGGCTGGCGACGCAAACCATAGGCTTGGTGCGGGGAGCAGGAACAGGCCGGACTGGGCTGACGACGCGCACCATTGGCTTGGTGCGGGGAGCAGGAACAGGCCGGACCGGGCTGGCGACGCGCACCGTAGGCTTGGTGCGAGGGGCAGGAACAGGCCGGGCCGGGCTGGCGACGCGCACCGTAGGCTTGGTGCGGGGAGCAGGAACAGGTCGGGCCGGACTGGGAACACGCACTACTAACTTAGTGCGGGGAGCAGGAACGGGTCGGGCCGGACTGGAAACACGCACTACTAACTTAGTGCGGGGAGCAGGAACGGGTCGGGCCGGACTGGGAACACGCACTACTAACTTAGTGCGGGGAGCAGGAACGGGTCGGACCGGACTGGGAACACGCACTACTAACTTAGTGCGGGGAGCAGGAACGGGTCGGGCCGGACTGGGAACACGCACTACTAACTTAGTGCGGGGAGCAGGAACGGGCCGGACCGGACTGGTGACACACACCACTTGCTTGGTGTGATGAGCGGGACTGGGTTTCTTCATAACCCTCCGCTCCCTCAGCTGCCTACTCAGTTCCTCTCGCCTTGCCTCTACTCTCTCCTTCTCCCTTCTAGCATCCAGTAGCTCCTCCCTCTGACCCACTAACTCCTGCTCTCTCCTTACCAATAGCCCCCTTAACCTGGTGGCCTCCTCTCCTAACCTCCCAATACGCCCTGTAGCTGCCTCCTGCTGCCCCGTCGCCCATGCCGTGTGCCCCCCCCTAAAATTTTTTGGGGTTGCCTCTCGTCCGTCCGACGACGACATTGTAGACGCCGTTGCTCCTCTCTCCGGCGCGCCTCCACCGTCTCCTCCCACGGACGGCGATCCATCCCGGCCTGGATTTCCTCCCAGGTCCAGGACCCCTGCCCGTCCAATATCTGCTCCCACGTCCAGGATGTCTGCTCCTGGGCACGCTGCTTGGTCCTGTTACGGTGGGATCTTCTGTCACGATCGTCGAAGGAGGAGGACCAACGCGCAGCGTTATTTGCAAACATACTTATTTATTAACTGATTACACGAACAAAACAACAAACGATAACGTGAAGTCCTTGGTTAACAAACATAAACCAACACGGAACAAGATCCCACACCACACTGTGGGAAACAGGCTGACTAAGTATGGTTCCCAATCAGAGACAACAAGCAACAGCTGATTCACGTTGCCTCTGATTGAGAACCACACCGGCCAACATAGAAACACAAATGACTAGAATGAGAACATAGAACAACACACATAGACCCTACACACCCTGGCTCAACATATTAGAGTCCCCAGAGCCAGGGTGTGACAACTCTGAACACGTATCAAGCTGAGAGGGCCATCACTAAATCAAAACAGCGTTACTATGAGCTTGGAGAGAAAGCACACAAAGTATTGGCATGGCAACTGAAAGCAGAGGAAAGTAAGAGGACAATTACTGCTATAGAAACTCGTACTAATGAGATATCTTTTGACCCTACTGAAATTAATGCTACTTTTAAGAAATATTACGAGGACCTCTATACTTCCCAATCAAGCGATGATCTATCAGAGATCAACTATTTTCTCTCCTCTGTCAACCTCCCATGCCTGTCAGAGGAGGACAGAGAGCGCCTGAGTGAACAGTTCTCAGTCCCTGAATTGTTGGAGACCATTAAATCTTTACCTTCTAATAAATCTCCTGGGGAGGATGGCTTACATTTACATCATTTAGCAGACGCTCTTATCCAGAGCAACTTACAGTGAGTGAGTGCATACATTTTTATATTGGCCCCCCGTGGGAATCGAACCCACAACCCTGGCGTTGCAAACGCCATGCTCTACCAACTGAGCAACATCCCTGCCGGCCATTCCCTCCCATACCCTGGGCCAATTGTGCGCCGCCCCATGGGTCTCCCGGTCGCAGCCGGCTACGACAGAGCCTGGATTCGAACCAGGATCTCTAGTGGCACAGCCTTAGACCACTGCGCCACTCGGGAGACAAGAGAGTTGTATAAAGAGTGTAAGGAGCTGTTGGTACCCTACCTTATGGAGTTCCTTAAAAAAGCCGGGGAGGACTGCTTTCCAGAGTCTTTCTCTCAAGCTGTGATTACAGTAATTCACAAGAAAGGGAAAAACCAGCTAAAGTGCGCCTCCTATAGACTAATCCATCTGCTTAATACAGATTCTAAACTGCTCACCAAGATGCTATCTAGGAGACTGGAGTCATGTCTCCCCCTGTTGGTCAACCCAGATCAGACTGGCTTCATAATTAATAGATTGTCCTCCAATAATCTCAGAAGGTTCTTTGATATAATTGTAACCTTGTCTCTCTCGATGCCGAAAAGGCCTTTGATATGGTCGAATGGCCATATCTCTTTCGCTTCTTGGAAAAGTTTGGTTTAGGCACCGTGTTTGTAAATTTGATAAAATCACTCTACAAATCACCTAAAACTAGGATTGCTACCAATGGGATTACTTCCTCCTCTTTCCCTCTCTATAGGGGGAACAGACAAGGTTGCCCAATTAGCCCCCAGCTCTTCGCCCTCGCCATCGAACCGTTGGCTGAGGGCATTAGAACGTGCCCTGACATACATGGCTTTGAGGTGGGTCCCCACACCCATAAATTATCACTTTTTGTGGACGTCCTTATCTTATTTCTAACGAACTCAGAACATTCCCTCTCTCATTCTATTACAGTATTATAGTTATTTCTCTGGATATAAGGTCAATTTTGATAAAAGCGAAATCTTACAGTTGTCATAACATCAAGCATAAGTTTCCTTTTAGATGGTCGCCTATGGGCTTCGCATGTTTGGGCATAATGGTAGATGGTAACCTGAACAACCTCTATAAATTCAATCTGGCCTGCTTGTTGCAAAAGGTGGAGGGTGACCTGTGTAAATGGATGGACTTGCCTCTCACTCTACTGGGTAGAATTAATGTAATTAAAATTTGTTTCAATTTCTCCCCATCCCTGTGCCCGCAGCATTCTTTTCCTCTCGCGACAAGCTGACCAGACGGTTTATCTGGTACGGCAAAACCCCTATGGTTAACCTGTGCAAACTGACCCTTCATGATGGTCAAGGGGGCTTAAACCTCCCCAATTTCCGAATGTATTACTGAGCTGCGCAGTCTAGATTTCTGGCTCAGAGGTTTGACAATGGTCCTTCTGAAAAGGACCTGTACATTGAAAAGTTTGAGGTACATGAGGATACTGGGGCAGAATTGTTTTACAAATGGGACATGAAATCTATAAAAACTATCACAGACAAACCTTTAATTATACAGTCTGTCCTGGCATGGTGCAAACTGCATGAGCTGTTCAGACGAGAGGGATTTATTTCGCCTAAAACCCCTCTATGGAACAATAGATTGATTCCTATGTTTTTCCAGAATAGTAACATTAGACCATGGTCTGATAAGGGTATCACTCTTCTGGAACATTGTTATGAGGAGGGAATTCTTATGTCCTTCGAACAGCTGAAACAGAAATACCACTTGTCTAACAAGGACTTCTTTAGTTACCTACAACTTCTCCATTTTATTTTATTAGGGTGAAACTCAAGGGCCAATGGAACCTACGTAAGATGTCACCTATTGAACAACTCTGCCATGCAGACCAACCACTGTTCAAGACCATTTTCCATGTTTACGGTGCCCTTATGTCAGGACTACCACTGCCTGAGCTAGATAAACCCTGACTTAGATGGGAAAAAGATCTGGATATTAATCTTGATGAGGGACAATGGAGTGACCTATGCATGGACATTGAACTCCAGATACAGACTGTCAGCTCCATATCACCCCATCTAGATGGCACAAGTTCAACCCTGATATCTCCTCCCTATGTTTTAGATGTGGCTCAGATGAAAGAACATTCCTCCATTCCACTTGGCAGTGTTCAAAACTACATCGTTTCTAGAAAGGGGTATGCAATACCATATCCTCAATTCATGGGGCTACATTCCATTTAGACCCGGAGGTCTGTCTACTGGGTAACTTTACTAATTCCAATCTTAGGCAAAGCCATACTATAAAGCTAACAGAAATATTGCTAGCGATTGCCAAGAAATGTATTGCCTTGAAATGGAAATCGGATTCCCCCCTGCCAGTTGCAATGTGGCTATCGGAAGTTAATAGTTGTATCCCACTGGAGAAAATTACTTACTGCTTGAGGAATAAGTTGGAGACATTTTACAGAATTTGGCAACCTTTTATTGATTATATGGAGAATCTGCCCTCCCCTCACATCACATTGATTGCATCTCTATATAATCATCACGTAATGTTTCACACTTAATGTATAATATGTAGCCTACGGCAGGTGACCGAACATATGATCCAATGTCTCATTCTTTTTTTATTATGATTATTATTATGATTATTTTATTTTTTTCATTTACATTCTTGTCTGTTGTCCTGTAGGTTATTGTCACTATGTTATATTGTTGTCTAATATCTTCTCATTTTAGTTTTGAATGTTCTTAATTACAAAAATGAAATATTCACACAAAAAAACTGCTTAAACAAATACAAATGCAGCTACTTTGCTGTTATTCTGTCTGCACTGTTTGACCTGACTGTATGTTAGCTGTAGTTGGTTAGCTAGCTAGCAAGGGATAAGAACGTTGCCAGCCAGTATGGCAATGGAACATTTACAACAAACGACTATGTCCTTAGATACATACACTACCGGTCAAAAGATTAAGAACACCTACTCATTCAAGGGTTTTTATTTATTTTTAAATATTTTCTACATTGAACTACATCAAAACTATGAAATAACAAATATGGAATCATGTAGTAACCAAAAGAAGTGTTAAACAAATCAACATGTATTTTTATATTTGAGATTCCTCAAATAGCCACCTTTTGCCTTGATGACAGCTTTGCACACTCTTGGCATTCTCTCAACCAGCTTCATGAGGTAGTCACCGGAATGCATTTCAATTAACAGGTATGCCTTCTTAAAAGTTCAGTTGTGGATTTCCTTTCCTTCTTACTGCTTTTGAGCCAATCAGTTGTGTTGTGAAAAGGTAGGGCGGGTATACAGAAGATAGCCCTATTTGGTAAAAGTCCAAGTCCATATTATGGCAAGAACAGCTCAAATAAGCAAAGCGAAACGACAGTTCAACATTAATTTCAAACATGAAGGTCAGTCAATACGGAAAATTTCAAGAACTTTGAAGTGCAGTCGCAAAAACCATCAAGCGCTATGATGAAACTGGATCTCATGAGGACCGCCAAAGGAATGGACGACCCATAGTTACCTCTGCTGCAGAGGAGAAGATAATTAGAGTTACCAGCCTCAGAAATTGCAGCCCAAATAAATGCTTAACAGAGTTCAAGTAACAGACACATTTCAACATCAACTGTTCAGAGGGGACTGTGTGAATCAGGCCTTCATGGTCGAATTGCTGCAAAGAAATCACTACTAAAGGACACCAATAAGAAGAAGAGACTTGCTTGGGCCAAGAAACACAAGCAATGGACATTAGACCGGTGGAAATTTGTCCTTTGGTCTGGAGTCCAAATTGGAGATTTTTGGTTCCAATAGCTGTGTCTTTGTGAGACGCTGTGTTGGTGAACGGATGATCTCCGCATGTGTATTTCCCACCGTAAAGCATGGAGGAGGAGGTGTTATGGTGTGGGGGTGCTTTGCTGGTGACACTGTCTGTGATTTATTTAGAATTCAAGGCACAGTTAGCCAGCAAGGCTACCACAGCATTCTACAGTGATATGCCATCCCAACTGGTTTGGGCTTAGTGGGACTATCATTTGTTTTTCAACAGGACAATGACCCAAAACACCTCCAGAATGTATAAGGGCTATTTCACCAAGAAGGAGAGTAATGGAGTGCTGCATCAGATGACCTGGCCTCTACAATCCCCCGACATCAAGCAAATTTACATAGTTTGGGATGAGTCGGAACGCAGAGTGAAGGAAAAGCAGCCAACAAGTGCTCAGCATATGTGGGAACTCCTTCAAGACTGTTGTAAAAGCATTCCAGGTGAAGCTGGTTGAAAGAATGGCAAAAGTGTGCAAAGCTGTCATCAAGGCAAAAGGTGGCTATTAGAAGAATCTCAAATATAAAATATATTTTGATTGGTTTAACACATTTTTGGTTACTACATGATTCCATATGTGTTATTTCATAGTTTTGATGTCTTCACTACTATTCTACAATGTAGAAAATAGTAAAACATAAAGAATAACACTTGAATGAGTAGGTATTCAAAAATATATATTTTTGTTGCATTACAACCTGTAATTTAAATAGATTTTTATTTGGATTTCATGTAATGGACATACACAAAATAGTCCAAATTGGTGAAGTGGGATGAAAAAAATTATTACAAATAAATAACGGAAAAGTGGTGCATGCATATGTATTCACCCCCTTTGATATGAAGCCCCTAAATCAGATCTGGTGCAACCAATTACCTTCAGAAGTCACATAATTAGTTAAATATAGTCCACCTGTGTGCAATCTAAGTGTCACATGATCTGTCACAAGATCTCAGTATATATACACCCGTTCTGAAAGGCCCCAGAGTCTGCAACACCAATAAGCAAGGGGCACCACCAAGCAAGCGGCACCATGAATACCAAGGAGCTCTCTAAACAGGTCAGGGACAAAGTTTTGGAGAAGTACAGATCAGGGTTGGGTTATAAAACAATATCCGAAACTTGGAACATCCCACGGAGCAACATTAAATCCATTCTAAAAAAAATTGAAAGAATATGGCACCACAACAAACCTGCCAAGAGAGGGCCGCCCACCAAAACTCATGGACCAGGCAAGGACGGCATTAATCAGAGAGGCAACAAAGAGACCATAGATAACCCTGAAGGAGCTGCAAAACTCCACAGCGGAGATTGGAGAATCTGTCCATAGGACCACTTTAAGCCATACACTCCACAGAGCTGGGCTTTACGGAAGAGTGGCCAGAAAAAAGCCATTACTTAAAGAAAAAAATAAGCAAACACGTTTGGTGTTCGCCAAAAGGCATGTGGGAGACTCCCCAAACATATGGAAGAAGGTACTCTGGTCAGATAAGACTAAAATTGAGCTTTTTGGCCATCAAGTAAAATGCTATCTGGTGCAAACCCAACACCTCTCATCACCCCGAGAACACCATCCCCACAGTGAAGCATGGTGGTGGCAGCATCATGCTGTGGGGATGTTTTTCATCGGCAGGGACTGGGAAACTGGTCAGAATTGAAGGAATGATGGATGGCACTAAATACAGGGAATTTCTTGAGGGAAACCTGTTTCAGTCTTCCAGAGATTTGAGACAGGGATGGAGGTTCACCTTCCAGCAGGACAATGACAATGAAGCATTCTGCTAAAGCAACACTCGAGTGGTTTAAGGGGAAACATTTAAATGTCTAGGAATGGCCTAGTGAAAGCCCAGATCTCAATCCAATTGAGAATCTGTGGTATGACTTAAAGATTGCTGTACACCAGCGGAACCCATCCAACTTGAAGGAGCTGGATCAGTTTTGCCTTGAAGAATGGGCAAAAATCCCAGTGGCAAAAGACTTGCAGCTGTAATTGCTGCAAAAGTTGTCTCTACAACGTATTGACTTTGGGGGGGTGAATAGTTATGCATGCTCAAGTTTTTTTTGTTTGTTTCACAATAAAAAATATTTTGCATCTTCAAAGTGGTAGGCATGTTGTGTAAATCAAATGATACAAACCCCCCCAAAATCCATTTTAATTGCAGGTTGTAAGGCAACAAAATAGGGAAAATGCCAAAGGGGGGTGAATACTTTCGCAAGCCACTGTAACAAAAAGACTGAACGACTGACAACCGAACTGATAGAACGAACGACCAGCCAGCTTGGGTAGCAACCCTAGATTTGTGTCGGGACTATATCTTGTGGAAGGATGAAGAAGTATGAATAAATTAATCAAAATTAAGTTTTTAATGAAAATATGTAAATCATTACTTGAATATGTTGGTAACCCATTGTATAAAAGTGATAATGCCCTTGAAGACGGTGTTTGGAGGATATATTGGCACGGTTTGCTGGACCTCAACTTCGTCTCGAATCTAACAACACCTGTGCCAATATATCCTCCAAACACCAGCTTCGAGGGCATTATCACTTAATTACTGCACACATTTGTGACAGTTCTGGGACATTTCTTATATCAGGAGTCCTACTAGTCCTACATTTCAACATTGTTGTTCATATTCGAAAACTTATGAAATATGTTTTGTGTGTTGGTGGGTGTATGGATGACTTTTAGATAAAATCTCAGCACTCAAGCCTTTGGTAGTGAGATTCTATGTGCACATCAAATTTGAGATTAGAATTTGAAAACCCACAGTGTTAAATGTAACACTTTCTTTGTGTGTATATGTGACCCATAGAAATAGTGTTAAACTAACACTTTTCAAATTGTTGACAAACTAACACCCTGTGGGTCCCTAACACCGTGGGTGTTGCAAATACTGAACACTTAGTAGTGTCACAGTAATTTTTGGGGGTGTTGTTTTAACATTGTAGGTAGAGCCGTATTTGCATATTTCCCAGCATGCCTTTCAAGTGAATGTTAGAGATACCCACCCATGACCCATGTGGTCCTCTGTAGCTCAGCTGGTAGAGCCCGGCGCTTGTAACGCCAAGATAGTGGGTTCGATCCCCGGGACCACCCATACACAAAAATGTATGCACGCATGACTGTAAGTCGCTTTGGATAAAAGCGTCTGCTAAATGGCATATTATATTATATTATGACTGTTTTTGTAGTGACAGAGAAATGGTTTTTGCAGTCAAAAGCTTCCAGTTCTAAAACTTTTATCAAATGACTGTGTAAGTCCATGTTTTTGAATTAAATGTAAACCATTTATGACTATATATTAAACATGTCATAAGGCCTTCAGTTATGGCATAGTTTTCTCCTAACATTTTGGTCTGATGATCCTGGTTCTTGGGCCATATCAGATCTACAAGTCACAATATGCTGGCTTGTCGTGATGTGCAGTTCGTGAACAATTAGTTTGTTTTAACTCTTTTTGCTGACTCAAAGGTCATGATTTGTGTTTTTGAGTGACTCGTTCATTTTAGACGTTAGTTTGACCTGCTGGCTGCAATAAATTCTACAGCAGGATTATTATGCGCTCCTCCGGTGACTCCGGATACGTGCACCAACCAACAACTGTCTGTCATATAAGCGCACAGGCAAAATAGATCATGCTGCAGGCAGCATTGAGAATAAAAATACGTTTAGAACTGATAATTGATTGCATGGTGCCAGAATAAATGCAATTCATTGTTAATTAATGTTATGATGGACACAGCTTTGTGGAACCAAAACATACACAGACTCTGTTCAGCAAATACGAACTCAAGAACGAATCGTTTGGGGTGCTGCAGTTCGCAAACAATATTGTGCTTATCACCCTCACGGCAGTCAAGCAATGCATTCCGCCAAGAGTCGTTCTTAATCTATTGTCCAGTTGCGACCATAACTAGACCTCATTTCAAATGTACCAAGAAATAATAGTATTTGTATGCCAAGTAATCAGCAAATGTACATTGTTTAAAGCAGTCTCAGTCACAAATGAAAGCTCAGATAAGCCCCTTATAGTGAATGACATGTGAACGAAAGACTTGTAGAATCATGACTATGTTGAGTTTTCAGTTCATTGTTCACTGGTAGTGGGTCCTGCAGTTTATTGTTCGCTGAGGAGGGTGCGTGTCCTGCTCGACTTTGTTTTTTTATGCCTATTTATGCCTATTAATTATTACTTTGTTTGCTCAGAATGTTCGTGCAATATTTTCTACGACCAACAAACACTTCTGGATCATGAATCGGAAGCTCCACAAATCTCTCAGCCTCCCAGATCTGGAACATTACATTAGCTACTTTGTTCCCCGCACAGCGGATTTACCTGTTGCTCTTGGCTGAGATGACCTAAGGCAACTCCAGTGATAAAGAAGAAGAGGGCGGCAGGTAGCTTAGTGGTTAAGAGCGTTGTGCCAGTAACCGAAAGGTCGCTGGTTCTAATCCCCGAGCCGACTAGTTGAAAAATCTGTCGATGTGCCCTTGAGCAAGACACTTAACCCTACTTGCTCCTGTAAGTCGCTCTGGATAAGAGTGTCTGCTAAATTACTATAATGTAAATAATAATGTAATGAATTATAAATAAATTGTGCCTTCCTGTATTATACTTATGCTAAAATGTTATTCTATTCTACTGAGCCAAATGTAATTTTTGTTCATATTCTTATATTTTATTATTTATTATTGTTGTTGCATTGTCAAGAACGAACCTGCAAGTACACCTTTTGTTAGACAATGTATACCATGCGTATCTTGTACATACAGTTAATAAAACATGAAACTTGAGTCGAAAGAGTTTAGTCAGTAAAAAGAGCCGAATTTCCCATCACTACTGGCTTGTATAGTGATTTGTAATTCCTATTGGAATTCAGCCAGATGAAGGATATTCAACAATTTGAACTTTTTCTCACCCACAACCTGCATTCAGAATGATTGCTATGGTAAAGTACTAGCTAATGAAGACTACCTAATGCAGCTGGATCCTGGACTTCCTGACGGGCCGCCCCCAGGTGGTAAGGGTAGGTAACAACACATCTGCCACACTGATCCTCAACACGGGGGCCCCTCAGGGGTGCGTGCTCAGTCCCCTCCTGTACTCTCTGTTCACCCATGACTGCATGGCCAGGCACGACTCCAACACCATCATTAAGTTTGCCGACGACACAACAGTGGTAGGCCTGATCACCGACAACGATGAGACAGCCTATAGGGAGGAGGTCAGAGATCTGGCCGTGTGGTGCCAGGACAACAACCTCTCCCTCAACGTGACCAAGACAAAGGAGATGATTGTGGACTACAGGAAAAAAAAGAGGACTGAGCACGCCCCCATTCTCATCGACGGGGCTGTAGTGGAACAGGTTGAGAGCTTCAAGTTCCTTGGTGTCCACATCACCAACGAACTATCATGGTCCAAACACACCAAGACAGTCGTGAAGAGGGCACGACAAAGCCTATTCCCCCTCAGGAGACTAAAAAGATTTGGCATGGGTCCTCAGATCCTCAAAAAATTCTACAGCTGCACCATCGAGAGCATCCTGACTGGTTGCATCACCGCCTGGTATGGCAACTGCTTGGCCTCTGACCGCAAGGCACTACAGAGGGTAGTGCGTACGGCCCAGTACATCACTGGGGCAAAGCTCCTTGCCATCCAGGACCTCTATACCAGGCGGTGTCAGAGGAAGGCCCTCAAAATTGTCAAAGACTCCAGCCACCCTAGTCATAGACTGTTCTCTCTGCTACCGCACGGCAAGCGGTACCGGAGTGCCAAGTCTAGGTCCAAAAGACTTCTCAACAGCTTCTACCCCCAAGCCTTAAGACTCCTGAACAGCTAATCATGGCTACCCGGACTATTTGCACTGCCCCCCCACCCCATCCTTTTTACGCTGCTGCTACTCTGTTAAGTAAGTATTTATGCATAGTCACTTTAACTCTACCCACATGTACATATTACCTCAACTACCTCAACTAGCCGGTGCCCCCGCACATTGACTCTGCAACGGTACCCCCCTGTATATATAGCCTCCCTACTGTCACTTTATTTTACTGTATATAGCCTCCCTACTGTCACTTTATTTTACTTCTGCTCTTTTTTTCTCAACACTTTTTTTGTTGTTGTTTTATTTTTACTTTTTTTGTTAAAATAAATGCACTGTTGGTTAAGGGCTGTAAGTAAGCATTTCACTGTAATGTCTGCACCTGTTGTATTCGGCGCATGTGACCAATAAAATTTGATTTGATTTGATTACCTAAACCATCTAAACTGGAACAACCATCTCAGTAACGGGTGCAATAAGTCAATCACTTACAGATTGGATTAGTTTAGAAAGATGCAAGATATTTATCTGTGTATAGGAAAATATTAATTAATCAATCAATGTGCATGCAGAAAAATATTCAAAAAATCAGCCTCTAACAAAGCATGCTGGGAAATAGGATAATGTGGCCCCTCCCAAAAAAAAATCACCTTGAGAGCGTCAACAGAAATGAACTCAACACAGTCGAGTAACAACAACACCATGTGGTGTTGATTCCATTGTGATTGAAATAAAACTTCACTTATCACTGCAGTTGGTGTCAATTTCAATCCTACTGGTGTTAACCCTACTAGAATCAACACTCAGATATAACACTCTTTAACTCTTTAACACACTTTTTACCTCAACACTTTTAACACCCGCAAATTTGCTGTGTCTACACGCACCACATGTTTTGAACACAGTGGTTTAAATACTTTTTAGGTGGCCGTGCTCATGCCTGTCTGTTCTCTCCTCCAGTGGCCCATGTTCAGGACCCCCACCACCCTGCAGAGAAGCTTTGCATCCAGTGCTACAAATGTGAGGAGCCATGCAAGGGAGAGGTGCTGTTGGTCCAGTCCAAGCACTTCCACATCAAGTGCTTTACCTGCACGGGTGAGTATGTATGTACAGTGCATTCGGAAAGTATTCAGACCCC
The DNA here is from genome assembly GCF_020615455.1 of Coregonus clupeaformis. Taxonomy (NCBI): domain Eukaryota; kingdom Metazoa; phylum Chordata; class Actinopteri; order Salmoniformes; family Salmonidae; genus Coregonus; species Coregonus clupeaformis. The sequence continues at coordinate 4,703,671 of NC_059222.1, forward strand.
TTGACTTTTTCCACATTTTGTTACATTACAGCCTTATTCTAGAATTGATTAAATTGTTAGTTTTTTCCTTATCAATCTACACACAATAACCCATAATGACAAAGCAAAAACAGATTTTTTGACATTTTGCACCCAAAAAATGGAAAAAATTGAAATATCACATTTACATAAGTATTCAGACCCTTTACTCCGTACTTTGTTGAAGCACCTTTGGCAGCAATTACAGTTTAGTGTCTTCTTGGGTATGATGCTACAAGCTTGGCACACCTGTATTTGGGGAGTTTCTCCCATTCTTCTCTGCAGATCCTCTCAAGCTCTGTCAGATTGGTGGGGAGCGTTGCTGCACAGCTATTTTCAGGTCTCTCCGGAGATGTTCGATCAGGTTCAAGTCCAGGCTCTGGCTGGGCCACTCAAGGGCATTCAGAGACTTGTCCCGAAGCCACTCCTGCATTGTCTTCGCTTTGTGCTTAGGGTCGTTGTCCTGTTGGAAGGTGAACCTTCGCCCCAGTCTGAGGTCCTGAGAGCTCTGGAGCAGGTTTTCATCAAGGATCTCTCTGTACTTTGCTCCGTTCAGCTTTCCCTCAATCCTGACTAGTCTCCCAGTCCCTGCCGCTGACAAACATCCCCACAGCATTATGCTGCCACCACCATGTTTCACCATAGGGATGGTGCCAGGTTTCCTCTTAACGTCAACAGTGAAGAGGCAACTCCGGGATGCTGACCTTCTAGGCAGAGTTGCAAAGAAAAAGCCATATCTCAGACTGGCCAATTAAAAGAAAAGATTAAGATGGGCAGTCTGAGATATGGCTTTTTCTTTGCAACTCTGCCTAGAAGGTCAGCATCCCGAAGTCGCCTCTTCACTTTTGATGTTGAGACTGGTGTTTTACAACATTAACGATGTCTACACTGTATTTCTGATCAATTTGATGCTATTTTAATGGACCAAAAAATTGCTTTTCTTTCGAAAACAAGGACATTTCTAAGTGACCCAAAACTTTTGAACAGTAGTGTATGTTAATAAGGTATTTCTGTTTTGTACTTTTAATACATGTGCAAACATTTCTAAAAGCCTGTTTTCGCTTTGTCATAATGGGGTATTGTGTGTAGATTGCTGAGGAATGTATTTTATTTAATCAATTTTAGAATAAGGCTGTAACGTAACAAAATGTGGAAAAATTCAAGGGGTCTGAATACTTTCCGAATGCACTGTATGTGTGTGTGTGAGTGCGCGCTCTCGCACGTTTGTCTGTGCTCACACATATGTGTGCGTCTGTCCCTGGACCCGAATCTCACTTTTATTCCCAGTCGCTTTTCCTTGTCAACTTTGAGGAGTTTGCGGTGTATGCTCTGTGGTCCAATACACAGGGAAGTCTTTAGAAAAGGTAGGATGTGGCGGATGGTTGGAACCACTGCAATTTTCATCACTTAGTGGTTACCATCTTATGTGAGTAGTGTGACCTTGGATGATTTGTTGAATGGTAATGAATTGCTTTTACATGGCACCTTTCACTTGGTCTCAAAGGGTATACATTTCCCTTAAGCTGCTGTTTATTTGCATGGTTAAGTTTAAGTTGCTTACTGTAGCTTTAAAAGAGGGTTTGAGATACGCCACGTGCTATTCTCACCTGGAAGCGGGAACTATGGAATTTTCATTCCAAATGATCCCAGTTACTATTTGTTTTATAATATATTTTTATTCACAGAAAATGGAAGACAAAACATTCAGAAATTGTAATCCCACAGTGACATTATTGCCCCTAGAGCCACGGTTAACTCTAGAGTACTTCTTGTTAGTTTGTTTTGTGGGCTGAGAGAGGAGATAGAAGGAAAGGCTAACACAAATTAATTAAATATATCATGTTTTTTTACTAATAATAATCAAAGTAATACAAATTCAGCAGTTCAGTCAATTGTCAATCAATAGTATGATACAATATTAAATGTTCACTATAATAATAATTTGTCTTGCGCTAACAGCAGTACACCTACACACAGTAGCGGCATCAAACAATGCAACTCCGACATTGCCACTCTGACATTTTTCATCCTAATATTTATAAATGTATATAATTCTTAATTCCATTCTTTTACGTTTAGATTTGTGTGTATTGTTGTGAATCGTAAGATACTACTGTACTGTTGGAGCTAGGAACACAAGCATTTCGCTACACCCGCAACAACATCTGCTAAATATGTGTATGTGAGCAATAGAATTTCATTTGATTTGAAACACCTTTACTAATGACTGACACGCATAACTAGCTCCCCAGCTTGTAATGAAAGCGTCCAAAATAATAATAATTCTACTCCTCCCTTTTGAGGTTACTATGGAAACGCGAATGACGCGCTAATCACACTCCACCGTCTTCACTAATTTCGAAGCGATTGAGTTGAGTTTCTCCAACCTCTATCGAGTCAACTAATTTCAAAGCGATAGGCTGTGGTCAGAACATGTCGAAACAGAACACCCCGAACTTAGACAATAAGCAAATGTCAATTTGAGGTAACAAGACACTTGTCAATCACGGTCAACGTTCACTTTTGGTTCAGTCACTTAGCAACGCTCAGCATCAAAAAAGTCAAAGTCAGGAAGCAGTGTAGCTAGCACAGAGGCTCACCTCCACGCTCTTGACCTCTTCTTCAGCTTTAGTAGGGTTACAAAGATGGTGTAGCAGACGATGCTGATGATGGTGCCACCTAAACAGCCTTTCTCTTCTTCAATCAACTGTTGCACTAACATGGTCATTAGACCAGGTTCACCAGCAATGAGGCCTCTCCTTACAGCTTCTGTGGTATCTTAGATGGTTCTGTGGTTTCACAGGATCTTGACAGATATAAGAGGATATTTGCCTGTGATAGATCAGCATTTGGTCTGCAACTCATTCACTTCTCTGGTATCCATGGAAAATACAATTAGTATTAGACTAAGACCATTACTCAATCTGCCTTTATACTAACAAAACCTTGTCTTGCTCTACAAATCTTCCACACTGCTTACAAAAAAGAGCTCAGTGCTTGTCTTGTTGAATGTCTAATATTGAATAAATGCCAAATACATTTTATGGTCACATTTCTTCTCGTGTTTGTGGAAGATTTTGGAAAGACTGCATATGCCAAACTACGCTCATAAGGCTTTGTATATCCATTTCCATGGCAACCACATAAACAAATCTTTAAGAGTATATTGACGCACCCGTGCGTCAATTTAAGTAACATAATAAAAAAATCCCCATCAAAATCTGTCAGTTTAAGCTAGAAATATCTATTTTTGCATGGGCTGCGTCTCAATCCACCGCATCCGCCTTCCACATCTGCGGTGGTATGTGGCCGAGCAACAGCGGTGTTTGTCAGACCATGAGACATCCCGAAAATCGGTCTTCTCACGAAAACGTCAGTAGCGTCCGAACGGCTAATATTACGAATTCTCACGAACACGACGGTGTCCTCCGTTTTGCTCTACATCCCCCACAAGTGACACGGGACTTGTCTGAAGGGAACCTATTCAAATGAATGGAAGTACAGTGAGGGAAAAAAGTATTTGATCCCCTGCTGATTTTATACGTTTGGCCACTGACAAAGACATGATCAGTCTATAATTTTAATGGTAGGTTTATTTGAACAGTGAGACACAGAATAACAACAACAAAATCCAGAAAAACGCATGTCAAAACTGTTATAAATTGATTTGCATTTTAATGAGGGAAATAAGTATTTGACCCCTCTGCAAAACATGACTTAGTACTTGGTGGCAAAACCCTTGTTGGCAATCACAGAGGTCAGACGTTTCTTGTAGTTGGCCACCAGGTTTGCACACATCTCAGGAGGGATTCAGTCCCACTCCTCTTTGCAGATCTTCTCCAAGTCATTAAGGTTTCGAGGCTGATGTTTGGCAACTCGAACCTTCAGCTCCCTCCACAGATTTTCTATGGGATTAAGGTCTGGAGACTGGCTAGGCCACTCCAGGACCTTAATGTGCTTCTTCTTGAGCCACTCCTTTGTTGCCTTGGCCGTGTGTTTTGGGTCATTGTCATGCTGGAATACCCATCCACAACCCATTTTCAATGCCCTGGCTGAGGGAAGGAGGTTCTCACCCAAGATTTGATGGTACATGGCCCCGTCCATCGTCCCTTTGATGCGGTGAAGTTGTCCTGTCCCCTTAGCAGAAAAACACCCCAAAGCATAATGTTTCCATCCCATGTTTGACGGTGGGGATGGTGTTCTTGGGGTCATAGGCAGAATTCCTCCTCCTCCAAACACGGCGAATTGAGTTGATGCCAAAGAGCTCGACTTTGGTCTCATCTGACCACAACACTTTCACCCAGTTCTCCTCAGAATCATTCAGATGTTTATTGGCAAACTTCAGACGGGCCTGTATATGTGCTTTCTTGAGCAGGGGGACCTTGCGGGCGCTACAGGATTTCAGTCCTTCACGGCGTAGTGTGTTACCAATTGTTTTCTTGGTGACTATGGTCCCAGCTGCCTTGAGATCATTGACAAGATCCTCCTGTGTAGTTCTGGGCTGATTCCTCACTGTTCTCATGATCATTGCAACTCCACGAGGTGAAATCTTGCATGGAGCCCCAGGCAGAGGGAGATTGACAGTTATTTTGTGTTTCTTCCATTTGCGAATAATCGCACCAACTGTTGTCACCTTCTCACCAAGCTGCTTGGCGATGGTCTTGTAGCCCATTCCAGCCTTGTGTAGGTCTACAATCGTGTCCCTGACATCCTTGGAGAGCTATTTGGTCTTGGCCATGGTGGAGAGTTTGGAATCGGATTGATTGATTGCTTCTGTGGACAGGTGTCTTTTATACAGGTAACAAGCTGAGATTAGGAACACTCCCTTTAAGAGTGTGCTCCTAATCTCAGCTCGTTACCTGTATAAAAGACACCTGGCAGCCAGAAATCTTTCTGATTGAGAGGGGGTCAAATATTTTTTTCCCTCATTAAAATGCAAATCAATTTATAACAATTTTGACATGCGTTTTTCTGGATTTTTTTGTTGTTATTCTGTTGTTCAAATAAACCTACCATTAAAATTATAGACTGATCATTTCTTTGTCAGTGGGCAAACGTACAAAATCAGCAGGGGATCAAATACTTTTTTCCCTCACTGTATGTGGTTATCGTGACCAATTAATTAAAAATATATTGGTGACAGATTGGAGTGGCAGCTAGTCTTAAACCGTAAAGGTCATGAACGTTCAATCTGATTACCGTGTAAAATAGCCTTTTAAATCACCAATAATACTGTTTCCTGATAAAAATTTGAGAACAGTCTATTCTTGTTGCTGACCTTCTATGCAGAGTTGCAAAGAAAAAGCCATATCTCAGACTGGCCAATAAAAATAAAAGATTAAGATGGGCAGTCTGAGATATGGCTTTTTCTTTGCAACTCTGCCTAGAAGGTCAGCATCCCGGTGTTGCCTCTTCACTGTTGACGTTGAGACTGGTGTTTTGCGGGTACTATTTAATGAAGCTGCCAGTTGAGGACCCGTGAGGCATCTGTTTCTCAAACTAGACACACTAATGTATTTGTCCTCTTGCTCAGTTGTGCACCGGGGCCTCCCACTCCTGTTTCTATTCTGGTTAGAGCCAGTTTGCGATGTTCTGTGAAGGGAGTAGTACACAGCGTTGTATGAGATCTTCAGTTTTTTGGCAATTTCTCGCATGGAATAGCCTTAATTTCTCAGAACAAGAATAGACTGACGAGTTTCAGAAGAAAGTTCTTTGTTTCTGGCCATTCTGAGCCTGTAATCGAACCCACAATTGCCGATGCTCCAGATACTCAACTAGTCTCAAGAAGGCCAGTTTTATTGCTTCTTTAATCAGCACAACAGTTTTCAGCTGTGCTAACATAATTGCAAAAGGTTTTTCTAATGATCAATTAGCCTTTTAAAATGATAAACTTAGATTAGCAAACACAACGTGCCATTGGAACACAGGACTGATGGTTGCTGATAATGGGCCTCTGTACGCCTAAAAATCAGCCGCTTCCAGCTAAATAGCCATTTACAACATTAACAATGTCTACACTGTATTTCTGATCAATTTGATGTTATTTTAATGGACAAAAAAATGTTTTTCTTTCCAAAAGAAGGACATTTCTAAGTGACCCCAAACTTTTGAACGGTAATGTATATATATATACACACTGAGTGTACAAAACATTAAGAACACCTTCCTAATATTGATGTGGCTATGCCAAATGGCTGTGGGCTACACTAGTTAATTTAGCAGACAAGATTTGCTTATAACTCCGTGGCATTACTTTATATTATTTAATAGTATGAAGAACACAATTGAACAAAGCTGAATCAAATATAAATATTTTCTCCAAACGATTTGAGGGAGTGCGCACAAAGAAATAGGTACTCCTACATGCTTAATTTAGAGTTATTAATTTAACTTTAGTAGTTCTACAAACGTTGGCCTATATGTTTAGATTTTTAATACATTGTTTTTAGTCCCCTGTAGCTCAGTTGGTAGAGCATGGCGCTTGCAACGCCAGGGTTGTGGGTACATTTCCCACGAGGGGCCAGTATGAAAATGTATGCACTCACTAACTGTAAGTCGCTCTGGATATGTAAATGTAAATGTAAAATGTAAGGCTGCATGATGAGACTCTAATGATGATTAGAAAAAAGTAGCTTGAAAGACATGAGCTCTGCTTTGTTTTTTGTGCGGGCTGTACACACTCATAGTCTCTCATTCACAATTTGACAACCCCTTGATAATGCCTCGAATTTCACGGCGGCATCCCCTTTGTGGCCGTTATGCGTCCTAAAAAAATCCATGCCTTTTGCGGCCTGGAGTGATGCGTTGTGCCCTTCTCCCTGAGTGTGCTGCGCAATCCAAAACTGCCTCTCACTCACATGGCTCTCCGTCATGTGATCGGGTCTTTCTCACAGGCTACAAGTGAAGGCAGACACATCGGGGACACAACTGCACGTGTCCTTATCCAATTCCGAGGTGCATATTGAAGATATTGGAAGAACTGTCCACATTTACTTTTCGTCAGCCAACAAGATGAGTAGGCCTAACGAACAGCAAAAGCACTAGCCTATGTCAATCTATTATCCCCCATAGTACAAAAGTTGACCTATTCTATTCTGTGTGAGAAATAAATATTCCAAACATAGTCTGGGACAGTTGTGGGATGCGGTAGATCCCAAATTAATGCAACCACCAGCATCAAAAAACCTTTAGCTTAAACTATTAGGCTATTTAAATAAACTATTAGGCTATTTCTTCACATTATAAGTGCAGCAATGCGTACATGGTAGTAGTCTATAAGTGCGAATGTTCCATTAGCGGAAAACACCATTATCAAAAGTGACCACAAATGCAATTATGCATGTAATAATTTTATTATAAAGGTGAATTTTTATGGTGAAAATGATCTTCCCCAAACTTGAAACTCACGCGCTGCTTATATGTGCCAGTTAGGCTCTACACCCGTTGTAAAGCAGATTAATGTGTTTAATTTTAAAGAAGTTATTTGGCCACTTATTTGGCCACTTATTTGGCCAGTATTATTCTAAAATGGATGAAATAATTTTTCCCAGGGCCTCCCGAGTGGAGCAGCGGTCTAAGGCACTGCTAGAGGCATCACTACAGACCCGGGTTCGATCCCGGACTGTATCACAACCGGCTGTGATCAGGAGTCCCATTGGGCGGCGCACAATTGGCCCGCCGTCGTCCGGGTTAGGGGAGGGTTTGGAGTGGGGGCTTTACTTGGCTCATTGCGCTCTAGCAACTCCTTGTGGTGGGCCGGGCGCCTGCAGGCTGTCCTCGGTCATCAGTTGAACGGTCTATCCTCAGACACATTGGTGTGGCTGGCGGTCGGGTGTTAAGAAGCGTAGTTTGGCGGGTAATGTTTCGGAGGACACATGACTCGACCTTCACCTCCCAAGCCTGTTGGGGAGTTGCAGCAATGAGACAAGATCGAAAAAGGGGCTAAAATACCCCACAATGACAAAGTGAAAACAGGTTTGTATACATTTTTGCAAATGTATTACAAAAAAACAAACAGGAATACCTAATTTACCTAAGTATTCAGACCCTTTGATATAAGAGTCAAAATTGAGCTCAGGTGCATCCTGTTTCCATTGATCATCCTTTAGATGTTTCTACAACCTGATTGGATTCCACCTGTGGTAAATTCAATTAATTGGACATGATTTGGAAAGGCACACACCTACAGTGCATTCAGAAAGTATTCAGACCCCTTGACCCCTCATTAATCTACACACAATACCCCATAATGACAAAGCAAAAACTGGTTTTTAGAATAAAAAGAAAAAAGAAATAAATAAATATCACATTTACATAAGTATTCAGACCCTTTACTCAGTACTTTGTTGAATCACCTTTGGCAGCGATTACAGCCTCGTGTCTTCTTGGGTATGACGCTACAAGCTTGACACACCTGTATTTGGGGAGTTTCTCCCATTCTTCTCTGCAGATCATCTGAAACTCTGTCAGGCTGGATGGGGAGCGTCGCTGCTGAGCTATTTTCAGGTCTCTCCAGAGATGTTCGATCGGGTTCAAGTCTGGGCACTAGCTGGGCCACTCAAGGACATTCAGAGACTTTTCCCGAAGCCACTCCTCCATTGTCTTGGCTGTGTGCTTAGGGTCATTGTCCAGTTAGAAGGTGAACCTTCGCCCCAGTCTGAGGTCCTGAGCCCTCTGGAGCAGGTTTTCATCAAGGATCTCTCTGTACTGTGCTCTGTTCATCTTTCCCTCAATCCTGACTAGTCTCCTTGTCCCTGCCGCTGAAAAACATCCCCACAGCATGATGCTGCCACCACCATGCTTCACCGTAGGGATGGTGCCAGGTTTCCTCCAGACGAGATGCTCGGCATTCAGGCCAAAGAGTTCAATCTTGGTTTAATTTGACTGGAGAATCTTGTTTCTCATTGCCTGAGAGTCTTTAGGTGCCTTTTGGCAAACTCCAAGCGGGCTGTCTTGTGTCTTTTACTGAGGAGTGGCTTCCTTCTGGCCACTTTCCAATAAAGGCCTGATTGGTGGAGTGCTGCAGAGAGGGTTGTACTTCTGGAAGGTTCTCCCAACTCCACAGAGGAACTCTACAGTAGAGCTCTGTTAGAGTGACCATCGGGTTATTGGTCACCTCCATGACCAAGGCCCTTCTCCCCCGATTGCGCAGTTTGGCCGGGCGGCCAGCTCTAGAAAGATTTGCCCAAAAAATCTAAAAACATGTTTTTGCTTCGTCATTATGGGGTATTGTGTGTAGATTGCTGAGGAATTTATTTTATTTAATCCATTTTAGAATAAGGCTGTAACGTAACAACATTTTGAAAAAGTCAAGGGGTCTGAATACTTTCCGAAGTCATAGACATATAGACATATATATATATTTCGCTGTTACCTGCTGCTGCTGACTCTCAGGCAGTGAGCAAGCTGTAACTGAGGGATTGAGTGAGTGAATGGTGGAGAGGGGGAGGGCCGGTGGGGTGTGTTTGAGTTGAGAGCACTGGTTGAGAGAATGCTGCAGCAGAGGCAGCTGAGTCACGGGGACAGTGCAGCACGTGCGTACGTTGTGACAACTTTTTACCAGTTGTAGGTGGGCTATTTAGATTGGTCATTATGGAGACACCCATTTTCCATAAAACATATTAATGCGCTAGAACTGATATAACGGTGACAAAGCATTGGAAAAGGACTTTAGGTGCATTAGAGCGCTTTAGATAAATTCACTCAGAGGTGGTTTCAAGTAAACTGCATTCTAATGTCGACTTTTCTTATGGAAAACAGTATCAAGCGAAGGGTTTTACTCATGCTCAGGGTCTGGAGCACTGTGCGAGTGAAATGGAAGTTATGGAACTCCCTCGCATGCTTGTGTTATGGGAAGAAGTCCACAATGAAAATGACATGAAACGTGGAGAATGATAGGCTACATTTGCATCTGTTGGCCATCAAGTAGCCTATTAATGTATATGCCATTGCAGGCTACTGTAGCCTACCATTTGATACAATAAATGTATATGGAAATGACGATATCACTGGAGTCATTGCAAATCCATTTGTGCCACTTGTATAGCCTACCTGGAGCTGGCAAACAGATTTAATAAATAGCCTATAACTCAGTTGGTTGTTTTAGCCTTGTTTTATTATGCAATTATTAATGGCCATGTTTAGTTAATTAAATTGGAAGTTATCAGTTGTGATCATGGTCACAGCTCTATCGCAAATGTATCATTCTCCACATTTAATGAAATAATATATTGGCCTATCAGGGGTTATAGGCTACCTGCATCTAGCTCAGCAAACCATGGTAAAATTGATTTGCAATTATAAACCCAGATTTTAGTTAGTAGCCTATGCCTATTGAAATAAGAAGTCAATCTCGCAAATAGGCCATTTATAACGGTTTGTAGTCTTAACATCTGGCACATAATAATGGCACAATTGCCAGAAACAATTGCCTAACATTAGTTTTTTGAAGTTCGTCCACATGTTTCTTGCACAGAGATTTCGAGATCCTCTGTCCAACTTTCATCACTCAAACTCTCCTGTCGGATTTATCTTTAGTTATGCACATGCGCAAACAGGATTTATTTACAATTATAAACTGGGTGGTTTGAGCCCTGAATGCTGATTGTTTTAAAGCCATGGTATATCAGACATGTACCACAGGAATTACAAAAACATACTTTTACCGTTCTAATTACATTGGTAACCAGTTTATAATAGCAATAAGGCACCTCAGGGCTTTGTGGTATATGGCCAATATACCACGGCTAAGGTCTATGGTCATATACCTTACCTCCTCGGGCCTTATTGCTTAATCATTGCGGTCAAAACAAGTTAAATCGACATCCATTGATGGAAAATGATCTGGAGAGTTTAATAAGGGCGATTTATCTTTTCTCTTGCAACATATTCTTAAACTCGCAATAATTATTATTTTGATGGAAAACCAAATTTTGCTTCTTAGCCTACGTCGTTAAAAATGACGTCAATATTCCTTCTTAATTTGCTCAATAACGTTATGGGAAAAGGGTTTATTGGATAAATGTGGCAACTCCTCTCTTGCTGCGAAAACTTCAGGCCTTGTGGTGGGTTTTCAGCTCACTCTATTTAATTCTCCCTCCCCCTCTCTTTCCCTCTCTCTGTCTTCCCCTTCCCACTCTATAACTCTCTCTCCCATCTCTCTCTCTCTCGCTCCCCCTCCCTCTCTGCATTGTCAGTTAGAGCGGCTCTTGGGCTATTTCTGGATCAGTCTCCGGAAGCAATTAAAACTGCCAGAAATAGCTCCAGTCATTCCTCGTTGGAGTGGAGGAGAAGAGAAAGGAGGGTGTGGAAACACAACTCTGTAGAGATTAGCAGTTGGGGTGACAGAGGGATCGAATGACCAGGGCAAGGAGCAGTCACCACCACTCAGCAGCTGTGGCTTTATTCTAATGAGAGCTGGCAGACCACCTCAAAGGTCAAGTATTTAGTATTTTATTAGGGTCCTCATTAGCTATTGCTAAAGCAGCAGCTACTCTTCCTGGGGTCCACACAAAACATAAAACATAGCATTAATAGTCAAGTACAGCACAAGGAAGGAACTACATAACTTTGAAATAAGAATTCATGCTTTCATACTGTACATTTATGCATCATGTACTCATTATGACAGCAATACTGCAGCCCTTCATTTTCCCATATATTGTGATCATTTGCTCTACTGGTACAGTTGCTTTGTCTAAGCAGGTCCTGATATCCTAATCTCACAGTGACCTTGAATCTTGATATCCTAATCTCAAGGGTCAAATTCCCCCTCCCCTATAGCCAGAAATCCTATAGCTTTTCCATAACAATATTATTTGGGTCAACACATGCCATCAGGCAACACAAACAGTTTTCACATCCAATCAATATTTACGTACTGTCGATATTTCAACAGATAATGGACTCATAATGATAACAGCAATGGATTGGATTGGATAGAGCTTTTCCAGGTGCTCAAAGCGTATTATAGGCCAGAAATTATAAGCCAGAAACCTCACCATACATCAGCTATCGCAGTGGAGGGGGGAGGAGGTAATAATGCCAAAAGAAAGCTATGCCAATTACATATCTGTGGTATTATTTTAATATTAACAGAGACATCTGGTCAGGTACCGAGATCAGAATTGTTTTGTGATGGAATTGCACATGATTTATTACTTGTTTGTTTCATTGGTATTCATTCAAACAAGCAGCAGAAGGCACCATTTGGTACTGGGATGATACCAAATGTACATACCAATTACCAGAAAGTACCTTGTAAATTCAGTACTGTTTAAATAAAATGCTACCACTTTTATTCTATACAGAGAGTGGGTGACTTCCAGTATAGACTAGTTTATTGTATATCTGAAAAAAAGTTTATTGTGGCTGTTATAGGCCTCAGACCTCCAAAGGAGCCTGTTGATGGATGGTTTTTGACAGACTCTGTCTACATCCCAACTGGCACCCTATTCCCTATCCAGTGCACTGCATTTGACCAGAGCTCTATTGGTTCTGTGCACTAAATAGGGAATAGGGTGCCATTTGGGACGCATCCTCTGACAGACAGAAGATGAGGAGCGGCCTCATTACACAGAAGCACCTCGAAAGTATGCTGTTGTGACAGCGACTATGATATAGGCTACTAAAGTGTCATGCACCTACTAAAATGCAACATTTATTGGTGATAAAGTTGTTTTCTACCCCGCATTTTGATCATCCCACCTCAAGAGGCAGATATAGCACGTTTTCACACCATGCGTGAACTACTTGCAAAGTGTACATACCATAATCATCTAAAGTAATTATCCAATTAGTCCAAAATAAGTTCCCAACCATGTGGCTTTACTTCAAATTAAATGTCGGCCGACACTCACAGCACCGTTGTCATCAGCAGCCTGTGCTTTAATGCACCAAATTATTATGCTCTCAAGGACATTATAAACATAAATAATTCACTACTTGTTCATTGTGTGTTTTTTAGGCAATATTCACAGTTTCTTTCATTTCATTTGACCCTACTTGTTCAAATCCGACTTCTTTCTGAAAAAGTTGGGTGGTATGTCTAGTGTGCGCCTTCTATACCTGTTGGCATGCTCTGCGCGAGCACCGTCAAGAATCAATTTGTCCCGTAGATGAATAGATGGAAATAAATTAATACAAAAATATTCCATTCATTAGTCTTCCATTATCTCACAGGCAATTAACACCAAATGTTGCCTAAACTGCTTAGTCGTTGAAAAAGTAGCCTAAATGGTTGCGCATATCGTTCAATCCAAAAATAGATTTGATTTTGCATGGTGCGTGTACTGGTCCAGTTCTGTGTTTTCAACATTCATTTTTGAAACCAGGCCAGAAGATAATGGGAGGGTTACTTTCAAACTTACCACTTGTTGGGGATCAAAATTCCTTCTTGCCTTGATAAATTGGTACGTTGGTTGATTGAAACGAACATTCTTTTCAGACTCATCTGGGTTCTATTACGAGTTTAGTTTATTTATTTATTCAACTAGGCAAGTCAGTTAAGAACAAATTCTTATTTACAATGACGGCCTACACCAATTGTGCACCGCCCTATGGGACTCTCAATCACAGCCAGTTGTGATACAGCCTGGAATCGAACCAGGGGGTCTGTAGTGACGCCTCAAGCACTGCGATGCAGTGCCTTAGACCGCTGCGCCACTCAGGAGCCTGATGAAATGTATCCACACATTTACTGTCTGGTCTGTGCTGTTTACTTTCTGTGCCAAAGATTGGTATTACTGTATTGACTTTTTTGTAGGTGAGATGATTTCTGGATTTGCGGCTCTCAAACTACTGGATGAGGTCTATTAGGCTCTTGCATGTATAGCAATCAGAGAAAGTTGTTCATGCAAACCCTCAGAGTTAACCAACAACTTCTCAAAGTCTGTGAAGACCGCAGTATTTGGAGAGATATGCTTCTCCACCTCCACAAAGCGCACGTAAAAGCGCATGTAGCCTACTCTTAATGGTTCCTGTTTCTGTGAATACAGTGATGGGCAAAAATTACAAAATGCAGTTACAAAATACAATTACAAAATACCATAAAGATCAATGTAAACTACAAAATATTTGTATTTTGAAATGTAATTAAAATACATGTATTTAGTATTTTAAAATACAGAAATACATTAGCAATTAGGCGGCCCGAACAGCTACCTTACCTACCTTAGTTGAATGCACTGACTGAAAGTTACTCTGGATAAGAGTGTCTGCTAAATGACCAAAATGTAAATGTATATATGAAAATACCATATGAACTGCAAAGCACACTAGGTATTATTATTGGCCTTGTTTCGGGGTCATGTCTAGATGGGATACAGCTTAACCTAATTCTCCTAACCTGCTACATTAATTCTCCTAAGCTGCTGCGTAAATTCTCCTAAATCTGCTCTGAAAAGTACATTTTGACAAAACGTTGTTTTGGGGCCGGGCTCATTCAAATAATACACAACATTCTTTGCAATTGTCCATTTTTACATTCACATTGATATTTAGTTCATTTAGCAGACCATAGTGCCATCAGACTTCTGACACTCAAGCAGGGTGAGAGGGAGCCACAAAAGGGTGAACCGCTATAAAAAAATGTAATAGAAAAGTATTTTGTATTTTTAAAATACAAATTACAGCTCTTGAAAGTATCTTGTTACTAAATACATTGGAGTGTAGTTCAGCCCAGTGAAATACAAATGGAAAAATACTCAGAAGTAGTTGAAATACATGTAACAGAAATACTGCCCATCTCTGCTCAGATATAGCTCCTTGCGGGAGAAAGTTGACAACAAATAACTCATCCGCCAATACCTGTGACAGCCCATCTAAAGATTATTCTTTGGACAATCCTATTCAAATAAAATAAAATTTTATTGGTCACATGCGCCGAATACAACAGGTGCAGACATTACAGTGAAATGCTTACTTACAGCCCTTAACCAACAGTGCATTTATTTTTAAAAATAAAACAACAACAAAAAAAGTGTTGAGAAAGAAAGAGCAGAAGTAAAATAAAATAACAGTAGGGAGGCTATATATACAGGGGGGTACCGGTGCAGAGTCAATGTGCGGGGGCACCGGTTGGTTGAGGTAGTTGAAGTAATATGTACATGTGGGTAGAGTTAAAGTGACAATGCATAAATAATTAACAGAGTAGCAGCAGCGTAAAAAGGATGGGGTGGGGGTAGCAGTGCAAATGGTCCGGGTAGCCATGATTAGCTGTTTAGGAATCTTATGGCTTGGGGGTAGAAGCTGTTGAGAAGTCTTTGGACGTAGACTTGGCACTCCGGTACCGCTTGCCGTGCGGTAGCAGAGAGAACAGTCTATGACTAGGGTGGCTGGAGTCTTTGACAATTTTTAGGGCCTTCCTCTGACACCGCCTGGTATAGAGGTCCTGGATGGCAGGAAGCTTGGCCCCAGTGATGTACTGGGCCGTACGCACTACCCTCTGTAGTGCCTTGCGGTCGGAGGCCAAGCAGTTGCCATACCAGCCGGTGATGCAACCAGTCAGGATGCTCTCGATGGTGCAGCTGTAGATTTTTTTGAGGATCTGAGGACCCATGCCAAATCTTTTCAGTCTCCTGAGGGGGAATAGGCTTTGTCGTGCCCTCTTCACGACTGTCTTGGTGTGTTTGGACCATGATAGTTCGTTGGTGATGTGGACACCAAGGAACTTGAAGCTCTCAACCTGTTCCACTACAGCCCTGTCGATGAGAATTGGGGCGTGAAGTCCAGGATCCAGTTGCAGAGGGAGGTGTTTAGTCCCACGATCCTTAGCTTAGTGATGAGCTTAGAGGGCACTATGGTGTTGAATGCTGAGCTGTAGTCAATGAATAGCATTCTCACGTAGGTGTTCCTCTTGTCCAGGTGGGAAAGGGCAGTGTGGAGTGCAATAGAGATAGCATCATCTGTGGATCTGTTGGGGCGGTATGCAAATTGGAGTGGGTCTAGGGTTTCTGGGATAATGCTGTTGATGTGAGCCATGACCAGCCTTTCAAAGCACTTCATGGCTACAGACGTCAGTGCTACGGGTCGGTAGTCATTTAGGCAGGTTATCTTAGAGTCCTTGGGCACGGGGACTATGGTGGTCTGCTTGAAACATGTTGGTATTACAGACTTAGTCAGGGACATGTTGAAAATGTCAGTGAAGACACTTGCCAGTTGGTCAGCACATGCTCGGAGTACACGTCCTGGTAATCCGTCTGGCCCTGCGGCCTTGTGAATGTTGACCTGCTTAAAAGTCTTACTCACATCGGCTACGGAGAGCGTGATCACATAGTCATCCGGAACAGCTGGTGCTCTCATGCATGCTTCAGTGTTGCTTGTTTCGAAGCGAGCATAGAAGTGGTTTAGCTCGTCTGGTAGGCTTGTGTCACTGGGAAGCTCGCGGCTGTGCTTCCCTTTGTAGTCTGTAATAGTTTTCAAGCCCTGCCACATCCGACGAGCGTCAGAGCCAGTGTAGTATGATTCAATCTTAGTCCTGTATTGACTCTTTGCCTGTTTGATGGTTCGTCGGAGGGCATAGCGGGATTTCTTATAAGCGTCCGGGTTAGAGTCCCGTTCCTTGAAAGCGGCAGCTCTGCCCTTTAGTTCAGTGCGGATGTTGCCTGTAATCCATGGCTTCTGGTTGGGGTATATACGTACGGTCACTGTGGGGACGACATCATCGATGCACTTATTGATGAAGCCAGTGACTGCTGTGGTGTACTCCGCAATGCTGTCTGAAGAATCCCGGAACATGTTCCAGTCTGTGCTAGCAAAACAGTCCTGTAGCTTAGCATCTACGTCATCTGACCACTTTTTTATTAACCGAGTCACTGGTGCTTCCTGCTTTAGTTTTTGCTTATAAGCAGGAATCAGGAGGATAGAGTTATGCCAACATGCTATGTGATAACCTTAAACCATCTCTTAAACCATATCTCTCCTTATCTGATTCGATTCGATTAGAGAGTTTAATAGTTTAATGTACAGGGTTAAAGTTGTACAGTGCCATCAGAAAGTATTCACACCCTTTGACTTTTTCCATAGTTTGTTGTGTTACAGTCTGAATTTAAAATTAATTAAATTGAGATTTGTTTTGGTCACTGGCCTACACACAATACCTCATAATGTCAAAGTGGAATTATGTTTTTACACATAAAAATGAACATCTGAAATGACTGGAGTCAATAGGTATTCAACCCCTTTGTTATGGCAAGCCTAAATAAGTTCAGGAGTAAAAATGTGCTTATGATTTTTGAATGACTACCTCATCTCTGTACCCCACACATACAATTATATGTAAGGTCACTCAGTCAAACAGTGAATTTCAAGCACAAATTAAACAACAGAGGTTTTCAAATGCCTCACAAAGAAGTGCACCAATTGGTAGATACAGTGGCTTGCGAAAGCATTCACCCCCCTTGGCATTTTTCCTATTTTGTTGCCTTACATCCTGAAATTAAAATTTATTTTTGGGGGGTTTGTATCATTTGATTTACCCAACATGCCTACCACTTTGAAGATGCAACATATTTTTTATTGTGAACCAAACAAGAAATAAGACAAAAAAACAGAAACTTGAGCGTGCATAACTATTCCCCCCAAACTCTTGGGGTATGTCTCTATAAGCTTGGCACATCTAACCACTGGGATTTTTGCCCATTCTTCAAGGCAAAACTGCTCCAGCTCTTTCAAGTTGGATGGGTTCCGCTGGTGTACAGCAATCTTTAAGTCATACCACAGATTCTCAATTGGATTGAGGTGTGGGCTTTGACTAAGCCATTCCAGGACATTTAATTGTTTCCTCTTAAACCACTCGAGTTGTTGCTTTAGCAGTATGCTTAGGGTTATTGTCCTGCTGGAAGGTGAACCTCCGTCCCAGTCTCAAATCTCTGGAGACTGAAACAGGTTTCCCTCAAGAAATTCCCTGTATTTAGCGCCATCAATCATTCCTTCAATTCTGACCAGTTTCCCAGTCCCTGCCGATTAAAAACATCCCCACAGCATGATGCTGCCACCACCATGCTTCACTGTAGGGATGGTGTTCTCGGGGTGATGAGTGGTGTTGGGTTTGCGCCAGACATTTTCCTTGATGGCCAAAAAGCTCAATTTTAGTCTCATCTGACCACAGTACCTTCTTCCATATGTTTGGGGAGTCTTCCAAATGCCTTTTGGCGAACACCAAACGTGTTTGCTTATTTTTTTCTTTAAGCAATGGCTTTTTTCTGGCCACTCTTCCATAAAGCCCAGCTCTGTGGAGTGTATGACTTAAGTGGTCCTATGGACAGATACTCCAATCTCCGCTGTGGAGCTTTGCAGCTCCTTCAGGGTTATCTTTGGTCTCTTTGTTGCCTCTCTGATTAATGCCCTCCTTGCCTGGTCCGTGAGTTTTGGTGGGCAGCCCTCTCTTGGCAGGTTTGTTGTGGTGCCATATTCTTTCCATTTTTTAACAATGGATTTAATGGTGCTCCGTGGGATGTTCAAAGTTTCGGATATTTCTTTATAACCCAACCCTGATCTGTACTTCTCCACAACTTTGTCCCTGACCTGTTTGGAGAGTTCCTTGGTCTTCATGGGGCCGCTTGCTTGGTGGTATCCGTTGCTTAGTGGTGTTGCAGACTCTGGGGCCTTTCAGAACAGGTGTATATATACTGAGATCATGTGACAGATCATGTGACACTTAGATTGCACACAGGTGGACTTTATTTAACTAATTATGTGACTTCTGAAGGTAATTGGTTGCACCAAATCTTATTTAGGGGCTTTATAGCAAAGGGGGTGAATATATATGCACGCACCACTTTTCCGTTATATATTTTTTAGACTTTTTTGAAATTTGGACTATTCTGTCTATGTCCATTACATGAAATCCAAATAAAAATCCATTTAAATTACAGGTTGTAATGCAACAAAATAGGAAAAATGCCAAGGGGGATGAATAATTTTGCAAGGCACTGTATGTTAAGATTTTCTATACATTCTAAGGCTGCATGATGGGACTCTAATCATGATTTGAAAAAAGTCACAAGCTGCACACACTTAATCAGTCTGTCATTCACAATTTGACAAACTCTTGATAATATTCTCACCAGGCCTCGAATTTCCCCGCGGCATCCCCCCTAAAAAAATTCATGCCTTTTGCGGCCAATGTGGCCGTTGTGCCCTTGGGCTGAATATAATAATTATAATTCCCGGCTGCCATGCTCCAAAGTACCTCGCACTCACATGGCTCTCTCAGATGTAGCCAATGCCCGTCACGTGTTTGGCTCCTTCTCACAGGCATTTCAGCTAAGAAGTAGGCTACAAGTGAATGAAGACAGACAGATCTGGGACGCAAACCTTCCGTGGACACTTGAAACCCTACCTCTTTAAGGAATACCTGGAATAGTATAACAGTAATCCTTCTACCCCCCCTCCCCCACCCCCCCATAAAAAAAAGGGTGGTTGTCCCACTGGCTATCCTAAGTTGAATGCACCAATTTGTAAGCCGCTCTGGATAAGAGCGTCTGCTAAATGACTAATGTAAAGCAAAGCAATGTGCTTAATATTAGGAAAGTTGATCAATATAGTAGGCCTAGCCAATAGAAAGCTGATGGTATCCTCCTCTTTTTAGCCTATAGAAAGGTTGCGCAACATGAGCTCATGGGCACTCATGAAATGTCTGATTAGATTTTCGAACACATTTGCATTGATGTCAGAATTATTAGAGGGACAATAGAGTGCTGAGTACCAGGCAGTTAGCAAGTCTGGTAGGCTACTAATGACCATCAGCAGCATCAGAGCTTGGAGGACTAATTACCATGACTAAACGGTCACGTGGAATTTGACTGCTGTCATGACTCGTGACCGCCGGTGTGGCGGTAATACAGTCACCGTAACAGCCCTACTCTCATTGCCATCAAATCATTAGTACCTGTGTGATTTATAATATGTTTGGCCCCATTTAATTTGTTGCTTGACAGACATTTCAAGGCACTTGCTGTTGTTGGGCACCATAGCTTTCTGATTGACATGCCAGAGAATAGCAGTTTCTCTCAGGAATTTCCCATTGTAGTCACATAAAATGACGGCTATAGTGTGCTTACAAATAGGTGCATTCACCTTATAGCCAGTGGGATAACCACTTTTATTTTTTTTATTTGGGGGGGTTGGAGTAAAAGGGGGGGGGGTAGAAGGATTACTTTATCCTATCCCAGGTATTCCTTAAAGAGGTGGGGTTTCAAATGTCTCCGGAAGGTGGTGAGTGACTACGCAGTCCTGGCGTCGTGAGGGAGCTTGTTCCACCATTGGGGTGCCAGAGCAGCGAACAGTTTTGACTGGGCTGAGCGGGAACTATGCTTCCGCAGAGGTAGGGAGCCAGCAGGCCAGAGGTGGATGAACGCAGTGCCCTCGTTTGGGTGTAGGGACTGATCAGAGCCTGAAGGTACGGAGGTGCCGTTCCCCTCACTGCTCCGTAGGCAAGCACCATGGACTTGTAGCAGATGCGAGCTTCAACTGGAAGCCAGTGGAGTGTGCGGAGGAGCGGGGTGACGTGAGAGAACTTGGGAAGGTTGAACACCAGACGGGCTGCGGCATTCTGGATGAGTTGTAGGGGTTTAATGGCACAGGCAGGGAGCCCAGCCAACAGCGAGTTGCAGTAATCCAGACGGGAGATGACAAGTGCCTGGATTAGGACCTGTGCCGCTTCCTGTGTAAGGCAGGGTCGTACTCTCCGAATGTTGTAGAGCATGAACCTACAGGATCGGGTCACCGCCTTGATGTTAGCGGAGAACGAAAAGGTGTTGTCCAGGGTCACGCCAAGGCTCTTCGCACTCTGGGACTGGGAGGAGGACACAACGGAGTTGTCAACCGTGATGGCGAGATCATGGAACGGGCAGTCCTTCCCCGGGAGGAAGAGCAGCTCCGTCTTGCCGAGGTTCAGCTTGAGGTGGTGATCCGTCATCCATACTGATATGTCTGCCAGACATGCAGAGATGCGATTCGCCACCTGGTTATCAGAAGGGGGAAAGGAGAAGATTAGTTGTGTGTCGTCAGCGTAGCAATGATAGGAGAGGCCATGTGAGGATATGACAGAGCCAAGTGACTTGGTGTATAGCGAGAATAGGAGAGGGCCTAGAACTGAGCCCTGGGGGACACCAGTGGTGAGAGCACGTGGTGCGGAGACAGCTTCTCGCCACGCGACTTGGTAGGAGCGACCAGTCAGGTAGGACGCAATCCAAGAGTGAGCCGCGCCGGAGATGCCCAGCTCGGAGAGGGTGGAAAGGAGGATCTGATGGTTCACAGTATCAAAGGCAGCAGACAGGTCTAGAAGGACAAGAGCAGAGGAGAGAGAGTTAGCTTTAGCAGTGCGGAGAGCCTCTGTGACACAGAGAAGAGCAGTCTCAGTTGAATGACCAGTCTTGAAACCTGACTGGTTTGGATCAAGAAGGTCATTCTGAGAGAGATAGCAAGAGAGTTGGCTAAAGACGGCACGCTCAATAGTTTTGGAGAGAAAAGAAAGAAGGGATACTGGTCTGTAGTTGTTGACATCAGAGGGATCGAGTGTTGGTTTTTTGAGAAGGGGTGCAACTCTCGCTCTCTTGAAGACGGAAGGGACATAGCCAGCGGTCAAGGATGAGTTGATCAGCGAGGTGAGGTAAGGGAGAAGGTCACCGGAGATGGTCTGGAGAAGAGAGGAGGGGATAGGGTCAAGCGGACAGGTTGTTGGGCGGCCTGCCGTCACAAGTCGCAAGATTTTATCTGGAGAGAGAGGGGAGAAAGAAGTCAAAGCATAGGGTAGGGCAGTGTGAGCAGGACCAGCAGTGTCATTTGACTTAACAAACGAGGATCGGATGTCGTCAACCTTCTTTTCAAAATGGTTGACGAAGTCATCCACAGAGAGGGAGGAGGGGGGGATTCAGCAGGGAGGAGAATGTGGCAAAAGAGCTTCCTAGGGTTAGAGGCGGATGCTTGGAATTTAGAGTGGTAGAAAGTGGCCTTAGCAGCAGAAACAGATGAAGAAAATGTAGAGAGGAGGGAGTGAAAAGATGCCAGGTCAGCAGGGAGTCTAGTTTTCTTCCATTTCCGCTCAGCTGCCCGGAGCTCTGTTCTGTGAGCTCGCAATGAGTCATCAAGCCACGGAGCTGGAGGGGAGGACCGAGCCGGCAGGGGGGATAGGGGACATAGAGAGTCAAAGGATGCAGAAAGGGAGGAGAGGAGGGTTGAGGAGGCAGAATCAGGAGATTTGAGGGAGAAGGATTGAGCAGAGGGAAGAGATGATAGGATGGAAGAGGAGAGAGTAGCGGGAGAGAGAGAGCGAAGGTTGCGACGGCGCATTACCATCTGTGTAGGGGCAGAGTGAGTAGTGTTGGAGGAGAGGGAGAGAGAAAAGGATACAAAGTAGTGGTCGGAGACTTGGAGGGGAGTTGCAGTGAGATTAGTAGAAGAACAGCATCTAGTAAAGACACTGTGGTGTCTTGAGTTATGTTCTTTGGATGGAGTGGGGTGGGGACTACAGGTGGCCTTACGTCGTCTTCCTTTCTCCTGAGGGTCCCAACATGGCTCCTCTGGTGCTCTTGGGCTGCAATGTGAGGATCTTGGGGAGGTCTGGTCAGACCTATCTGACTAGGGGAATGTGCTGGTGTGGGAGGAGGAGTTGTACTGGATTTGGTTACTGAGCTCTTGTGCTGAGTCTGTGTGAGTTCCGGAGGTTCACTATGAGAAGCACTGGTACTAAAGATGAGGGGATGTGAGGGTGTGTTAGTGAGGTTTGTGGTAGGCTCCGGTTATTCTCTTAGAGTGTGGATGGTGGTGTCTCTGTGTTGTAGAAATTCTATGACTGCTGACAATTCCCTTTGTAGCTCCTCCCTCTGTCCTCATGATGCTCTCGACCGTTGCCAGTTTCTCTCTCAGCTCCTCCTTATCCTGCCTCAGAACTGTCACCTCACCACAAAGCTCATTCACCTCTACCTCTAATAAGGATATACTCCCAAAGGCCTGGGACAGTTGGGACATGTTGTCACTCTCAATGTCTGCTAGGGTGGCTTGGTTAGATATGAGGGTGGGGGGACTTTTGGAATTAACAGATTTCTCATCAGGTCTGTCTTCTGATTGAAGTGTAGCAGTTAAGAGTGCCATTCTCTTTAAAGGTGTCTGTTAGCTCTTTCAGTGATGTATTGAGGATAAGTGCAGCTTCTAGGCCTTGAATCATTACTGTGCCATTGTTGTAGGTGTTAATGTTGAAGAGTCGATTATCAAGCGCCTGTTCATCAAATACCAAGATCTGTCGACCGTTAGTGATTCCTCTCTTTCTGACATGGCCAAAGTGTACCAAGCAGCAGTATGCTCTGTATAGAAGAGCAGGTCAGAGATTGCATTCTTGTCTCCAATTAGGGTATAATCAGAAAACAATGTCTCTGGATTTTCCCACAGCAGCTTTTGTTTGTGATGTTGTTTAGAATGTTCAGAGTTATTTTCTGCTGGTAGATCAAATAATGGGCCAAGCTCCTGCTACTGTTGCCAATGTTATTTTTAGAATTTGAGCATTCATGCATGCACTTTTTATAATGAGAATATAAAGCTATTAAATGTGTAGTTTAGTTCATACCATGGCATTGTTGAATACTCGTTTCTGATTGGCTTGAAGGGCATTTTAGAGTGTGCATTATTTCCCTATAACGCACTGTATATCGACACGGTAAAATTCAATGACTATAGAATTCTGATGAATTCAAAAGAACACATCAAAGAAACAGTTGATTGGAAAGAAAACCTTAGCTAACAGTAGCTGCTACAATGGAGGATTTTCTATATCTTTTGATTTATTTTGCGAGGATGATGATCAACCTTCAACCAAGAGACATAAAACTGTCAATGATGCTGAGGTTGATGAGATAGAGGAGGGGAGACATGAAAACAACACAAAAAAATACAACATGGGCCATTGGTGTCTTGAAAGACTGGTTGCGGGAGAATCGCCAAAATGACATTTTGCCTGCTGAAGCAGAACAGCTCAACCAGATTCCCAACCACATCCGTGCGCACAGCCACAAGCTAGGAGTACTATGTAGCACGTTTTGTGTCCCTGCAAAGTGGTATTAATCGCCACTACAGTCAGTACAACCTCATCGTGGACAAGGTATTCACGGCGAGCAACAACGCCTTCAGGTATGTAGTAAAACAATACCGCAAAGCTGAGAAAGACAACAGTAAATACGTCTGTCACGTCTCAGACGCAGACCTCAAACAGCAGAGTTATCTTCAAACACTGCTCTCGGGTTAATGCGAAAGGTGTGGTTCGACATTCAGTTATATTTGGCAAGGAGGGGGAGAGAGGGAAACCGGGACCTGTCAGCGAGCTCCTTTGAAGTGAGAAGAGATCAAGGACTTGAGTATGTGTGCCTCTCACATAACCCTGAAACGAAAAACCATAAAGACCCAAATGAGCTCAACAAAGAAAAACTCTGGGGATTTATGTTTGCAACCCCTTGGCAATCCAAACTGTCCAGTGCAGAGTTTAAAAAAACTATTGGAGTAAATGCCTGATGGGAGCAAAAGCCTTCTACCTCCATCCACTGTGCTGCGCGCAAGATAAGCTGGATCAACAGAACATCTGATATTCCCATGAATCAATGGGAGTGGATACTCTTGGTAGGTTAATAAATTAACAGAATATTCCCCTAATTAGTCAGAATAAGGTTCCACATGTGTAGCCTTGTCTAATGCTTACGTTATCGGTTTGTATTTCCATCCACAGGTAATATGTTGCCCAGAATAAGTGAGGAGGCAGGCTTGTCCAAGCGATACACTAACCACAGCCTGAGAAGCACAACTGTCCATATGCTTTCAGACGTTGAGTTGGAGGCAAGACAAATCATGTCAGTGACAGGGCACCGATGTGAGTCCAGCCTCAGGAGCTACTGGGCTCCTTCTGTATAAGAGAGGAAATTATGGAGCTGGCTTCTCTCTTCCTTGTAGTAGTAAGGCTCACAAGCTGCACAGCAGGCGGCACAGCAGGACGCACAGCAATCAAGCAGGCAAAGGAATTCTGTTTCTGTATCTAGAATCCACTCCAGGAAAAAGCCCAGGTATCATGGTATTGTCTATAAGACAAAAAAACTAAATAAATTATACTCTATTGTACTTTGAATGACAGTTGAACTGTGCCAGCATAACATCAACATTGGGGTAGACTAGTTGAACATGCATACATGTGCACATGCACAGAGATTACGTTTACAACAATATCTAGCCTAATAGAAAGAAATATGGCATAACCCTCAACCTTTGCACAGTGACCAGATTGTGTCTGCCTAGGTAGGTAGGCAGACAGTATCTACCTACAGCCATGTCTATCATGCATGCTTAGGCAAATATTTGTATAGTGAAAGCAGCTTCAGTTTTAGAGGTTTGCAACAGAAAATTGTTGTATTATGGTTTCTCCTCACTGTTTGCTAGTAAATTTAGCAAACTAGCTTGTTGGATATACAATACTTGTAATTTGTCAAATATGTTACAAAGCGAGCTAGTAAAAGTATTTAGTTGCTGATGTTACACGTTTGCTAACAAGTTACAAATGCGAGGCGTGGCGTATAACAAGTTAGCAGGCACCAGGCTAACTAGCTAGCCAACTCCTGTCAAGTGCTAATGTTTGCTGGTAAACCTAGCTTTAGTTGGCTGGTTGTAATGTTGTAGCTTGCTGTTTAGTAGCCATATCTACAACTAAAAGATATGTTTTAAAATCAAGATACAAAATATCTCAGATTGTAAAACCTCTTCTATTTTAAGTCATAGATATGGCTACCGGTAGTTGTTTAACTAACTTAGCTACCTAGCTAGCTAGCTACCTACCTAAGTTAGCAAAGAAAAATAATTAGATTTTCCCCCACTGTAACACAGTAGTATGTTATCCAGCAATACACAATATGGGTTTCAGTAGATAAACTAAAGTTAGCTAGTGAGCTAGGTGGCTTGCAGGAAAAATAATTTACTTAGCTAGGCACCATATTTGTCATCTGCCCTCTTGGTGCTGGCATCGGTTGTAGCTGAGCTTCTAACGTTAGCTAAATCCAACTCTTTGTTTCAAATCCTCTTCGCTATATTCCGGTTGAAACATGCATGGTTGAATGTCACCATGTGGCTAATAGAACATCAAAAAATGCTCCGTGGTCGAATTCGTGTTGATGAGAGAAATCACTTGAAGTCATTGCATCTGGTCAGTTCTTTCAGTTTTGCCCAAAGGATTGTGTTGTTAGTGGCCCCCCTTGGAGGAGGGCCTGGGGCCAGAGCAGGAAGCACCACCCAACACAAGTTGTAGTCTTTCAGAGACTGGAAAAAAATGTGCCTGCCTGTAAATAATATTTAGCAATGAATCCGCCGATAGGAACATCGCTGAAAGACGTCCAATGGCTCTATCGAACAAGGACAATCATATCTACACACATAAAACGTATAGTATACGTATATAACATCTAAAGTAATGTCCATTTAGCGCAGCATGTATTAATTCCTATGATGTAATTTTAGATGTGCTATTTTCTACCTTGACACTTGTTTAAACCATGTCTTATGGAACTATCAAGTTTTCACCAAAGTGAATGAAAATCACAATAAATTAATAATCGTAATTGCCAAAAAAATCACAATGAGA
Source organism: Coregonus clupeaformis (assembly GCF_020615455.1). Taxonomy (NCBI): domain Eukaryota; kingdom Metazoa; phylum Chordata; class Actinopteri; order Salmoniformes; family Salmonidae; genus Coregonus; species Coregonus clupeaformis. Next base: position 4,730,291 of record NC_059222.1, read on the forward strand.
TATTTTGTCCAAATCATGCAGCCATACTCTGACATACTACTGGAATCCTCCATTACTAAAATTGGAGCTACTGCGTAAAGTGCCTGAGGTTACTAATTCATTTTACCATAATGCTACCTACAGACATTTTGTGTGTGAAGAAATTAAATGTTTTATTTTGTGAAGAAATTAAGGCTAAATGTTGATGAAGAAAGATTCTGAGAGCACTTTTCTCATTTTAGCATGTATGCTAAGCGAATACATTTTGTGTGTGTGTGTGTGTGTGCATGTGTGTTCAGTGTGCGGCTGCGACTTGGCTCAGGGAGGTTTCTTCATGAAGAACGGGGACTACCTGTGCACGTTGGACTACCAACGGCTCCATGGCACATGCTGCAATGGCTGTGGGAACTTTGTGGAGGGAGAGGTGGTCACTGCTCTCGGCAAAACGTACCATCCGGCCTGCTTCGTCTGCACAATCTGCAAGTAAGATCATTGTGCTGCCACATGCACATGCATACACACACACACGCACACACGCACATACACATAGATGTATCTCTTTCTCTCACTCTCGCTCTCTCCCTCGCTCTCTCAGACAACCCTTTCCTACTGGAGATCATGTCATCTTTAATGGGAAAGACTGTCTCTGTCAACACTGCATCCACCCCTTGTCCCCTACCCCCAAAGACATCAGCAGCTCCAGCAGTAAGTATGTGTAGTGTGCGTGCATGCGTACATCTGTGTGTGTGCGTATGTGCATGTGTGTGTGTGTGTACGTGAGAGAGGGGAGTCCAAATCAATTTTCGAGGATCGCTTACCACAGGTGTCATCAATTACATTCGGCTGTGGGATGATTTTTTTTCTGTGGGATGATTGTTCCTGTTTACATGATTTAGGTAGTCTCATTTATCAACCTTCCCTACCCTGGCAGTTATTCTGAATGCAGGTTGCGGGTGATTACAAGTTCCAATTGTTGTATATCTTCACTCTAGCTGGATTCCAATAGGAATTACACATCACTTTGCAAGCCAGAATAATGTGACTTGCAGGCCTGATATGGCCTGTAAACCAGGAGTTTCCAACCACTGTGTTAGGGTATAACTAGGCCAAATTATTTATGTAATGTATTGTCATAAAGAGTTTAATTTTAAAGGCTAATAAGGCTGGTGGAATCGTTCATAGATGGTTCTAGGAAGAACCTTTCAAAGAGGGTTCTAGGAAGAACCTTTAGATGATAAAAGGGTTCTTGGTAGAACCATTTATAGAGGGTTCTAGGCAGAACCCATCATAGAGGAGTTCCGCTATGGAGACAAGACAAAGAACCCTATATGGTTCTACATATAACCTTTTTTTCTCTAAGAGTGTATAACTTCTCCACCATTAGCCTATCCTAGACCTGTTCCTGTTACACTGCCCAGACAGAGTGGGAGAGGTGTCTCTAAGTTCACTGGACAAATGGAACAACATTGGATGCACCCGAGTAAGGAAAATTATGTTGAAAATACTTTTCTTTTGAGGTATTTTCCAGATGTTGGTATCACGTGCCTTTCAGGTGCTGAATGAAAGGTTATACAGATGTTGAAAAGATGTCTTATACGGACGTCAAAAATACGTACACTACCAGTCAAAAGTTTGGACACACCTACTCATTCAAGGGTTTTTCTTTATTTTTACTTTTTTTACATTGTAGAATAATAGTGAAGACATCAAAACTATGAAATAACACATATGGAATCATGTAGTAACCAAAAAAGTGTTAAACAAATCAAAATATATTTTTTATTTGAGATTCTTCAAATAGCCACCCTTTGCCTTGATGACAGCTTTGCACACTCTTGGAATTCTCTCAACCAGCTTCATGAGGTAGTCACAAGTATTTGATACACTGCCGATTTTGCAGGTTTTCCTACTTACAAAGCATGTAGAGGTCTGTCATTTTCATCATAGGTACACTTCAACTGTGAGAGACAGAATATAAAACAAAATTCCAGAAAATCACATTGTATGATTTTTAAGTAATTCATTTGCATTTTATTGCATGACATAAGTATTTGATCACGTACCAACCAGTAAGAATTCCGGCTCTCACAGACCTGTTAGTTTTTCATTAAGAAGCCCTCCTGTTCTCCACTCATTACCTGTATTAACTGCACCTGTTTGAACTTGTTACCTGTATAAAAGACACCTGTCCACACACTCAATCAAACAGACTCCAACCTCTCCACAATGGCCAATACCAGACAGCTGTGTAAGGACATCAGGGATAAAATTGTAGACCTGCACAAGGCTGGGATGGGCTACAGGACAATAGGCAAGCAGCTTGGTGAGAAGGCAACAACTGTTGGTGCATTATTATGAAATGGAAGAAGTTCAAGATGACGTCAATCACCCTCGGTCTGGGGCTCCATGCAAGATCTCACCTCGTGGGGCATCAATGATCATGAGGAAGGTGAGGGATCAGCCCAGAACTACACGGCAGGACCTGGTCAATGACCTGAAGAGAGCTGGGACCACAGTCTCAAAGAAAACCATTAGTAACACACTATGCCGTCATGGATTAAAATCCTACAGCGCACGCAAGGTCCCCCTGCTCAAGCCAGCGCATGTCCAGGCCCGTCTGAAGTTTGCCAATGAACATCTGCATGATCCAGAGGAGGAATGGGAGAAGGTCATGTGGTCTGATGAGACAAAAATAGAGCTTTTTGGTCTAAACTCCACTCGCCGTGTTTGGAGGAAGAAGAAGGATGAGTACAACCCCAAGAACACCATCCCAACCGTGAAGCATGGAGGTGGAAACATCATTCTTTGGGGATGCTTTTCTGCAAAGGGGACAGGACGACTGCACCGTATTGAGGGGAGGATGGATGGGGCCATGTATCGCGAGATCTTGGCCAACAACCTCCTTCCCTCAGTAAGAGCATTGAAGATGGGTCGTGGCTGGGTCTTCCAGCATGACAATGACCCGAAACACACAGCCAGGGCAACTAAGGAGTGGCTCTGTAAGAAGCATCTCAAGGTCCTGGAGTGGCCTAGCCAGTCTCCAGACCTGAACCCAATAGAAAATCTTTGGAGGGAGCTGAAAGTCCGTATTGCCCAGCGACAGCCCTGAAACCTGAAGGATCTGGAGAAGGTCTGAATGGAGGAGTGGGCCAAAATCCCTGCTGCAGAGTGTGCAAACCTGGTCAAGACCTACAGGAAACGTATGATCTCTGTAATTGCAAACAAAGGTTTCTGTACCAAATATTAAGTTCTGCTTTTCTGATGTATCAAATACTTATGTCATGCAATAAAATGCAAATTAATTACTTAAAAATCATACAATGTGATTTTCTGGCAGTGTATCAAATACTTGTTCTCCCCACTGTATATAAGGAAAAAATCCCACATAGATATCCCCTCTTTTAAAATGACCCCTTTTTCTACACATCATTTTCAAATATACCCATTTCTTATTCATGCTAGCAGGAAAACATACATCAATGTAATTGTGACCATCATGACATCTTCCCCACAAATACAAAGATCCATGACACTTTGTAAGTTACATGGATATTACAATCTATACACATGAATATAAAAATAACAAAAACATCCGTCTTCATCAATTCTGCGCCATCAGAGGAACCCCAAGTTTTTCCTGGTCACAAGGGGCTCTATCTGATCGACTGAGATATTCATCTGTCCACATCTACGATCCTATAAACCTTAAATTCCATGTTATACACTTCCATTTTAACATTCCTTGTCCTCAATCAACATTATCAATGGAATCTGAACTGGAACAAGATGACAAAGAAGAATTATTCCTTTCCCTCCTTGCATTAACATTAACTGACACATCTCTAACTGTAATCACAGGCATGTTAATAATCATTTGTACAGATCTTAAAATCAATCCCCCAAAAATGTGAAAACAACACCCCATAACTATTGCTACAATAATTACCATGGCCACTAGAGGACCTAGAATGCTTGCCATCCATGTTCCTATGGAATTACCACTAAAAAAACTTGAAAAAAACTTCAACAGCATTCAAATTACCATATCATCCTCATCTTAATATAATAGCCTCCAATGATATGTGATTATCAATTACACATTCTAATGATTAATATCTCAGACCCAATTCTTAAAAACCCATGATTGTTAAAATAAACAATATTCAACTCCGACTTTGTTCTCCTATTATTCCTGATATGACATACACATTATAACACTCTATTATCTCTCCCTGTTAAATCATTACATCCCTAAACTATTTCTGCTTTAATAATTCAACCAAATTCAGATCATAGGAAAATATCATAACCCCATGATAATAACCAATTAAGTACTTGCCTATCAACATAAATATTTTCTACTCTAAACATCCATATCAATATCACCCAATACTTCAAATCTATATCATTACTAATATGTTAATACTTTAACCAAATTAATCAACATATTCCTGATTTCATTCACAATCCTCATCTTTAACTTCCCTTACAACTTTCAGAATGTATACTTATATTATCATACATTATTAACATCCATAATTCAATTATGACCTTCCACATCCTGATAATAAATACAGATCATTATCTCAATGCATTACTAATACTATCAATTTAGCAGTGTATATACCTACTACCCAAATTATCCAATTGAGATCAATCCAATTTTATTATCAACAAGCAACCCCTTTATTCGACCCGGCACTTAAATCTTCTGGCGTCTCTTCATTATGTTCTTCAGACAGCTTCATATTTCAAAATGACTTTCCCATTACAATGTCACATCTACAATGTCTCATTCGATTCACCACCAACTCCACAACTTCAATGTCATGTCCATTTGCCAACCATTATACCAACAACATGAGAAATGTTGCATTTGAACAGATCTTTCTCCATTCTCACTCAATGGTGAACTCCTTTCCCACTCCTTCGATATAAAAACATGAGAAAATCCTTTGATATCTTCGATTGGTTGTTGTAGACCAGTTGCATGTAGAAATTGTATTTTACAAAAACGTCTTCAACGCCTCTGATATTCATCTTCAGCCGTTTCATAGTTTGTTACTTTTATTTATATATAGGTACACACCATTCAATGCCAAATGATCCCTTATTATGCATCAAGATACCCTCTGTATTTACCTCACTAGAAGACAAAAACACAACAGTTTAATTGATTTCATTTCTAAAACAATAAATCCATACAATCATTGACCATATGACAAATTATTATGCTTTACCAATTATTCCTAATACCAATTCCTAATATACTTCCCAATTGCTATTATATAAACCCTTTAAATACATATAACCGAATGGAATGACAGTCAGTTGATTCCTGAAAATCTGGAAAATCTTGAAATTATTGGAGGTCTATAGCTCTGTTCCTCCACTGAGGTACTCAGCCATAACCCACATCTCATCAGTATCATTCCTCAAACATCGTCCTCCATCACCTGATAATTGTCATCAACAGTATCCTCATGTCTAATCGTCAGTTTCCTCGTAGCCATCCGTTGCATTGGTTGACCTGATACCTGTTCAATCTCCCCTCTATCCATACCTCCGTTGGTGTAGACTGTGTGATGATGCATGAACCTTCTTCCTTCACTAGTTCTATGATCATGCAGAGTCCTTCTCCATTTATCACCATCTCTCTGTTGTTGTGTCCTTCTATCAGCGTATCAATATTCCCTGCTTCCAAAAACACACAAACAAAACAAAACAATGCTCCGCCAAAGCAGGGCCATCTTCCTCCTCTGCGTTAGAAAAGTCCTACAATGTTACATACAGATCTAGGAATCTCTCTCTCTTACTTGCCCCTCCATCAAGGTAGCCATAAACACCTATTACTAACCTTCCCACTTGGGTGTTGTCCATCAATGACTTCCTTAATCCTTTACCACCACATAGTCTCCAAGTTGCAACATTTTTTCCAGATTCTCCTGGTAGGTCTGTCAGAGAAGCCTTCACCTTTTCGAAAGAAAGTCTGCATAACATTGTTAGTTGAGACACAGCATTCTACTTCATCCTGTCTTCTTATCAGTCCTGATAAGCCTTTTAGATTAGGAAGTGCACATTCTTGCAGCTTGTTATAGTCACTAATGTCATAGAAAGGCCTCCTCTAAATTTTGCCTTATACCCCAAATACATTTTCCCCTAAAACATTTAATCTAACCCATAACACATTACTTACTACTGCTCATATACTTAATACAATATGCAAATATACCAATAAATCCTCATACCATCAATACTACCCCCTTTTTTGAACACATGAGTCACAACGTGATTCATGCTTTCAAAAACAAAACATCAACATTGTTTATTAAACCCTAATAAAAATGAAATTAAAATGACAACATTGGATAATACCTCAACTTACTTCTATCCCGTAAAGTAATCCAAGATTAGTACACTTAACTATCAACAGGTATCCCTCATTCAGGATAGCTCCCTCTCTCTTTAGTTATTTTATGGTTCGATTCATATATATTATTACCAAATTATAAACTTCTTCACAATTATTCTTATCATAACTAATCCCCCAATTCATCATGCCTCTAGTATTTACAGTGCGGGTGATCAAGCCACACCATAAAGCCAGGACAGATTGCAGAGGTCATTGCAATCATTCAATGAATTGTTCCATCCAATAGTATACTAATCATTACCAACATTCAAATCCTTTCATAAATGTTATATACCCCAAGTGTACATTAAATCCTCATGACATCTATCTAAGAAATCATGTATACCCAAAACTCAGTCAAAAAATTAAAACTTCATAAAATTCACTGTGTGCTCCTTTAAGACTTATCACCTTTTACCTGTTGAAACTCCTAACACTCAAAATAACAACCCTTTATAAACATCCTACTAGGTGTGTTGTGTTTTTATTTGAAAAACCCATTTGGAAAACAAATGAAACAAACATGGCCAGGCCTTATTTAATTTGGTAGCTCCCTATGACAACCTAAAATAAGACTACTGACTTTTACTAACTGTTCCACCTAGCCTACAGACTTTTGAAACATCCCAATGAGATATAAAGCGATCCCCAATTTCCTGAAAGAGAAAGTATACATGTCGTTAACATATAATCAACAATCCAAAGAAAGTAATTACACACAAAACATGAAACATATATCCACAGTCCTATCTCATCAATCATCGTTTGTATCAATCTAACTCCTCATAACTACTCCATAAAAAGTTTATATAAAACCTTTCACTAAATTAAAACCTCTCAAAATTCCTCTGAGTTTACAATGATTATGTTGAATTGATCACCCTTCAGATCATATCCTCTTTAAATCTCACCATGATTATTGAACCCCTACATCTGCTCCTTATCTTTTACATAATCAACAACAAAAGAAAATCCATGTTCTTTGCCATTGTTCCTGTCACCCCTTTAAATGTCATATTTCATTCATTAGCCAATACCCTCACTTACTTTGTGTAAGACTTGATATTTTATCCCAGGCATCTATTTCAAATAAAATGCTACGTTGTCTCCTATTCTCCCCTTATCATAATGCTATAGGAGACTTCCATCAATCCTGGAAAAAAAACGCCCCCTCACAAAACACTGGATAATACCACGTTTATTAAGTTAACTACACCTTCTACTATAAACCTATAACCCCTTTCTAGTAATTTAATCATCGCAAACTGTTGCATTGATGTTTTTAAAATATAAACCTATTGTTTCATAATCCAAAACCCACAAAAAGATGTCTACTTAATCCATCAGGCCAACAGCAACAACTATCTCCCATCGTTCAACGTACTATAAACAGATTATCGTTATCAGAAGTAATGAACCATCGTCATAACTCACCGCTGTTTAAACAAACTATATACAGTGGGGGAAAAAAGTATTTAGTCAGCCACCAATTGTGCAAGTTCTCCCACTTAAAAAGATGAGAGAGGCCTGTAATTTTCATCATAGGTACACGTCAAATATGACAGACAAAATGAGAAAAAGAATCCAGAAAATCACATTGTAGGATTTTTTATGAATTTATTTGCAAATTATGGTGGAAAATAAGTATTTGGTCAATAACAAAAGTTTCTCAATACTTTGTTATATACCCTTTGTTGGCAATGACACAGGTCAAACGTTTTCTGTAAGTCTTCACAAGGTTTTCACACACTGTTGCTGGTATTTTGGCCCATTCCTCCATGCAGATCTCCTCTAGAGCAGTGATCTTTTAGGGCTGTCGCTGGGGAACACAGACTTTTTCTATGGGGTTGAGATCTGGAGACTGGTTAGGCCACTCCAGGACCTTGAAATGCTTCTTACGAAGCCACTCCTTCATTGCCCGGGCGGTGTGTTTGGGATCATTGTCATGCTGAAAGACCCAGCCACGTTTCATCTTCAATGCCCTTGTTGATGGAAGGAGGTTTTCACTCAAAATCTCACGATACATGGCCCCATTCATTCTTTCCTTTACACGGATCAGTCGTCCTGGTCCCTTTGCAGAAAAACAGCCCCAAAGCATGATGTTTCCACCCCCCATGCTTCACAGTAGGTATGGTGTTCTTTGGATGCAACTCAGCATTCTTTGTCCTCCAAACACGACAAGTTGAGTTTTGACCAAAAAGTTCTATTTTGGTTTCATCTGACCATATGACATTCTCCCAATCCTCTTCTGGATCATCCAAATGCACTAGCAAACTTCAGACGGGCCTGGACATGTACTGGCTTAAGCAGGGGGACACGTCTGGCACTGCAGGATTTGAGTCCCTTGCGGCGTAGTGTGTTACTGATGGTAGGCTTTGTTACTTTGGTCCCAGCTCTCTGCAGGTCATTCACTAGGTCCCCCCGTGTGGTTCTGGGATTTTTGCTCACCGTTCTTGTGATGATTTTGACCCCACGGGGTGAGATCTTGCGTGGAGCCCCAGATCGAGGGAGATTATCAGTGGTCTTGTATGTCTTCCATTTCCTAATAATTGCTCCCACAGTTGATTTCTTCAAACCAAGCTGCTTACCTATTCCAGATTCAGTCTTCCCAGCCTGGTGCAGGTCTACAATTTTGTTTCTGGTGTCCTTTGACAGCTCTTTGGTCTTGGCCATAGTGGAGTTTGGAGTGTGACTGTTTGAGGTTGTGGACAGGTGTCTTTTATACTGATAACAAGTTCAAACAGGTGCCATTAATACAGGTAACGAGTGGAGGACAGAGGAGCCTCTTAAAGAAGAGGTTACAGGTCTGTGAGAGCCAGAAATCTTGCTTGTTTGTAGGTGACCAAATACTTATTTTCCACCATCATTTGCAAATAAATTCATCAAAAATCCTACAATGTGATTTTCTGGAGAAAAAAATTCTCAATTTGTCTTTCATAGTTGACGTGTACCTATGATGAAAATTACAGGCCTCTCTCATCTTTTTAAGTGAGAGAACTTGCACAATTGGTGGCTGACTAAATACTTTTTTTCCCCATTGTATCATCCGAGAACTCTATCATAACGTTAGCCTGTGGATTATAGTAACTGTCACCACAACACACGTAGGTTGCTTGTATGCTGTAATCGCTTATGTTAGGTAATGTTAGACATAGAAATGCAAGTGACTTTGCTTATTAGCCTACTTTCCACAAAACTGAGGCTGCATGGCTGCATGACTTTCCAAGGCCAGCGATGCAAGCGCATCCAGATGTCATGATGCATTGTTGGATACAAGTACCCAAGCAGAGTGGTAAGAGCTGCTTGATTGGCTGGGCTGAACATCGGCCTTCAAAAATACCAATCCCTTTCCCTCCTCCTGGTGAAGATGAACTCGGCCCACCTTACCACTGTGGAGGTACTGATAGGCCTCTGTACTCTTGTAATTTTTCATAGTGGAACCATCCACTCCCAAGGAGAGCACAAAGTAATTAAAAATGTTCCCATACGTAATTCCAGGCCATTTTATCATGTCATCCACCCAATTATTAATCATGGACGGATGGGGTACGGTGATACCATCCAACCTCCGAAGAGCCATTTGTGTTTGTTCCCAAATGTGAGCCATGTTTTGCTTTTGTTTATTTGTTAAGATGTGTTAAAGATGCGCGTTTTTTCATTATTAGCTAGCCACCGCTCTGAGGTAATTCGCTAGCGTTTACGGAAGCTGTGAAACGGAAACACAAACACAATCGCGTTAGAATGGAATTGGGTCAAGTGGGCGGGGCTACATACGGCGAATATGAACAAACACCACTCCTAATACCACATGATGGAACAAATGTTTACACATTTGTGCATGGGTAATCAATGTATGGCACTGATCTTCTGTAACAAGCAATACGTCATAAATAGAGTGTATAGATTCATCCATGGTTGGATGGTTTCATGAACTTCTTTAGAGCTTTTAATGAAGTTGTAACAATGTCTGCAACAAGGCCCATAACTGTTTAGGTGTCAGATTTTGTTGTCATTATGAGTTATTCCTACTAAACACTATTTACCTTATTTATGAACATTCTTATTTATACAAACTTTGTATTTTGGTGGGATGTATTATCAACATAAACATTTAAGATAACTTTATGAAGTGTACTATTACTGTACATTGTTCAGCTACATTATAACTTGGGAAAATAAATTGATATACAGTGGGGAAAAAAAGTATTTAGTCAGCCACCAATTGTGCAAGTTCTCCCACTTAAAAAGATGAGAGAGGCCTGTAATTTTCATCATAGGTACACGTCAACTATGACAGACAAATTGAGGAAAAAAATCCAGAAAATCACATTGTAGGATTTTTAAAGATTTTTTTTGCAAATTATGGTGGAAAATAAGTATTTGGTCACCTACAAACAAGCAAGATTTCTGGCTCTCACAGACCTGTAACTTCTTCTTTAAGAGGCTCCTCGGTCCTCCACTCGTTACCTGTATTAATGGCACCTGTTTGAACTTGTTATCAGTGTAAAAGACACCTGTCCACAACCTCAAACAGTCACACTCCAAACTCCACTATGGCCAAGACCAAAGAGCTGTCAAAGGACACCAGAAACAAAATTGTAGACCTGCACCAGGCTGGGAAGACTGAATCTGCAATAGGTAAGCAGCTTGGTTTGAAGAAATCAACTGTGGGAGCAATTATTAGGAAATGGAAGACATACAAGACCACTGATAATCTCCCTCGATCTGGAGCTCCACGCAAGATCTCACCCCGTGGGGTCAAAATGATCACAAAAATCCCAGAACCACACAGGGGGACCTAGTGAATGACCTGCAGAGAGCTGGGACCAAAGTAACAAAGCCTACCATCAGTAACACACTACGCCGCCAGGGACTCAAATCCTGCAGTGCCAGACGTGTCCCCCTGCATAAGCCAGTACATGTCCAGGCCCGTCTGAAGTTTGCTAGAGTGCATTTGGATGATCCAGAAGAGGATTGGGAGAATGTCATATGGTCAGATGAAACCAAAATAGAACTTTTTGGTAAAAACTCAACTCGTCGTGTTTGGAGGACAAAGAATGCTGAGTTGCATCCAAAGAACACCATACCTACTGTGAAGCATGGGGGGTGGAAACATCATGCTTTGGGGCTGTTTTTTCTGCAAAGGGACCAGGACGACTGATCCGTGTAAAGGAAATAATGAATGGGGCCATGTATCATGAGATTTTGAGTGAAAACCTCCTTCCATCAGCAAGGGCATTGAAGATGAAACGTGGCTGGGTCTTTCAGCATGACAATGATCCCAAACACACCGCCCGGGCAACGAAGGAGTGGCTTCGTAAGAAGCATTTCAAGGTCCTGGAGTGGCCTAGCCAGTCTCCAGATCTCAACCCCATAGAAAATCTTTGGAGGGGAGTTGAAAGTCCGTGTTGCCCAGCGACAGCCCCAAAACATCACTGCTCTAGAGGAGATCTGCATGGAGGAATGGGCCAAAATACCAGCAACAGTGTGTGAAAACCTTGTGAAGACTTACAGAAAACGTTTGACCTGTGTCATTGCCAACAAAGAGTATATAACAAAGTTTTGAGAAACTTTTGTTATTGACCAAATACTTATTTTCCACCATAATTTGCAAATAAATTCATTAAAAATCATACAATGTGATTTTCTGGATTTTTTTTCCTCATTTTGTTTGTCATAGTTGCCGTGTACCTATGATGAAAATTACAGGCCTCTCTCATCTTTTTAAGTGGGAGAACTTGCACAATTGGTGGCTGACTAAATACTTTTTCCCCCCACTGTATTTGTTTTTGTTTTCTTAGCGCCCCCATGCAGTCTTTTAAATTGTATTTTTAAATCATCACTGTCTGTCTAATTAATCACTGTGTGTTTTTATTTATTGAATGTAAGTCCAAAATATATTTTTTATAATTTATTTCCCTGAGCCTCCTTGGGCTACTGAAATGCTCAGTCCGACTGTGTGGGCGTGGGATGCAAATGTTTATATATTTACATATATAGCTCTGATTGGCTGATGGTTTAGAGCCAACCCCTTTACCCCTTCAAAAAACAACAACAAAGGCACATGGTATTCAACCTGTCAGTTGGAGCTGGAGTCGGACCCTGAAAGCGACAAACTTCCACAGGTGTGTAGGCTACTTTGTTTTGTCATAAATGCATCATGCATCTTAATTTGCTATATCATTGTTGCACTGTTTTCAATAGATCACCAGAAGTCGCAGACAGGTCCCAGAACAGCCTGTTTGCATGGTGGACCATCCTGGCCTATACCCTGTCTGTGACTATTCATTACAGAATGCTATGATTATCTACAGGGCAGACTACAGGCCTCTGCGTCTTAGAAGCCAAACACAGTAAGTAACGCTAACAGGCCTCTGAGATGCAGAAGCCCATGGTGTAATCTTCAGTATCATCACAAAGTCTATTTCATCATTTTGTGAATACTGGAGATTATAACTTATTTCAATTTGTCTAATGAGTAAACAAACACTCTTGAATTACACATTTTGAATGTGTTCTGTTGTTGAAAGTAAATATAGAAACCAGACTGCAATGAAAGGTTGTTGTCATTCTTCATAAATTATCTTGTCAGTTATTTACTAATAAACAAGGTTATAATGAAAGTCAAAATCATGGCATGTAAGTATCTTTTCAAGTTATTGTTTTACAACTCAAGCTCTGGAATGTGTTCATGTGAGAGGAAAACAAATCATGGTGAACAAATCAGATAGGAGGCATAGAGTAGCAACAGAGTAGTAATCGATGGTATAAAGTACAAAAAAGTGGTGATTTTATGTATATTGTCATCAACAGCTCTCTTGAACACTGACATTACTGTACACAACTACACAACTATAATCTCATCCCCTGACAGGATAGGTGGAAGAGTTGCAGTATTGCACACTTATTGCACACACACAATTACACTTAGCTTCTCAACAAGAACTTACTTGGCGGAATCTGTTGTGATATATGATGGTTGGAGTGAAAATCTACCAGAGAATAGATCTCCAGGAGGATGGTTGGTGACCACTGCCACTACACACAAAAAAAATGTGTCTTCAAATAGTCATACAGTCAATCACAGATAGACCCATAGCCCCTACCCATTGACAATTCCTACTAATCGATTAAAGGGCATGGTTTAACCACTACACTCTCTGAAAAAAGTAATAGGACATGGGTGATGTACTGCTAGGACTTGGGTGGGTGAGAAGTCGGGCTACAGATTTGAATTTGACATAATGAACGCATGTTACTTCATTGTATTGCTTTTTACAAAACAAACCCGAACACTAACTGTGTTCAGACGATTAAGCAGTGTTAAAATATTAAAGTGGCAGTGCAGTAAAAAATTAGATTTTTCATTTTTATGATGATATTTCCAGACTATATCTAGGTTTCCATCCAAATTGCGACAGATTGTCATGCGAATATTCAAAAATTTGCATAAAAATAATATGCACATTTTCCCACCAGAGATGTGTTTCCATTGAATTGACTTGTTGGGGATAAAAGGCTGTGCGTGATGACGTGGTGCACATAAAAACAACTTTTGCGGTTAATTTCACAAGTTACATGAGTTTCCACCACATTTACTGATAGATTTGTCACAAAAATATTGCGTTATATAGCGAATGTGCCCACTCTGGTCTTGGCACGTGCACTCGAGCCAAAAGGTCGCAGATACAGCGCGTGTTGGCTACCTACATGATGAGATTATTATGGACAAAAAGCGAGATAATTTTTATTTGTCAAACGGCAGCCAAGCATCGATCATCATGTCACCAGAATAATCATCAATCAATCAATCAATTTTATTTTATATAGCCCTTCTTACATCAGCTAATATCTCGAAGTGCTGTACAGAAACCCAGCCTAAAACCCCAAACAGCTAGTAATGCAGGTGTAGAAGCACGGTGGCTAGGAAAAACTCCCTAGAAAGGCAAAACCTAGGAAGAAACCTAGAGAGGAACCAGGCTATGAGGGGTGGCCAGTCCTCTTCTGGCTGTGCCGGGTGGAGATTATAACAGAACCATGCCAAGATGTTCAAAAATGTTCATAAGTGACAAGCATGGTCAAATAATAATCAGGAATAAATCTCAGTTGGCTTTTCATAGCCGATCATTAAGAGTTGAAAACAGCAGGTCTGGGACAGGTAGGGGTTCCATAACCGCAGGCAGAACAGTTGAAACTGGAATAGCAGCAAGGCCAGGCGGACTGGGGACAGCAAGGAGTCACCACGGCCGGTAGTCCCGGCGTATGGTCATAGGGCTCAGGTCTCTCAGTTGGCTTTTCATAGCCGATCATTAAGAGTTGAAAACAGCAGGTCTGGGACAGGTAGGGGTTTCGTAGCCGCAGGCAGAACAGTTGAAACTGGAATAGCAGCAAGGCCAGGCGGACTGGGGACAGCAAGGTGTCATCATGCCCGGTAGTCCTGACGTATGGTCCTAGGGCTCAGGTTCTCAGAGAGAAAGAGAGAACGAGAGAATTAGAGAGAGCATACTTAAATTCACACATGACACTGGATAAGACAGGAGAAGTACTCCAGGTATAACCAACTAACCCCAGCCCCCCGACACATAAACTACTGCAGCATAAATACTGGAGGCTGAGACAGGAGCGGTCCGGAGACACTGTGGCCCCATCCGAAGAAACCCCGGACAGGGCCAAACAGGAAGGATATAACCCCACCCACTCCGCCAAAGCACAGCCCCCGCACCACTAGAGGGATATCCCCAACCACCAACTTACAATCCTGAGACAAGGCCGAGTATAGCCCACAGAGGTCTCCACCACAGCACAAACCAAGGGGGGCGCCAACCCAGACAGGAAGATCACGTCAGTAACTCAACCCACTCAAGTGACGCACCCCTCCCAGGGACGGCATGAAAGAGCACCAGCAAGCCAGTGACTCAGCCCCTGCAACAGGGTTAGAGGCAGAGAACCCCAGTGGAGAGGGGAACCGGCCTGGCAGAGACAGCAAGGGCTGTTCGTTGCTCCAGCCTTTCCGTTCACCTTCACACTCCTGGGCCAGACTACACTCAATCATATGACCTACTGAAGAGATAAGTCTTCAGTAAAGACTTAAAGGTTGAGACCGAGTCTGCGTCTCTCACATGGGTAGGCAGACTGTTCCATAAAAATGGAGATCTATAGGAGAAAGCCCTGCCTCCCGCTGTTTGCTTAGAAATTCTAGGGACAATTAGGAGGCCTGCGTCTTGTGACCGTAACGTACGTATTGGTATGTACGGCAGGACCAACTCGGAAAGATAGGTAGGAGCAAGCCCATGTAACGCTTTATAGGTTAACAGTAAAACCTTGAAATCAGCCCTTGCCTTAACAGGAAGCCAGTGTAGGGAAGCTAGCACTGGAGTAATATGATCAAATTTCTTGGTTCTAGTCAGGATTCTAGCAGCCGTATTTAGCACTAACTGAAGTTTATTTAGTGCTTTATCCGGGTAGCCGGAAAATAGAGCATTGCAGTAGTCTAACCTAGAAGTAACAAATGCATGGATTAATTTTTTCTGCATCATTTTTGGACAGAAAATTTCTGATTTTTGCAATGTTACGTAGATGGAAAAAAGCTGTCCTTGAAACAGTCTTGATATGTTCGTCAAAAGAGAGATCAGGGTCAAGAGTAACGCCTAGGTCCTTCACAGTTTTATTTGAGACGACTTTACAACCATCAAGATTAATTGTCAGATTTAACAGAAGATCTCTTTGTTTCTTGGGACCTAGAACAAGCATCTCTGTTTTGTCCGAGTTTAAAAGTAAAAAAGTTTTCAGCCATCCACTTCCTTATGTCTGAAACACAGGCTTCTAGCGAGGGCAATTTTGGGGCTTCACCATGCTTCATTGAAATGTACAGCTGTGTGTCATCCGCATAGCAGTGAAAGTTAACATTATGTTTTCGAATAACATCCCCAAGAGGTAAAATATATAGTGAAAACAATAGTGGTCCTAAAACGGAACCTTGAGGAACACCGAAATGTACAGTTGATTTGTCGGAGGACAGACCATTCACAGAGACAAACTGATATCTTTCCGACAGGTAGGATCTAAACCAGGCCAGAACTTGTCCGTGTAGACCAATTTGGGTTTCCAGTCTCTCCAAAAGAATGTGGTGATCGATGGTGTCAAAGGCAGCACTAAGGTCTAGTAGCACGAGGACAGATGCAGAGCCTCGGTCTGACGCCATTAAAAGGTCATTTACCACCTTCACAAGTGCAGTCTCAGTGCTATGATGGGGTCTAAAACCAGACTGAAGCATTTCGTATACATTGTTTGTCTTCAGAAAGGCAGTGAGTTGCTGCGAATAAGACCCTCGATATTTATTGCAAAGGAGCATCAAGCTCATCACAGTGCACTTTTACCACCCTGTGAAGTTCATCATAACTTATTTCATCTGTAGCCTAATAAACTGCATGCTATCCCGAGTCCACACAGCATATCATCACATGACTCCAAGTTTACTTCGATATGATGGTTATTATATCAATATTTGTGAATAAAGACATTTCCACCGCCATTTCTCACATAATAAATTTTACTAACACAAAAAGATCCCACCTTCTCTAGTGTATTTTGTTTTTGTCGACATTTGGAAAGTTTACCCTCAAATTAGTTGTTTCCATCAGGCCTGTTTAGACATGTTTTTATCTGACATGTACTTTACTCGCATAAAAAGGTTGGATGGAAACCTGGTTTATGAGGTGGAAATAACACTCAATTTTTTTAAATATTTTGATAATGCCTTTTTGTGTAAGAACTGTTTGAAAAAAAACACCTGGAATTTCAGCCTGTTTGTGTGGGATGTAGTTTTGGCCCACAGCATAACGTTAGCCGGCGATCTGATTATAATAGACCAAAGATCGTTCAATTTATATTTGCATAAAATCCTCCTACAGTGCTGCTGGCCCCGCAAAGTCATATTGACATTTCATTCTTCATTGTGGGCAGCGTGCACTGCACATTGGACTGCATTGCAAATCAGGCTATGTAACTACACATGTGGATTTGCGTGTGGTCCCACTACCATCCATCTTGCACCTGGCAGCGGCAGCAACCCTTCAAGAAGTGTGTCTAGTTATTATTCTATTATTAAAAGTAGCTAAAGGACATGTTATTCATTGGTTGCACGTTTCTTTTTTAACATTCTTTTGAAGATTGATGCTTGACTGAAAGTTCTACTCAATGCATTTTTGATTGTCACTGATGAATATTCAGTCAAAAGTGTGGCTTGTAAACACAATTACATTTAAAAAGGAGGCATTTAACTAATATGAAAACCTTGTGTCATCATTGTGATGTTGCCAGATTGACTTTAGATGTGGTATAACTTTAGCTAGCTAGCTAGCTAAGATTGAGGGAACGAGAGCACCACCTTTTGCTAGCTATCTAACGTTAGCCTTTTTGACGAACTTGGCTAGCTAATGACAACATTGACATCTCTCTAAAGTCAATTTGACGACATCATAATGATGGCATAGTTGTATCCTACAAATTATTTGCCTACTTTAGCAATGTCATCGTATTTCCAGGTCACTATAGTGTAGACGAAACAGTCATTAGCTAACAGCATAGCTGGCTAGCTACCTAGCTACGTTTTAGCATCAGCAGTATCAATGCTTCATTGATAACCTGATGAAAAGCTCATTCACAGCTGGCTAGCTTTAGAAAACCCTGCGCAGATCTAGTTTCAATCGTAGTATACCCCTCAGGTATGAATGCACTGGGGGCCTGAAGGCGTCAGCATGCTTCCCAGCCTAAACAGTTTGGAAGAGTTCATGCATATACAGTGGGGAGAACAAGTATTTGATACACTGCCGATTTTGCAGGTTTTCCTACTTACAAAGCATGTAGAGGTCTGTAATTTTTATCATAGGTACACTTCAACTGTGAGAGACGGAATCTAAAACAAAAATCCAGAAAATCACATTGTATGATTTTTAAGTAATTAATTTGCATTTTATTGCATGACATAAGTATTTGATCACCTACCAACCAATAAGAATTCCGGCTCTCACAGACCTGTTAGTTTTTCTTTAAGAAGCCCTCCAGTTCTCCACTCATTACCTGTATTAAACACACCTGTTTGAACTCGTTACCTGTATAAAAGACACCTGTCCACACACTCAATCAAACAGACTCCAACCTCTCCACAATGGCCAAGACCAGAGAGCTGTGTAAGGACATAAGGGATACAATTGTAGACCTGCACAAGGCTGGGATGGGCTCCAGGACAATAGGCAAGCAGCTTGGTGAGAAGGCAACAACTGTTGCCGCAATTATTAGAAAATGGAAGAGGTTCAAGATGACGTCAATCACCCTCGGTCTGGGGCTCCATGCAAGATCTCACCTCGTGGGGCATCAATGATCATGAGGAAGGTGAGGGATCAGCCCAGAACTACAAGGCAGGACCTGGTCAATGACCTGAAGAGAGCTGGGACCACAGTCTCAAAGAAAACCATTAGTAACACATTACGCCGTCATGGATTAAAATCCTGCAGCGCACGCAAGGTCCCCCTGCTCAAGCCAGCGCATGTCCAGACCCGTCTGAAGTTTGCCAATGACCATCTGGATGATCCAGAGGAGGAATGGGAGAAGGTCATGTGGTCTGATGAGACAAAAATAGAGCTTTTTGGTCTAAACTCCACTTGCCGTGTTTGGAGGAAGAAGAAGAAAGAGTACTTTTATTTTTATTTTATTTTTATTTCACCTTTATTTAACCAGGTAAACCAGTTGAGAACAAGTTCTCATTTACAACTGCGACCTGGCCAAGATAAAGCAAAGCAGTGCGATAAAAACAACAACACAGAGTTACATATGGGGTAAAACAAAACAAAGTCAAAAATACAACAGAAATACATATATATACAGTGTGTGCAAATGTAGCAAGTTATGGAGGTAAGTCAATAAATAGGCTATAGTGCAAAATAATTACAATTAGTATTAACACTGGAATGATAGATGTGCAAGAGATGATGTGCAAATAGAGATACTGGGGTACAAATGAGCAAAATAAATAACAATATAGGGATGAGGTAGTTGGGCGGGCTAATTTCAGATGGGCTGTGTACAGGTGCAGTGATCGGTAAGGTGCTCTGACAACTGATGCTTAAAATTAGTAAGGGAGATAAGTGTCTCCAGCTTCAGAGATTTTTGCAATTTGTTCCAGTCATTGGCAGCAGAGAACTGGAAGGAATTGCGGCCAAAGGAGGTGTTGGCTTTGGGGATGACCAGTGAGATATACCTGCTGGAGCGCAGACTACGGGTGGGTGTTGCTATGGTGACCAATGAGCTAAGATAAGGCGGGGATTTGCCTAGCAGTGATTTATAGATGGCCTGGAGCCAGTGGGTTTGGCAGCGAATATGTAGTGAGGACCAGCCAACAAGAGCGTACAGGTCACAGTGGTGGGTATTATATGGGGCTTTGGAGACAAAACGGATGGCACTGTGATAGACTACATCCAATTTGCTGAGTAGAGTGTTGGAGGCTATTTTGTAAATGACATCGCCGAAGTCAAGGATCGGTAGGATAGTCAGTTTTACGAGGGCATGTTTGGCAGCATGAGTGAAGGAGGCTTTGTTGCGAAATAGAAACCGATTCTAGATTTAACTTTGGATTGGAGATTCTTAATGTGAGTCTGGAAGGAGAGTTTACAGTCTAACCAGACACCTAGATATTTGTAGTTGTCCACATACTCTAGGTCAGACCCGTCGAGAGTAGTGATTCTAGTCGGGTGGGCGGGTGTAAGCAGCGTTCGGTTGAAGAGCATGCATTTAGTTTTACTAGTGTTTAAGAGCAGTTGGAGGCTACTGAAGGAGTGTTGTATGGCATTGAAGCTCGTTTGGAGGTTTGTTAACACAGTGTCCAATGAAGGGCCAGATGTATACAAAATGGTGTCGTCTGCGTAGAGGTGGATCTGAGAGTCACCAGCAGCAAGAGCGACGTCATTGATATACACAGAGAAAAGAGTCGGCCCAAGAATTGAACCCTGTGGCACCCCCCATAGAGACTGCCATAGGTCCAGACAACAGGCCCTCCGATTTGACACATTGAACTCTATCTGAGAAGTAGTTGGTGAACCAGGCGAGGCAGTCATTTGAGAAACCAAGGCTATTTAGTCTGCCAATAAGAATGCGGTGGTTGACAGAGTCGAAAGCCTTGACCAGGTCAATGAAAACGGCTGCACAGTACTGTCTATTATCGATCGCGGTTATAATATCGTTTAGGACCTTGAGCGTGGCTGAAGTGCACCCATGACCAGCTCAGAAACCGGATTGCATAGCGGAGAAGGTACGGTGGGATTGAAATGGTCGGTGATCTGTTTGTTGACTTGGCTTTCAAAAACTTTTGAAAGGCAGGGCAGGATGGATATGGGTCTGTAACAGTTTGGATCTAGAGTGTCACCCCCTTTGAAGAGGGGGGATGACCCCGGCAGCTTTCCAATCTCTGGGGATCTCAGACGTTACGAAGAGAGGTTGAACAGGCTAGTAATAGGGGGTTGCGACAATTTGGGCGGCTAGTTTTAGAAAGAAAGGGTCCAGATTGTCTAGCCCAGATGATTTGTGGGGGTCCAGATTTTGCAGCTCTTTCAGAACATCAGCTGTCTGGTTTGTGTGAAGGAGAAGCGGGGGGGCATGGGCAAGTTGCAGCGGAGGGTGCAGAGCTGGTGGCCAGGGTGTGGTAGCCAGGTGGAAAGCATGGCCAGCCGTAGCAAAATGCTTGTTGAAATTCTCGATTATTGTAGATTTATCGGTGGTGATAGTGTTTCCTAGCCTCAGTGCAGTGGGCAGCTGGGAGGAAGTGCTCTTATTTTCCATGGACTTTACAGTGTTCCAAAACTTTTTGGAGTACAACCCCAAGAACACCATCTCAACCGTGAAGCATGGAGGTGGAAACATCATTCTTTGGGGATGCTTTTCTGCAAAGGGGACAGGACGACTGCACCGTATTGAGGGGAGGATGGATGGGGCCATGTATCGCGAGATCTTGGCCAACAACCTCCTTCCCTCAGTAAGAGCATTGAAGATGGGTCGTGGCTGGGTCTTCCAGCATGACAACGACCCGAAACACACAGCCAGGGCAACTAAGGAGTTGCTCCGTAAGAAGCATCTCAAGGTCCTGGAGTGGCCTAGCCAGTCTCCAGACCTGAACCCAATAGAAAATCTTTGGAGGGAGCAGAAAGTCCGTATTGCCCAGCGACAGCCCCGAAACCTGAAGGATCTGGAGAAGGTCTGTATGGAGGAATGGGCCAAAATCCCTGCTGCAGTGTGTGCAAACCTGGTCAAGACCTACAGGAAACATATGATCTCTGTAATTGCAAACAAAGGTTTCTGTACCAAATATTAAGTTCTGCTTTTCTGATGTATCAAATACTTATGTCATGCAATAAAATGCAAATTAATTACTTAAAAATCATACAATGTGATTTTCTGGATTTTTGTTTTAGATTCCGTCTCTCACAGTTGAAGTGTACCTATGATAAAAATTACAGACCTCTAAATGCTTTGTAAGTAGGAAAACCTGCAAAATCGGCAGTGTATCAAATACTTGTTCTCCCCACTGTATATAGTATGACAACGTTTTGTGACTTTTTGTTTGTTTTGGACTTCGGTGAGTTTTTTTTGGAGGCAAGCCGAAGTTGGTAGCCGAAGTCTACGCCCCTTCGTTGCTGATTGGTCAACAGTAGGGATTCTTCAATATATTATTTGTTGTCATTCAACGAGCAACGACTCGTTTTCATGCAACATTTTTCATTGAGAAATACTGCACCAAACATCTTAGTTAGATGTAAAATTGCGCAACAAAGATCTCAGGAAAAACATCAAAATAAATGGCAGATTTCTTAAGTTATCTTAGATTAATTCTGACTATTTTGAGGAAGTATATACTGGCAAGGCATCTCCAAATGGACAAACAGTACTATTGCTGCTTATTTCTTATTTTTCAAGCGAAGGTCTTTTAAGGGAGTATGCAACCACACTCGTTCGAACTCGGCTAGGCGTCAGCCAAACTGAAGCATGCTGACACTTTAAGCCTACCCCTAACCATTTTGAATACAATGATGAGCCCATCAACCATCAGCAGACAATTAGTTGAGAGTTGAGAGCCCTTGAAAAGGTCTGTGAGAGAGTTTTGTGGCTACAGGAACAGTCATGTAATATACTGTATAGTGTAGGTGGTTAACAGCAAGGTGGGAATTTACCAGTTGTGGGTAAAGGGACAGAAAATAACACAATAATTTCAATCTGAGTGGTATCAACAGAAAGACTGGCTCTGTGGGGGCCAGCTGCCTGCTGTTCTCCACTAGCGACAGCATGTGGACAAGAGCCAGTTACTGCGACTTGAACAACTTGCCTATAGCACTCAACAAGCATGAGAAATATGTGTCTCACATCCAAAGCCAGATAACTCTTGACATTTGGCAGCTCACGGATATATATTGAACATCAGCATGCAAAGGTAAAAGAGAATCGTTAGATTTTGAAAGACCTAGATAATTAATGCTACATCATGCTACCTACACTCTTAGAAAAAAATAAGCGCTATCTAGAACCTAAAAGGGTTCTTCGGCTGTCCCCATAGGAGAACCCTTTGAAGAACCCTTTTTGGTTCCAGGTAGAACCCTTTTGGTTCCAGGTAGAACACTTTTGGGTTCCATATTGAACCCTTTCCACAGAGGGTTGTACATGGAACCTGAAAGGGTTCTACCTGGAGCCAAAAGGAGTTCTACCTGGAACCAAAAATTGTTCTCCAATGGGGACAGCCGAAGAACCCTTCTGAAACCCTTTTTTCTAAGAGTGTAGATAAACAGGAGTTGGCATTTCAAATAGGCCCAGGGGCAACTAAGTAGAACTATTTCATGACTTGGCTGAAAATAATTACAGTTAACAACCCATTTAGAGACTGGCAACGTGTTTGGTTTTTGTTCATGGCCTCTTCCATGTTCTGCGCTCTTCCATGTTCTGCAGAACAATGTGATGGATATTGGTTTCTGCCATACTCATATCAGTGACACAATGAAAGCACTGGAACCGCATCAACAAGACTGATCGTTTCTATGAGCGATTCGAGCAGAAATGTAATGAACTGGGCCTGGCAAGAAGCGAAACTCATAGTAAACAGCCAATCAGAGTAGAGGGGCCGAATCTTCTACAAGATACTGGACAACATCAATGTTCAGATGAGAGCCAGTTTGGTGAACTTTATTTCCTTGGCTTAGCGGACTGCATTTTTTTTTTTTACAATGTCACAAAAGTTTGACACCAGCAAACGAGAGCCTGTCAAAATATGCCAAGTACTTTGATTTCTTTAGACTTATGGCTGATCTTGTCAGATTGTACAGACAAATCACCTGGAAGCTCCTCAGCTTTTTGTTCCAGCATGACCTGACACAGACTGTCCCAGAGGCGACAAAGTTACTGCAGCTGGTCCTCACTATACCAGCCACAACAGCATCCGTTGAGAGGTCATTGTCTGCGCTGAAACAGATAAAGACATACAGTCTAAACCGGACCGATCAAGGACAACTCTTATCCCTTGCCATCATCTACATCGCATTGAGACCAAGAGACTTTACCCAGAAGGATAGACAGATGGACTTTGTTTAACAGTAAGTGCAAGTGTTTATTCACAGTAGCGCTATCTACTATTATTACATTTCATGTCTATTGTGTATATATCTCAATCAGTAGCGCTGTCTACAAGTAGGCCTATTCGCTGGCATTTGGGTCGCTGTCTGTGGTGCTAAAAGTCGCCTGTTCGTGTAGTGCAGTTGTGTTGGGCACAAGCTATAAGGGCCTGTGAATGTCTGTCTAATGGTTGCGCTGCCTACCTGCTGCTGTTTTATGGTTGGATATGGATGTCTGATGGTCATCTTTGTGATCGCGTCATACTGATAAATACCGGAGCAAGTTTTGTTGTTGCATTTAACTGCTGAAAATGCTGTTATTTCCTTAGTAGTTGACATCAGAGAGCATGTGGGAGAAGTGGGAGCTCAGGAAAATTTCGATTTTTACATAAACAAATAACCTTCAATTCATTGCATTTTCATCTCTTATCAAAATGAAAAGAAACCAATAAATACATTTACTCAATGAAATATATTTTTTATACAAAAAACAAAAAACATTAACAAATAAAAAATATGTCCCATGCAACAATCTGTACTCTTAATTATGATTTTTTTACAAATATAATACATTATATATTTTTTCTTGGGGGGGGGGGGCGAACCCACTATGGGTCGCAACCTTGACTTTGAATACCACTGTTCTAGGCAGTCTCTTCTGCTGATGTACAGTGCCTTCGGAAAGTATTCAGACCCCTTGACTTTTTCCACATTTTGTTACGTTACAGCCTTATTCTAAAATGTATCAAATAAATACAAATCCTCAGCAATCTACACACAATACCCCATAATGACAAAGCGAAAACAGATTTTTAGACATGTTTGCAAATGTATAAAAAATAAAAAACTGAAATACCTTATTTACATAAGTATTCAGACCCTTTGCTATGAGACTCGATATTGAGCTCAGGTGCATCCTGTTTCCATTGATCATCCTTGAGATGTTTCTACAACTTGATTGGAGTCCAGCTGTGGTAAATGCAATTGATTGGACATGATTTAGAAAGGCACACACCTGTCTATATAAGGTCCCACAGTTGACAGTGTATGTCAGAGCAAAAACCAAGCCATGAGGTCGAAGGAATTGTCCGTAGAGCTCCGAGACAGGATTGTGTCGAGGCACAAATCTGGGGAAGGGTACCCAAAAATGTAATTGAAGGTCCCCAAGAACACAGTGGACTCCATCATTCTTAAATGGAATAAGTTTGAAACTACCAAGACTCTTCCTAGAGCTGGCCGCCTGGCCAAACTGAGCAATCGGGGGAGAAGGGCCTTGGTCAGGGAGGTGACCAAGAACCAGATGGTCACTCTGACAGAGCTCTGGAGTTCCTCTGTGGAGATGGGAGAACCTTCCAGAAGGACAACCATCTCTGCAGCACTCCACCAATCAGGCCTTTATGGTAGAGTGGCCAGACAGAAGCCACTCCTCAGTAAAAGGCACATGACAGCCCGCTTGGAGTTTGCCAAAAGGCACCTAAAGACTCTCAGACCATGAGAAACAAGATTCTCTGGTCTGATGAAACCAAGATTGAACTCTTTGGCCTGAATGCTAAGCGTCACGTCTGGAGGAAACCTGGCACCATCCCTACGGTGTAGCATGGTGGTGGCAACATCATGTTTTTCAGTGGCAGGGACTGGGAGACTAGTCAGGATCGAGGCAAAGATGAACGGAGCAAAGTACAGTGAGATCCTTGATGAAAACCTGCTCCAGAGGGCTCTGGACCTCAGACTGGGGCGAAGGTTCACCTTCTAACAGGACAACGACCCTAAGCACACAGCCAAGACAACACAGGAGTGATGTCTTGGCCAGAACCCGGACTTTAACCCGATCGAACAACTCTGGAGAGACCTAAAAATAGCTGTCATTGTCATTATGGGGTGTTGTGTGTAGATTGATGAGGGGAAAAAACAATGTAATACATTTTAGAATAAGGCTGTAATGTAACAAAATGTGGAAAAAGTCAAGGGGTGTGAATACTTTCCGAAGGCACTGTATGTATTTCTGGTAGTGGTACTTTCTCTCTCCTCGTGATTGTGAATACCTGCCTGGCGCTCAAACAAAAACGTTTAGCGTTACCCCTCTCTAACATCACAGCTACAACCAGATCACACAGTCTCTAAGGCAGGGATCAACTGGAACCTTAAACTCATGTCACTTTTCACCTTAGGGCCAGACTCTGTCTAGTAATGCTCCAGGGTGACGTTTTTCCTATAGGTACAGATCTAGGGTCAGCTTCCCCTCCCCCAAACCTAACCTTAACCTTTAGTGGGGAAAATCCTCACGGTCTGGGACAACTTCACCATACTCCTCTGGTAATAGAGTCGAATTTCTTCCTTCTTCGGTCCACACACGAACACACAAAAAGTCCCCCAAAATGTTT
Organism: Coregonus clupeaformis; assembly: GCF_020615455.1. Taxonomy (NCBI): domain Eukaryota; kingdom Metazoa; phylum Chordata; class Actinopteri; order Salmoniformes; family Salmonidae; genus Coregonus; species Coregonus clupeaformis. Next base: position 4,756,702 of record NC_059222.1, read on the forward strand.
TCATTAAGTTAACTCTGTTCACTCTGAAGGAAGAGGAAATTACTATTCACTGATGAAAGTCTTTAGCTCAGATAAGCCCTTTGTTTTTGTAACACTGAGAACCTGTATGAAGGGAACTGAGGTTGCAGTGGAATTTTAGATCATCAACGCCGGTTCTGTATCTGTTGGGAGAAGACTTTACCAATTCCAATGTTAAAATAAATTATCTGGCAGGTGAATCACCACAGGTCTTTATTTGAAGGCTAATGTTCTTTTTACTGATGCTTCAGCACGTGCGAACGCACTCACACACATGCACACACTCGTGCAAACACACACACACACATTGTCGTGTCTCTAAATTAACAGTTAGCACTTAGTCACTCCATGCAAACTTACAATACATTTTGGGATTTAAGCTACAGAATACAAACAGAACATGACAGTTAAAGCTAATTTTAAGGTCTTAACCTCAACACAACTTGAATGTGTCTGATAATGCTATAATTTCATATATAAAACATATTAGGGTCTTTCTCCTTTAGCTCTTGCTCTGAGTGGAAAGTTTTTGCTAATCAAGGTTTGAAGTTGTAATGTCAGATGCACAAGTACAGTGAAATGCCTTTCTTGCAAGCTCAGTGAAGTATTGTTATTCTACATAACTCAACTTGCGTAGGACATGAATATATTTTGCTATTACTTGCATGTATTTATATATTTTATGGGTAAAAACCTGGAGCCTCATGTATTGATAGTGGTATATCAAAAACAGAAATCACTTTGTGGCCTTGGACCAATGAATGAGGAGTTTTCTTCTATTAGCTCACATCGCCACCTAACGGTTGAATTTTAAAGATAAATCAGAGGTGTGTGTGTGCGGTGTGTGTGCTTGTGTGTGTCTGCCATGTCTGCCCTCAGTTTTTCTGATCATGCTAAAAGTTTGTGTGTGTGTGTGTCTGTGTGTGTGTGTGTGTGTGTTTCAGACTGTGCAGGCTGTGGTAGGGACATTAAGAACGGCCAGGCCCTATTGGCTCTGGAAAGACAGTGGCACCTTGGCTGCTTCAAGTGCAAGGCCTGTGGCACAGTGCTGAGCGGGGAGTACATCAGCAAGTGAGTAATCATCAACTGCACCACTCTCAATCCTCCTCCTCTCTTTTCTCTCTTTATCTCTATACCCGTCCTCTCTCTTTCTTTCTCTTAGGCCGTGTCCGAAAACCTGTGCTTGCACTAAATAGGTGGCTGATTGGGTATATGAAAATATAAAGTTATACTAAGCTATATGGAATTGTTTTAAGAAGGTCACACCAAGGATCATTTTGCTATTTGATTTGGAATTTTAAGACACCTTGAAGTATAAAAAAAAGATATAAAGATATTATTTGATGAAACATTTTATTACACCTTACTGCTATTAGCCAATACAAACGCATTGAATAACAGATTCACTACATGGAACAACAGATAGTCCCCCCCAAAAAAAAATCTAAAGGAAGTTTGTTCTGATGTATCTGTCCTATATCTGAGAGATATAAGAAAGCTCAGGAAACATTTGTTATATATATATTTTATTTTTTTACATATATTTAACCTTTAATTTTTGGCACTAAACAGTCTCCATACAGTATATACAGTACTTCCATTCATTTTTTCATCTGGTACCGGGGGATCTTCAAACAAGTCTTGTGAGGCCTGTGGGCATCCTAGAGCAAAACAACCATTATGTATGTGTTGGTGAGAGTCTCACCTTAGTCTGTAGCCCAAACTGTTCAGCTGCTACAGACAGAAGTTGGCAGATCGGCTTGTCATGGAAATTACCACCAGGGACACCTGAAGTCAATCTTAAATGAATCATTGTTTATTAACAGCAAGCTGGAGAGGTCACAGTCAAATTTAGATGCATAAAGTACCGGTCTGAAGTGAGCTCCAACGGGGCAGTCCCGTTAGTTCTCTTATATACTGCTTACACAGACAAGTTATATTTGCTTGATTTAGCTTATTCGTTATTCATAATTAATTAACGTTTGGTTCATGCATGTGACTGACCAATAGCTCACGAGGCTTCTACATAGAACACAGAAATTGGTTATTAAAAAAGCACAAACATTTTCCATCACATTCCCTCCTCTTATCACTCACTCTGTGATAAATATCATAACGTTTTATTCATTTGGTTATTACTTAAACGATCAAAGGAGTAAGTAAAGAAAATCAACACATAAAACCACAGACTCTTTCAAACTCTTAATTCTGGGTTGTAAACAAAATCAACACATAAAACCAGACACTTCATCCTTTCAAAACCTTCTCTGGGTTGCTTCATACAGTTACACATGTTTCATTACACAATTTCATTCATGGATTCTGGCAATGATATTTCAGCTGGAGCTTTTGTCGCGACTGGCATGTTAATGACAGATCGGTATCTCAATGCATTTGTTGTCTAAATTACTATAAAGTTCGCAGTGTGCAGACCTCCACAATCAACCTGATACCTCAAATAAACCATTTTGGATAAGCCTAAATCAATTACGGGCACGGTTGACCACCCCCCTCCCTTCCGGCACTCATTCTTCTGGCGTTTCTTCATTTTCTTCTTCAGATAGTGTTTCCGTTCATCCTCCCAACGGCACATGTTCAAAGTGGAAGGCTCTTGATAATGTCTGGGAATAATCTGATTTTCCCAAGCAGACGAATCTCTCACCAGAGCCACCACTGTCCTTTACGGTCCATTATGTCTTGTCCATTTTCCTACCAGTACACCAGCAGCATGAGAGAAGTTTGAATGGGATCGCTCTCCATGCTCACTCCATGTGCACTCATGTTGCTCCTGAGAGAAAAGGTATGAGAGAAAAGGCAGTGGATAGCTTCGACTGGATGCTGTGTACAGGTTGCTGGCTTGGACTCAGGTCTTACGGTAGATGTGGTGAAGGACCATAGTGAACACCATTGTCACCATTACTTCAGCTGCTTAGAGGGTGTGAGGCTCACACTGTTCTTGGTCGAATTATCCCTTCCGTGCATCTAGATACCATCTGTGGTCACCTTCGCCATAACCGTTTAGTTAAGGGCATTTCTGATTCAGGAAATCCAGACAAACTATTCACTGTATGACAAATTATTACTACTACCAATATTGTTAATACAGATTTCTAAGACAAATGTCAAAGAGAATAAAAATACACAATTAAACCATTTTTTTAATTATTATTCATGTATACTCTATCATATCAATCAATCAATTTTATTTTATATAGCCCTTCTTACATCAGCTAATATCTCGAAGTGCTGTACAGAAACCCAGCCTAAAACCCCAAACAGCTAGTAATGCAGGTGTAGAAGCACGGTGGCTAGGAAAAACTCCCTAGAAAGGCGAAAGCCTAGGAAGAAACCTAGAGAGGAACCAGGCTATGAGGGGTGGCCAGTCCTCTTCTGGCTGTGCCGGGTGGAGATTATAACAGAACCATGCCAAGATGTTCAAAAATGTTCATAAGTGACAAGCATGGTCAAATAATAATCAGGAATAAATCTCAGTTGGCTTTTCATAGCCGATCATTAAGAGTTGAAAACAGCAGGTCTGGGACAGGTAGGGGTTCCATAACCGCAGGCAGAACAGTTGAAACTGGAATAGCAGCAAGGCCAGGCGGACTGGGGACAGCAAGGAGTCACCACGGCCGGTAGTCCCGACGTGATGGTCCTAGGGCTCAGGTCTCTCAGTTGGCTTTTCATAGCCGATCAATAAAGAGTTGAAAACAGCAGGTCTGGGACAGGTAGGGGTTTCGTAGCCGCAGGCAGAACAGTTGAAACTGGAATAGCAGCAAGGCCAGGCGGACTGGGGACAGCAAGGTGTCATCATGCCCGGTAGTCCTGACGTATGGTCCTAGGGCTCAGGTTCTCAGAGAGAAAGAGAGAACGAGAGAATTAGAGAGAGCATACTTAAATTCACACAGGACACTGGATAAGACAGGAGATGTACTCCAGGTATAACCAACTAACCCCAGCCCCCCGACACATAAACTACTGCAGCATAAATACTGGAGGCTGAGACAGGAGCGGTCCGGAGACACTGTGGCCCCATCCGAAGAAACCCCGGACAGGGCCAAACAGGAAGGATATAACCCCACCCACTCTGCCAAAGCACAGCCCCCGCACCACTAGAGGGATATCCCCAACCACCAACTTACAATCCTGAGACAAGGCCGAGTATAGCCCACAGAGGTCTCCACCACAGCACAAACCAAGGGGGGGCGCCAACCCAGACAGGAAGATCACGTCAGTAACTCAACCCACTCAAGTGACGCACCCCTCCCAGGGACGGCATGAAAGAGCACCAGCAAGCCAGTGACTCCGCCCCTGCAACAGGGTTAGAGGCAGAGAACCCCAGTGGAGAGGGGAACCGGCCCGGCAGAGACAGCAAGGGCTGTTCGTTGCTCCAGCCTTTCCGTTCACCTTCACACTCCTGGGCCAGACTACACTCAATCATATGACCTACTGAAGAGATAAGTCTTCAGTAAAGACTTAAAGGTTGAGACCGAGTCTGCGTCTCTCACATGGGTAGGCAGACTGTTCCATAAAAATGGAGATCTATAGGAGAAAGCCCTGCCTCCCGCTGTTTGCTTAGGAAATTCTAGGGACAATTAGGAGGCCTGCGTCTTGTGACCGTAGCGTACGTATTGGTATGTACGGCAGGACCAACTCGGAAAGATAGGTAGGAGCAAGCCCATGTAACGCTTTATAGGTTAACAGTAAAACCTTGAAATCAGCCCTTGCCTTAACAGGAAGCCAGTGTAGGGAAGCTAGCACTGGAGTAATATGATCAAATTTCTTGGTTCTAGTCAGGATTCTAGCAGCCGTATTTAGCACTAACTGAAGTTTATTTAGTGCTTTATCCGGTAGCCGGAAAATAGAGCATTGCAGTAGTCTAACCTAGAAGTAACAAATGCATGGATTAATTTTTCTGCATCATTTTTGGACAGAAAATTTCTGATTTTTGCAATGTTACGTAGATGGAAAAAAGCTGTCCTTGAAACAGTCTTGATATGTTCGTCAAAAGAGAGATCAGGGTCAAGAGTAACACCGAGGTCCTTCACAGTTTTATTTGAGACGACTTTACAACCATCTAGATGGTGCATCCTTTCTAAGGTGCATCCTTTCTAACCTGTGAGAAACCCACATATCGACGACCTCAACGCAGAGTTACAGGGTCAGGGAGTTAGAGGGCTAATCCTTAGAGAGAAATCCCGACCATCAAGCAGACCCAATCTGGTGAGATTTGTATTGAAGCAAGACAAAAACAAAACAGAAGCAAGACAAGAACAAAACAACAACAACAATACACTTCTTCCCTTTTGACACAACTCACATTGTGATTCATGCGTAAAATAAAAATAAAACACTGCCGGTTAAATCAAAATAACAAATAAATTTAGAATTACAACCCTTGATATCTCCATAAGGAAATACTTGTATCACATAAGGTAATAGTAAAATAGACTAGAGACAGGTTTCCCTCATTCAGGGGCAGCGCTCTCTCTCTCTCCTTCTCTCTCTCGTGGTCCGAATCACACATAGGACTGTTGATAAATTATAAAATTATACCTAATTATCAGTGTTTACATATTATATTTAAATCTCATCCAATGTTTCTAGCCTTTCTAATGATGGTGAAGAGGCCTCACCAGAAAGTCAGAACAGAGGTCAGAGGTCATTCAACCACATTAAGTGAGTGTTTCTTTCCGTTTTCTTTCCCTGTACCTCATACTCATTATTTAAAGACATTTCAAACATTCTAAACATTTTGTGTACCAGGTTTACGTTGGGTTTTTCAGTATATTTCTTATCAAGAGAATTTACATGTGTGCCACCTAAACTCAATGTTAACCTGGTACACAAAATGTTTGGAATGTTTGAAATGTCTTTAAATAATGAGTATGTGGTACAGGGAAAGAAAAGGGAAAGAAACACTCACTTAATGGGGTTGAATGACCTCTGACCTCTGTTCTGACTTTCTGGTGAGATAGATACTTCAATACATTTCATTTGTGTACCCTTTAAGGTGCATCCTTTCTAACCTGTGAGAAACCCACTAAAATAAAAAAATAAAAGACCCCACACAATAAATCAAACAGTATTAACACCACTAGTAAATATTCATAACAGGTGGGTTGTGTGTGGGTGCTGGCGTGTGTGGTAAAAACAAACAAAATGTCCAGGCCTTACTTAATTTGGAGCTCCTTTAACAGCCGGATTCGGTTACCTTTATACTTACTGTTCTCCCAAGGCACCTGCCTCAGAAAGCATTTCAAAGGGAGAGATACAGAATCATTGGTAAACTCATCAGAAAACTTGTTAGTGGACATTCCATAAGTCCTGCAAGAAAGAAAATAAACATGTACTTAGTTTACTACGCTACATCTTAATTAGTCCTAAAAATTCTTAATCTTAATTGAGTTTACTGCATCTTGGGCAGGAAGTCTTGATAAAACCATGCGCATACAGAATTATACTTCAGACACATCAGATGATACAGTGTCCCGTTAAGCTGAATAGGCACCTTCTAAAGTAAAAAATCCCAGAGCCCCTTTCTTGTAATCTTATCATTTTGACCTGTTGCATTGACATATTATCTGTACTGACTGTAACATCAACTAGTCAAAATATGAAACCTGTTGTTTAACAAATCTGCTAGGACCTTCAAAAAGTTGGTGCTGGCTTATGAGCTCAATACGGTACTAAAAACATTTACTTGGATCTACTTCAATTCTGGACACAGTTTCATGTAATGGAAACATATTATTGTTTTAGATGACATTACCTTCTTACTTATTTAAATCACTGGTATATTCAAACTATCGAATTGAGAAATAATAATTGGAAATGGTCAAAAACGTATCTTATTCATCTGTCCCAAATATCCCACTACGTCCCTTACAGCCTGTTTGAGTTCAGTGAGTACTACCTATTTTCGACAGGAAGCTTATCTCTAACCCAAACACCAGATGGCAGCCTCTATTATAATGTCCCAAGGCTCAATCCCTCTGTTTGTCATGTGACCTTGTATTGAAACATTTACTTCTTCAAATTACTAAGACATTGCATTATTAGAGTGATATCTGAAAGCCACTAATAGTACCATTCCCTCTGTTACTTTCACTAGTCTCCATATCTGTTTCCTTCAACTAGGACTCTGAAGACCCTCCCAATCACTACTGCTAATACACACGGATCACTCTCAAACAATGTTCTGCTTTTTACCCCTATTGCAAGGTTTAAAAACAAAACAAACATAACTTTCTCCAAATTGGAAGGCATTGTTTTCATTTTATTCTACCCTAACAATGTTACTCTTAATATTTATTACACATTTCTGTTGGATATTCACTTTCTGCTTCACACTTATTAAATGTCTATTATTTGAAGATTACCATGTAATGCGCAAAATCTATAGAACATATTGGCCAATTCAGAAGGGAAGAGATAAACTTTCTGGGATCAAAACATGTATTAAAACTGGGCTGGCACTGTCTAGCAGTCCCCTGTAGATGGCGGGCTCTGTCCATAATAAGTCTCTAGTAACCCATTATACATTAATGCATTGTTACTTTATCAAATCTAGTAACCAATTATACTATTCATTTCTCTTAATACTTTTTAAACCACTTACGTACATCTACGTGTGAGTATACAAGTTGTATCCAGGCTCTGTCGCAGCCGGCCGCGACCGGGAGACTCATGGGCGGCGCACAATTGGCCCCGCGTCGTCCAGGGTAGGGGAGGGAATGGCCGGCAGGGATGTAGCTCAGTTGATTGAGCATGGCGTTTGCAACGCCAGGGTTGTGGGTTCGTTTCCCACAGGGGGCCAGTATAAAAAAATATGTATTCACTAACTGTAAGTCGCTCTGGATAAGAGCGTCTGCTAAATGACGTAAATGTAAATGTAAATGTATATTATTATTATTTTTACCATTGTTACTTCATCAAATCTCTAGTAACCCATTATACTTTTCTCTTAATACTTTTTATCCAAATTTCAATCCTCCTTTCCACACTCAAACAACTCTCAAATCCACATTCACTTAGTACTATTCCCAAACACACTCAGTAATCTCCCTTATTACTCTCTCTGTGCATCTTCAACGATTCTCTTGTCGTTACATCCTATGCACCATATGTATCTTCAACGGTTCTCTTGCCGCTACTTCCTATACATATAAAATAACATGCCGTGCTCAATAACACCTTGTGCTATTACCTGTGGCTGCAGGCCACACAGACACTTCTTCAATAAATGCCTACAGACAGCGGGGCTTTCCATGGTACCGTTACTCGCCCTCACTCTAGTCTTCTTCCTTCATGGGCAAATTTTGTCATCAAACTTTGTCATCAAAGTCTGGCATTCTCTGGATTTATGGTGCTTTCAAGACAACTGGAAACTCGGACAAAAACAAGGTCGAATCATGATGTCAGCTCTAGAAAGAGGCCTGAGTTCCCGATTTGGAATTCCGAGTTGGTTGGGTGTTCAAAACGTATTTTCCCAGTCGGAGCTCGTTTTTGTCCGAGTTCCCAGTTGTCTTGACCTCACTGAAGTCTGGGATTTCCCAGTTCCGAGTTTCCAGTTGTTTTGAAAGCGGCAGAAGTCATGCTGGATTGACAGCATGGCCAATGTTGAATGTTTATCCTTTTAAACTTGGAAAAGAGACCCTTAAACCCAGACTTGGACCACACACCCACTCCACTGAATAGAAGGCTAGTGATTGCTTTGCAAGGCTTGCAGTTAGCCAGTGTTGAATTTGCGATTTCCAACTGCTTGTGTAATGTTTATGTCCAATGGCCGATGAGCACCGATACATTTTATCTATAATTCCTCTTCATAATTTCTCTCTTCATATGATAAGGATTGAAAAGTATTTGCCAGTAGATTGTCGATATGATTCATAATGATGACTGCTAGCTTGCTTGCTAAGATATAGAAAGTATAATGTTGACATGATCAGTCCAATCAAAGCTAAAGTAGATATAACGTGATTTGATGTCATTTTATCTGTGACCAATGACCTTGAGCCTTCTTGGATGGGCACTTCTAATGTAACTCTATGGCAGCACCCAAGGGGCTTGAATTTTTTAGCTCTACCCGTAGATTTTGCGGCGACGTAGTGTCCCCATGAGTGACTGAACACTGAGCCAATCACGGTGCAAGTAGAGAACATCAGCAACCCCTACGCTCCGTATTTTCCGCAGGTTGCCCCACCACAGAAAGCACTGAGCTAGGCTGAAACACCTACATTTTGGAGCTGCTTTACTCAAGAAAGCAAAAAAGAGACCATGTTTGTAGCGGCTTTATTATCTCAAATATACACTGCTCAAAAAAATAAAGGGAACACTAAAATAACACATCCTAGATCTGAATGAATGAAATAATCTTATTAAATACTTTTTTCTTTACATAGTTGAATGTGCTGACAACAAAATCACACACAAATTATCAATGGAAATCAAATTGATCAACCCATGGAGGTCTGGATTTGGAGTCACCCTCAAAATTAAAGTGGAAAACCACACTACAGGCTGATACAACTTTGATGTAATGTCCTTAAAACAAGTCAAAATGAGGCTCAGGAGTGTGTGTGGCCTCCACGTGCCTGTATGACCTCCCTACAATGCCTGGGCATGCTCCTGATGAGGTGGCGGATGGTCTCCTGAGGGATCTCCTCCCAGACCTGGACTAAAGCATCCGCCAACTCCTGGACAGTCTGTGGTGCAACGTGGCGTTGGTGGATGGAGCGAGACATGATGTCCCAGATGTGCTCAATTGGATTCAGGTCTGGGGAACGGGCGGTCCATAGCATCAATGCCTTCCTCTTGCAGGAACTGCTGACACACTCCAGCCACATGAGGTCTAGCATTGTCTTGCATTAGGAGGAACCCAGGGCCAACCGCACCAGCGTATGGTCTCACAAGGGGTCTGAGGATCTCATCTCTGTACCTAATGGCAGTCAGGCTACCTCTGGCGAGCACATGGAGGGCTGTGCGCCCCCCCAATGAAATGCCACCCCACACCATGACTGACCCACCGCCAAACCGGTCATGCTGGAGGATGTTGCAGGCAGTAGAACGTTCTCCACGGCGTCTCCAGACTCTGTCACGTCTGTCACATGTGCTCAGTGTGAACCTGCTTTCATCTGTGAAGAGCACAGGGCGCCAGTGGTGAATTTGCCAATCTTGGTGTTCTCTGGCAAATGCCAAACGTCCTGCACGGTGTTGGGCTGTAAGCACAACCCCCACCTGTGGACGTCGGGCCCTCATACCACCCTCATGGAGTCTGTTTCTGACCGTTTGAGCAGACACATGCACATTTGTGGCCTGCTGGAGGGCTCTGGCAGTGCTCCTCCTTGCACAAAGACGGAGATAGCGGTCCTGCTGCTGGGTTGTTGCCCTCCTACGGCCTCCTCCACGTCTCCTGATGTACTGGCCTGTCTCCTGGTAGCGCCTCCATGCTCTGGACACTACGCTGACAGACACAGCAAACCTTCTTGCCACAGCTCGCATTGATGTGCCATCCTGGATGAGCTGCACTACCTGAGCCACTTGTGTGGGTTGTAGACTCTGTCTCATGCTACCACTAGAGTGAAAGCACCGCCAGCATTCAAAAGTGACCAAACACATCAGCCAGGAAGCATAGGAACTGAGAAGTGGTCTGTGGTCACCACCTGCAAAACCAGTCCTTTATTGGGGGTGTCTTGCTAATTGCCTATAATTTCCACCTGTTGTCTATTCCATTTGCACAACAGCATGTGAAATTTATTGTCAATCAGTGTTGCTTCCTAAGTGGACAGTTTGATTTCACAGAAGTGTGATTGACTTGGAGTTACATTGTGTTGTTGAAGTGTTCCCTTTATTTTTTTGAGCAGTGTATATATTTTTACATTCTTTGCAAACTGATATGTGACACGTATTAATGCCAAAATAACATGCAAAACAGGCCCCACCTGCCCTGAATGACGGGACGCCTCTGGTTGGTTAACCCCTGTGCTGTGATTTGTGTTGATATTGGTGTGTCTTATCCATTTTCTCCAATGTCTATCTGGCAAACAGGCTACACTTTAGGCCAGTGATATTAAAACTTTTACAGCGTGGACCCCATTTTTTCCACCAGAATTTCTGGGGACCAATGTTCCCTCTAAGTTGTTTCATCACTGAGCAAATTTCAGGTCTGCTGAGCAGCAAATGCAACTTCCGGCACATTTACTGTGAACGCTGAGGCTGTACCCGCTTTAAGTTCGTTTTAACAGTGGTCTAGGCTACAGTGGCTATTTGATCATAATGTAGACCTACCAGAGTGGCATACCATCAAAAAACTAGAAGCACAAGCATTTCGCTACCCTCGCAATAACATCTGCTAACCATGTGTATGTGACCAATACATTTGATTTGATTTGATTTGAAAACAATGGAGAAAATGCATTCCTTAACATTTTAACATGGAAATAGCTGTTCTATCATTCAGCCAATGTGTGGTGTTCAATGTAGGCTTACATTCCATGAGACTTTTCAAAAAAACATGCAGGGCTTGGCATTAAGCTGTTTATCCACTTGTCCTTCAGACAAGGAGGTGACTGAAAATGTTGTTGTGTTGTTTAATGCAAGAAACCACTTTGCAAAATAAAATACATAATTATTCTCATACCATTATTACAGAGAATCAGACAAATTATGCTACCCTCTGCCTATTGGTTACTTTGCTTATTCAAGCCTGTCTCAAAATACAACACTGCCCCTTCAAGATATAAAAAAAAAGCTCTTTACCTGACCCGCTTTTCAATGATGTCTAGAAATTCACAAGTTTTGTGCTCTTGTAGGAAGCAATCATTCACCCATTGCTGACTACAAATGATCTATAACTGGGCTAATAACTCACTAACTAGCAAAGGATATGAATAAATGTACAAATGTACACACATCGCTACATTTAGCTCTCAAAACAAGCGCATTTACTCACGACCATCATGCTGTAAAAAACTGGGAATGGCACAGATCCATATATGGCAATGGTCTATTTGCATATAGGCCTACTGCAGCTCTGATTGGTTACCCGTCTGTGTAGAGTAGGGGCCTGAGTCGTGCCTGTCAATGCAATAGAATCCTACTCCGATGCATTCTGCCTACAACAAAATCTCCCGATTTTCGGGATATCTCATGGTCTGACAAACACCGCTCTACCTTTGTCACCTTTCACCAGAGATGCAGAAGTGCAACATAGGCAGATATCCAATGCAGATATCTCTAGCTTAAACGGACAGATTTTTATGGAGATGTTTTTATTATGCTAATTTGATTTCCACGGGGCGACATTCGACCTTAGGGGTTTAATGGCATTAGTTATTCGCGATTAATCGCAATTTTAGAATTTGCTCAAATTTGGCCCTAAAGAAAGATTTTTCCATTAATCCTGAAGAGTCTATTGACGCACTCTAATCTAAGTAACATAATTTTAAAAATACCCATCAAAATCCGTCAGTTTAAACTAGAGATATCTGTTTTGCATGGGCTGCGTCTCAATCCACCTCATCCGATTATGTCGGCCTTCCTTATCTGCGGTGGAAGGTGGACGAGCTACAGCAGTGTTTGTCAGACCATGAAATAATCAAATAATGCTTGTATATATTTATTTTATAACTAAAGGGGTCCTACAATTAAAAATGAAATAGCTAAATGATCCATGGTATGACCATCTTAAAACAATTCCATATGTTAGCTTAGTAGACCCCCCCACCAACGGTTTACACTTTAAAGCAGGGCATTGAGTTACAGGCATACCATGCTTTGATAGTTAGGGATGGAAAGAACATTATCTACATCCAAATGTTTTCATAGCCTTTTCACGATAAACAACACAAAAGACACTGTAACACACAGCTATTAATTCTCCCAATGTTTAAGTAGGCCTACTCTTATCAATGTTGTTGAAGTTGAACACTTGCACACAGCACACAGACTCAAAGCTTCAAGCATTCTAAATGAGTGTGACTACAGGAAAAAAGAACTGGCTCTATGGATACAAAGAGCTTTTAAACTTGGGTCACACTTTTTTTGGATACTTCGGATTTTCTACAGATGGATGAGCAACTGTTGCTAAGGTTACGGATAGGGCTAGGTTTAGAATACGGGTTAGGGCTAGGGTTAGGGTAAGAAGTTTAGGGTTAGGATAAGGGTTAGGGTTAAAGCTAGGGTTAGTAGATAGTTAGTTGAAATGTTACTGATAGTCTGTAGATAGTCTGTAGAGCCTCTACATATGGAATATCCAAATGAAGTGTAACCTAAACTTGTCCAACAATGGTATGAAAACACAGTAACCATCTGTACACAGGCATACACACTCTCCCTCTGTCCCACACCTCTCTCTCTCACTTCCGCTCTGACACACATCCTCTCTCACACACATACACCACTCTTGCATATGCAGCTTACCTTTGAAGCATCTCTTTGAGTAGCCTATTTCTTTTGAGTTCTTCCTGTGCCATCTACATTTGTGCATAGCCTAGTCAGTGGTAAAGTGATCAGGTTGCTAACTATCTAGCTAGATGACATGACTAGCTAGTTAAACAATGTTGTTTGTTATCAAACCAAGAAAGAGCAGTTTGCGAGTAGTTTAAAACATCAGGCGGCATGCGCACAAATCCGCGGCAGAAAAAAAAACCATAGCTCCGGTAATATTGGGCTTAACCTTTACATAATTTTGGCTAGAGGCACACGGTCTTCAGCTACAGTGCATTCGGAAAGTATTCAGACCCCTTGACTTTTCCCACATTTTGTTACGTTACAGCCTTATTCTAAAATTGATTAAATTGTTTTTTTTACCGCATCAATCTACACACAATACCCCATAATGGCAAAGCAAAAACAGAGTTATAGAAATTCTTGCAAATTTCTTAAAAATAAAAAACTGAAATAATACATTTACATAAGTATTCAGACCCTTTACTCTGTACTTTGTTGAAGCACCTTTGGCAGCGATTACAACCTCAAGTCTTCTTGGGTATGATGCTACAAGCTTGGCACACCTGTATTTGGGGAGTTTCTCCCATTGTTCTCTGCAGATCCTCTCAAGCTCTGTCAGGTTGGATGGGGAGTGTCGCTGCACAGCTCTTTTTAGGTGTCTCCAGAGATGTCAAATCAAATCAAATCAAATTGTATTGGTCACATACACATATTTAGCAGATGTTATTGCGGGTGTAGCGAAATGCTTGTGTTTCTAGCTCCAACAGTGCAGTAGTATCTAACAATTCACAACAATACACACAAATCTCAAAGTAAAATAATGGAATTAAGAAATATATAAATATTAGGAGTGGCATAGACTAAAATACAGTAGAATAGAATACAGTATATACAGTTGAAGTCAGAAGTTTACATACACCTTAGCCAAATACATTTAAACTCAGTTTTTCACAATTCCTGACATTCAATCCTAGTAAAAATGCCCTGTTTAAGGTCAGTTAGGATCACCACTTTATTTTAAGAATGTGAAATGTCAGAATAATAGTAGAGAGAATTATTTATTTCAGCTTTTATTTCTTTCATCACATTCCCAGTGGGTCAGAAGTTTACACTCAATGAGTATTTGGTAACATTGCCTTTAAATTGTTTAACTTGGGTCAAATGTTTCGTGTAGCCTTCCACAAGCTTCCCACAATAAGTTGGTTGAATTTTGGCCCATTCCTCCTGACAGAGCTGGTGTAACTGAGTCAGGTTTGTAGGCATCCTTGCTCGCACACACTTTTTCAGTTCTGCCCACAAATGTTTTATAGGATTGAGGTCAGGGCTTTGTGATAGCCACTCCAATACCTTGAATTTGTTGTCCTTAAGCCATTTTGCCACAACTTTGGAAGTATGCTTGGGGTCACTGTCCATTTGAAAGACCCATTTGCGACCAAGCATTAACTTCCTGACTGATGTCTTGAGATATTGCTTCAATATGTCCACATAATTTTCCTTCCTCATGATGCCATCTATTTTGTGAAGTGCACCAGTCCCTCCTGCAGCAAAGCACCCCCACAGCATGATGCTGCCACCCCCGTGCTTCACGGTTGGGATGGTGTTCTTCGGCTTGCAAGCATCCCCCTTTTTCCTCCAAACAGAACGATGGTCATTATGGCCAAACAGTTCTATTTTTGTTTCATCAGACCAGTGGACATTTCTCCAAAAAGTACGATCTTTGTCCCCATGTCCAGTTGCAAACCGTAGTCTGGCTTTTTAATGGCGGTTTTGGAGCAGTGGCTTCTTCCTTGTTGAGCGGCCTTTCAGGTTATGTCGATATAGGACTCGTTTTATTGTGGATATAGATTATTCTGTACTTGTTTCCTCCAGCATCTTCACAAGGTCCTTTGCTGTTGTTCTGGGATTGATTTGCACTTTTCATACCAAAGTACGTTAATCTCTAGGAAACAGAACGTGTCTCCTTCCTGAGCGGTATGACGGCTGCATGGTCCCATGGTGTTTATACTTGCGTACTATTGTTTGTACAGATGAACGTGGTACCTTCAGGCGTTTGGAAATTGCTCCCAAGGATGAACCAGACTTGTGGAGGCCTACACATTTTTTTCCGAGGTCTTGGCTGATTTCTTTTGATTTTCCCATGATGTCAAGCAAAGAGGCACTGAGTTTGAAGGTAGGTCTTGAAATACATCCACAGGTACACCTCCAATTGACTCAAATTATGTCAATTAGCCTATCAGAAGCTTCAAAAGCCATGACATCATTTTCTGGAATTTTCCAAGCTGTTTAAAGGCACAGTCAACTTAGTGTATGTAAACTTCTGACCCACTGGAATTGTGATACAGTGATTTTTAAGTGAAATAATCTGTCTGTAAACAATTGTTGGAAATATTACTTGTGTCATGCACAAAGTAAATGTCCTAACCGACTTGCAAAAACTATAGTTTGTTAACAAGAAATTTGTGGAGTGGTTGAAAAACAAGTTTTAACGACTCCAACCTAAGTTTATGTAAACTTCCGACTTCAACTGTACATATGAGATGAGTAAAGCAAACATATGTAAACATTATTAAAGTGACTACTATTTCATTATTAAAGTGGCCAGTGATTCCATGTATATAGGGCAGCCTCCTCTAAAGGTGCAGGGTTGCGTAACTGGGTGGAAGCCGGCTAGTGATGGCTATTTAACAGTCTGATGGCCTTAAGATAGAAGCAGTTTTTCAGTCTCTCGGTCCCAGCTTTGTACTGACCTCGCCTTCTGGATGATAGCGGGGTGAACAGGCCTTGGCTCGTGGTTGTTGTCCTTGATGATCTTTTTGGCTTTCCTGTGATATCGGGTGCTGTAGGTGTCCTGGAGGGCAGGTTGTTTGCCCCCGGTGATGCGTTGGGCAGACCACACCACCCTCTGGAGAGCCCTGCAGTTGCGGGCGGTGCAGTTGCCGTACCAGGCAGTGATACAGCCCGACAGGATGCTCTCAATTGTTCATCTGTAAAAGTTTGTGAGAGTTTTAGGTGCCAAGCCAAATTTCTTCAGCCTCCTGAGGTTGAAGAGGCGCTGTTGCGCCTTCTTCACCACACTGTCTGTGTGGGTGGACCATTTCAGATTGTGTATGCTGAGGAACTTGAAGCTTTCCACCTACTCTACTGCGGTCCCGTCGATGTGGATAGTGGCGTGCTCCCTCTGCTGTTTCCTGAAGTCCACGATCAGCTCCTTTGTTTTGTTGACGTTGAGTGAGAGGTTATTTTCCTGAAACCACTCTCCCAGGGCCCTCACCTCCTCCCTGTAGGTTGTCTCGTCATTGTTGGTAATCAGGCCTACTAATGTTGTGTTGTCTGCAAACTTGATGATTGAGTTGGAGGCGTGCATTGCCACACAGTCATGAGTGAACAGAGAGTACATGAGGGGGCTGAGCACGCACCCTTGTGGGGCCCCTGTGTTGAGGATCAGCGAAGTAGAGGTGATGTTTCCTACCTTTACCACCTGGGGGCGGCCCGTCAGGAAGTCCAGGACCAAGTTGCACAGGGCAGGGTTCAGACCCAGGGCCCCAAGCTTAATGATGAGCTTGGAGGGTACTATGGTGTTGAATGCTGAGCTATAGTCAATGAACAGCATTCTTCCATAGGTACTCCTCTTGTCCAGATGGGATAGTTCAGTGTGCAGAGCGATGGCGATGGTGATTGCATCGTCTGTGGATCTATTGGGGCGGTAAGCAAATTGAAGTGGGTCTAGGGTGTCTCAAAGCAATTCATGATGACAGAAGTGAGTACTACAGGGCGATAGTCATTTAGTTCAGTTACCTTTGCTTTCTTGAGTACAGGAACAATGGTGGACATCTTGAAGCAAGTGAGGACAGCAGACTGGGATAGGGAGAGATTGACACTCCAGCCAGCTGGTCTGCGCATGCTCTGAGGATGCGGCTAGGGATGTCGTCTGGGCCGGCAGCCTTGCGAGTGTTAACATGCTTAAATGTCTTACTCACGGCACTGTGTTATCCTCAAAGCGGGCGAAGAAGGTGTTTAGCTTGTCCGGAAGCAAGACGTTGGTGTCCGCGACGTGGCTGGTTTTCCCTTTGTAGTCCATGATTGTCTGTAGACCCTGACACATATGTCTAGTGTCTGAGCTATTGAATTGCGACTCCACTTTGTCTCTGTACTGACGTTTTGCCTTTTTGATTGCCTTACGGAGGAAATAACTACACTGTTTGTATTCGGCCATAGTACCAGTCACCTTGCCATGGTTAAATGCAGAGGTTCATGCTTTCATTTTTGCGCGCATGCTGCCATCTATCCATGGTTTCTGTTTTGGGCAGGTTTTAATAGTCACAGTGGGTACAACATCTCCTATACACTTCCTGATGAACTCAGTCACCGTATCCGTGTATTCGTTGATGTTGTTCTCAGAGGCTACCCAGAACATATCCCAGTCCGCGTGATCAAAACAATCTTGAAGAATGGATTCCGATTGGTCAGACCAGCATTGAATAGACCTTAGCACGGGTACTTCCTGTTTGAGTTTCTGCCTATAGGAAGGAAGGAGAAAAATTGAGTCGTGATCAGATTTGCAGAAGGGAGGGTGAGGGAGGGCCTTGTAGGCATTTCGAAAAGTTGAGTAGCAGTGGTTCAATGTTTTCCCAGAGCGAGTACTACAGTCAATGTGTTGGTAGAACTTCGGTAGCGTTGCTTTTTTAAACTCCCCAGCTACAATAAATGTGGCCTCAGGATGTGTGGTTTCCAGTTTGCATAAAGTCCGGTGTAGTTCTTTGAGGGCCGTCGTGGTATCGGCTTGTGAGGGAATATACACTGCTGTGACTATAACCGAAGAGAATTCTCTTGTGAGGTAATACGGTCTGCATTTGCTTGTAAGGTATTCTGGGTCGGGTTCAAGTCTGATCGGGTTCAAGTCTGGGCTCTGGCTGGGCCACTCAAGGACATTCAGAGACTTGTCCCGAAGCCACTCCTGCGTTGTCTTGGCTGTGTGCTTAGGGTCATTGTCCTGTTGGAAGGTGAACCTTCGCCCCAGTCTGAGGTCCTGAGCGCTCTGGAGCAGGTTTTCATCAAGGATCTCTGTGTACTTTGCTCCGTTCATCTTTCCCTCGATCCTGACTAGTCTTCCAGTCCCTGCCTCTGAAAAACATCCCTACAGCATGATGCTGCCACCACCATGCTTCACCGTAGGGATAGTGCCAGGTTTCCTCCAGACATGACGCTTGGCATTCAGGCCAAAGAGTTCAATCTTGGTTTCATCAGACCAGAGAATCTTGTTTCTCATGGTCTGAGAGTCTTTAGGTGCCTTTTGGCAAACTCCATGCGGGCTGTCATATGCCTTTTATTGAGGAGTGGCTTCCATCTGGCTACTCTACCATAAAGGCCTGATTGGTGGAGTGCTGCAGAGATGGTTGTCTTTCTCCCATCTCCATAGAGCAACTCTGGAGCTCCGTCAGAGTGACCATCGGGTTCTTGGTAACTCCCTGACCAACGTCCTACTCCCCCGATTGCTCTGTTTGGCCGGGCAGCCAGCTCTTAGTGGTTCCAAACTTCTTCCATTTAAGAATCATGGAGGCCACTGTGTTCTTGGGGATCTTCAATGCAGCAGACATTTTTTGGTACCCTTCCCCAGATCTGAGCCTCGACACAATCCTGTCTCAAAGCTCTAGGGACAATTCCTTCGACCTCATGGCTTGGTTTTTGCTCTGACATGCACTGTCAACTGTGGGACCTTATATAGAAGGGGGTATGCCTTTCCAAATCATGTCCAATCAATTGAATTTACCACAGGTGGACTCCAATCAAGTTGTAGAAACATCTCAAGGATGATCAATGGAAACAGGATGCACCTGAGCTCAATTTCAAGTCTCATAGCAAAGTGTCTGAATACTTATGTAAATAAGGTATTTCTGTGTTTTAGTTTTTATAAATAACCTGTTTCGTATTGTATCGTGAGGTCCCTGGCAATTCCCAGCCCTACTAAACAGTATGTTCTAAATAGTATGTAGTACGATTAGTACACTTTATGTCATTTTAAAGTAGTAGCAAGACAAATTTCGGACACAGCCAATAACTAAGTGTTTATTGACTAGACATTTTCAGATCTTGCCCTCTCTGTCTGCCTGACTCTCTCATTCCCCAACCCCCCTCTTTTCTCTCAGGGACGGCACCCCCTATTGCGAGAAAGACTACCAGATCCACTTTGGGGTCCAGTGTGAAGCCTGTAATCAGTTCATCACAGGGAAGGTTCTGGAGGTAAGAACCATTTCCTCATCCCCTTACTCCTCCCGTCCCATGACTTGAAATTCTCAGTCATTGGTCATTCAGTCGTTGCTGTTCATTGCTTTGAATGAACCGTGTGCGTAGTCAAGTTCTATATTGCTGGATTTCTCCATCCATTCCTCCGGGGACCTACAGTGAGGGAAAAAAGTATTTGATCCCCTGCTATTTTGAACGTTTGCCCACTGACAAAGACATGATCAGTTTATAATATTTATGGTAGGTTTATTTAAACAGTGAGAGACAGAATAACAACAAAAAAATCCAGAAAAACACATGTCAAAAATGTTATAAATTGATTTGCATTTTAATGAGGGAAATAAGTATTTGACCCCTCTGCAAAACATGACTTTGTACTTGGTGGCAAAACCCTTGTTGGCAATCACAGAGGTCAGACCTTTCTTATAGTTGGCCACCAGGTTTGGACACATCTCAGGAGGGATTTTGTCCCACTCCTCTTTGCAGATCTTATCCAAGTCATTACGGTTTCGAGGCTGACGTTTGGCAACTCGAACCTTCAGCTCCCTCCACAGATTTTCTATGGGATTAAGGTCTGGAGACTGGCTAGGCCACTCCAGGACCTTAATGTGCTTCTTCTTGAGCCACTCCTTTGTTGCCTTGGCCGTGTGTTTTGGGTCATTGTCATGCTGGAATACCCATCCACGACCCATTTTCAATGCCCTGGCTGAGGGAAGGAGGTTCTCACCCAAGATTTGACAGTACATGGCCCCGTCCATCGTCCCTTTGATGCGGTGAAGTTGTCCTGTCCCCTTAGCAGAAAAACACCCCCAAAGCATAATGTTTCCACCTCCATGTTTGACAGTGGGGATGGTGTTCTTGGGGTCATAGGCAGCATTTCTCCTCCTCCAAACATGGCGAGTTGAGTTGATGCCAAAGAGCTCGATTTTGGTCTCATCTGACCACAACACTTTCACCCAGTTCTCCTCTGAATCATTCAGATGTTCATTGGCAAACTTCAGACGGGCCTGTATATGTGCTTTCTTGAGCAGGGGGACCTTGCGGGCGCTGCAGGATTTCAGTCCTTCACGGCGTAGTGTGTTACCAATTGTTTTCTTGGTGACTATGGTCCCAGCTGCCTTGAGATCATTGACAAGATCCTCCCGTGTAGTTCTGGGCTGATTCCTCACTGTTCTCATGATCATTGCAACTCCACGAGGTGAGATATTGCATGGAGCCCCAGGCCGAGGGAGATTGACAGTTCTTTTGTGTTTCTTCCATTTGCGAATAATCGCACCAACTGTTGTCACCTTCTCACCAAGCTGCTTGGCGATGGTCTTGTAGCCCATTCCAGCCTTGTGTAGGTCTACAATGTTGTCCCTGACATCCTTAGAGAGCTCTTTGGTCTTGGCCATGGTGGAGAGTTTGGAATCTGATTGATTGATTGCTTCTGTGGACAGGTGTCTTTTATACAGGTAACAAGCTGAGATTAGGAGCACTCCCTTTAAGAGTGTGCTCCTAATCTCAGCTCGTTACCTGTATAAAAGACACCTGGGAGCCAGAAATCTTTCTGATTGAGAGGGGGTCAAATACTTATTTCCCTCATTAAAATGCAAATCAATTTATAACATTTTTGACATGCGTTTTTCTGGATTCCGGATAATTTCTTTGTCAGTGGGGAAACGTACAAAATCAGCAGGGGATCAAATACTTTTTTCCCTCACTGTACATGGCATGCTCATTTTTGTTACAGCCCAGCAGTAACGCATCACGTCATGTCAGATTGGTCATTAATTCAACAAAAGGAGGAAGGAATTATGTTTAAGTGTATTCAAACATGACCATAGTTTTCATCCTAGCCTTTAATGTAACGTAGCCAAAGACTTGATAACCCCTGTGTAACAAGGAGATTGAAGTCTATGGCCAATCAATGATGTAAACTGATTTTTATTTAGCCAGGGAGTCATGTTAAGACCACAATCTGTTTTGCAGATGAGCCCTGAATGAACACATCAATAAACAATTACGCTATTCATACCTATATACACATAAATTACACAATGCATGAAAAGCAAACACTAAACATAAAAAGCAAAACACAATCATATGAAACAAACACATTCTCCTGTAAAAATATATTTGTCTCCAGGGAAAAACTAAAGCCACCAGGACTGTGGTGGTCCTTGAGTAGTTGGAATGATGTACCCATGGGTTGTATTCATTAGGCACCAAACGGAAGAAAATGGACTGAAACAGGAGGGACTACTCTGGTGCTCTTTTTCATTTTCCATTGCAAAACATTTTGCTGCGATGTGCTCTAATGAATATGACCCTGGATCAAACGCTGTGAAGGGTTGTTGTGGGCATTGAGTGTCTATGAACCTCTGGACATGTGTGTCCCTAGAGAGAGGGGCGGTCCACCCTTTCACACACTCTCTGCAGCTCCAAAATTTGCTGCCTCAAATCTTATCTTTAAACTTCCAATATCTTTAAACTGTTTTGGGGGGATCTGTCTTGGTTACCTTTATCTAATCTGCTTATCTGACCTCACTTCAACCGGAGAACCAGATTTCAACCAGAAAATTACATAATTATGACGTCCCTTGCCAAATGTGGCCTGCTGGGTAAACAATCTGACTATGAAGTCACAAAGATATCAGCCTGATGTCTTTTCACCCAATTAAGTTTTAGTTTTTACATAGGTTTAAGAAGTTATATTCAAAAAAATTGCTGCAACTAATCTTGGCACTAATTGATAATGATTAATTAATTAATTAATTATTAACAAAAGAAATCTACGCTATACATAAAAATGATCCCTTATTGAGCTGAAATTCTATATTGTCTTTAGACGAACATACCTGTCCAGTGAACAGACCTGAGCACATCTCAACACACAACTCTGGAGACCCTGAACACATGAACATTTGTATGGTCCGAGCCAGATTCAGAGGTCCCACCCTTTGCACTGGCCTCATTTCGATTGGCCAGTTGCTTTAGAATTGGGCGAGATGATGGGGAAGGGGAGATTGAGGGAGAGAGATTGAAGGAGTTTAGCATGGTTCGCAAGAGAGGACAGAAGGAAGGGAAAGAGAGAGGGGAGGGTAGTCAAGAGAAAGTGATTGTTCTGGGAGGAGGTAGTCAGTCCCGGAGTGCACTGCACACTCTCGCTTACACACAGGCTGCCTGTTGGAGGCAAGCAAATGTTTCCATATCATCACTTTCCTTTAACTCCTTTATTTTTAAATGGCTTGGTGCATATTTGAACCTTTATTTTGTTTATCATTGCTATATTATCTGATGCTTAGTTTATTGATAAATAAGTATTTTGAGTATTACTTTCCTATTGATTTATCATTTTCATATTTTCTGGTGCTTACTTAAAATCAAATGAGTTTCTGGTGCTTGCTTCGACATATTTTTAAAATTGTTGGGTATTGTTTTCTTGGAGTTGCACTCCTCTTGGTTGCTAATGACCTGAATGTCCTGCTATGCCACCAGGTCTGTGGGCATGACAGAGATTGGCCACAGATTAAATGGCAAGAATACAATTATGCAATTTGCTAAAAGTTGTCCAGAATCAAGTCAATAATTGTCCGATTATTTTACAACACCAACGTAAAAATAGCAGTGGTCAGGGACACCTGATGTAAAGTGTGCATAAATGCTTTGGGGATTTGAACTTTCAATCTTTTGGGGAGGAAGTGCATTAATGTTTCAGCAGTGCCACCAGGTACATCTTTATTACCAAGAACATACAGTATATCCACACTCTCAAAATTAGGGGTATGGTTAGGGTACAGTGCTGTTCCGTGGGGTGCAAAAAGGTCAAAGGTACACCTACAGAAGTACACATAGGAACTCACATGGTACTGGTTGGTTCCTTTTAGGGTACATGTGAGGATAATGTAGTATAATGGTATATTTTTCTACCCAATATTTGGAATATAAGGTACAATCAACACTACTATTTGAAATGTAGGTGGGGGATCTAATAATATGTATATTTGTACCAACCGTCAGTGGAAGTGTTGTACCAGTTTAAGTGGTTGATGGTTATGTTGTCAAAGGTTGGGTACCTCTTAATATGGTCAGTGTTGCAACTGGCAGGTCTTTGTAAGAGCATGTGACATTAACACTAGAACTACCTGGCCTTTCAGCATATAAATACCTGCTGAGAATGTCCACTTTAGCATATGCCTCAGATACATATTAACCTGCAAGGTGCGCAAACAAAACTACCAACCCTTCATGAATAGTTCATAAACTATTGTGAAGGATCAATTGTCTTAATAAATATTTGTGGAAATATATCAATAAAAAAAACTAACAATAGTTATTTGTTTAGATAGAGTCAAGGATGTGTTTTGTATAATTCTACAAAGTACTAGAAAAAAACGTAGGCCTATAGCCTATTTTCTAAAAACATTACAGTGTAATCCATTTGATCAACTTTATTTGTAGATTTGATTAGTAATAGAGTTATAGTAATTAATAAAGTCCAGTTACAGCTTCTTTTGACAAAGTAGAAATGAAAAATATAATAATAATATAACCAGCCAGGTGCGCAGGTGAAATTATTTGCAGTATTCCTAAACAATAGCACCAGTTCATGAACAATTGTAAAGGATGAACTGCATGAATAAATATTTGTGGAAATACATTGTATATTTATGACTAAATATAAAAACAGTCATTTGTTGATTGTATCGGACACTGTATTGTGCCCTTATACCAGTGTCTTTATGCATTAATCAATCTCATCTTCTCTTTATGCTTTGGGTCCATGGTCAGCACAGTGCTTCAGGGCCTTGTGTGAGCAAGCCCCAGAAAGAAATTGGTTGCACTTCTCACAGATTTCATGGGCCTTGTTTGGTGTGCACCTGCCGACTTGACATTGTGTCTTCTTTTCCCCGAGTGGGAGCTGTGGTGCTTGGGGGAGAGGGAGAGCAGTTGGCTCTGTTCTGGTTTTACTGCGGCGAGACTTAGGCATCAGAGGCGGAGGCTCGAAGTCAACATCAGAATCAGATCAAGACTCTTCATCAGCAACGTCGATTTCAAGCTCAATATCCGATCCTCCATATGACTGAAACTCATCTAAATTCTGCAGCATTTGCAATGCTGTCAGTGCGTCCATTCATTTGGTTCGGCTTGCCATTGTGAACTATGTTGTACTCAGTGTCTGATTTGACTCTGAGGGGAGATTATATAGGCTACCATTTCCAGCCTTTCATAATAAAATAATTAGACCGTGCACCCACAAAGCCCACAATTCTTCATCATCATTACACTATTGTTCTAAATTCAGTCATCCTCTTCACCCTCATCATTCAGATCAAAACAAATTCAATCACCCTCTTCACCCTCTTCATCATCCTCATCATTCAGTTCATTGAAGTCACATGCACCATTATCAGTTTCTATCTGGTTTCTATCGCCCATTCATCCATTGACAACAAAATAGCATAATTTTATTTTAAGTTTATTATGTTGCTAGTTTTTGCTTAGTATCCAGAGCAATACTGCCGTGCGAGTGGTCATGTGCTGAATGCATGGACAGCACGGATATTCTTGGAAAAAGTGAAATTTTGAAATAGAGCTGCACCTCTTGAATTTTGAGAGTTATTTGACAAAGGTAAACGTCATAGAAACAGCAGAATATACTCTTTCTGATACTATATAGAAATCAAAATGTTTTACCTGCATGTGACTCTGAAGGCGGATTTGATAAAGTGATGCTCCTTTCCCTATATCTGTCAATTACAAGATTTGCCCATCTCTTCATGTACAATTTGACAAACGATAATATTATCACATCATATTATTGTCAATTTAATCTTGTCTATAGGCTAACTTTTATTATGTGTGAAATTAGTTTAGGTATATAGTAGGTGTAGTTTTCATGGGTCGGGTGTGCAGGCTGACTGGCATCGTTTGTTTCTCGCTCATCAACTAGGATAGAGTCAAGGATAGGTTTTGCAATATTCTAAAGGCCTACTGCAACACATAGCATGTTTTCGTTTCCCTTACAATAAATGTGATTAGTAATAGAGTTACAGTAAACAAACCAGTCCCATAACAACTGATTTTTACCAAGTAAAACATAAAAAGGGAACGGTATCAACCCGCAAGGCGCACAATCAAACTATTAACATGAGCATCAACGCTGATAAATAGGCATAACACAAACTCATCATTACACTATTGTTGTTCTAAATTAAATCGACCTCTTCATCCTGATCATTCAGTTAGGCCTAATTTAAATTTGATTTTGAAGTAACTTGCACAATTATCACCCATTCCATCCATTTGTCATTTATTCAGTGGGGCTGGCACAGTTTGCGTCCCTTCGCTCATCAACTCCAACTTGGATAGAGTTTTGCATTATTCTAAAGGGCTAATGCAACATGTAGCAAATTAAATCAACCACTTCACCCTCCTTATCATTCAGTTAGGCATAATTTCAATTATGTTTTATTGTGAAGTTGCACAATTATCGCCTATTCATCCATTTGCCATTCATTCAGTGAGGAGAGAGAGACGCATTAGCGCCTACCAACGTCCTACTGCGCATTTTCTTGGTGGGTTAGGTTATGAATAGGTGTGAAAAAGGCTCTAAATACTTTTCTGTTTGTGATTTCAAAATCCTGACAAATGAGCAATGTAAAATACAAACATTTATGAAAAGTAAGGGAAGGAGAAGGACAATTTCTTTTTTGGGGGGCTGATTTATTTATTTATTTTTAAATCAAACGTCAGTGGCCGTTGGCCTATGGCGTTTCTAGCGTTAAATAGCTGCACTTTTAAGAGGTTACTGTACTTTTCACAGTAACTTAACCTCTACTGGATGGGTGTCCCGAAATCGGGACAGTTGTTGCTCAATACGGATAATGTAACTGCAATGATGTTGTAAACAAAAGCACCTTTTCACAGACATATACATGTCTTATATGGGCAGAAATCTTAAATTATTATTAATCTAACTGCAATGTCCAATTTACAGTAGGTATTACAGCGAAAAAATACCATGCTATTCTTTGAAGAGCACAACAACAAAACACTTTTATCACGGTGACAGGTTTGATACATTCACATCTGAAGGTAAATAATGTACTTACATTCAGTAATCTTGCTCTGATTCGTCATCCTGAGGGTCCCAGAGATATAATCCAGCATAGATTTGTTTGATAAAATCAATTTTTGTATCCTAACACTATCCATGTTGTATACAGCGTTCCATCTGAATTGCAACTCGTTCAACTTGCAATAAAGCATTTTGATGTAATATAAACGCTACACCTTGTTTCACCCGGTCAAGTTCTGTTTTTCTGCAATCCTCAGATACTCAAGAAGGCAACCAAACATTTTCAGCATTCTGCATGACGTATAGGCTACACAAACGTTATTTTAGCCCACCAAGGTCTGACCTCATTACGCACCAATAAGACGGGCTATACATGAGTATCTGGTGGTCCTTTGTATGAGGAAAAGCCATTTTACTAAGCCCACGCGCAACGCGACTCATTCTCCATTGAAAATCGAAAGGACCAAGAGGAGTTTTCATTATGCACAGCTCGATTTAGTTCTACAAAGTTTTCAGCAATTTTAGTAAGTACAACAATGGCTTCAAACACTGGAAAAGCTCAATCGAAGTCCAGAAATACATATTTGGACTAGATTATAGCAGAAATCGACCGTGAAAGTGACACAGAACTGGACTGGTTTTGACTCAACCGCTGAATAAATGTTTTTGGAAGGAAAGGAAGCAACTTTAGACTGGTAAGTGAAATAGGTTTTTTCTTCTCATGCTAATGCACTTGTTTGAATGGTTGCATATTATTCATTTGAGTTTTTTTGAGTTTTTTTCTTTGATTATATATATATATATATATATATATATATATATATATATATATATATATATATATATAGCAATCATTATAATGAAATATTTGTACCAACAGTAAATAAAGCACTCAAACCACAGCATTTCGTAGTCAACATAAAATACACAGGCTATACATTGTGGGTCTATATAAAAGCCTCTGGAGGCTGGTGATGGGAGGATTGTTCATAATAATGGCTGGAATGGAGTGGCTTTTTTATATAAATATAAACCTACAACATACAATGTATTAGCATAGACTGTGTATTTTATGTTGACTATGACATGCTGTGGCTTTCGAGTGTCTTATTTACTATTGATACACATACAGTGGGGAGAACAAGTATTTGATACACT
This sequence comes from Coregonus clupeaformis, assembly GCF_020615455.1. Classification (NCBI taxonomy): domain Eukaryota; kingdom Metazoa; phylum Chordata; class Actinopteri; order Salmoniformes; family Salmonidae; genus Coregonus; species Coregonus clupeaformis. Next base: position 4,784,633 of record NC_059222.1, read on the forward strand.
GCCGATTTTGCAGGTTTTCCTACTTACAAAGCATGTAGAGGTCTTCTACACAATACTTATGTCATGCAATAAAATGCAAATTAATTACTTAAAAATCATACAATGTGATTTTCTGGATTTTGTTTTAGATTCCGTCTCTCACAGTTGAAGTGTACCTATGATAAAAATGACAGACCTCTACATGCTTTGTAAGTAGGAAAACCTGCAAAATCGGCAGTGTATCAAATACTTGTTCTCCCCACTGTACATAATTATAGTGATTTTGTACCCCATAATCTATATATGTTTATAGATGTGTTGTTTATTTGATGTATTGATGTAGGGTTCATCCGTAAAAGTATTGATGCAGGGCTCACCCCCTGCTAAAATAAAGTAATAGTAAACTTGAGTTCTTACTGAATGTTTTTTTTATCTTCAATAGTGCCAATGATCTAGTAGAGTCAGATGACCTTAGGGAACCACCACATTCAAGTTGTCCATCCCCCACACATTCAAATGTAGAAACTGGTTCATCCAGTCTGTCCCCTGCTGCGGTCTCTGGCTCCATGCCTAGCCCCGGCCGGCCATCTAGAGGTGTGAATGTTCACATTCCAGCTGCTGTAAAGGATTACAACAAGAGCATGGGAGGTGTGGACCTGTCAGACGCGCTGATAGGCTACTACAATGTTCTCCACAAGACAATTAAATGGTACAAGACATTGTTCTATTACTTCATTAACATTGCTGTGGTGAATGCATTCATCCTCCAGAAGGAAATGGCTAAGAGCTGTGGACAGACCCCCATGACACAGCTAGCCTTCAGAGAGCTGCTCATCCAGGAGCTTACTGACTACGGCACAAAGTCCACTGCAGCACCTTATGTCCCCTCTTGTGTAGAGGACTGTGGGTGTTCTAAATACTGTAATTGTAGATAGTGTGTAAATAGTTATTTTTTTCACTTTGTGTGTGGTTTGTGGTGTGTTCACTTATGACATTAGATCAGTGTTGGCTGCTGACTTGGCCCTTATCTTAAATAGTTCACTTCTGTGTTGGGAGGCATGTTAGTACCTTTTATGAAGGGAAGCTAATGATCCGTCATTTATGACATTCCTAGGAGTGTGTAAACTATTTTTTTTTATTACCATAGCATTTTTGTATGTTCTCTATAGTTATGTACTTGAAAATTATCAATGGACCAATTCGGCCACTTGGAGGCCACTTGGGTACATTTGGGCTAACTCGTGAGGGACACCTGGGAGTCTTGATACAAAATATGATGTTGTGTTGTCATCCTTCATTGTATCAGTCTGACACTTTGCACAGACACTGCTGCCCTCTTGTGGATAACATCTAAATTACCTCCAGCTTCCAATCTGAATATATGGCCTTTCTTCTTTTCATTTCAAAGATGATAAAAAAAATAAAAAAAAATGTTTTTTTATCTTTTACCAGATCTATTGTGTTATGTTCTCCTACATTAATTTCACATTTCCACAAACTTCAAAGTGTTTCCTTTAAAATAGTACCATTTGCCTCATGCAGCGCGACACATCTCCTTCGCATAGAGTTGATCAAGCTGTTGATTGTGGCCTGTGGAATGTTGTCCCACTCCTCTTCAATGGCTGTGCAAAGTTGCTGGATATTGGCGGGAACTGGAACACGCTGTCGTACACATCAATCCAGAGCATCCCAAACTGCTCAATGGGTGACATGTCTGGTGAGTATGCAAGCCATGTAAGAACTGGGACATTTTCAGCTTCCAGGAATTGGGTACAGATCCTTGCCACATGGGGTCGTGCATGATCATGATGAAACATGAGGTGATGGCGGCGGATGAATGGCACGACAATGGGCTCAGGATCTCGTCACGGTATCTCTGTGCATTCAAATTGCCATTGATAAAGTTCTATTGTGTTCATTGTCCGTAGCTTATGCCTGCCCATACCATAACCCCAATGCCACCATGGGGCACTCTGTTCACAACGTTGACATCAGCAAATCGCTCGCCCACACGTCTGCCATCTGCCCGGTACAGTTGAAATTGGGATTCATCCGTGAAGATCAAACATCTCCAGCGTGTCAGTGGCCATCGAAGGCTGGTCTCAGACGATCCTGCAGGTGAAGAAGCCGGTTGTGAAGGTCCTGGGCTGGCGTGGTGACATGTGGTCTGCGGTTGTGAGGCCGGTTGGACGTACTGCCAAATTCTAAAAAACGAAGTTGGAGGTGGCTTATGGTAGAGAAATTAACATTTCGTTCTCTGACAACAGCTCTGGTAGACATTCCTGCAGTCAGCATGCCAATTGCGCGCTCCCTCAAAACTTGAGACATCTGTGGCATTGTATTGTGTGACAAAACTGCACAAAACTGCACCTTGTGCTAGGGCCTTTTATTGTCCCTAGCACAAGGTGCACCTGTGTAATGATCATGCTTTTTAATCAGATTTTTGATATGCCACACTTGTCAGGTGGATGGATTATCTTGGCAAAGGAGAAATGCTCACTAACAGGGATGTAAACACATTTGTTCATAACATTTGAGAAAAATAAGCTTTTTGTGCGTATGGAACATTTCCGGGATTTTTTATTTCAGCTCATGAAACATGGGACCAACACTTTACATGTTGCGTTCATATTTTTTATCAGTGTACAACCAGCTGTCAGTAAGTTCTTGTAAGATTCACAGTAACTTAAAGGTCACATTTGATATTTGGATGAAACCAGATCAAAGTATGATGACCAAAGTATGACAAATTACTGTTATGGTCTTCAGCCAACATCGAGCAAAAGGGGGGAGGGTTGTTCAAAACTCTGACGCAGTTGTCATGTCAACACACCCGTCAGAGCTGCTGTGAACCACATCACAAGACATGCCAAACGGGAGATGTAAAAAAAAAAAAAGACATAATTGATGCAATTTCAATGTTGTTTGAGTTGCTTTGTGTATCACCAAATTTGCATGAGATGATTGTACTGCAACACTGCTCACTGCATCCAAATTTTTTGACATAGGCGTTTCAAATAGCTGTCAATCAAGGCAAGCTCATAAATATAATCTCACCGCCCACTCAACCTGTCTTTTTAAACTTCATGGTAGTTAGCCATGAAAGAAAAATTACTTTTTCAAAGATTTTGAGCATTTCTATCCCCCAAAGATATTATGGGTGATATTTTAGTCACTCAAAAGGCTATTTTATATGGGAATCAGAATGACTGTAACTGCTACTAACTCACTGGCAACTAACTGCCAGTAACATACTGGCAGCTTAACTGGCAACCTTAATGTCAATAAGATTGTAAAATGCACAGTAATGTACATGCAACTAGCTGCTAGTAGCTCACTATACCTTCACTGAACATTTCTGGAAAAAAAAGAAGAAAAAAAAAGCTTATAACATTAGGTGACAACTATTAAGTATTCTTTGTGGTGAGCACACCAGCCTCGTTGTGCAGTATCAGGGCACGCAAAAGACATGAACAAAAGCTCAAAAAACACCCAAATACGTCCTTCTAGAAACAGACACGCTCTCAGTATAGTGAAGTAGGTCTTTGGATGTTGTGCACATGAAGTTGATAAGAGAAATGAAAATGTAATGAATTGAAGGTTATTTGTTGATGTAAAAATCTAAATGTACCGATTCTTAAGATTGTGTCATCAGATTTGGGGAGGGGTGGGGGGAACATAAAATACTGTAAAAACACCAGCAAATTAGCTCCACGTGATTTTAATTTAGGAAATCTGTTCTAGAGTATTGCCACACACAATAGAGAGATATGTGATTGTATACAAATGTAAGCAAGGTTTGAAATTATTATGTTTTAGTCAAATATTATATATTTTTGAGCTTCTTGTGGTCAATTTGCAGTCTACAAATTATTTGTAATTATGTTCCGGCGCCCTGACCATCCGGTAAAGAAAAAGTTGTTGATGATCCCTGCATTACAGCATATTAATGAATATTTTGTGTTTTATATCACTTGCACTTCTAGAGGCCTTAACACTAGAACCGCTAAAGCAGTCATTTGGACTGCTCATTAAAAAAAAGTATTACTCTGCCATTTTTTAAGTCATGCCCCCATCCGTCCTTGACTTCTCCTAAATAAGGCTATATAACACACTGTTGTTGTTAGAATCTAAATATCACAAACAGAACTGGAGATATAACCAGTTTTAGGAGGGCATGTCATTTTTTAAATGGTTTTCCCCATTGCCTCTCCTTCTCCCGACAGTAGGGCCTGCTCCCCTCCTTCTCTCGACAGTTGAAGGTGCCGTGCCCAGTTGATATTCACCTCGATAATTGCCTCGAAACTTAACCTAAACTATATCGAAACTAATTTCACACATTTAACAACAGATTAAATAAATGAAGTATAAAGTATGATGGGGGAGAAAGCGGGAGAATAGGTGAGTTGATGAGCGAGGGGAAACCGAACTATGTATTATTATGTAATCACCAATTGTGAATGAAGAACAGCTGCGGGCCATTCTATTTTATTGATCTATTGTAATTATAATCTCAAAATGGTGTGTATCCTATATCAGTTCACCGAATCCAAGCAGTCTTATCAGTCTACTCTGGCCTACTTGGAGTACACAATGAGAGTGTGCGTAATTTACAATGGCAAGAAGACCAAGAAGAATGGATGCACAAGCTGCGTTAGCGTTGCTACAAAATCTGAGGGAAAGAAATGAATCATGACAACTCTGATGATTATTCTTCTGATTCTGAGCCTTAGCCTGAACCTACACCTCCGAGGCCTAAGCGTAAAAGAGCCAGAACGGTGCGCACTGAGCAGGTGCCCTCACCACCACCAAATGAAACGGTGAGACAGGAGACTGGAAGGGACGGCACCGTTTGGATAGAACAAGCAGGTGACAATGCTATGGGCCTATTATCAGCACAAAATGTAATGACAGAGAGCAGCCCCTACAGCTCAAGCAAAAAACAACATCAGCCAGCAATGCACTCACCAGCTTTCGTTGTTTATGTGACATGGACATGCTCCAATTGATGCCATTGCATGAAGACGCATACCATGTAAGCACGAGCTGACAATAATTGACTGCTGTCATATCAACACTTATACTCATTATAATGCCATTATTGCTTTTGTGCTGTTTTTCACTATTTATCATGCACTTGGTGCTTATAATGATATTTAGGCTACTGATGTTTTCATAATTTGACTGCGCATCTTGCTGACCGTGCGTCTTGGTGGTTGGGGTGTTTTTTTGTTGTTGTTGTTATAAAAATAAGCTGTTACCGCGTTCCAACACATGGAAGTTTAAAAGATCATTAACAACATTTTAATAATTAAAACAACAAAAACTAAATCAAATCTAGTTCAGAACTATTGCCTTTTTGAGTGAACTGTGGAAGTCCTTCGTCCAAAGCTTGTTGAATGCATGCACTGAAACAATCAGAAAACAAAACAAAATTAGGACACTGAAAAAATAATTACTGAAAACAATTTACATTTTGGCATCTTAAAAGGTAGAAATTGAGTTATGCCTAATATGGCAATTCATATTATTAAAAAAAATAACCAAATATGGGTAATTTCGACAACCCAACGCTGGGCCAATATTGGTCAAATACAGCATTGGGTTCATTCAACCCAGCGGGTTTGGGTTGTGCTTCTAACCCAGCGCCTTGGGTTAAGCGCTTGACCCAACTGCTGGATAAATTAGACTATATCGCAGGGTTAAAACAACCCAGTGTGTTGGGTTGTGACATAAACACAGCACATTGGGTTGGGGGGTTGACCCAACAGCTGGGTCATTTTTTATGTAATTGTTGGGTTATTTTCAGTGTCATCGTAATTTCAATTTTGCTTACATATTTCTGAATTCTCTACCATCCCACCCCCTCCCTTTCCTACACACACAATCAAGATACAATGTTGAATTTCAAATACTGAATTTGTATGGCCTGCATTTCAGAACATACATCACATCAGAGAATGTATAATAAATATATAATTGTTTTGGTCCCACTTTAAATGGCCTTCATAAAGCCTTCATAAACACTACATACATTTGTCACAAATAATCTATAACCATATGTAATGCTCTATAAAGGGTTCATAAATGTGGCATAACTCTGTGACATAACCACCAATGTCAAATATGACATAAACCTGTGCTTTATGATGAAATTATTCCCTTGTTATGTCGAGATCACAACATAGCAAAGTTGTTTTGTCGAGATCACAAGATAATTTTCTCATGATCAAGACATAATAAAAGTTGTTTTGTCGAGATCACGAGATAAACTCTATAAATAGGAGAGGACGCATTGATGATAGATTGCCAGTATGGCTGAGGTGGCAGAACCCACGGTGGATCAACGCATATGTTTTATTGATTGCTACACTAAGGGATGGTACATTTCATGCTAACATCATGCTTTCATTTGTGTTTGGAGCTCATTATCAGTTTTAAAGTTATAATGTTAGCAAGCTAAATGTCCCTTACCTTGAGCTAAGAGCTCTTGGGGCATCTAAGCCCTCGTGGGGTATCTAAGCCCTCGTGGGGCATTTAAGCCCTGAACGATGCCTGACAGGCAACATTGTCTCCCAGGCTGTGTGTGACTGCCAAGACCACAGCCAATCGCATGCAAGCAACAACGCAGCTATCTTGGCTAGTCTTGTGAGCGAGCTAGCTAGTTAGCTAGGTAGTCTTGTTAGCTCGCTAGATAGCTTGCTTGTTTTCTATGCTGGTTGTTAACTTGCATAACTGATATGTGTATAATTGTAAGGGACACTTAATGTTTTATGGATAATATATAAATGTACAGAGTGGGTGAGCTCCATTCCTGACAGGCTGATCAGATTCAATTTCACCCACAGAGCTTGATCAGATTCAATAGCAGCCTCAGAGGCTGATGATTCAGGATTCGGCCTTTCAGGCTGTTTCACAGGTAAAGCTCCATGCAGGCAGATTAGCAGTCAGTGCATTATCTATATGATGAAGACTTCCAGGAATAGAGCACACCCAGTCTTGATCATATACATAATGCACTGACTGCAAGGAGCTTTACCTGTGAAACAGCCTGAAAGGCAGAATCCTGACTTATCAGCCTCTGAGGCTGAAATTAAATCTGATAAGCCTGTCAGGAATGGAGCTCACCCACTGTAAAAGTAAATGTTATCCACAAAACATGAAGTGTCCCTTATAATTATACACATATGAGTTATGCAAGCTAACAATCAGCATAGATAACAAGCTAGCTAGTTCGCTTGCTAGATAGCAAACAAGACTACCTAGCTAACTAGCTAGCTCACAAGACTAGCCAAGTTAGCTGCTTTGTTCCTTGCATGTGATGGGCTGTGGTCTTGGGGGCGGCACACAGCCATGGAGACAGTGCTGCCTGTCAGGCATCATTCAGCGCTTAAATGCCCCGCATTGTGATCAAAGCAAGTGATTATCCTGCATCTGAACAAATGAATTGTTGATACGTGGTACTTTTCATTATCTCATGATCTCGTCAAAACAACTTTTGTTATGTAGTGATCATGAGATAAATAAGTTGTGATCTTGGCATAACGAGGATTTTATTTATTTATTAATATGTCCTCTCTGGACTTCCGTACTTAATAAAGACTTCATAAATCATATTAAATTGAGGCTTCACAAAGCATTTATAACCTTGTCATGCATCTTGGTAGCGCATTGCAACGCCAGGATAGTGGGTTCGATTACCGGGACCACCTAAACGTAAAAATGTATGCACGCATGACTGTAAGTCGCTTTGGATAGAAGCATCTGCTAAATTGTATATATTATATTACTCTAAAACATTTCTAGAACCAAAATTGGCTATGTACTCCCTCTTGGGTGCGTAGCCAATATTGGACCTGACCTCAACTTTCCCCAAAATGCTGTGCTGCAGGTTGACACACATTCTAAAGTGCAGTCATGTACAGCAGAAGACATTAGTAGGGACTTTAAAAATATGTTTATATTTTTTGCCTAGTTCAGTTTTCTCTGTTTAGTTTTTCCAGGTTTTGGATTTCCCCCCAAAATGTATGTTTACCCCCAAGTTTTTCAAACTTTTTTAAATCGGAAAACAACAAAATTAGATTTTCTGTGTTCACAACAATGCTTAAACCACATCAGTTGATTACTTTTGAGATCTGGGTAAAATCTAAGAAACATACATTTTGGAGTGTAGTTGCCCTTTAATTCAGTGTGCGTGCCCTGATTGGTTAGCTGTGTTTCTGTAGCGCAGTAAGCGCAGATGTGATGAGTTCGCATATCAAATGCCCACTTGTGGTGTCACTGGATAGTGAAAACGAGTAAGTTCACTTTTATTTATTGTAATTTAAATTAGTTTGTAGTAGTTAAGTGTTGAGTTAGATTACATACAGTTGAAGTCAGAAGTTTACATACACTTTAGCCAAATACATTTAAACTCAGTTTTTCACATTCCACATTCCTGACATTTAATCCTAGTAAAAATTCCCTGTTTTAGGTCAGTTAGGATCACCACTTTATTTTAAGAAGGTGAAATGTCAGAATAATAGTAGAGAGAATTATTTATTTCAGCTTTTATTTCTTTAATCACATTCCCAGTGGGTCAGAAGTTTACATACACTCAATTAATATTTGGTAGCATTGCCTTTAAATTGTTTAACTTGGGTCAAATGTTTTGGGTAGCCTTCCACAAGCTTCCCACAATAAGTTGAGTGCATTTTGGCCCATTCCTCCTGACAGAGCTGGAGTAACTGAGTCAAGTTTGTAGGCCTCCTTTTCTATAGGATTGAGGTCAGGGCTTTGTGATGGCCACTCCAATACCTTGACTTTGTTGTCCTTAAGCCATTTTGCCACAACTTTGGAAGTATGCTTGGGGTCATTGTCCATTTGGAAGACCCAATATATCCACGTAATATTCCTTCCTCATGATGCGATCTATTTTGTGAAGTGCACCAGTCCCTCGTGCAGCAAAGCACCCCCACAGCATGATGCTGCCACCCCCGTTAGGGTCTGATTTCTGTAGAAGGGTATTTGTACTTACAAGGAGATTATGTTAGACATAGTAAACATGTTATAAAAAAAATGGGATTACATTTATGAGATCATTAAAGATCTCTTGGACATAACTTGTATCTAGCATCAGTGGATAGAGTTTTCAAGAAGTTACATTGGTGATGGAAACTGTCTTGTGTTCAAAGACATACAGTACTTCATCACATATACAATCTTTCACAATGGGGTTAAAGCTTACGTTAGGAACTCAGTCCTGCCAGTGATCAATTAACATATCTTAATCCTTACATGGGTGTCTAACCCAACAAGTGACATTTTTATTAACACAATTTCCTTTAAAAACAGCTCATATTTTTTCATAATCATTTGTACACAAACAAACGGCAGAAAATGCATTAAAAACAGCATTGAATATTACATTTACAATTGTTAAAAGTACAAGTTGTTTATTTAAAACAACCAAGGACAGAAAAAAATATATATCCAAACTGTAAAAGCCATTTAAAATGTGCACATAAAAATGTTTACTCTTGGTGAATCTTAAGACATGAAAACATGTTAAAAAGTAACTTTGTTAAAAGGCTGTCTTCGGGCCTTTGTGTGGGAACGGGGTGAGTCCATATCTAACTCGCCTCCTCCTGCTCCTCTGAATCAATTACCGTCCCATCCGTCGGGGCCCAGAGGAGATCCCTTCCGTAGGCGCATCGCCCTAGGCACCACGGCGCCCTAGGCACCACGTGAGGGTGAGCCAGACCTTGGTGAAGGCCTTCGGTGGAATAGGCCTTCACCCCACCCAATACAGCACGAGCTGAGGTGTTAGGTCCTCCCCTGCTGGCAGACACGGAGAGATCAGGGGGCCTGCTTCCTTCCACAAGTCCCTGGCGGCTCTGCACTCCCAGAGCAAGTGCCTCACCGACTCGTCTTGGCCATAGACTAGCCGGGGGCACGGTGATGTCCTCGCCATGCCCTGGGAGTGCATAACGGCCCTGACCGGGAGGATCTTGTGGGCGACCATCCAGGACAGGTGCCGGTTGGGCCACGTTGCGCCAAACTGTTGTGGGCTCACCTATAGCAAGCCCACACACTGGACACACTGGTTCCCATTCCTGCACAAGAGGGAGAAGAGAGCGGTGTTTGGTTAAAACCGTGACTGGCTCTTTTTCCAGTTTAAAATGTCTTAAAACCTTTGAGCTGGGCATTGTGTGTGGGGAGCAGGAAAGAGACTGTGGCTCGCAGGTTGACTGGGATCAGCTTCAGGGTCCTGAGGTAGGACTCCAGCCAAAACCATGTGAGGGCATGGGTCTTGTTGTTGACCAGGGAGGTGGAAAGAGTGAGGTGTAACACTGTGTAGCGGCTGCCCAGGAACAAGTAGAGGTCAGGCAAGCCTTTCCCCCCCTTGAACCTGGGGCTCTTCACCACCTCCCTCCTCAGACTCTCCCACTTGATTCCCCACAGGAAGTAAAATACCATCCAGTCCAGGGCTAAAAGCGTTGTTCGTGGTGGGATAAATACAGAACTGATTAGTAAAAGCACAGGTAAAATCACAGCCTTAATGATTAAAACCTTGCCCTCAAATGTCAGCTGTCGTGGTCACCAAAAGCCCAGTCTATGTTTACTGTCCCTAAAATTATATTCCAATTACCGCTCCCTCTTCCCTCTTGGTCAAACTTTACCCCCAGTACCCTTATGTTTGTTGTCTTCACAGTCAGTGAAAATTTGGGCCTCCATCTTGTCTCTATTCAGTCTCGCCCCAGAGGCTCATCCGTATCAGTCAGTCCTGCCCAGGGTCCTGTCAACAGATAAAAGGTTGGTGCATAAAATGTTGACTTAATCCATATAAAAACACACACTTGGCAGTCATCCCCCCACTCCCTGGGATACCCACTCCACTGATCCGTTGGTCCCTTCTGTGCCAGTGGTTCGAGGCAGGCCACAAACAGAAGAGGAGATAACAGACACCCCTGACGGACGCCGCAGTGTACTCCCACTGCTTTTGACAAATGCCCATTTACAAGGATTTCGCTGGTAATGTCCTTATACAGCAATCCCACCCAAGCTAGAAACGTTTCAGGGAAACCTATTTTTTGCAGTACCTTGAAGAGGTACTGGTGCGAGACCTGATCAAAAACGTTCTCAAAATCTAAATTTAGGACTACAAGACACATATTTCTGTCTCTCGCCTAACAGATGGCATCTCTGATCAGTACCAGGCTGTCCGTGATCTTCCTTCCGGGGATGGCACAGATTTGGTCCGGGTGGATCACCTCCCCTAAAACAGAAGCCATTCTGAGTGGTAAAAAGTTTACAATCAAAGTTTAAAAGGGTAATCGGTCTCCAGTTATTCAAGTCCGTCTTGTCATTTTTCTTATGTAGAAGGGTTCCCACTCACGAGTCATTCAAAGTCCGTAAAAACAGTCAGAAGGTCGTCGGCTAAAACATCCCAGAAAGTCAGATAAAACTCCAAAGGGAGGCCGTCCTCCCCCAGTGATTTACCCCTCTTAAAATGTCGTGGTCCTTTGTCAAGTTCCATCATTGTCTAGTCTTATGAGGCCGTCTGTATTTTGTATAGTCCTGTCAATATATGTTAAAACATCCCCCATAGTTTCTTCACATACTTTTTTATATCCAAACAGTTCCCCATAAAAATCCTCGACTACCTCTTTGATTCCCTCTGTGTCTGTTTTTAAAACTCAATCTTTGTTTTTTAAACCCGTCATTATCCTACCCTTAGTAACTATTTTCTTAAAATAGTACCTCCTACACTTCTCCCCTTCTTCTAGTTCCCCCTCTTTGCTTCTTAAAATAACCCCCTTGCTCTTCTGTTCTGCTAAAAATGCAATTTCTTTCTTTACTTTAATTTTGTCGTTATAATCAAGTCCTTGTTGTGCTAGTCGCCTCTGCAGTCCCACCATGTGTCTATCTTTTTCTTCGCTTTTTTTCTTTCCTATGTCTCTTACCCGTCACCATTTCCCACCACTGTCCTCGTGTGTCAAAGAAGTCCTGTAGCGTCTGCCACTGGCTGAACTGCTCCTGTACTGGCTAACTACTCTATCATCTTCTAAAAAGGGAGCAGTTCAGTTTCCAGGGCCCTCTTCCCACAGTCACACCTGAAGTCAGTGAAAGGGTGCACGTCAGCTTTACATGATCTGAGAAGAAAGCAGGGGTTATTTTAGCATCAGTGTGGGGACAGTCACGGGTAAACAGATAGTCAATGCGAGAGGCTCGGGTGCAGTCACCACTGATCCAGGTGAAGCCCTCCTCTCTTGATGCAGGGTTTTAAAACAGTCAGTTTAAAATCCCTGCACAACCCTTGCAATTAAACACTTGACCTATCTACCTTAAAATCCTCTCCCGCCCCTCTCCTGTCTGCTCTACTTAAAACACAGTTAAAATCCCCACCCACAACTAGAGGATCCCGCCCTAGCATGTGGGACTGCAGGTCTTCTAAAAGTGCACACCAGTCATTGTTTTTCATTAAAACCATAAACTTTTAGCATATCAAAATCCCTCCCCATAAAGGTACAGTTGGCTAAAAGAGCACGTTCACCAACCACCACTGTGCTCCCCTTCACCACCACCTGTGGGGTCTTGATTAAAATGGAGGACCCTGCTGCCACTTCTCCTCCCATTTGCCGTAAGAGCTTAAAAAGGGTAGACCACACTCATGTAATAAAAACACATCTGAATTAAACCTTTTTAAAAAGGATAAAACTGTCTGTGCTCGTGTCTGTTTTTACACCCATCGATGGTGGTGATTTTAAGAGCCATAAAAGGGGTGAGTAAAAACAGTGCTAAAAGGAAAGAGGGTATTATAACAGTTTAAAAGGGGTTACTCTTGGTTCTCGTCAAAGGGTACTTGCTTTTTCTCTCTCTCCGGGGTAAGGGGGGGTGGCAGGGAGAGGTTAAAACCGGGCTTAAAAAGGAGGCTTGGTTAGGGGAGTTGGAGGGGAAGACTCTGGATTCTTCCTCCCCCTGGGAGCTCTCCCACTCCAACTTACCTTTTTTTCTCTCCCCCTGTTCGGGGTGCTTTCCTCACTTAAAGGGCTGCCCTCCAACACCATCTCCATACTGTCTGACCCACATGGGGAGCTCTCGCTCAACAACTTTCCAGAGCCGTCTTTCTCTGCCCTTTCTCCTTCAGGGGTCCCTTCAGTCTGGGGTGGGGGGATTGGGGTGCACCTTCCGCGCCCTCCACTACAACCACCTCCTCCACCACTGCGGCAACTGCCATTCCCTCTCCTGGCGCTCAGAAGCCCGGTCCACGACCGCCACCTCCTTCTTGCCAGCCCTGATCTTATTGGCCCAGGAGGAGGGGCAGCCGCGGATGAGGTGGAACCGCTCACCACAGAGGTTGCACGACCTTCCTTTCGTGCACTACTCGTAGCGGTGTCCCACCTCACGGCACTTCGTGCAGACTACCCTGTCACAGGTGTCTGCCAGGTGGCCATGTTCATCACATTTCCGGCACAGCTTGGGCTGGCCCTGGTAGTGAACATGGCCCCTGTTCTCTCAGAGGACTATAGCCCCCGGGATCCTCCCTCTGCTGGACAGTGACCCTCCAGGTCAGGGGCCCCTTCCCGTTGCAGTACCTGCCCAACCATACTGCAACGTCATTCGGTTGTACAGTTTCATTGTACATACGGGCAATAACAGTTTTAATGCGGTTTTCCATCAGCTTGGTCACCTCAGACATTTATGTCAGGGACCCCTGGGTGTTCAGGGCGTTCAGAACTCCCTCAGCAAGCTGGCACCAGAGAAGCTGACATCGAATCCTTTCCCATAGGGGAGGGCCAAGATGAAGTTAATCTGGGCAGGTTTGAAACTGAGCTCCTTCTAAAGGAATTTTCTGGAGAAATCCAAACGGGATAACTCCATTAATTTTCCTCCCTTCTCCTTCAAGAGGAAGCACACAGCATGGTGCCTCTTCATGCCAGCCTGTGCTGCTGACATGGAGGCCCACTCCCTTTATAACCCAACACCAGTGAAGTGGGGGGAGAGAGGGGAGCGCAAACAAGCTGAGGAAGCTAGCAGGCCAAGCTAGGCTAACAGGGCCTACCAGCACCACGGGACACAAAACAAGCTATCTAGCACAGCACCCAACTAAGCTAGCAACAATGGGGAAGAACCCTAGTAAGCTGGCACAAAATGTAAACGATGCACAAAGGGGAAAGGGCACAAGGGAAAGAAAGACACACAAAACAAATAACAAAGGCTAGGAGGCTAGCAGGCCGCACATGCCGGTCAGGCTAAGCTTACAAGCTAGCAGGCCGGCCAGTAAAAAAATAAAACTGCTGACAAAAATAATAAACCAGTGCAGTGCTAGCTGTGCCACTAGAGATCCTGGTTCAAATCCAGGCTCTGTCGTAGCCGGCCGCGATCGGGAGACCCATGGGGCGGCGCACAATTGGCCCAGCATCGTCCAGGGTAGGGTAGGGAATGGCCGGCAGGGATGTAGCTCAGTTGGTAGAGCATGGCATTTGCAACGCCAGGGTTGTGAGTTCGATTCCCACGGGGGGCCAGTATGAAAAAATATATATACAATAAAATAAAATAATTATGTATGCACTCACTAACTGTAAGTCGCTCTGGATAAGAGCGTCTGCTAAATTACTAAAATGTAAATATACTGCCAAAAGGCAGAGAAGCAATTACACTACTTATTCACTACAGAAGTAGTGGGGTAAATTGTAAAAGACATGGTATGGGTTGATTATGTGAAGCTTTTTTAATGGTCTTTTCACTCACGGTGTACAGTAGATAACCCCTCACATCCAGAAGCCTTTGCAAGGTTAAATATGCATAAAAATTGTTGATTCGCTGTTACCTCAACATCAAAGACATGCCTCTCTAGACCCCATTCTATACTGTAGTAGATGTAGGGTGGTTTGCATCAAACTCTAGTTCACACCTCACGATTTGTGAAGGGGTTTGTCCTGAGGGGTAATTAAAATAGGTAACCAAGTGGTCGCCTTGTATTGTATGTAAGCACTTTTGATGTAGGTTTTGTTTGTGTGTGTGTGTGTGTGTGTGTGTGTGTGTGTGTGTGTGTGTGTGTGTGTGTGTGTGTGTGTGTGTGTGTACACCATTAGACTTGGATTAGTTTAGGCACTCATGTCTGAGAGGATGAATCCAATTTGAAAGGGTTTGAAATCCCCAACAAACATCAGCTAGACAATAGGTTGTTTGTCAGGCTCTTGTATCTACGCGTCTGTGTTGGAAGTGAGGGTGGGTGTGTGTGTGTGTGTGTAGGGTTAAGACATCGTCTTTTCTCCTATTTCATTAAAAAATAAATTATAGCCAGAGATGTGAAATTAAATCTATGCCCATCATGGTTAATTTATTTATAACCAGAGAACAGGGGTGATTCAAACAGTACCAAATATTATCATGTTTAAAAGTAAGGTGGGGTAACAAGAACAGAGATTTTAACAGGAGAGAAGGTTTTCAGCACAAGTGAAGTAGTTGCTGGTTCACCTGTAAAAACCTGTTCAAACTGAAATAATCAACCCAATTCTTATGATGGGTTGTAATGTATAGAAAATCCACTGTATTATAATATATTTATTTAAACTCTGATTCTGTCTGTCTGTGTGTGTGTGTGTCTGTGTGTGTGTGTGTGTGTGGCCATTTGTGTGGGTGTTGTACGTGCTTGATGTCTGTTTATATCATTTGAGGTTAGCTTTAGTGTAGCTTAACTTCTCACAGCGTGAAGTAATTGGTCGATTGGTAAACTATATTTTCAGAGTAGCTTCCCCTAACATTGATTGTTTATATTTATATATACATTACATGAACAGAAGTATGTGGACACCTGCTTGTCGAACATCTTCATCTTCATTCATTCCAGAATCATGGTCATTAATATGGAGTTAGTCCCCCATTTCCTGCTATAACAGCCTCCACTCTCCTGGGAAGGCTTGGTCCCCCCTTTGCTGCTATAACAGCCTCCACTCTTCTGGGAAGGCTTTCCACTACTAGAAGTTGGAACATTGCTGTGGGGACTTGCTTCCATTCAGCCACAAGAGCATTAGTGAGGTCGGGCACTGATGTTGGGCGATTAGGCCTGGCTCACAGTCGGTATTCCAATTCATCCCATTCGATGGGGTTGAGGTCAGGGCTCTGTGCAGGCCAGTCAAGTTCTTCCACACTGATCTCGACAAACCATTTCTGTAAGGACCTCGATTTGTGCACGGGGGCATTATCATGCTGAAACAGGAAAGGGCCTTCCCCAAACTGTTGCCATAAAGTTGGAAGCACAGAATAGTCTAGAATGTCATTGTATGCTGTAGCGTTAAGAACTAAGGGGCCTAGCCCGAACCATGAAAAACAGCCTCAGAACATGATTCTTCCTCCACCAAACTGTACAGTTGGCACTATGCTTGGGGCAGGTAGCGTTCTCCTGGCATCTGCCAAACCCAGATTTGTCCGTCAGACTGCCAGATGGTGAAGCATGATTCATCACTCCAGAGAAAGCATTTCCACTGCTCCAGAGTCCAATGGCGGCAAGCTTTTAGACGATTCTGTGCTTCCAACTTTATGGCAACAGTTTGGGGAAGGTCCTTTCCTGTTTCAGCATGACAATGCCCCGTGCACAAATCGAGGTCCATACAGAAATTGTTTGTTGAGATCGGTGTGGAAGAACTTGACTGGCCTGCACATAGCCCTGACCTCAACTCCATCGAACACCTTTGGAATGAATTGAAAGGCCGACTGCTAGCCAGGCCTAATCACCCAACATCAGTGCCCGACCTCACTAATGCTCTTGTGGTTGAATGGAAGCAAGTCCCTGCAGCCATGTTCCAGAATCTAGTGGAAAGCCTTCCCAGAAGAGTGGAGGCTGTTATAGCAGCAAAGGGGGGACCAACTCCATATTAATGCCCATGATTTTGGAATGAGATGTTCGACCAGCAAGTGTCCACATACTTTTGGTCATGTAGTGTATCTCTTTTCTAAACAATATTACATTTCTCGCTTGTCCTCACCAGAGATGTGGTATATTGTAAACAAGTCTAGCTGTTAGGTTGATAACTTGTGTTCAGTTTTTTGTCATCTCAACCTGTTATTTAGACTGGTTTATGGAATGAGTTTGGCTGATGTGTTCTGTGTAATGCTTGGTTGATGAAGTTCGGATTTATCTTTTACAATAAAAGGTGAAATTGAGGAATAAAGTTCTGAAGACCTTTTTTTTCCCTTCAGTACAAAACAATCTTTAGATGCTTTTCAGACAACAATGCTATTTAGACACGTTTGTTGCATCATATGTAGACGTTCTGTTGCTACTGTTCCAATCACATATTTGCGATGGTACGCTGCAGGGACCACTCAACAATGGTCACAAATATGTGATCGTATGTGTCAAAAGGTAAACTAGCAATGGCTGCCTGTCTTGAATGGTAACTGCCATCTATGGATTATATGTCTATGGTTGATTGCGACTGTCCATTTGTCTTTCGCAAATTTCAAAATACAATTACGCTAAAAACGTCCAGTTTGGAAACCAAATGCTGTCATTACTAAATGTGTAATGTGATAGGCATTTTAACATTACTCTTTTATTACGCACAAAAATGTTTTATTAATAAAATATTTAATCAGTCCTTCCTCAAATGAAGGGGATGATGACACAATCTTTGCGAGAGGGAGGGTATCTGATTTAATTCGTCCTCAACTCATGGCTCAGACACTTCATTCCGAATAAATGGCATTAGCCCTGAGTTAGCCTGCCCCGGAGCAGGTTAGTTCTGAAGGATTTGTTGCCATAGAAATGTACCTGGCTAAAAGGTGAGTCTCTTTTGTGGTACTGTTTATCCCGAGTTGAATTCAGAGTTGACCAAAGTTACCTCACTAACTCCTCAAACCTGATTCACAGTATAGGGCTCAGTGGGCTGCAAGAGATGGGATGTAAGATCGTACATTTCATTGGAATTTCATAGACATTTTACACACTCAACCACACAGCCACACTTTAATAAATTATTCTTGGGTGAATTGAAATTGACAAAAATAAATGAATAAATCCAACAATATGTTGCTCAAAATGTATATTTTATGAGGATAATTAAACGTAGAGAAAATGCAGTGATTGAACATTGAAAGTCTGGTTTTAAACTCCTTGAAACTTAATACACTCTAAAAAATAGTGAACAGAACACACTTTGGGTTCTTTTTTACACAGTCAGTTGGGTCGCTTAGGGTCTATTCAATCCGCATCGTGGAAGTTCAGCTGTACAGCGTGATTGAAATTTAAAGGCAATGTTCCCGCTTTAGCGGAGACTGCATTCACGGTAAACGCTGCACATGTCGGCTCAATCTAAAATGACCTTTACATTTCTATTGCACAATCTGTAACGCTTCAGCTTTAAAGATCGAATAGAGCCCTTAGTTGGGTTATTGAGCGGTGATCCACCGGGTCAGATCAGAAGACTGGAGGCATGGCTTAGTAGGTGCGTGGCTTTCAGATAACTAGTTTTGGCTAACCGTGAGAGTAAATGTCATTCCGGTTAATTTGTTCTGTTGCATTGTCAACACACGTTAAGGTTCAGCACTGACACGAGTTGAGTTCCTCAAGTGCGTATGCGTATCCCAATGTTGGGGTCGTTACTACATGATATAAAAATAGATAATGTGTGAAAATATTGAAGAGAAATATGAAAAGCTTATGTCTCTCAAATGTGGTGCACAAATTAGTTTACATCCCTGTTAGTGACCATTTCTCCTTTGCCAAGATAATCCATCCACCTGACAGGTGTGGCATATTAAGAAGCTGATTAAACAGCATGATCATTACACAGCTGCACCTTGTGCTGGGGACAATAAAAGGCCACTCTAAAATGTGCAGTTTTGTCACACAACACAATGCCACCGATGTCTCAAGTTATGAGGGAGCATGCTGACTGCAGGAATGTCCACAAGAGCTGTTGCCAGATAATTGAATGTTAATTTCTCTACCATAAACCTCCTCCAACGTCGTTTTAGAGAATTTGGCAGTATGTCCAACCGGCCTCACAACCGCAGACCACGGGTAACCACGCCAGCCCAGGACCTCCAAACTTTGGGTTTGCACAACTAAAAAATGTCTGCACAAACTGTCAGAAACCGTCTCAAGAAAACTCATCTGCGTGATCGTCGTCCTGCAGTTCAACGTCGTAACCGACTTCAGTGGGTAAAGGCTCACCTTCGATGGCCACTGGCACGCTGTAGAAGTGTGCTCTTCACGGATTAATCCCGGTTTCAAGTGTTTCCCGGGCACATGTATGATGTTCAGTGGTGTAAAGTACTTAAGTAAAAATGCTTTAAAGTACTACTTAAGTAGTTTTTTGGGGTATCTATACTTTACTTTACTATTTATATTTTTGGCAACTTTTACTTTTACTTCACTACTTCCTAAAGAAAATAATGTACTTTTTACTCCAAACATTTTGACAGGAAAATGGTCCAATTCACACACTTATCAAGAGAACATTCCAGGTCATCCCTACTGCCTGTGATCTGGCGAACTCACTAAACACAAATGCTTCGTTTGTAAATTATGTCTGAGTGTTGGAGTGTGCCCCTGGCTATCCGTCAATTAAAAAAAAAAAGATTATAATTGTGCCATCTGGTTTGCTTAATATAAGGAATTTTACTTTTGATACTTAAGTACATTTTAGCAATTCCATTTACTTTTGAGACTTAAGTATATCTAAAACCAAATACTTTTAGACTTTTACTCAAGTAGTATTTTACTAGGTGACTTTCACTTTTACTTGAGTCATTTTCTATTAAGGTGTCTTTACTTTTACTCAAGTATAAAAATGGAGTACTTTTTCCACCACTGATGTCGTTGTGTGTGTTTGCTGATGTCAACATTGTGAACAGAGTGACCCATGTTGGCAGTGGGGTTATGGTTCTTCCATGGCTTGCATACTCACCTCACCCATTGAGCATGTTTGGGATGCAGTGTTCCAGTTCACACCAATATCCAGCAGTTTAGCACAGCCATTGAAGAGGAGTGGGACAACATTCCACAGGCCACAATCAACAGCCTGACCAACTCTATGCGAAGGAGATTGTGTTGCGCTGCTTGAGGCAAATGGTGGCCACACCAGATACTGACTGGTTTTCTGATCCACGCACCTATCTTTTTTTAAGGTATCTGTGACCGATGCATATCTATATTCCCAGTCATGTGAAATCCATAGATTAGGGCCTAATGAATTTATTTCAATTGACTGATTTCCTTATATAAACTGTAAGTCAGTAAAATCTTTGAATTTGTTGCATGTTGCGTTTATATTTTGTTCAGTGTACTTAGGATTTTGTACAAAAGTTGTACCTGACCGGTAGTTTAGTAGGTAGAGTAGGCACCTATGGAACAGTCAGTGATGTGAGGATATGAGGTCGAATCCTGTTGAAGCCACACTATTTTGAAAATAGTTTTATGTGAAACCACACTTTCTGCACTGTTGTTCAAATAAAAAATTGTATTTAGTATTTTATAAGCTTCAGTCTTCAGCGCCCTAAATAATGCCATAGATTCCATTTTTGAAAATGTTTAAACTTGAAGGCAAAAAAGGGAAGCATGATGTGAACTTGGCTACTAAAGCCAACGATTTATGCTGAACCATGGAGTTTTGATGAAAACAGTGGAGAAAAACCCCATCTACGTGATAATCACACGCTGCTATTTATTGCTGAGCAGCAGGTATCACTAATGTAGATTGTGAACAGATAATGAAGCTCTGAGTAACTAACCGTTTTTTCAGCACGATTTGGTGGAAGCGCCGAAGCCTTCAGAAAGCCTTAGTTTCCCATCCCTACCAGCAGGTGCCACTAGTGTACACAGTGTTGATCAAAGCCTCAAGTAATCAACCCATTTTCGACACAATTGGCTGGAAAACCTCAATGCTTCAGGAAGCTTATTTTCCCCATCACTACTTAACATGTGTTGACAATACAACAGAAGAGATTAACCAGAATTACATTTATTCTCACGGGTGGCCAAAAATATGTATATGAAAGCCACTCCCCTACTAAGCCATGCCTCCAGTCTTCCGATCTGACCTGGTGGATCATAGCTCAATAACCCAGCATCAACAACCCAATTTAAAGAAAACAATGGGTTGTTTGCGACCCAACTTGCTGGGTCAAAATAACCCAATGTGTGTTCAGTCCAATATTGACTCAAATTGGGTTGCAGCGTAGATCAGCTCCTGGCCCCTCATCTAAGATACTGGTCGGTCACACACAAACACACACAGAGCACTGATTACATTATCAATGGTTGTTATGATTAGCATGGTGGAACCAACCTGATCGCTGCATTGAACTTTCTATTTTACTTCAGATATCATGATATCTGAAGTGAAATCGAATGATAAACGCAGCGATCAGGCTGGTTCCACTACGCTAGGTTATGAAGGTGAATTGGGACAAAACTCGAAACTGTTTTGACCTTTGACCAGGTCAAATGTCACCAACCTGATTCAAGTGTCCTCCCTGTTTATAGGAATGCTCACAGCGAGGTCATGTCTGCGTGATGCTGAGGGTCCCTTTACTGGACTTCTCCATGTTGCATGTTCGGATGCAAACTGGACGTCTCTCAAACAACCGCAGCAGGCAATCCTCATAAACAATGTACTTCCTCATCTTATGAGGTGGTGTTGACTGGAAGGGCCTGTGACAGGGTGGTAAATTGCATTTTGTTATAAAGAAAGGACAAAGCTTTTTGATAATGCACTTCACATCCAAAATGACTCTACTACTTGTATCTGCTTGGCTGGGTAATTAACCTACTAGTTTATCAAACCGGGTATTTTTTAATACAACTTTTCACATAACACACATTGCCGTTGTTGATGAAGCCGTCTGTGTCATCAGAGAAGTAACTCGGATCAAGCTAATTCTAGGTCGTCACTAGTTATCACAGCCACAAAGCCTGCCTATGTCTACAATTTCTCTTCATAAAATGTAATTACTTTTTACGATATAGCCACTTTGGTAACTAGTTGTATGCTTTACAGACGTATATTGACTGTAGCTCCAGATAGGATTAGATTCAGGCCGGTGACGCCATTACGGTTTGTTGCTCCTAGTTCACTGTATTAGTCAGACTCAGACATATGTTACAGTGCCTTCAGAAAGTATTCACACCCATTTACTTTTTCCACATTTTGTTGTGTTACAAAGTGGGATTAAAATGAATTGAATTGTATTTTTTTGTCAACGATCTACACAAAATACTCTGTAATGTCAAAGTGGAAGAAAAATTCTAAAATGTGTAAAAAAACATGTGTGAAAAATAAAAGAGTAATATAATATCTTGATTAGATAGGTACTCAACCTCCTGAGTCAATACATGTTAGAACCCCCTTTGGCAGCGATTACAGCTGTGAGTCTTTCTGGGTAAGTCTCTAAGAGGTTTCCACACCTGGATTGTGAAACAATTGCCCATTATAATTTTCACAATTTTTCAAGCTCTGTCAAATTGGTTGATGATCATTGCTAGACAACCATTTTCAGGTCTTGCCATAGATTCTCAAGCAGATTTAATTCAAAACTGTAACTCAGCCACTCAGGAACATTCACTGTCTTCTTGGTAAGCAACTCCAGTGTAGATTTGGCCTTGTGTTTTAGGTTATTGTCCTGCTGAAAGGTGAATTAATCTCCCAGTGTCTGGTGGAAAGCAGACTGAACCAGGTTTTCCTCTAGGATTTAGCCTGTGCTTAGCTCCATTCCGTTTCTTTTTAATCCTGAAAAACTCCCCAGTCTTTAACGATTAAAAGCATGATGTAAAAACATCTACAGGGCTGATATGCTTGATCCCTTCTTATTACAGCATTGATTGCGGAAGTATTAACACATATTTTTTACTTGACAATTATATCGAGTACTATCCCTACAGTTTGGAAGGCGGCCCATGTGTTTCATTTACATAAAGGTGGCGACCCGAGTAATCTAAATAATTATCGTCCCATTTCCAAACTCTCTTGCCTAGCATAAATCCTGGAATCATTGATTAATACTCAGCTTAGATCCCTTTTAACTGCTACATATTTTCTGAATGGTAAACAGTCAGGGTTCAGACCAGGTCATAGTACCATCTATTCTATGGTTTTAAATGATGTCATAAATTGTTTAGATACGAAGAAGCACTGTGCTGCCCTCTTCATTGACCTGTCCAAGGCATTCGACACTGTGGATCACACCTTACTTATTCAGAAACTCTCTACGATTGGCTTAGATCGGGCTGCTTGTAGCTGAGTAGAATGGCGCCGGAGGAGATGGCTGTCGTTTTACGGGCTCCTAACCAAATGCGGTATTGTGTGTGTTTTTTCGCGTTATTTGTAACTTATTATGAACATAATGTTTCTGCCACCATCTCTTACGACCGAAAAGAGCTTCTGGATATCAGAACAACGATTACTCACCTCGTACTGGACAAAGATTTTTTCTTTAACGAGTTGGACGCGAAGGATTTACTTCAGACACCAGACAAGGCCCAAATCCCCGTCATTCGCATGAAGAAGAGATAGTGATATAGGGTAGGTCGGAGTGCCTTGTAAGTATCCAACGGCGAGTGGGTAACCCACCTCTACCTTCCGTACTATTAGCCAACGTGCAATCAATGGATAATAAACTGGATGAGCTCCGATCAAGACTATCCTACCAACGGGACATTAAAAACTGTAATATCTTATGTTTCCCCAAGTCGTGGCTGAACGACGACATGGATAACATACAGCTGGCTGGGTTTTCCGTGCATCAGCAAGATAGAACAGCTGCCTCTGGTAAGACAAGGGGTGGCGGTCTGTATCCATTTGTCAATAACAGCTGGTGCACGAAATCTAATATTAAGGAAGTCTCAAGGTTTTGCTCGCCTGAGGTAGAGTATAAGCTGTAGACCACACTATTTACCAAGAGAGTTTTCATCTATATTTTTTGTAGCTGTCTATTTACCACCACAAACCAATGCTGGCACTAAGACCGCACTCAACGAGCTGTATAAGGCCATAAGCAAACAAGAAAATGCTCATCCAGAGGCGGCGCTCCTAGTGGCCAGGGACTTTAATGCAAGGAAACTTAAATCCGTTTTACCTAATTTCTACAAGCATGTTACATGTGCAACCAGAGGGAAAAAAACTCTAGACCAGTTTTACTCCACACACAGAGACATGTACAAAGCTCTCCATTGCCCTCCATTTGGCAAATCTGACCATAACTCTATCCTCCTGATTCCTGCTTACAAGCAAAAACTAAAGCAGGAAGTACCAGTGACAAGCTCAATACGGAAGTGGTCAGATGACGCAGATGCTAAGCTACAGGACTGTTTTGCTAGCACAGACTGGAATATGTTCCGGGATTCTTCCGATGTTATTGAAGAGTACACCAGATCAGTCACTGGCTTCATCAATAAGTGCAGCGATGACATCGTCCCCACAGTGACCGTAGGTACACACCCCAACCAGAAGCAATGGATTACAGGCAACATCCGCACTGAGCTGAAGGGAAGAGCTGCCGCTTTCAAGGACCGGGACTCTAACCTGGACACTTATAAGAAATCCCGCTATGCCCTCCGACGAACCATCAAACAGGCAAAGCGTCAATACAGGACTAAGATTGAATCCTACTACACTGGCTCCGACGCTCGTCGGATGTCGCATCTTGCAAACTATTACGGACTACAAAGGGAAGCACAGCCGCGAGCTGCCCAGTGACACGTGCCTACCAGACAAGCTAAATTACTTCTATGCGCGCTTCGAGGCAAGCAACACTGAAGCATGCATGAGAGCGCCAGCTTTTCCGGATGACTGTTTGATCATGCTCTCCATAGCCGATGTGAATAAGACCTTTAAACAGGTCAACATTCACAAGGCCGCAGGGCCAGAAGGATTACCAGGACGTGTACTAAGAGCATGTGCTCACATCAACACCATTATCGCAGAAACCCTAGACCCATTCCAATTTGCATACCGCTCCAACAGATCCACAGATGACGCAATCTCTATTGCACTCCACTCTACCATTTCCCACCTGGACAAAAGGAACACCTACGTCAGAATGCTATTCATTGACTACAGCTCAGCGTTCAACACCATAGTGCCCTCAAAGCTCATCACTAAGCTAAGGACCCTAGGACTAAACACCTCCCTCTGCAACTGGATCCTGGACTTCCTGACGGGCCGACCCAAGGTGGTAAGGGTAGGTAACAACACATCTGCCAAGCTGATCCTCAACACAGGGGCCCCTCAGGGGTGCGTGCTCAGTCCCCTCCTGTACTCCCTATTCACCCATGACTGCATGGCCAAGCACGACTACAACACCATCATTAGGTTTGCCGACAACACAACAGTGATAGGCCTGATCACCGACAACAATGAGACAGCCTATAGGGAGGAGGTCAGAGAACTGGCAGTGTGGTGCCAGGATAACAATCTCTCCCTCAACGTGAGCAAGACAAAGGAGATGATCATGGACTACAGGAAAAGAAGGGCCGAGCACGCCCCCATTCTTATCGACAGGGCTGTAGTGGAGCAAGTTGAGAGCTTCAAGTTCCTTGGTGTCCACATCACCAGCAAACTATCACGGTCCAAACACACCAAGTCAGTCATGAAGAGGGCACGACAACGCCTTTTCCCCCTCAGGGGACTGAAAAGACTTGGCATGGGTCCTCAGATCCTCAAACAGTTCTACAGCTGCACCATCGGGAGCATTCTGACTGGTTGCATCACCGCCTGGTATGGCAACTGCTCGGCCTCCGACCGCAAGGCACTACAGAGGGTAGTGCGTACGGCCCAGTACATCACTGGGGCCAAGCTTCCTGCCATCCAGGACCTCTATACCAGGCGGTGTCAGAAGAAGGCCCTAATAATTGCCAAGGACTTCTGTCACCCTTGTCATAGACTGTTCTCTCTGCTACCGCACCGCAAGCAGTACCGGAGCGCCAAGTCTAGGTCCAAAAGGCTTCTTAACAGCTTCTACCCCCAAGCCATAAGACTCCTGAACAGCTAATCAAATGTCTACCCAGACTATTTGCATTGACCCGCCCCCATTTTTATGCTTTTGCTACTCTCTGTTTATTATCTATGCATAGTCACTTTACCTCTACCTTCATGTACATATTACCTCAATTACCTTGACTAACCTGTGCCCCCGCACATTGACTCTGTCCCGGTACCTCTTGTATATAGCCTCGTTATTGATATTATATTGTTACTCTTTAATTATTTGTTATTTTTCTATTTTATTATTTTTTAAGTTTTAATTCAGTTTATTTTAGTAAATACTTTCTAACACTTATTTTTCTAAAAACTGCATTGTTGGTTAAGGGCTTGTAAGTAAGCATTTCACTGTAAGGTCTACACCTGTTGTATTCAGCGCATGTGATTTCTATTTTATTTTATTTGGTTTGAGAATTATTTAAAAGACAGAACACAGTGTGTACTTACTGATGGCGTTAAATCAGGATTTCTAGACATAACAAAAGGTGTCCCACAGGGTTCGATTCTGGGTCCAGTTCTTTTCACTATGTATATTAACAGCATTGGTTTATCTGTACAAAACTGTAACTTTCATCTGTACACAGATGACCCTGTTGTATACGCTACTGCCCTTACAGCAGCTCAGGCTCTGTTGACTCTTCAATCTGCTTTTACTAACTTGCAGAAAGCCTTGGTTGACCTGAAGTTGGTACTAAATGCTGGTAAAACCAAGTACGTGTTATTTTCCAAATCATGTAATAATGTAACTGATGATTTGTGCATAAGTACGTTAGATGGTGCCCCCATTGATCGTGTCCCCGCCTATAAATATCTGGGCACCTGGATTGACGAAAAGCTATCTTTTAAGAAGCATGCTGACGAGTTAGTCAAGAAAATAAGAATTAAATTGGGCTTCTTCTATAGGAATAGGGCTTGCCTTTCATTAAATAGTAGATTATAATTCAGTCTACATTCATTCCTGTTATAGATTATGGCGATATTATATACATGAAAGCAGCTACCAGTGTTTTGAAGCCCTTGGACACAATTTATCATAGCGCACTTCGTTTTATAACATCTGACAGTTTTGACACTCACCACTGAATCCTTTATCATAAAGTTGGTTGGACCTCGCTAAAAACAAGTAGGTCACTTCATTATTCTCTTTTTGTTTATATAGCCTTACTCAATAAACTACCAATTTACTTAACTTCATTGTTGAAATATATAAACTCGGATTACAACACTAGATCACAGGGTGGGTTAATGCTGGAGACTCCACGTGTATCCACAGAGTTGGGTAAATCTGCCTTTTCCTACCAGGCCCCTATCATGTGTAATAATCTCCAAGTAACGTTTCATTTGGATGTGTTGTTGTCTCTGGGTCAGTTTAGGAGAAAGGCTAGGGATTTTTATATTGATAAATGTGTTTGTTTTGTTTGATTGTTTATTGTGTATATAATATTTGCAATTTATTTAATTTTCTGTTTTAAATTGTGTATACTTTTCTTTTCTGTATTGTTCCCAGGGCACATTTGCAAATGAGACCTAGGTCTCAATGTGTTTTTCCCTGGTTAAATAGAAGTTACTAAATAAATACCCATAACATGATGCAGCCACCACTATGCTTGAAAATATGGAGAGTGTTGTATTACAAAGTGTTATGTATTCAGGACAAAAAGTTAATTGCTTTCCCACATTTTTTGCAGTATTACTTTAGTGCGTTGTTGCAAAGAGGATGCATGTTTTGAAATATTTGTATTCTGTACAGGCTTCCTTCTTTTCACTCTGTCAATTAGGTTAGTATTGTGGAGTAACTACAATGTTGTTGATCCATCCTCAGTTTTCTCCTATCACAGCCATTAAACTCGTTAACTGCTTTAAAGTCACCATTGGCCTCATGGTGAAATCCCTGAACAGTTTCCTTCCTCTACAGCAACTGAGTTAGGAAGGACTCCTGTATCTTTGTAGTGACTGGGTGTATTGAAACACCATCCAAAGTTTAATTAATAACTTCACCATACTCAAAGGGATATTCAATGTCTGTTTTTTCTAAGAATAGGTGCCCTACTTTTCGAGGCATTGTTAAACCTCCCTGGTCTTTGTGGTTGAATCTGTGTTTAAAATTCACTGCTCAACTGAGGGACCTTACCGATAATTCTATGTGTGGGGTACAGAGATCATGTTAAACACTATTATTGCACACAGAGTGAGTCCATGCAATTTTTTATGTGACTTGTTAAGCACATTTTTACTCCTGAACTTATTTAGGCTTGCCATAAAAAAGGGGTTGAATACTTATTGACATGTCAGCTTTTCATTTTTAATTAATTTGTAAATAATTTATAAATGTGGTATTGTGTGTAGGCCAGTGATATTTTTTCCTTACATTTAATCAATTTTAAATTCAGATTGTAACACAACAAAATCTGGACAAAGTCAAGGGGTGTGAATACCTTCGGAAGGCACTGTAGCTACCACCATTGCCCTAGACAATACAGAATACAATTGTATGACTTACAAACTAACTTGAAAATCTGATTTGTAGGCTAACATTAGCTAGCTAACGTTATCTAGCCTGTAGCTAGCTAGCCTGCTTAGCTAGCATTATCAAATGATAACGTTACATAACCATCAATATCTAGACAATACACAATACACTTGTATGAGCTATGACTTAACTAAGTTGTAATGAGGTAGCTAGTTATCTGGCTATCTAGATAGCTATGCTAACATTAGCTAAAACATTAGTTAGCCTGCCTCGCTAGCTAACGTTAGCTAGCCTGCCTCGCTTTATCAAAAGATAGCTACCTACATAACCAGCAATAACGTTATCAGCTAAGTTATACCAGAGAGGTCATTATATTCCAGTATCTCTCATTATACTCACCACCACTGTTTGGCAGAAGGGGGCATGATTTGTTCACATAATTGTAATCCAAACACAACCTTAATTTACTAATTGTTGAGGTTTCAAACTCCATTTTAGACGAGACTGATTTTATGACCGAAATTATCCTATTTACACTTTGTAGTCAATTCTGACACTATAATGAATGTTTCTGACTCATATCGATGCCACATAGGCCGTTTTCAAAGGGATTAGTTGCTTTTTCGGGGCACTCGCTCTTTAACATTTTACTGCAGTGGGCTAAATCAGGGTCACAGAGAGTGTTTCTTGGTAGTCTTAAACAAATTTAATTTGAAACAAAAGTATACACCTCACACACGGTTATGGTCTTTAAAACAAGAAAACACCTGTACCATGGCAGATATAGAGTTCAAATGCATTTTATTTTGAGGTTGTATCCCAATATTACACTTTATATACATCACAGAAGAATGAAATATAACAAAACCGGATTTTCAGTGGTTAATGTTTATTAATTAAGAAATTATGAAAAATATTAATAACATTCCACCCATGAGGCCACTAGAGGGTGATTTGAGCTTTTGACTGCAGTAAAGGGCTTCGTTATAACGAATTAACTTTTTTCCCAGCATGCTCTACAGTAGGCAGATTTTATAGGAATTGTTTTAATTTCTGTGTTTTCGCATGTACATTGAGTGATTGGTTGATTGATCTTATGCTACACGAAGATAAATAAAAAATGCTAAACTAATCCAATCATTTAGTTAGATTTGTTGTACCTGTTACTGAAATGGTTGTTCCAGTGTAAATGGCTTAGGTAGTCTCCTCACACTGTTTCTAACCCTGGCAGTTATTATGAATGTATGTTAAGGGTGAATACATGTTCAGCTGCTGGCTATCCTAACCCTGGCTAGATTCCAATAGAAATTACACATCACTTTGCTAGCCAGAAAAATCTGACTTGCAGGTAGGGTTGCAAAATTCTGGTACATTTCCCAGGTTTTCTGGAAATCCTTGAATCATGATTTTTTTGGGGGTGGTGGGAATTTTGCAACCCTACTTGCAAGCCTGATACGGCCTGTAAACCATTGTATTAGGTTAAAGCTAGGCCTCAAAATAAAGTATTTGAGCTATGTATTGTCATGAAGAGTTTAATTATAATGATAACATCGCCTAGGAACTCACTTGGTAAAAGCCACTGGACTGAAAAAGAACGAATTCAATAACCATGGCTCTGTCACTAACAAATACAGTCATGGGTTGGTAACTCTACAATTCACTCAAAAAGGCAAGGCACACTGGGAAATTACATTGGAGGTGTGGCTTAGTGGGGGCATTACTCAACGTTTTCAAACTACTACAACTCAAATCTGGACCCCTTACAGGGTCACAATGACTTTATCGGTTTGTGTAATGACTACAATATCCCTTTAAGTAACTATACTCAGATATATTAAGTGCAACGGGTTTCCTCAAAAGTTTTGAGTATTGACAGCACATTGCGGTTTACAGTGCATGCTACTGTGTGACGTTTGACCCCCTTCTCCAGGCAGGGGACAAGCACTACCATCCCAGTTGTGCAAGATGCAGCAGATGCAACCAGATGTTCAAGGAAGGAGAGGAAATGTACCTTCAAGGTGGGTTTCCAGGGCAAACACATCGAGTGGAATTTAAGTACTGTAAACATTTGTGTATGTTCTCACTTCAGTCAAATTTTCACTTAGTCATGCACTGAGTCAAGGTGATTTAGGATTTTGTCGCATGCACTGTGTGGATATGTGGAGTGTTGTTTTTCTGTGTAAAGGCATGAATGGAAAAGGAGGAAATCAAGGATGAAAATTCAAGGAAGTCAAGATTTACAGATGTCATGCCTTCAGATGTAGCTATGCATCCAGACCTGGGTTCAACTAGTATTTATTTTCTTTCTAATACTTTGAGCTCTTGATTGAGCCTGCCTGGAGTGCCTGATTGGCAGAGTTTGCACTTTTGTAACTATTCACTTGGTGTAATTGCGCCAGGCAAGCTCAATCAAGCACAGCAAAAGTATTTAATCGAAAGCAAATAGTATTTGAACCCAGGTCTGCTACACAGTCAGGCTCTTCTGCCCTCTGAGATCTTCTTCTCTCTCCACAGGATCTACAGTATGGCATCCAGACTGTAAGAACAATAGCAGAGATGAAGAGAAATACAGGGTGAGATTGATCAACTCCGTCTCACACACTGCCAACTTGAATTATCTTGTTCACTTATCATGTCGAGACTGTTTGGAATCAAGACCACCGTTTGTTTCATGATAGTGAAGTAAACGTTCGACAGACGTTCATAAACCCTTTAATTAAAAGGCCTTCATGTTTCACAAATCATTTATAAGCAAATATGCTGGTAAACGTGATCTTGAAAGTATGTTATGGTAATTACAATTGAGCTCTCTGTTCATTTGGGTGACTTCAACTGTAATCAGGGAGAATGAAATGGAGAGTGTTATGGGTATGACATAGAGCATATCATGGGTGTTGCAGAGAGTTTGCTATGGTTATGTGACAGAGAACATTATGGGTGTTGACAGAGAGTTTGCTATGGCCATGACATACGTATAGAACATCATGGGTGTGAAATAGAGTGTGTTACGGTGTGCCTCCCAAGTGGTCTAAGGCACTGCATCGCAGTGTTGCGGCGTCACTACAGCCTGGGGTGACCGGCGTCACTGCAGCCTGGAGTGACAGGCCGTGACCGGGAGTCCCATAGGGCGGCACACAATTGGCCCAGCTTCGTCCGGATTAGGAGAAGGGTTTTGTCGGGGGGGCTTTACTTGGCTCATCGCGCTCTAGCGACTCCTTGTGGCGGGCCGGGTGCCTGCAGGCGGACCTCGGTCGTCAGTTGAACAGTGTTTCCTCCGACACATTGGTGTGGTTGGCTTCTGTGTTAAGAAGGGCGGTTTGGCGGGACATGTTTCGGAGGACGCATGACTCGACCTTCGCCTCTCCTGAGCCCGTTGGGGAGTTGCAGCGATGAGACAATCACGAAATTGGGGAGAAAAAGGGGGTAAGAAGTTTCCCAAAATAAAAATTAAGAGTGTGTTACGGATAGTGCTGAGCGATTAACTGAAATGCCGGTTATTTTTTGGTTTTTAAACAACTAATTGACCGACATTGGTTCAATTATTTGAATTCCATTTAGTTCAGTTCATGCCTGAACTGTGCGATGTAGTAGGGAGTTGTAGTTTCCAACAAGCCAATGTTCTATATAGTTTAGCGCAGAAAACGTGATAATTAACTACAATGATCATAATCCATTGTGTGGGTACTTGTATGGTCTTTTACGCCTGCTACATAAGAGACAGAATCCTTTTTATTTATTTAACCTTTATTTTAACAGGTCATTCTGAGAGTAGGGCCTCTTTTACAGATGAGCCCTGTATAAATACATCAAACACATACAATATACAATATCATAAAACATATTAAGAAAAACAGACACATTTATCAACATAGAGGTCTCCGATCAGTACTCTGAACTGACCAAGGGGGACCAGAACATCTCATTTCAGAGAGCTCTGTAAATTGTTCCACATAAAGGGCACAAAAAGAACTAAACGCAGCTTTACCCAACTCTGTGGAGACCGAAGGGGCCTCCAGTGTTGTCCAAGCCTGACCGGGTTTGGTCATTTGTAAGTCTAAATTGAATTATTGATGATAGGTACATAGGTTTCTGCATGAGTGCTTTGTAGATAAACACTAAAAAAATGCTGCTCTCTCCTTACGTACAAGGAGGCCCAACCCACTTTTTGATACAAAACACAATGGTGAGTTCTATGACCATCACCAGTAATAAACCTAAGGGCACAATGGAAAACAGCATCTAGTGGTTTAAAATGAGCGATCAAGAGGGGATAGCTACATAGAGAGAGAGCAGTTGCTTCGTTAGGTATTTGTATTTAGCAGTCATAAAAGTATCCCTTGTTTACTTTGAAGAACTACTAAAATTGTGATTTTGTCAGACAGCATAGGCAGCAGCTCTATAGAGATGAGATGATGACTTGGAATAAAATAATAAAGTTAAATAAAACAAACGTAATATACACAACTGAAATATTTTATTAAAGTAAAGTAATGTTAATAACTGATGGTTAATAAGTGATAAGCAGTCATGGGGAGTCACTACCGTCATGAAACTTGTATTAATTGTTTTGTTCTGTGTCGTTACAGCATTCAACCCACATAATGCATAGTGCATTTAATGTGTAAAAAAAATAATCAAAATCAAAATGTGTGATTATTTTTTCATTATCGAACCGAAACCGAACCAACCTCAAAACGCACTAATCGCTCAGCACTAGTTACGGATTGTCCTCTCTTTTAGGGTCCTCATCCTAAGACACCACAGCGGCCCAGATCAAGGCCATCCCGTCTTGTTATTTTTTCCCACCAAACACAGCTGAGCAGTGTAAGTCTAAGCAGGCCAGAGTTTTGCAGTCTTTTAGCTCCTACAGTACATGTGCAGTAGTCTGCTCTGCACAGCACTGCTTTACACAAAAAGCAAGTAGAGGATTTGCAGTGTAATTTGTATTTGCTTGAGTACCCAAGGTAAAAGCCTACACTGGCAGGTAATGGTTAATTCACAACACTAGAAACCTGAGGGACTGACTCGCTGTTTTCGCCCTTAGGGGTGAGAACAGTTCCTGCAGAAGTGTGGTGGTTGAGTCTCTTCTGTATATGGCCGTGTGTTGGACATCTTAATGCTATCTTCTTAAAAGTGATGATCTTGCATTGACACTGCGTTCTCAGAAGGAAATTACCGCAGCAGGTTGTAACGGTATTGTTTGCTGTTGTTCTTAAAATTCTATATTGCACCAAGTTTGCACGCACCACATGTTCCATAATGTTGTCATTGAAAATATTAATGTTGTTCCAACTACAAATCAGCAACTGTGCCGTAAATCCGGCTGCATATTGAACGTTGTGATTGCCAAAATACCAGTCTGACAAGCAATTACAAGAGTGGCAAGGAGTGGAATGTTAGCTAAAGAGAGTGGTAATCAGGCTAGACTAACTAATCAAGCTATTCAAAGTAAAAACAAAGGGCCATATCTGAAAGGTCCGGTTTCACCTGAAATAGGACCTAATTTTAAAGGCATTTACAAGCTGTTAACAGATACTTTTAAGAATATATCTTTCCTTCTTAAAGGGAAAGAAGGCATTTGGGGAAAGGGAAAGTCTGCTGTTTGTTTGTGTGTTGGGCACAAATGTCTGAATGTGCTCCAATTCCTATCACTCATTTACACTGAACAAAAATATAAGCGCAACATGTAAAGTGTTGGTCCCATGTTTCATGAGCTGAAATAAAAGATCCCAGAAATTTTCCATACGCACAAAAACGTATTTCTCTCAAATTTGGTGCACAAATTACATACCTGTTAGTGAGCATTTCTACTTTGCCAAGATAATCCATCCACCTGACAGGTGTGGCATATCAAGAAGCTGATTAAACAGCATGATCATTACACAGGTGCACCTTGTGCTGGGGACAATAAAAGGCCTCTCTAAAATGTGCAGTTTTGTCACACAACACAATGGCACAGATGTCTCAAGTTTTGAGGGAGCGTGCATTTGGCACGCTGACTGCAGGAATGTCCACCAGAGCTGTTGCCAGATATTTTTATGTTAATTGCTCTACCATTTTAGAGAATTTGTCAGTACGTCCAACCGACCTCACACCCACGCCAGCCCAGGACCTACACATCCGGCTTCTTCACCTGCGGGATCGCCTGAGACCAGCTACCCGGACAGCTGATGAAAATGAGGCGTATTTCTGGCTGTAATAAAGCCCTTATGTGGATAAAAACTAATTATGATTGGCTGGGACTTGCTCCCCAGTGGGTGGGCCTGGCTCTATAGTGGGTAGGCCTATGACCTCCCAGGCCAACCCATGGTTGCGCCCCTTCCCAGTCATGTGAAATCCATAGATTAGAGCCTAAATAATTTTTTCCAATTGATTGATTTCCTTATATGAACTGTTACTATTTTTGTTCAGTGCCTTCAGAAAGTATTCAGACCCCTTGACTTTTTACACATTTTGTTAGGTTACAGCCTTATTCTAAAATGTTTTACATTGTTTTTTTCCCTCATCAATCTACACACAATACCCCTTAATGGCAAAGCTGTTTTTTAGATTTTTTTGCTAATTTATTAAAATAAAAACTGAAATATCACATTTACCTAAGTATTCAGACCCTTTACTCAGTACTTTGTTGAAGCACCTTTGGCAGCGATTACAGCCTTCAGTTTTCTTGGGTATGACGCTACAAGCTTAGCACACCTGTATTTGGGGAGTTCCTTCCATTCTTCTCTGCAGATCCTCTCAAGCTGAGGTTGGATGGGGAGCGTTGCTGCACAGCTATTTTCAGGTCTCTCCAGAGACGTTCGATCGGGCTCTGGCTGGGCCACTCAAGGACATTCAGAGACTTGTCCCCGAAGCCACTCCTGCATTGTCTTGGCTATGTGCTTAGGGTCGTTGTCCTGTTGGAAGGTGAACCTTCGCTCCAGTCTGAGGTCCTGAGTACTCTGGAGCAGGTTTTCATCAAGGATCTCTCTGTACTTTGCTCCGTTCATCTTTGCCTAGATTCTGACTAGTCTCCCATTCCCTGCCGCTAAAAAACATCCTCATAGCATATTGCTGCCACCACCATGCTTGACCGTAGGGATGGTGCCAGGTTTCCTCCAGATGTGACGCTTGGCATTCAGGCCAAAGAGTTCAATCTTGGTTTCATCAGACCAGAGAATCTTGTTTCTCATGGTCTGAGTTTTTTAGGTGCCTTTTGGCAAACTCCAAGTGGGCTGTCATGTGCTTTTAACTGAGGAGTGGCTTCCGTCTGGCCACTCTACCATAAAGGCCTGATTGGTGGAGTGCTGCGGAGATGGTTGTCCTTCTGGAAGGTTCTCCCATCTCCACAGAGGAATTCTAGAGCTCTGTCAGAGTGACCATGGGGTTCTTGGTCACCTCCCTGACCAAGGCCCTTCTCCCCCGATTGCTCAGTTTGGCTGGGCGGCCAAATTTAGGAAGAGTCTTGGTGGTTCCAAACTTCTTCCATTTAAGAATGATTGAGGCCACTGTGTTCTTTAGGACCTTCAAATGCTGCAGAAATGTTTTGGTACCCTTCCCCAGATCTGTGGCTCGACCCATTCCTGTCTCGGAGCTCTACGGACAATTCCTTCAACCTCATTTTTTGCTCTGACATGCACTGTCAACTGTGGGACCTTATTTGTTTAACATTTGCAAACATTTCTAAAAACCTGTTTTTGCATTGTCATTATGGGGTGTTGTGTGTAGTTTGCTGAGGAAATTGTTTTATTTAATCCATTTTAGAATAAGGCTGTAACGTAACAAAATTTGGAAAAAGTAAAGGGGTCTGAATACTTTCCAAAGGCACTGTACATTGTCACAATGGACGCTGGTTCTGTGTGGAAATGTGGCGACTATGTCATTGTGGGGACCGTGCCATTGTGGGAAAGTTAGTCGTTAGTGGCTGACACAGTCTCTCCTTCACCCACAGCCTACCAGGTCCTCGTCTGAGAGTGTCTGCTCGAGACCTGGCTCCAGCATCTCACGGTCCCCTGGTCACACTATCTATGTGAGTACCTACCGCAACTCTGCACACTACTAACTGGAGATGCAACTCAAGGTTACACAACTAACTGGTGACTCCAATGAAACTCTCATGAAACATCAGTGTTCTTCTTCTACTTTCTTTATTATTGATTGATATTACTCAATGGCGTTCCCTATTTATGTGTTATCCAAATTGTGCTGGATCATCTATGTGTTTATCATGTTATGTTGGAGTATTGTCACGTACACTGTCCTGAGTTCCTTATGGTTGTCTTGTCATTGTCATGTATGTATTTTGTACAAAAATAAAATAAAATAAAAACATTAAACAACAGCATCACAGTTCTGGCTAAAGACTATTATATCGTTATTAGGTAGTGTATGTCTTTTGAAGTCTTGGTAGCTCTTTAGTTGAACCCTCAGTCATAAAGCAGGCTTTACATTGTCATTGGTATGACATAACACATGATGTGAGTAGTCATTCCATTTAATTCAATGCAACAACTCAATTCAATAATGGGAGCTGACATGGTATATGTCAACTTTGTCACGCATCATTAAATTATTTATTGAACCTTTATTTATTGAACCTTTATTTATCCAAACTTTATTTACTTACTTCAGGTAACTCATCGAGAACAAATCATATTTTACAATCATGACTGTCAAGTTGGTTGTTTAAACTAGACACGGGCTATTATGACTGCTTATGACCTCTGTTATTCTGTGCAAATGACAGTTTAATGTCACCTCTATGACTGAGGGCTTAAGCAAAGTTACCAATGTCCCTATGTACTTCCAGCCCAACCCCTACCTCTACCTCTACACTACCCATGTGTGTGGTACACCCCACGTCACTGTATAAGCTCCATTATCAAGATGAATCAGAACCGTAACGTCTCCATTTCCTGGTTCACAATCATTCCTTTGATGTTGTGACCAGTGTCCTATGCCTTTGTGAGGTGCGTTGTCATTTTCTCCTCAGGTGTGCCGTCACAAGTGACCTTTGATCCTCAACCTGCCCTGACCTCCTCCTCACCTTGTGTCTCTCTGTCTGTGTTTGTTTCCCTCCTCCTCCCTCTTCTTCTCCTCTCCTCCCATCCATCCCTATCCCACACCTGCTCCAGGCAATAGTAGACAATGAGATCATTGATTACCGAGACCTAGCAGCCATCCCAAGGGTCAAGGCCATTTATGACATACAGCATCCAGACATGATATACTATCAGACTCTCCACTCCAACTTCTCTACCCTGGACCACAGAGCGGACAGACAGGACAGACACAGCTCCGCAGAGGTAACTCCCCTTGGGGCTCCAACGCTGACCGATTGGCTGGCTCTTCTGCTCACTTATACGTCTATGTAGGATTGAATGTACTGAATTCTGGCCTTAGGCATTCTTCTTCTTCTTCGGGATTTGGTTGGTGGATCGCATACAACTTTTAGGTGCATACACCACCACCTACTGTACTGGGGTGTGAGGCCAGTCACAGCCTATCCACACTAAATGCTCTTAATTAGTCCTGTTCCTCTAAGAAAGTGAAATATAGCCCTTGACACCACCACCCACACTCATTAAAAACCCACTACCCCATTCCACTACTTTGACCCTAACTGCTGGCCTTAGACATTCAAGACAGTCCTTTCACATTATTCTCAGAGATGACTTAATTTACAGCGGTATCAAGCCTTCCTCATCCTCAGGAGTGGACTGGATTAAAGTTGACCTGAACCATGCCAAAGGTTTGTTTAGTGCATGTGTACTCAAGTACTATTTCAGAAGGTCCGGTCACACAAATATCCTAGGTGGCAAAGGTCCGTGTGGATATTGTAATTTATTGGTGTAGAAACAAACTCCCTCCTCGCAACCCATGCGACCCCAAACTCTTCAAACTGTTCACACCCCTCTTGTTGGGAGAGAGAAGATGCTTCCGTTTTAAAGCTAATTTCCTGCTATTCTACATGTTTGCAATGTCTTATGTGTGTTCATATAATACCAGGGATTGAGGCCCGACTGAGTTCCTAAAAAATTATCTTTAAGGTTATCCATCTTAGGTTGCTACACACTTAGAAAAGAGGGTTCCCCTATGGTTCTTTGGTAAGGGTGATGGTTCCATAATGACTGAAAGAACCCTTGGAGCCCTTCAATGGTCCTTTGCAGTTCAGATTTTTTTTTTTCCTCTTTAAGTGATAATTAAAATGAAGGGCCAGTGTGCAACCATGAGTGAGAGTGTGATTCAATTTTTTAATTTTTTTTATTTAACCTTTATTTAACTCAGCAAGTCAATTAAAAACAATTTCTTATTTATAATAATGGCCTACCAAGAAGGCCTTAAATTGCTTTTGTTTTAAAGATGAGTATTGAATTGCATGGCCTCTAAAGGCACATTTAAAAGTGTCCCATACAATAAGGGGATCTGCTGTACCTATGTTATGAAGGAAAAAGTCAGTTATAAATTATTCTGTCCTGGTTAAAAAACAAGTTATCATCCAATAGGCTTTGATAACATTTCAAATGTCCTCGCCCACGTGGAAATTCTGTAAGAGTAATGTATATGGCAATAATTTGATGGTCCGACCTAATTCTATCCCCTATCAACACTTTTTAAACTTTTGGTGCCTGCGAGAATGACATAAGAAAGTCATTGGTCCTCCGTAGCTCAATTGGTAGAGCATGGCGCTTGTAACGCCAGGGTAGTGGGTTCGATCCCCGGGACCACCCATACGTAAAAATGTATGCACACATGACTGTAAGTCGCTTTGGATAAAAGCGTCTGCTAAATGGCATATTACTAGCTTGATTGAGCCTCCGCCATGTATATCTCACTAGGTCAGGATATTTAAGCCTCCACATACAGTTGAAGTCGGAAGTTTACATACACCTTAGCCAAATACATTTAAACTCAGTTTTTCACAATTCCTGACATTTCATCCTAGTAGAAATTCCCTGTCTTTGGTCAGTTAGGATCACCACTTTAATTTAAGAATGTGAAATGTCAGAAGAATTGTAGAGAATGATTTATTTCAGCTTTTATTTCTTTCATCACATATCCTGTGGGTCAGAAGTTTACATACACTCAATTAGTATTTGGTAGCATTGCCTTTAAATTGTTTAACTTGGGTCAAACGTTTCGGGTAGCCTTCCAAAAGCTTCCCACAATAAGTTGTGTGTATTTTGGCCCATTCCTCCTGACAGAGCTGGTGTAACTGAGTCAGGTTTGTAGGCCTCCTTGCACGCACATGCCTTTTCAGTTCTGCCCACAAATGTTCTATAGGATAGAGGCCAGGGCTTTGTGATGGCCACTCCAATACCTTTACTTTGTTGTCCTTAAGCCATTTTGCCACAACTTTGGAAGTATGCTTGGGGTCATTGTCCATTTGGAAGACCCATTTGCGACCAAGCTTTAACTTCCTGACTGATGTCTTGAGATGTTGCTTCATTATATCTACATAATTTTCCTTTCTCATGATGCATTCTATTTTGTGAAGTGCACCAGTCTCTCCTGCAGCAAAGCACCCCCACAGCATGATGCTGCCACCCCCGTGCTTCACGGTTGGGATGGTGTTCTTCGGCTTGCAAGCATCCCCCTTTTTCCTCCAAACATAACGATGGTCATTATGGCCAAACAGTTCTATTTTTGTTTCATCAGACCAGAGGACATTTCTCCAAAAAGTAAGATCTTTGTCCCCATGTGCAGTTGCAAACCGTAGTCTGGCTTTTTTATGGCGGTTTTGGAGCAGTGGCTTCTTCCTTGCTGAGTGGCCTTTCAGGTTATGTCGATATAGGACTCGCTTGCTCCATCCCCGAGCCCAACTCAAGAGAAGACTTGATGTGCAAATGCATATACAGTTGTAGCTGTTTGAGAAGGCATGCAAAATTGAACAAGAATGGGGAGATTTTATTAGCCAATGTCAAGTTCTGATGGCACTTAGATACACACCCCTACCCTGAAACACACACACACTGGTCCCCCGTTGTGACCATTTCCCCAAGCATCTCTGTGCAGTCAGACTTTTTGATTATTTTGCGCCACCAGGGCCACAATAATTTGCCCCCTCTCTGATTTTCCAAGTGTGACGCCCTCCCCATGGGTTACTGCAGCTAGTGTTGCCAGCACTGCCACTACCTGGGTGGGGGCAACCCACCGGAATCCCCACCGGCTAGGTACAAGGTCATCAAGGTTCTCATTAGCAACTTTGAGAAATTCCTTGTATATAATGGTCTCCTGAGTGGCGCAGTGGTCTAAGGTGCCGCATCGCAGTGCTAACTGTGCCACTAGAGATCCTGGTTCGAATCCAGGCTCTGTCGCAGCCGGCCGCGACCGGGAGACTCATGGGCGGTGCACAATTGGGCCAGCGTCGTCCAGGGTAGGGGAGGGAATGGCCGACAGGGATGTAGCTCAGTTGATAGAGTATGGCGTTTGCAACGCCAGGGTTGTGGGTTCGATTCCCACGGGGGGCTAGTATAATAAAAAATGTATTCACTAACTGTAAGTCGCTCTGGATAAGAGTGTCTGCTAAATGACTATCAATTTTCAATCAATTTTATTTTATATAGCCCTTCTTACATCAGCTAATATCTCGAAGTGCTGTACAGAAACCCAGCCTAAAACCCCAAACAGCTAGTAATGCAGGTGTAGAAGCACGGTGGCTAGGAAAAACTCCCTAGAAAGGCCAAAACCTAGGAAGAAACCTAGAGAGGAACCAGGCTATGAGGGGTGGCCAGTCCTCTTCTGGCTGTGCCGGGTGGAGATTATAACAGAACCATGCCAAGATGTTCAAAAATGTTCATAAGTGACAAGCATGGTCAAATAATAATCAGGAATAAATCTCAGTTGGCTTTTCATGCCGATCATTAAGAGTTGAAAACAGCAGGTCTGGGACAGGTAGGGGTTCCATAACCGCAGGCAGAACAGTTGAAACTGGAATAGCAGCAAGGCCAGGCGGACTGGGGACAGCAAGGAGTCACCACGGCCGGTAGTCCCGACGTATGGTCCTAGGGCTCAGGTCTCTCAGTTGGCTTTTCATAGCCGATCATTAAGAGTTGAAAACAGCAGGTCTGGGACAGGTAGGGGTTTCGTAACCGCAGGCAGAACAGTTGAAACTGGAATAGCAGCAAGGCCAGGCGGACTGGGGACAGCAAGGTGTCAGCATGCCCGGTAGTCCTGACGTATGGTCCTAGGGCTCAGGTTCTCAGAGAGAAAGAGAGAACGAGAGAATTAGAGAGAGCATACTTAAATTCACACAGGACACTGGATAAGACAGGAGAAGTACTCCAGGTATAACCAACTAACCCCAGCCCCCCGACACATAAACTACTGCAGCATAAATACTGGAGGCTGAGACAGGAGCGGTCCGGAGACACTGTGGCCCCATCCGAAGAAACCCCGGACAGGGCCAAACAGGAAGGATATAACCCCACCCACTCTGCCAAAGCACAGCCCCCGCACCACCAGAGGGATATCCTCAACCACCAACTTACAATCCTGAGACAAGGCCGAGTATAGCCCACAGAGGTCTCCACCACAGCACAAACCAAGGGGGGCGCCAACCCAGACAGGAAGATCACGTCAGTAACTCAACCCACTCAAGTGACGCACCCCTCCTAGGGACGGCATGAAAGAGCACCAGCAAGCCAGTGACTCAGCCCCTGTAACAGGGTTAGAGGCAGAGAACCCCAGTGGAGAGAGGGGAACCGGCCTGGCAGAGACAGCAAGGGCTGTTCGTTGCTCCAGAGCCTTTCCGTTCACCTTCACACTCCTGGGCCAGACTACACTCAATCATATGACCTACTGAAGAGATAAGTCTTCAGTAAAGACTTAAAGGTTGAGACCGAGTCTGCGTCTCTCACATGGGTAGGCAAACTGTTCCATAAAAATGGAGATCTATAGGAGAAAGCCCTGCCTCCCGCTGTTTGCTTAGAAATTCTAGGGACAATTAGGAGGCCTGCGTCTTGTGACCGTAGCGTACGTATTGGTATGTACGGCAGGACCAACTCGGAAAGATAGGTAGGAGCAAGCCCATGTAACGCTTTATAGGTTAACAGTAAAACCTTGAAATCAGCCCTTGCCTTAACAGGAAGCCAGTGTAGGGAAGCTAGCACTGGAGTAATATGATCAAATTTCTTGGTTCTAGTCAGGATTCTAGCAGCCGTATTTAGCACTAACTGAAGTTTATTTAGTGCTTTATCCGGGTAGCCGGAAAGTAGAGCATTGCAGTAGTCTAACCTAGAAGTAACAAATGCATGGATTAATTTTTCTGCATCATTTTTGGACAGAAAATTTCTGATTTTTGCAATGTTACGTAGATGGAAAAAAGCTGTCCTTGAAACAGTCTTGATATGTTCGTCAAAAGAGAGATCAGGGTCAAGAGTAACGCCGAGGTCCTTCACAGTTTTATTTGAGACGACTTTACAACCATCAAGATGAATTGTCAGATTTAACAGAAGATCTCTTTGTTTCTTGGGACCTAGAACAAGCATCTCTGTTTTGTCCGAGTTTAAAAGTAGAAAGTTTTCAGCCATCCACTTCCTTATGTCTGAAACACAGGCTTCTAGCGAGGGCAATTTTGGGGCTTCACCATGTTTCA
Source organism: Coregonus clupeaformis (assembly GCF_020615455.1). NCBI lineage: Eukaryota > Metazoa > Chordata > Actinopteri > Salmoniformes > Salmonidae > Coregonus > Coregonus clupeaformis. The sequence goes on from NC_059222.1 coordinate 4,827,624, forward strand.
TTGAAATGTACAGCTGTGTGTCATCCGCATAGCAGTGAAAGTTAACATTATGTTTTCGAATAACATCCCCAAGAGGTAAAATATATAGTGAAAACAATAGTGGTCCTAAAACGGAACCTTGAGGAACACCGAAATGTACAGTTGATTTGTCGGAGGACAGACCATTCACAGAGACAAACTGATATCTTTCCGACAGGTAAGATCTAAACCAGGCCAGAACTTGTCCGTGTAGACCAATTTGGGTTTCCAGTCTCTCCAAAAGAATGTGGTGATCGATAGTGTCAAAGGCAGCACTAAGGTCTAGTAGCACGAGGACAGATGCAGAGCCTCGGTCTGACGCCATTAAAAGGTCATTTACCACCTTCACAAGTGCAGTCTCAGTGCTATGATGGGGTCTAAAACCAGACTGAAGCATTTCGTATACATTGTTTGTCTTCAGAAAGGCAGTGAGTTGCTGCGCAACAGCTTTTTCTAAAATTTTTGAGAGGAATGGAAGATTCGATATAGGCCGATAGTTTTTTATATTTTCCGGGTCAAGGTTTGGCTTTTTCAAGAGAGGCTTTATCACTGCCAATTTTAGTGAGTTTGGTACACATCCGGTGGATAGACAGCTGTTTATTATGTTCAACATAGGAGGGCCAAGCACAGGAAGCAGCTCCTTCAGCAGTTTAGTAGGAATAGGATCCAGTATGCAGCTTGAAGGTTTAGAGGCCATGATTATTTTCATCATTGTGTCAAGAGATATAGTACTAAAACACTTAAGTGTCTCTCCCGATCCCAGGCCCTCGCAGAGTCTGTGCAGATCCAGGACAGCTAAGCCCTGGAGGAATACGCAGATTCAAAGAGGAGTCCGTAATTTGCTTTCTAATGGTCATGATCTTTTCCTCAAAGAAGTTCATGAATGTATTACTGCTGAAGTGAAAGCCATCCTCTCTTGGGGAATGCTGCTTTTTAGTTAGCTTTGCAACAGTATCAAAAAGAAATTTTGGATTGTTCTTATTTTCCTCGATTAAGTTGGAAAAGTAGGATGATCGAGCAGCAGTGAGGGCTCTTCGGTACTGCACGGTACTGTCTTTCCAAGCTAGTCGGAAGACTTCCAGTTTGGTGTGGCGCCATTTCCGTTCCAATTTCCTGGAAGCTTGCTTCAAAGCTCGGGTATTTTCTGTATACCAGGGAGCTAGTTTCTTATGACAAATGTTTTTCGTTTTTAGGGGTGCAACTGCATCTAGGGTATTGCGCAAGGTTAAATTGAGTTCCTCAGTTAAGTGGTTAACTGATTTTTGTCCTCTGACGTCCTTGGGTAGGCAGAAGGAGTCTGGAAGGGCATCAAGGAATTTTTGTGTTGTCTGAGAATTTATAGCACGACTTTTGATGCTCCTTGGTTGGGGTCTGAGCAGATTATTTGTTGCGATTGCAAACGTAATAAAATGGTGGTCCGATAGTCCAGGATTTTGTGGAAAAACTAAAATGTAATGCTCACCCATCTGGGGTCTCTGGCTTTGTAGGACCAACCCTGCCAGACAGGCTCAGACTAGTGCTGCTTTAGTGGGTTTCTGACGCGTTTATCTTTCTGTCTTGGCTGCATATAGGCTAATTGCAGTAGGCCTATAAGGAATTCTCCTTAGTGTGTGGGTCGCTCAGGTGGGTGTCTGGGCGGCAGGTAGCTTAGTGGTTAAGAGCGTTGTGCCAGTAACCGAAAGGTCGCTGGTTCTAATCCCCGAGCCGACTAGGTGAAAAATCTGTCGATGTGCCCTTGAGCAAGGCACTTAACCCTAATTGCTCCTGTAAGTCGCTCTGGATAAGAGCGTCTGCTAAATGACTAAAATGTAAAATGTAAAATGTTATAGGGTTGAGGACCGCTCCATCATGATAAGACAATAAATAAATAAACTATATTTATAATCTATTTTAAAATGTATATCCCATATCTGCACAAAAATGAAAGCTCCCTCTGTCACAACTCCTGCTCGCAGACACACATGGGCTCTGGCATTTGCAACCATTTTCCTTTTTCACTCACTTAAATCCAGACTTTTCCAAACACATTAAAATAATGCACTTTAGAAATGTACAGCGACAGAATTCAGAACATGGGCTGTTCTTACAGTATTCTCCCTGTACAAGTCAGAACTGTGGGATAAATAAAGGGGGCATATAAGCAGACAATGAAAGCTCTTACAATATTCGATGATGACATTTCTCTAAAACAGACTATAGGCTACATGTGCACCACCAAGTCAGAACAGCAGGCTAAGTTAAGAGGGGAAAAGGGACCATATTATTAGGGTGAGGCACATGGGCTACTAACAGATTACTACACAACATACACTTAGTCTTACTTTCTTTGCTACAGTATACATATCTCCCTGGCATATTATTTTGGGACTCACGTTGTTCTGTGCTCACTTGAACAGGAAGGTGGTGCGGCGGTCCTTCTTGTCGGCAAATTTGTCATCCAACTTTGTCATCAAAGTCTGGCATTCTCTGGATGTATGGTTCTTTCAAGACAACTGGGAACTCTGAAAAAAAACAAGGTTGAATCATGACGTCTGTGATCTTCAGGTCGGAGCTCTAGAAAGAGGCCCGAGTTCCCAACTTGGAATTCCGAGTTGGATGACCGCTCAAAACGTATTTTCCCAGTCAGAGCTCGTTTTTTCAGAGTTCCCAGTTGTCTGAGATTTCCCAGTTCCGAGTTTACAGTTGTTTTGAATGCGTCAGAAGTCATGCTGGATTGACAGCATGGCCAATGTATTCAACCTTTTCTGGCACATGGTGTTATATGTGAATGTTTATCCTTTTAAGCTTGGAAAAGAGACCCTTAAACCCAGACTTGGACCACACTGAATAGCAGGCTAGTGATTGCTTTGCAACACTTGCAGTTAGCCACTGACTCCTTCCAAACCACTTGAATTTGCGATTTCCAACTTGTTGTGTAATGTTTATGTCCAATGACTGCTTGTCTAGCTTGCTAGCTAAGATTTTGAAATATGATGTTGACATGATTAGTCCAATCAAAGCCACGGTAGATATAATGTGATTTGACATTTTATCTGTAGCCAATGACCTTGAGCCTTGGATGGGCACTTCTAATGTAAATCCCCCCAAGGGGCTTGAACTTTCGAGCTCTGCCCGTATATTTTGTGGTGACATGGTGTCCCCATGAGTGACAGAACACTGAGCCAATCACGGCACAACTAGAGAACAATACCAACCCTTACGCTCCGTATTTTCCGCTGGCTGTCCCACCACCACAGAAAGCACCGACATAGGCTGAAACACCTGCATTTTGGAGTTGCCTTACTTAAGGAAGCAAAAAAGAGACCATGTTTGTATGCGGCTTTATTAACTCAATTATATATTTTTTACATTGTTTGCAAACTGATATGTGACACTTATTAATGCCAAAATAACACGCAAAATATGTATATATAAAAAAAAAAGTTTAACAGGTGGGGCTCTGAATACCAGTAAATACCAGATTTTCTCTCATGGATCTTTATTCCAAGGAAGGCTTCTCTCAGAAACATTAAACATTTTTAAGTTAATTAACGTCAGTTTCAATAGTATTGACTGTACCTTTTAGCTTGTTTGTTTCTTTTTTTTTTCGCAGCTTTTTCGTCACTTATTTCGAGGCTCGCATTTATCTCCTTTATTTCTTTACTGACAAGTTCCAAGTACCCACAATTTATCATTTATTGATTTTAGGTCGGTAGATAAAATTCCGTCTTATCTAACTTATGTAACTTTTCTAGCTAACCTCCTGTAGCTCAGTTGGTAGAGCATGGTGCTTGCAACGCCAGGGTTGTGGGTTCGATTCCCATGGGGGGTCAGTATGCAAAATGAATGCACTAACTGTAAGTCGCTCTGGATAAGAGCGTCTGCAAAATGACTAAAATGTAAGTATACATACCTGAGTTGCCTAACCCGTTGACAGGATTGGTTAACTCGAGGTTCCTAGAGTCTCCACCGAGCTAGGTGAATCTGCTTTTAATTTTATTGCACCATACCGTAGGAACAAAATTCAAATTACATTTCATCTTGATGTTCTGGTGCCATTCGGGCAATTTAAAGTATTGATTGGGAATTTGTGGAGGAATGTAACAGTTTTTCTGGGTGATTTGTGATGTTTTATTTGTCCTTAGCATGACTGTGTGTTTGTATTTTAATATATAGTATATAGTGTTTAATGTGTATTTTATATTGTATTATATAGGGCTTATTTGTAAAAGAGACCTAGGTCTCTACAGTGAGGAAAAAAGTATTTGATCCCCTGCTGATTTTGTACGTTTGCCCACTGACAAAGACATGATCAGTCTATAATTTTAATGGTAGATTTATTTGAACAGTGAGAGACAGAATAACAACAACAAAAAAACAGGAAAACGCATGTCAAAAATGTTATAAATTGATTTGCATTTTAATGAGGGAAATAAGTATTTGACCCCTCTGCAAAACATGACTTAGTACTTGGTGGCAAAACCCTTGTTGGCAATCACAGAGGTCAGATGTTTGCTGTAGTTGGCCACCAGGTTTGCACACATCTCAGGAGGGATTCTTTTTTTTTTTTTCACCTTTATTTAACCAGGTAAGCCAGTTGAGAACAGGTTCTCATTTACAACTGCGACCTGGCCAAGATAAAGCAAAGCAGTGCAATAAAAACAACACAGAGTTACATATGGGGTAAAAAACATAGTCAAAAATACAACAGAAAATATATATACAGTGTGTGCAAATGTAGCAAGTTATGGAGGTAAGGCAATAAATAGGCTATAGTGCAAAATAATTACAATAGTATTAACACTGGAATGCTAGATGTGCAAGAGATTATGTGCAAATAGAGATACTGGGGTGCAAAAGAGCAAAATAAATAACAATATAAGGATGAGGTAGTTGGGTGAGCTAATTTCAGATGGGCTGTGTACAGGTGCAGTGATCGGTAAGGTGCTCTGACAACTGATGCTTAAAGTTATTGAGGGAGATAAGAGTCTCCAGCTTCAGAGATTTTTGCAATTCGTTCCAGTCATTGGCAGCAGAGAACTGGAAGGAATGGCGGCCAAAGGAGGTGTTGGCTTTGGGAATGACCAGTGAGAAATACCTGCTGGAGCGCAGACTACGGGTGGGTGCTGCTATGGTGACCAATGAGCTAAGATAAGGCGGGGATTTGCCTAGCAGTGATTTATAGATGGCCTGGAGCCAGTGGGTTTGACGACGAACATGTAGTGAGGACCAGCCAACAAGAGCGTACAGGTCACAGTGGTGGGTAGTGTATGGGGCTTTGGAGACAAAACGGATGGCACTGTGATAGACTACATCCAATTTGCTGAGTAGAGTGTTGGAGGCTATTTTGTAAATGACATCGCCGAAGTCAAGGATCAGTAGGATAGTCAGTTTTACGAGGGCATGTTTGGCAGCATGAGTGAAGGAGGCTTTGTTGCGAAATAGGAAGCCGATTCTAGATTTAACTTTGGATTGGAGATTCTTTATGTGAATCTGGAAGGAGAGTTTACAGTCTAACCAGACACCTAGGTATTTGTAGTTGTCCACATTTTGTCCCACTCCTCTTTGCAGATCTTCTCCAAGTCATTAGGGTTTCGAGCCTGACGTTTGGCAACTCGAACCTTCAGCTCCCTCCACAGATCTTCTATGGGTTTAAGGTCTGGAGACTGGCTCGGCCACTCCAGGACCTTAATGTGCTTCTTCTTGAGCCACTCTTTTGTTGCCTTGGCCATGTGTTTTGGGTCATTGTCATGCTGGAATACCCATCCACGACCCATTTTCAATGCCCTGACTGAAGGAAGGAGGTTCTCACCCAAGATTTGACGGTACATGGCCCCGTCCATCGTCCGTTTGATGCGGTGAAGTTGTCCTGTCCCCTTAGCAGAACAACACCCCCAAAGCATAATGTTTCCACCTCCATGTTTGACGGTGGGGATGGTGTTCTTGGGGTCATAGGCAGCATTCCTCCTCCTCCAAACACGGCGAGTTGCGTTGATGCCAAAGAGCTCGATTTTGGTCTGATCTACCCACAACATTTTCACCCAGTTCTCCTCTGAATCATTCAGATGTTCATAGGCAAACTTCAGACGGCCCTATATATGTGCTTTCTTGAGCAGGGGGACCTTGCGGGCACTGCAGGATTTCAGTCCTTCACGGCGTAGTGTGTTACCAATTGTTTTCTTGGTGACTATGGTCCCAACTGCCTTGAGATCATTGACAAGATCCTCCCGTGTAGTTCTGGACTGATTCCTCACCGTTCTCATGATCATTGCAACTCCATGAGGTGAGATCTTGCATGGAGCCCCAGGCCGAGGGAGATTGACAGCTCTTTTGTGTTTCTTCCATTTGCGAATAATCGCACCAACTGTTGTCACCTTCTCACCAAGCTTCTTGGCGATGGTCTTGTAGCCCATTCCAGCCTTGTGTAGGTCTACAATCTTGTCCCTGACATCCTTGGAGAGCTCTTTGGTCTTGGCCATGGTGGAGAGTTTGGAATCTGATTGATTGATTGCTTCTGTGGACAGGTGTCTTTTATACAGGTAACAAGCTGAGATTAGGAGTACTCCCTTTAAGAGTGTGCTCCTAATCTCAGCTCGTTACCTGTATAAAAGACACCTGGGAGCCAGACATCTTTCTGATTGAGAGGGGGTCAAATACTTATTTCCCTCATTAAAATGCAAATCAATGTATAACATTTTTGACATGCATTTTTCTGGATTTTGTTTTTATTCTGTCTCTCACTGTTCAAATAAACCTACCATTACAATTATAGACTGATCATTTATTTGTCAGTGGGCAAACGTACTAAATCAGCAGGGGATCAAATACTTTTTTCCCTCACTGTATGTGCCTTCTTGAGCAGGGGGACCTTGCGGGCGCTGCAGGATTTCAGTCCTTCACTGAGTAGTGTGTTACCAATTGTTTTCTTGGTGACTATGGTCCCAGCTGCCTTGAGATCATTGACAACATCCTCCCGTGTAGTTCTGGGCTGATTCCTCACCGTTCTCATGATCATTGCAACTGCACGAGGTGAGATCTTGCATGGAGCCCCAGGCCGAGGGAGATTGACAGTTATTTTGTGTTTCTTCCATTTGCGAATAATCGCACCAACTGTTGTCACCTTCTCACCAAGCTGCTTGGCGATGGTCTTGTAGCCCATTCCAGCCTTGTGTAGGTCTACAATCTTGTCCCTGACATCCTTGGAGAGCTCTTTTGTCTTGGCCATTGTGGAGAGTTTAGAATCTGATTGATTGATTGCTTCTGTGGACAGCTGTCTTTTATACAAGTAACAAGCTGAGATTAGGAGCACTCCCTTTAAGAGTGTGCTCCTAATCTCAGCTCGTTACCTGTATAAAAGACACCTGGGAGCCAGAAATGTTTCTGATTGAGAGGTGGTCAAATACGTATTTTCCTCATTAAAATGCAAATCAATTTCTAACATTTTTGACATGCGTTTTTCTGGATTTTGTTGTTGTTATTCTGTCTCTCACTGTTCAAATAAACCTACCATTAAAATTATAGACTGATCATGTGTTTGTCAGTGGGCAAACGTACAAAATCAGCAGGGGATCAAATACTTTTTTCCCTCACTGTATGTCTTCCCTGTCAAAACAAAGGTTAAATAGGCTTGCCATAACAAAGGGGTTAAATACTTATTGACTCAAGACATTTCAGCTTTTCATTTTTTATTAATTTGTAAAATATTCTAGAAACATTATTCCACAGTATTGTATGTAGGCCAGTGACACATTTCAATTGAATCAATTTTAAATTCAGGCTGTAACACACCAAAATGTGGAACATGTCAAGGGGTGTGAATACTTTCTGAAGGAACTGTACCCCTTTAAAGCCTTTAAAATTGATAATGTGTTCTTTGTTTAAGTCTTAAGTTACTAATTTGTTAAACAGATCGATATGCTTCAAATAAGTGTCTGTGAAAAGTTTCAAGGGTAACTAGAACTGCTCTCCTAAGAGCAGAATACTTATATTTTGTGACACCCTTTATACAAACAATTTGTTTGCATGATTTGGCTGGTTCAACAAAATGTGGAACTCACTGCGCAGTGGGATGCCCAGGAGAAGACTCCTCCGGTTGCATATAACCAGAATATTAACCTCCAATACTGCGTAAAGTATGAGAACCTGCAGTGTGGTTGCTTTATTTGCAATTTATTGAATTGGGGCCTAAGCGTCACCAGACACCAATCAAAATGATCCAAGGAAGGGTGCATTTTAAAAGGAAGTAGACATCCCGTCAGGAACTGTTCTACAGTCAGACATATACACTACCGTTCAAAAGTTTGGGGTCACTTAGAAATGTCCTTGTTTTCGAAAGAAAAGCAACTTTTTTGTCCATTAAAATAACATCAAATTGATCAGAAATACAGTGTAGACATTGTTAATGTTGTAAATGGCTATTGTAGCTGGAAATGGCTGATTTTTAATGGAATATCTACATAAGTGTACAGAGGCCCATTATCAGCAACCATCAGTCCTGTGTTCCAATGGCATGTTGTGTTTGCTAATCCAAGTTTATCATTTTAAAAGGCTAATTGATCATTAGAAAACCCTTTTGCAATTATGTTAGCACAGCTGAAAATTGTTGTGCTGATTAAAGAAGCAATAAAACTGGCCTTCTTGAGACTAGTTGAGTATCTGGAGCATCAGCAATTATGGGTTCGATTACAGGCTCAAAATGGCCAGAAACAAATACATTTCTTCTGAAACTCGTCAGTCTTTTCTTGTTCTGAGAAATGAAGGCTATTCCATGCGAGAAATTGCCAAGAAACTGAAGATCTCGTACAACGCTGTGTACTACTCCCTTCACAGAACAGCGCAAACTGTCTCTAACCAGAATAGAAAGAGGAGTGGGATGCCCCGGTGCACAACTGAGCAAGAGGACAAATACATTAGTGTCTAGTTTGAGAAACAGGCGCCTCACAGGTCCTCAACTGACAGCTTCCTTAAATAGTACCCGCAAAACACCAGTCTCAACGTCAACAGTGAAGAGGCGACTCCGGGATGCTGACGTTCTAGGCAGAGTTGCAAAGAAAAAGCCATATCTCAGACTGGCCAATAAAAAGAAAAGTTTAAGATGGGCAGTCTGAGATATGGCTTTTTCTTTGCAACTCTGCCTAGAACGTCAGCATCCCGGAGTCGCCTCTTCACTGTTGACGTTGAGACTGGTGTTTTGCGGGTACTATTTAAGGAAGCTGTCAGTTGAGGACCTGTGAGGCGCCTGTTTCTCAAACTAGACACTAATGTATTTGTCCTCTTGCTCAGTTGTGCACCGGGGCATCCCACTCCTCTTTCTATTCTGGTTAGAGACAGTTTGTGCTGTTCTGTGAAGGGAGTAGTACACAGCGTTGTACGAGATCTTCAGTTTCTTGGCAATTTCTCGCATTAAACTTTTATTTTTATTGGCCAGTCTGAGATATGGCTTTTTCTTTGCAACTCTGCCTAGAAGGTCAGCATCCCGGAGTCGCCTCTTCACTGCATTTCTGATGAATTTGATGTTATTTTAATGGATATTTTTTTGTGCTTTTCTTTCAAAAACAAGGACATTTCTAAGTGAGCCAAAACTTTTGAACGGTAGTATATATATATTTCACTCAACCAATACTCTTCCCATACAAGATGACAGCCTTCCAATGTCAAGTCCCCTATACCTCTAACAACGATGTTGTTTATTTGTGTGCTGAGAGAATACATAATCCCAAGGGCCTTGTTAGTCATTGATGTCAGCAAAGGAGAGGACAACACACACAAAAGGCTGATAAAATAGGGTTTTATTAAATCAAATCAAAACACATTTTATTTGTCACATACAAGTGTTTAGCAGATGTTATTGGGGGTGTAGCGAAATGCTTGTGCTTCTAGCTCCGACAGTGCAGTAATATCTAACAAGTAACATCTAACAATTTCACAACATATACCCAATACACACAAATCTAAGTAACGAATGGAATTTAAGAATATATACATATATGGACAAGCAATGACAGAGTGGCATGGACTAAGATACAGTAGAATGTTATAGAATACAGTATATACATATGAGATGAGTAGTGCAAGATATGGAAACATTATTAAAGTGACTAGTGTTCCATTTCTTAAAGTGGCCAGTGAATTCAATAGGCAGCAGCAGCCTCTAATGTGCTAGTGATGGCTATTTAACAGTCTGATGGCCTTGAGGCCTGTTTTACATTTTCTCGGTCCCAGCTTTGATATACCTGTACTGATCTCGCGTTCTGGATGATAGCGGGGTGAACAGACAGTGGCTCGGGTGGTTGATGTCCTTGATGATCTTTTTGACCTTCCTGTGACATCGGGTGCTGTAGGTGTCCTGGAGGGCGGGTAGTTTGCCCCCGGTAATGCGTTCGGCCCTGCGGTTGCGGGCGGTGCAGTTGCCGTACCAGGCGGTGATACAGCCCAACAGGATGCTCTCAATTGTGCATCTGTAAAAGTTTGTGAGGGTTTTAGGTGCCAAGACAAATTTCTTCAGCCTCCTGAGGTTGAAGAGGCTCTGTTGCGCCTTCTTCACCACACTGTCTGCATGGGTGGACCATTTCAGTTGTATTACTTTGTCCTTTTTACATTGCATAATAAAGAAACCAGTTTGTAAAAAGTGCTGCCCTTGGAAAGTATAAAAACACACATACCGGACAGCACTGTGGGTCTGAGGTGAAGCTGGGAAAGAGAAATCAGAAGCCCCGTTTACACCTGGTACTAACATGTGTCGTTTGTCCTGATCTTGTCCACATTCTGATTGTGGCCACATTTATTGACAGGTGTAGACGATTAAAAGACGCATTGTGATCCGATTATAATCAGATCTTCCTGACCACCTCTGGAGGTAGTCAGGGACCCATTGTATCTGGATATCAATCAAGTGTAAACATATCTGGATGTTCAAACCATTTAAATCATTATTATACCGGTCTCTAAATTCATTGACAGGTAGCACCATTGACTTATGGCATCAATAATGGTCTTAAATTAAATACATTCATATTATTTTGAAAGAATAAAATCGGTCAAATAATCTGCACAGGGAGGCACCAGGAAATCTGGTCACAATGCGGACACAGTGGACGGATAAGAGAGACATTTTAATACCATGTGAATGGCATAGGTGCACCTTAATTTGGGAGGATGGTTGGAACTGAATAAATGGAATGGTATCGAAAACATGGTTTCTATGTGTTTGATACCATTCCATTCACTCCATTCCAGCCAATATTATGAGCCGTCCTCCCTTCAGCAGGCTCCTGTGGTGTATACGCGACAAACCTTGTTCAACTCATGATTGGATCACATTGAGGTGTAAACGAGGCTTGAGATGCTTAAACAGTTATCCACACATTGCCCCAGGATGAATGAGGAGAGTGAATCGGTATAATATTGATTTAAAAAATAATTAGTTCTGCAAAGTTCATTTGAAGTTTGTTCTTAAAAGAAAAAATAAGAATATTAACAAAGCATCTTCTCTTCCATGATAGAAAATTAAGATTTGTTATTGCCTTTAATTCCGGTAGTGTGCGAAGACTTCACACCATCACATGTAGCCTTTCCCTAAGGCACATGGGCCAAATAGTGACAAAGTAAATAAACACACACAGGGTGCCAACTGCACTGGTAATTGTTCATATGACAAAATTACCTTATTTATAAAACAAAATTAAAAGGTATATCTTTGGCATTTTTATGCTTCATTTAAAATGGGAGAGACGGTGGGAAAGATAGTTTTTGCTGAAATAGCAGTGGGCCGGATTCAAACCACGCTGCTGTGGTATATGTGATTTGGAGGCAGCGGTTTAGACCGCTAGACCACCATAGGCCACAACAATATTATTTCTGAGAACATAATGCATTCCCAACCACAAGGAAAACAGATGTGAATTATGAAGCACTTTTATCATATAATTGTAACTTTTTTTATTTGTAGTAGTAAACAATAAGCATTACAGTAATTCAATATTACAGTTCTTGTTCTTATAGAACATATCGCAAATGGAAATCCCAATTGCACTGCAACATGGTGCCAAAACAGAAAATGTAAACACATGGTTTATAACTATTGACAGCCTGAAATTGTTGCTTTAAATTACTAAGCCCTGTGAAGCAGGTCCTGTGGATAGGTTGTGGGGATGTGAATGTATTGATTGTGTTGTGATGATTTGGGTGTGAAGTACTTTGGGGTATTCCAGAAAGCAGCTTTGATAAACAATCAGATATACTGTATCTCTTGATTTTTTTTGGTTCAGTTGGAAAACAAAATCAAAATTTGGCAATTACATCATTCCAATTTCAACTATATTTCTCAAAAATAATTTATTTCAGAATATTTAGGACAGTTAGCAGCTAACTCACTGATCCTGATTTTTGGAACAACCCCTGGTCTAGTCTATCATCAAATAATAATAATACATTTGATCACCCCCAAAAAATATTTTGATCCATTCAATATTCTCTTCCCTTTATAGAGAAGACAGAAAAAGGAGAAAGCGCTATAAAAATGTATGCTAGCTCAGTGTAATAATGCCTCATAAAAGGCATTATGAGGGCTGGTAATGCTAAGGTAACATTAACACTAAGCCCTCACTAAATGGTTTATAAGGACCTATATTAACCATCTTATGAATTATCTTATGAATCATTAATACATCAGTTTAAAAATATTTTTGTATAAATGTGTGAATAACTAGGTTACTAACATCTACAAATGTGGGAGTAATGATTCATAAATGGTGAGCAAACTGTTTGTAAATGCCTTATGACAAACCCAGCAGGACAAAATGTGTTGAAATTGTATTTAATTGTAACCAGTTTTGCCAGCTCTGAAGTATTATTTAAGTAAGCAAGTTGGCTGGTGCAAATCCAAGCCAATCAGCTGACACAGTTTAATTAAAGGTATGAATGAGGTAACATTAACAACAGTCCTGTAGTGGACATAAAAGTCTATGGATGGTTTTCTAGAGGTGTTACGGAGTGCTTATGAATGTATTATGTAAACCTTATTCAGAACCCCCTTGAGCCCCCTTATTCAGAGCCCCCCCATCCAAGTCTCTAGACTTTTGAACGACAGTCCACAAAGCCCCAACAAAATGCTTCCCCCATATATTCCCCCATATAGTTAATGCAATTAAGATGGTCTTCCTCCCTCAACTGTTATACCATATATCTATTCCAGAATATCCCTTTATTTCTGACGAAGTCCTTTTATAATTAACTGGACTCGATTATAAACCTATTTATTTGGGAATACAAAGCACATAGGATAAGTAATAAAAACCATTGTAAATCTACATTGGAAGGAGGATTGGCTCTTCCAAACTTTATATGTTACTATTGGAGTGCAAATATCCGCTCTGTCACGTTTTGGCTCAATGACGCTGCTGTGTCGTCCTGCTGGCTTGATATGGAGTGCGAGAACTGCTACCTCTACTCAATTGGTGCAGTGATTATGTCCCCTGTGATAAATTATTTGTTACTGTTATCGTTTGTGATAAAAAGGAGCTCTCAAAAGGATTTGTACATTTGTATACTTGAATCTTCGTTTCAAAATAAAACATATTTGAAACACAAAGTCCCAACGAGAGGGAAGAGCTAGAGGCTTGTTAAGTTAGAAGGCATGAGCAAGCGTCACGGTAACCGAGCCTTTTCTGGGTGTGGAGCCTATCTGGAGAGGTTGCATGAAGGAGGCGGCTTTCATCATACAAGCCCCGCCCCCTGCCAGGCAGCAGTAAACCCAGACACTCAGGGTGATGAAGGGGCTGGCCTCTGTCGCCTTGGGAACCGTTGGAAGTATGGTAGGGATGGAGAGGGGCTGGGAAAGATCTTGGATGTCCCCGGTCACCACCTGGCTCCCTACCAACCACTCGTTACCTGTACAACACAGGAAATAGTTAGGCAATATCCTATTTAATGCAAAACATACAGTCAACTCATCATAGAATAATATCCTCACAACCAAATTTCTAATTACATCCACTTAAAATGGATAACAGGCAAACATTTCAATCTACTAGGACAATCTCTTAACATAACATAAATTGTAGTAGTATCTGTCGACAGACTGGGATGCGACGACAGTTTTTCGTCACTAATAATTTGGACAAATCACGAATCACCAGTCATGCTTCTAAAATGCGCCACCACATTTAAACAAATCCACCCTCAATCTGCCTGTTAGTGTCAAAAGACTGTCGTTGACTCACTGTTTGAGATGGCTTGTCAATCAAATTGAAAGACTGCATTTAAAAAGCCCTACCACCCACTTATATTCCCTCAGAGAGAGTGAGAAACAAAGACAGAGAGAGACAGAGTGACAGACACAGAGATAAAGAGAGCTGCCTGACTTGCTGGCTGGCTCTGCTGAGTAATATCATACGGGAAATGTGGTGGGCTGTTACTCTATAGGGCTGAGTCACAAAAATAACTAAACATCCATTCCTTCTTTGCACTGAACGCTCACTGACTATGGCTGCATCCCAATTGACATTACTTTTGACCAGGGTCCATAGGGCTTTACATAAGTATTCAGACCTTTTGCTATGAGACTCGAAATTGATCTCAGGTGCATCCTGTTTCCATTGATCATCCTTGAGATGTTTCTACAACTTGATTGGAGTCCACCTGTGGTCAATTCAATTGATTGGACATGATTTGGAAAGGCACACACCTGTCTATATAAGGTTCCACAGTTGACAGTGCATGTCAGAGCAAAAACCAAGCCATGAGGTCGAAGGAATTGTCCGTAGAGCTCCAAGACAGGATTGTGTCGAGGCACAGATCTGGGGAAGGGTACCAAAAACATTCTGCAGCATTGAAGGTCCCCAAGAACACAGTGGCCTCCATCATTCTTAAATGGAAGAAATTTGGAACCACCAAGATTCTTCCTAGAGCTGGCCGCAATCGGGGGAGAAGGGCCTTGGTCAGGGAGGTGACCAAGAACCCGATGGTCACTCTGACAGAGCTCCAGAGTTCCTCTGTGGAGATGGGAGAACCTTCCAGAAGGACAACCATCTCTGCAGCACTCTACCAATCAAGCCTTTATGGTAGAGTGGCCAGATGCAAGCCACTCCTCAGTAAAAGCCCGCTTGGAGTTTCCCAAAAGGCACCTAAAGGACTCAGACCATGAGAAACAAGATTCTCTGGTCTGATGAAACCAAGATTGAACTCTTTGGCCTGAATGCCAACCGCATTCATGGCCCGAATGCCAAGCGTCACGTCTGGAGAGAAACCTGGCACCATCCCTACGGTGAAGCATGAGGGTGGCAGCATCATGCTGTGGGGATGTTTTTCAGTGGCAGGGAGACTAGTCAGGATCGAGGGAAAGATTAACGGAGCAAAGTAGAGAGAGATCCTTGATGAAAACCTGCTCCAGAGTGCTCAGGACCTCAGACTGGGGCAAAGGTTCACCTTCCAACAGGACAACGACCCTAAGCACACAGTCAAGACAACACAGGAGTGGCTTTGGGACAATTCTCTGAATGTCCTTGAGTGGCCCAGCCAGAGCTGTTCTTGTACCCGATCGAACATCTCTGGAGAGACATGAAAATAGCTGTGCAGCGACGCTCCCCATCCAACCTGACAGAGCTTGAGAGGATCTGCAGAGAAGAATGGGGAAACTCCCCAAATACAGGTGTGCCAAGCTTGTAGCGTCATACACAAGAAGACTCTAGGCTGTAATCGTTGCCAAAGGTGCTTCAACAAAGTACTGAGTAAAGGGTCTGAATACTTATGTAAATGTGATATTTCACAGTAGTTATACATTTGCAAACATTTCTAAAAACCTGTTTTCGCTTTGTCATTAAGGGGTATTGTGAGGAAAAAACAAACAATTTAATCAATTTTAGAGGGGGGGTTGCAACACTACCAGGACAAAAAAACAGTGAATCAAACAACATATTCGTTCTTTTATTTGTCATTTCAAGTTGACCGTGTTCATACAGGTTGTGCTTTTAAACGTTCTCAGGCTCCCAATGGAGCAATTTAATTTTGAGGAAAATGGGATCTAAAATACTAGTTTTGACTTGGTGTGCATGGCTAACTTGACAGACTGTGATTCCTGTTCCTTCATTGATGCAATAAATACAATCTCATATATAATATAACATATTTTGTAGACAGCAAGGCTTCTCCTCTTATCAAAATGAGCCTTGATGTCATTGTTGAATTCAATATAATTATGTGGTCCCTTGTATGTACAGTGGGGAGAACAAGTATTTGATACACTGCCGATTTTGCAGGTTTTCCTACTTACAAAGCATGTAGAGGTCTGTAATTTTTTTCATAGGTACACTTCAACTGTGAGAGACGGAATCTAAAAAAAAATCACATTGTATGATTTTTAAGTAATTTATTTGCATGACATAAGTATTTGATCACCTATCAACCAGTAAGAATTCCAGCTCTCACAGACCTGTTAGTTTTTCCTTTAAGAAGCCCTCCTGTTCTCCACTCATTACCTGTATTAACTGCACCTGTTTGAACTCGTTACCTGTATAAAAGACACCTATCCACACACTCAATCAAACAGACTCCAACCTCTCCACAATGGCCAAGACCAGAGAGCTGTGTAAGGACATCAGGGATAAAATTGTAGACCTGCACAAGGCTGGGATGGGCTACAGGACAATAGGCAAGCAGCTTGGTGAGAAGGCAACAACTGTTGGCGCAATTATTAGAAAATGGAAGAAGTTCAAGATGACGGTCAATCAACCTCGGTCTGGGGCTCCATGCAAGATCTCACCTCGTGGAGCATCAATGATCATGAGGAAGGTGAGGGATCAGCCCAGAACTACAGGGCAGGACCTGGTCAATGACCT
Source organism: Coregonus clupeaformis (assembly GCF_020615455.1). NCBI lineage: Eukaryota > Metazoa > Chordata > Actinopteri > Salmoniformes > Salmonidae > Coregonus > Coregonus clupeaformis. Next base: position 4,844,453 of record NC_059222.1, read on the forward strand.
GAAGAGCGCTGGGACCTCAGTCTCAAAGAAAACCATTAGTAACACACTACGCCGTCATGGATTAAAATCCTGCAGCGCACGCAAGGTCCCCCTGCTCAAGCCAGCGCATGTCCAGGCCCGTCTGAAGTTTGCCAATGACCATCTGGATGATCCAGAGGAGGAATGGGAGAAGGTCATGTGGTCTGATGAGACAAAAATAGAGCTTTTTGGTCTAAACTCCACTCGCCGTGTTTGGAGGAAGAAGAAGGATGAGTACAACCCCAAGAACACCATCCCAACCGTGAAGCATGGAGGTGGAAACATCATTCTTTGGGGATGCTTTTCTGCAAAGGGGACAGGACGACTGCACCGTATTGAGGGGAGGATGGATGGGGCCATGTATCGCGAGATCTTGGCCAACAACCTCCTTCCCTCAGTAAGATCATTGAAGATGGGTCGTGGCTGGGTCTTCCAGCATGACAACGACCCGAAACACACAGCCAGGGCAACTAAGGAGTGGCTCCGTAAGAAGCATCTCAAGGTCCTGGAGTGGCCTAGCCAGTCTCCAGACCTGAATCCAATAGAAAATCTTTGGAGGGAGCTGAAAGTCCGTATTGCCCAGCGACAGCCCCGAAACCTGAAGGATCTGGAGAAGGTCTGTATGGAGGAGAGGGCCAAAATCCCTGCTGCAGTGTTTGCAAACCTGGTCAAGACCTACAGGAAATGTATGATCTCTGTAATTGCAAACAAAGGTTTCTGTACCAAATATTAAATTCTGCTTTTCTGATGTATCAAATACTTATGTCATGCAATAAAATGCAAATTAATTACTTAAAAATCATACAATGTGATTTTCTAGATTTTTGTTTTAGATTCCGTCTCTCACAGTTGAAGTGTACCTATCATAAAAATTACAGACCTCTACATGCTTTGCAAGTAGGAAAACCTGCTAAATCGGCAGTGTATCAAATACTTGTTCTCCCCACTGTATTTACATTCACGACCACAATAATACATTTAATCATTAGAACCTGAGGTGGCATTTGCAATCAATTGAGGGCCACACAACCTCAATTACTTTATTACTTTTGATCAAAGCACAAAATGATTGAACTTCACAAATTAATATTGGAAATAATTGATCAGGTAATTGAGAAAGAAAAGTGAGGTGTCCCGTCAATCCATCAGGTTTGAATATCATTGACACATTGCAAACATCACACTAACGCTCGTAGAACATCACTAAGTCAGAGGACTGACGATGGGAGTAAATAAGGCCATACAGTGATGCTGTGAACACTTCACGGCATAGCCACGTTAGGCCATTTTGCCCAGTGGCATATTCCAAATATAAAAGGCTGGAGTTCAGCCATCATTCATTGTGAGGGACAGGGCCATTCAACATAAGCTAAACAAAAGCCTGGCTAGAGAGAGTGTGAGAACAGGAGTGTTTGTGAAGCTAAGAGCATGTCTGGAAAGTGTGAACAAAGCGAGAGAAAAGATGCAACTACATCAGTCAGCATGTCAGTTTGTATTTCAACATAGAGTGTCTACTGCCTGGGACAATAAAGGCACAATTTCAAATCTATCCTTCACTCCTATCCCTAGGGCTGTTGTTTAACAATTCGAAAAAGATTGGTGTCCATCTCGCCTGCAAGTGGGTTAGGTGGAGCTATTGAGAAGGCAAGGCAAAAGGGCCTAGGGATTGGGATGCCCCTACGACCCCCAATGTAAGGTTTATTTCATACCCAGGTTTGCTTTGACCTTGAACGCTCCACAATGTCCTGTCAGAATTGTTCCTTACAGTCAAGGGGACTGGAAACTATAGAAATATAATTAATAATGCCCCTCACACCACAGCAATTTAACTGGAACACTCACTGGAGCCCAGTACAGAACTTAATTTGAATGGGAATGTTTTAGTAATTCTCTAACTTTTTCCAGCTTGAGGCATCAACATGAATGGGAACAGCTTCACAGTCACGTGACCAAGGTTATGTTTCAAAACATTGACAACATTGTGCCCTACTGAACATTACACTGGTGTCATTTTCATTACCTTCTGCTGACAGGGTCCAAAAGCTGGGTGCGTCTTCAGTGAGCTTGGTGCCCGCTGGTAGCGATAGCACCAGCTCCAAATTGAGTGTCTGTCCTGGTGACACTGCCAGTGGTGGCATCTTCACCCTAGAAGCAGATTTGGGGAGCTTGGGGACTTTACAAGGCCCAGAGGACTTAGTTGGTGCAGAGTCTACCGCGTCCTCCACTGAAATGGGAAACTACAAGAGAGGGAGAGAAGAGAAACACTTTTCTTTGGTGTTTCTAAAAGAGAAGCTGTATTAAAAGAAACGATCTGAGTGACTTAGTCAAAGGAAAAGCAAGTCCCATAACATATATGGCTTTCCACTTGTTCTCTCTTTAAAAAAAAGCTTTTGAGCAGAGGTCAGATCATTTCAAACCAAAATGTTTTCGGGCAAACCGTACTTATTTAATATGAAGGCTACTGAACAGATAGATAAATGGTTATTAACACACACACACACACAATAATGCTCTTTCACCCCTCACCAGCGACACGGTCTTGGTGTCCAGGTCCAGGACTTTGAGATGGTGGTTGTTGGTGTCAGCTACATACAGCACCCTACCCCCATCCCCGACACATAGGCCACCAGGCTCATTGAAGCTGGATTCAGTCAACCCTGGCCCTAACACGTCACCAGCTTCCCCTGTCCCAGCCACAACCAGACACTGCCTGGTTTTTGGGTCCACCACTTTGATCTGAAACAAACACAAACACAGCAAGGCTAAGAGGGATTTGATTTGTGAGTACTCTATACAACCAGTCTAAACATACATGCACTCTGCCCTCAAGGCCTACTGTCTTTTCAAGAAGCAATCTCCAATCTCACAGCAGAGAATATGAAGGCTTTACATATGAATTGTCTATTGCCTGTTTCAGAGAAAACATCCAAGACACCCCACAAGCTGTTCCTCTTGATGACAATGTCACTGGATACTGATGTACCGTAATTTTCGGACTATAAGCCGCGCCTTTTTTCCCATTTTTCGACCCCTGCGGCTTATATAACGGTGCGGCTAATCTATGGATTTTTACAGCTAACGGCCACTAGAAGACCTCCTAAATCTATGGATTTTACAGGTTACAGTCCACCAACTTTAACTCTATGGGCTCTATGACCGGTCCGCGCCCCCCACCTTTAAGCGGCGGGCTCCAGCAGGAAAAGCTGGAGGCCGGAAAAGAGTGAGACAGGTAGCGCGCAAAAGTAAAAGTGGAACCGAGAGTGGTACGAGAGACAGAACGAGAGCAAGACAGACAGACATTACGAGAGCGAGACAGTTTGTGCAAAGGAAGTTTTCATGCACAAACCCTCATTATGGAAAACAAACGTAGAAATGCATATGATGCAGCTTTTAAGTTAAAGGCAGTCAATCTGGCTGTAAAAGAAGGAAATAGAGCTGCTGCACGTAGCCTTGGCATCAATGAGTCAATGGTGAGACGTTGGAGACGCCAGCGGGAAGAACTGTCTCAATGCAAAAAGTCAAAAAAAGCTTTCAGAGGTAATAAAAGCAGATGGCCCGAACTTGAAGACTTTCTTGAAGATTGGGTGAACACACAGAGAGCAGACGGCCGAGGTGTTTCCACCGTGCAGATCCGACTGAAAGCTGAAACAGTCGCCACCGAAATGAAAATTGAAAATTTTAGAGGTGGACCATCCTGGTGTTTCAGATTTATGAGACGAAAGGGACTCTCCATCAGGGCGCGGACGACTGTGTGTCAGCAACTCCCTCCCGACTACCAGGAAAAAATAACAAACTTCGCGAATTCACACAAAGAATGATAGAGGAATATTCCATCGGACCGGACCAGATCATAAATATGGATGAAGTGCCTTTGACGTTTGACCTGCCTCTCACTAGGACTGTTAACAAGAAAGGTGAATCGTCCATCACGTTGAGAACCACTGGCCACGAGAGAACGAATTTCACTTGTGTTCTTGGCTGCACAGCATCTGGATTAAAGCTTCCGCCAATGGTGATTTTTAAGCGGATTACAATGCCAAAAGAAAAGATCCTGAACGGCATCTCCTTTAAAGTCAACAAGAAAGGGTGGATGATGGAAAGCATAATGAATGAGTGGCTGAATGAGTGCTACGTCAAGCGCCCTGGAGGATTCTTTCGCCAAAAAAAAGCTTTGCTCGTTTTGGACAGCATGAGGGCCCATATAACGGATTATGTGAAAGCAGCCATCAAGAGCACAAACTCGATTCCAGCTGTGATTCCTGGGGGCACAACGAAGCATCTGCAGCCACTCGACATCAGTGTCAATCGTGCGTTCAAAGTGGCACTACGCGTTCAGTGGGAGGCGTGGATGACTAGCGGCGATAAATCATTCACCAAAACTGGTCGCATGCGAAAAGCAACTTTCGCTCAAGTTTGCGAGTGGATCCTGATAGCGTGGAGGAGTGTCAAAACATCCACGATCATTAACGGGTTCCGAAAGGCTGGACTGCTGCGTGATGAAGAGGAGGACGCCGCCACAGCTGAGGCCCTTCAGAGTCTGTTCGATTCCGACAGTGACGAAGAGGAGTTCGTTGGTTTTGAGAGCGTCAACGAAGGAGAGAGGAGAGTGGCTGACGAAGCCACCCTGAGCCTGTTCGTTTCCGACACTGAAGATGAGGACTTTGGTGGTTTTAGTACGCAGGAAGAAGACGGAGATGAGGATTAATGACTTGACTTTTCTGGTTACAGCCGTGTACTGCACCTTAGCCTAAAAGATGAAGACGAGGATTAATGACTTTTCTGGTAGGCTGATTACCGTATATTTTAAGCAGCCGTGTTGCTGCAACTTTAGGTTTACGCGCTTACTGTCGTGTTACAGGCACTTTATTTTGCACTTTAAAAAAAACAAATTTAATTTAGCCATTGATATTGCCTCGTCAAGCGCTGTAAGCTTAGTTTTTTGTTATGGTACTACTGGCTATAGGGTGAACGCACCAATTTGTGAGTCGCTCTGGCTAAGAGCGTCTGCTAAATGACGTTAATGTGCCCTTGAGCAAGGCACTTAACCCTAATTGCTCCTGTAAGTCGCTCTGGATAAGAGCGTCTGCTAAATGACTAAAATGTAAATGTAAAATGTACTGTAGGCTATAATGTAGATAAATATTCAAAGATGAGCACACTTTTTCAAGGTTTTTCAAAAATAACCAAAGTTAAGTGGTTAAATGATTGTGACGCTATTAACTAATTTTGCTGGAATACGTTATGCAAATATGCAACTTGTTTGTTGAAATGTTAATAAATGGGAGCTTCCTCAAGCAGCCATCTCTTTCCCGACAATCCCCTCTGTGCACGAACCCTTACATATGGTAATTAAACATTAAAACACCTGCGGCTTATAGTCCAGTGCGGCTTATATATGTACACATCATTCAATATCATTCAATTTAGCTGCTGCGGCTTATACTCCGGTGCGCCTTATAGTGCGGAAAATACGGTAAAACCACATGTCCATGAAATACAGTGTAAACATTAACACATTTTATAAAACATTTATTTGACAGTCATACTCTGAAAAACAGACCTTGTGGTTGTAGGAGTCCGCCACATAGAGGAGGCCTTGGTCAGGAGCCCAGGCCACACCGAGAGGGTGCTGGAGCTTTGCGTCCACTCCTTTTCCGTCCACATCCCCAAAGGCAAACAGGTTCTGTCCCCAAAAGACACCACATTAACAACATGAGTGAAGTTACATGCTTCAATTCATTTCAAAGCAACTTTAGTCATCCATCCATCTAGAGCAGGGGTGTCAAACATACGGCCCAATTGGAGGGGGGGGGAACTCAATATACTTTCAAATAACTCAAACCAAATCTAAACGGTGTAGGAAGGATAATGGACCAACATTCATATAGTTTCTTGACTGTGTCCAGCTCGCCTAAGAAATCACTGAAATGAAAGCTAGACAGGGAGCATAGAAAATTCACAAAACGATGGATAGAGGAAATGTTGCTAATTTTCAGTGTGGCCCTCGTTGAAGAGTGAATGCGGCTCCTGGGGCAAACTTTGCTTGGCACCCCTGATTTAGGGCCAAATTCGACTCAGTAGCCTTGCCATTGGTCAAAGTATTAGGTATCTGAACTGAGTCAACTATTTGTTAAATGAAGCCTTCCGATTGGCCAGAGTATAAAGATTGACCTGATGATGAAGCGGTGCAATTGATTGTACTTCCAAGTGATACCACATTAAGATTTTCCCTGACGAATCATCACAAGTTTCTAAAGACAGATTACTCTCATAAATGTTTTTATACAATTTTTAAAAAACATTGAAAACAATGCTCTGCTTTAGGGAGGTTAGTGCAGGGGTGTATTCATTGTGCACACCGTAGCAAACCTTTGCAAAATGTTTTACAACGAAAACGAGTGTTTCTTAAAAAGGTCCAATACAGATGTTTTTATCTCAATATCAAATAATTTCTAGGTAACAATTAAGTACCTTACTGTGATTGTTTTCAAATAAAATTGTCAAAAATAAACAAAAATAGCTTCTTAGCAAAGGGCAATTTCTCTAGCATTGGGCTAGGATTGTCACGGAGTGGTCTGAGTGGGGAGGGGAAAACTGAAAATGAGCTGTTATTGGCAGAGAGGTTTGGAACTCTTTCTTATTGGTAAATTAACTAATTTACCGCATGGTGATGTCACCATGGAAGGCCAAAACTCCTTCCCACCAAAACAGGCAGACATTTCAGGCAGTCTTTTCAGAAATATTATGCTTTTACAAAATGTTACGCTGTTTTCAAATTAAACACAATACCTTGCTCGTAAAGGGAGACCAAACCCGTTGCTGGCAGCAGTGCGATAAGGGACAGAGTGAGAAAATCACAGCGCTGATTACAGAAATGATTGCAGTTGATATGCAGCCATTGTCAATGGTAGGGTACGTCGGCTTCAATACCATAATTGCATATCTAGAACCAGAATACAAGATGCCATGTCGAAAAAACTGCGACGGCCCTGATGGAGAAATTGCTCTACAAGTACAAAGCGCGAGCTCTCAAACACAATACGTGGCTTCAACACAAAATTGGTAGTTAGCCAAATGGAGCTTACAGAGGATATTTTCAATGAGTGTATTTCGCACGTGAGATGTTTTTTGCCTGCGCCATGACAGCTACCGTTACAAGCTTTCAACCACTGACTGGTTGTGGCTATAATTAGCCTAACTATCTACGTCCGCATTGTGTACGTCTCTGTCATGCTTCCGAGGGTATCGTTTTTAAAGAGCACAATTCCCGCTCGCAAGCCCAAACTCGTGATTTGTTGGGACTGTTGTCTGTCTGAAGAACACCCTCCCCGGAATTGTTTTTCTCCCCTTTCAAAGGGGTCAAGATAATTCCACGTTCCCCAGACCTAGTGCTGTTGCCCTAGGTCTGGTATTTCCAAGACTACACTATAGCCCAGTGGTTCCCAACTCCAGTCCTTGAGTACCCCCCAAAAGCACACATTTTTGTTGTTGTTTTAAAAAACAGAAATACCTTATTTACATAAGTATTCAGACCCTTTGCTATGACACTCAAAATTGAGCTCAAGTGCATCCTGTTTCCATTGATCATCCTTGAGATGTTTCTACAACTTGATTGGAGTCCACCTGTGGTAAATTCAATTGATTGGACATGATTTGGAAAGGCACACACCTGTCTATATAAGGTTTTACAGTTGACAGTGCATGTCAAAGCAAAAACCAAGCCATGAGGTCAAAGGAATTGTCCGTAGAGCTCTGAGACAGGATTGTGTCGAGGCACAGATCTGGGGAAGGGTACCAAAAACATTCTGCAGCATTGAAGGTCCCCAAGAACCCAGTGGCCTCCATCATTTTTAAATGGAAGAAATTTGGAACCACCAAGATTCTTCCTAGAGCTGGCCGCAATCGGGGGAGAAGGGCCTTGGTCAGGGAGGTGACCAAGAACCCGATGGTCATTCTGACAGAGCTCCAGAGTTCCTCTGTGGAGATGGTTGTCCTTCTGGAAGGTTTTCCCATCTCTGCAGCACTCCACCAAATCAGGCCTTTATGTTAGAGTGGCCAGACGGAAGCCACTCCTCAGTAAAAGGCACATGACAGCCCGCTCAGTAAAAGGCACCTAAAGGACTCTCAGACCATGAGAAACAAGATTCTCTTGTCTGATGAAACCAAGATTGAAGTCTTTGGCCTGAATGCCAAGCGTCACATCTGGAGGAAACCAGGCACCGCTCATCACCTGGCCAATACCATCCCTACGGTGAAGCATGGTGTTGGCAGCATCATGCTGTGGGGATGTTTTTCATTGGCAGGGACTGGGAGACTAGTCAGGATCGAGGGAAAGATGAACGGAGCAAAGTACAGAGAGATCCTTGATAAAAACCTGCTCCAGAACGCTCAGGAGCTCAGACTGGGGGCGAAGGTTCACCTTCCAACAGGACAACGATCCTAAGCACACAGCCAAGACAACACAGGAGTGGCTTCAGGACAAGTCTCTGAATGTCCTTGAGTGGCCCAGCCAGAGCCCGGACTTGAACCCAATCGAACATCTCTGGAGAGACCTAAAAATAGCTGTGCAGCTACGCTCCCCATCCAACCTGACAGAGCTTGAGAGGATCTGCAGAGAAGAATGGGAGAAACTCCCCAAATACATGTGTGCCAAGCTTGTAGCATCATACCCAAGAAGACTCAAGGCTGTAATCGCTGTCAAAGGTACTTCAAAAAATTACTGAGTAAAGGGTCTGAATATTTAAGTAAATGTGATATACATTTTCCATTTTTTTATACATTTGCAAACATTTGCAAACATTTCTACAAACCTGTATACCCCTTTGAGCATGGTGAAGTTATTAATTATACTTTGGGTGGTGTATCAATACGCCTCATCTCTGTACCCCTCTGCACATATAAATCTGTAAGGCCCTTCATTCGAGCAGAGAATTTTAAACACAGATTCATCCACAAAGACCAGGGAGGTTTTCCCATGCCTCACAAAGAACGGCACCTATTGGTAGATTGGTAAAAAAACTGACATTGAATATCCCTCTGAGCATGGTGAAGTTATTAATTACACTTTGGATGGTGTAGCAATACACTCAGTCATATACAGTGCCTTCAGAATGTATTCACAACCCTTGACTTTTTCCACATTTTGTTGTTACAACCTGAATTTAAAATGGATTAAATTGACATGTATTGTCACTGGCCTACACACACACACACACACACACAAATACCCCATAATGTCAAAGTGGAATTATGTTTTTCAAAATTAATTAAAAATGAAAAACCGAAATGTCTTGAGTCAATAAGTATTCAACCTCTGTTATGGCAAGCCTAAATACGTTTATGAGTAAAATATTTTCTTAAGTCACATAATACGTTCCATGGACTGTGTGCAATAACAGTGTTTAACATAATTTTTTAATGACTGCCTCATCTCTGTACCCCACACATATAATTATCTGTAAGGCACTTCATTCAAGCAGAGAATTTTTAACACAGATTCATCCACAAAGACCAGGGAGGTTTTCCCATGCCTCACAAAGAACGGCACATTTTGGTAGATGGGTAAATAAACAGACATTGAATGTCTTTCTGAACATAGTGAAGTTATTATTTACACTTTGGATGGTGTATCAATACACCCAGTCACTACAACGATACAGCCGTCCTTCCTAACTCAGTTGCCGGAGAGGAAGGAAACCGCTCAGGGATTTTACCATGAGGCCAATGGTGACTTTAAATCAGTTACAGAGTTTAATGGCTGTGATAGAAGAAAACAGAGGATGGATCAACAACATTGTAGTTACTCCACAATACTAACTTAATTGACAGAGTGAAAAGAAGGAACCCTGTAAAGAATACAAATATTCCAAAAGTGTTATGTTTGGGGCAAATCCAATACAACACATTACTGAGTACCACTCTCCATATTTTCAAGCACGGTGGTGGCTGCATCATGTTATGTGTATGCTTGTAATCATTAAGGACTGGGGAGTTTTTTTTTTCCTAGAGGAAATCCTGTATCAGTCTGCTTTCCACCAGACATTGGGAGAAGAATTCACCTTCCAGCAGGGCAATAACCTTAAACACAAGGCCAAATCTACACTGGAGTTGCTTACCAAGAAGACAGTGAATGTTCCTGAGTGGCAGAGTTAGAGTTTTGACTTAAATCTGTTTGAAAATCCACGGCAAGACCTGGAAACGGTTGTCTAGCAATGATCAACAACCAATTTGACAGCTTTAAGAATTTTGAAAAGAATAATGGGCAAATGTCGCACAATCCAAGTGTGCAAAGCTCTTAGAGACTTACCCAGAAAGACTCACTGCTGTAATTGCTGCCGAAGGTGCTTCTACAGAGTACTGACTCAGGGGTGTAAATAATTATGTAAATTAGATATTTCAGTATTTCATTTTCAATACATTTGCAAACATTTCTAAAAACATGTTTTCATTTAGGTATTATGGGGTATTGTGTGTAGATGGGTGAGAGAAAAAAAATATTTTGGAATTCAGCTTGTAACAAAATGTGGAATTAGTCAAGGGGTATGACTACTTTAAGTCACTACGTCGTTCTTATTATTAAGCTGACAAACACTGATTAACATCATTACAATTTATGTAAATGATTAAATCCAATTTATTTTCATCTTCTGCTTCAGAAAAAAAAAGCGACGCAACAAAGAAATCATATTGGTTTGACTGCAATGCAATTTGGGGAATTTAAATAAACAGCCATATCTCCTTGTCAGCATGCTCAATAAATCAAAATGATTGGATAACATTCCCATTATAAAACGTTTCAAAAGGTTTGGAAACTTCCCACGATTGTCAACTAAACTCGTAACAAATGTTACATGGCGCTAGTAATGCTTTTCAAATCTTGTCACGACAAATGCTGTCCTGTTTCAGGTAATGTAACATGATCTGGTATCAGCCTAATATGGTCAGTGACAAAACAGCTCCACTGGAAACAAGAGGGTCTATCCTATGAATTGAGATAAAAATGTACAGCGGATTCCTTTTGGGTTGCAACTACATTGATTTTAATTTTGGATTAATGAGCAAAAAAACAACACACACAACCCAGTGTCACAATCCTTGACGCTCAGAAATACCTCTATGAATAAGTAGAGGTTACCCCATAGATATAGAACACTATTGTTCTTGCTATATTGTCTATAGGTTACCCCTAAACTATGATACAGGTTCAGATATTTTTTCCTCCTCCTAAGGGTTAGGGTTAAGATTGGGGTTATGGTAATGTGATTCTAGATGTGTGGTTAGGGGTATATTTGACCTTGAGCCACCCACTACCCCCGCCCCCTTACTGTCCCATCACCGGACTGACTCACCAGGGGGTCTCTCTCGCCCCCCACCAGCAGTTTGACGGCGCCATCCTTCAGCGCCAGGGAGCGCACAGTGCTGCTCTCGCTGTCGGCCACGTACAGGCACCCCCAGGGCTCCTCCGGAGCGGGGGCCAGGCCCGAGGGCTGGGCAAAGCCTGCCTTGTGGGGGTAGGCGTTGTTGCGATTGTCCTCGTTGCCACTGCCGGCGAAGCGCACACACATCCCCGCTTTGGACTCGCTGAAGGGAGTTGTTATGTTGTTAATATTATCATCTATGTGTATGTAGCCTGTGTGATCCAGTGGTTAGTTCCGCGGAACCTGGCACACATGTATACCAGCCGGCATGGGTTCTAATCTGACCCATGCCCTTCTGACTCATAATATCACCTAACTCCTCTTCACTGTCCCATCTCAATGAATAAATAAAACCCTCCAAAATATTTAAAATAAAATGATCATCCATTACAGCATTGGATGCAAATTGATAGGCACTACAGCTTACAGTCAAATCTATGGAATGGTGAAATATCACAACATTGGTCTGTAAACCAGTCCTAGCCCCAGGAGCCCCTTCACCGTTTGATCCTAAGGAACTGGATTGGTGTACGTAAGCAATATGGTGCAAGCTCCCCTGACAGTGGATCTGTCACATTATTGGGTTCTCGTTCAGATTTGAAAACACCAAAGGGGTAGATAGAAGCTAGTAGCCTAGTTGATTCTAGACTGAATATATGAAAGAACAACATTATCTGGCCCTGAAACAGTTGCCAGTGCACAAAGTAATTATATGCCAGCCGCTCACCTTCCTTTAGGCAGCTTCCCATTGGCCAGGAACAGAGCCCAGATCTGGTGTGTCCCTGCCATGGCCACCCACAGCACGTTATCCTCCTCACCGCCTGGAAAGTAACACAGAAATACCCCTTTCACACTACTGAGCGAGCCGAATCGAGCGAAGCCGAGCTATACTGTACTGCTCTGGCCTGATCATACATCCACCATAGTTGCTGGAACCGTGCTGGAAAGGACAAGGTGACCGGAAAATAACCAAGACTAACACAGTACAGTTCAGGTTGGCACAATAGTGTGAAAATGGTATGACCTGTTCTGATACTTCACAAAATGCATCCTACCCTCCTCCCTTGAAGTAATCAGAAATCTGAATTGGGTGGATTGGCGGAAGCAATAGGGTGGTAACCTTTCTTTCCCAGATCCATTGACTTGATCTGAGATTATCTCAAATAACCAGGAAGGACAGATAGATTTTTTAAGTATTGAGGGCATATACAGTGGGGAGAACAAGTATTTGATACACTGCCGATTTTGCACGTTGTCCTACTTACAAAGAATGTAGAGGTCTGTAATTTTTTATCATAGGTACACTTCAACTGTGAGAGACGGAATCTAAAACAAAAATCCAGAAAATCACATTGTATGATTTTTAAGTAATTAATTTGCATTTTATTGCATGACATAAGTATTTGATACATCAGAAAAGCGGAACTTAATATTTGGTACAGAAACCTTTGTTTGCAATTACAGAGATCATACGTTTCCTGTATGTCTTGACCAGGTTTGCACACACTGCAGCAGGGATTTTGTCCCACTCCTCCATACAGACCTTCTCCAGATCCTTCAGGTTTCGGGGCTGTCGCTGGGCAATACGGACTTTCAGCTCCCTCCAAAGATGTTCTATTGGATTCAGGTCTGGAGACCGGCTAGGCCACTCCAGGACCTTGAGATGCTTCTTACGGAGCCACTCCTTAGTTGCCCTGGCTGTGTGTTTCGGGTCGTTGTCATGCTGGAAGACCCAGCCACGACCCATCTTCATTGCTCTTACTGAGGGAAGGAGGTTGTTGGCCAAGATCTCGCAATACATGGCCCCATCCATCCTCTCCTCAATACGGTGCAGTCGTTCTGTCCCCTTTGCAGAAAAGTATCCCCAAAGAATGATGTTTCCACCTCCATGCTTCACGGTTGGGATGGTGTTCTTGGGGTTGTATTCATCCTTCTTCTTGCTCCAAACACGGCGAGTGGAGTTTAGACCAAAAAGCTCTATTTTTGTCTCATCAGACCACATGACCTTCTCCCATTCCTCCTCTGGATCATCCAGATGGTCATTGGCAAACTTCAGACGGGCCTGGACATGCGCTGGCTTGAGAAGGGGAACCTTGCGTGCGCTGCAAGATTTTAATCCATGACGGCGTAATGTGTTACTAAGGGTTTTCTTTGAGATTGTGGTCCCAGCTCTCTTCAGGTCATTGACCAGGTCCTGCTGTGTAGTTCTGGGCTGATCCCTCACCTTCCTCATAATCATTGATGCCCCACGAGGTGAGATATTGCATGGAGCCCCAGACCGAGGGTGATTGACCGTCATCTTGAACTTCTTCCATTTTCTAATAATTGCGCCAACAGTTGTTGCCTTCTCACCAAGCTGCTTGCCTATTGTCCTGTAGCCCATCCCAGCCTTGTGCAGGTCTACAATTTTATCCCTGATGTCCTTATACAGCTCTCTGGTCTTGGCCATTGTGGAGAGTTTGGAGTCTGTTTGATTGAGTGTGTGGACAGGTATTTTTTATACAGGTAACGAGTTCAAACAGGTGCAGTTAATACAGGTAATGAGTGGAGAACAGGAGGGCTTCTTAAAGAAAAACTAACAGGTCTGTGAGAGCCGGAATTCTTACTGGTTGGTAGGTGATCAAATACTTATGTCATGCAATTAAATGCAAATTAATTACTTAAATATCATACAATGTGATTTTCTGGATTTTTGTTTTAGATTCCATCTCTCACAGTTGAAGTGTACCTATGATAAAAATTACAGACCTCTACATGCTTCGTAAGTAGGAAAACCTGCAAAATCGGCAGTGTATCAAATACTTGTTCTCCCCACTGTACTAGGGCCATACACTTGAACGCTTTAGATCTGCAACTAAACATTTTGAGTACACAGGACCCAAATATTTCAGAGCTCGTACAGATGCTTGGAGTCATTGGGTAAAATAAAGCCTTCTATGCTTTATATTCAAGCAAGGACGCAAAACACCCCATCTATACTGACATACTACCCATAACAGCTTAAACAGAGTAATATTTTGCTAGCAAATCTCGATGGGGTCAATTTCACGCCTTAAGCATTGAATTCAAAATGAAACAAATCGTAAACATGTAAAATAAAGTTGAAAATGTAAAAATATATTTAAATCTGTTTTTTTTAAATCTAATTTTACTGCTTGCATCAGTTACTTGATGTGGAATAGAGTTCCATGTAGTCATGGCTCTATGTAGTACTGTGTGCCTCCCATAGTCTGTTCTGGACTTGGGGACTGTGAAGAGACCTCTGGTGGCATGTCTTGTGGGGTACGCATGGGTGACCGAGCTGTGCGCCAGTAGTTCAAACAGACAGCTCGGTGCATTCAACATGTCCATACCTCTAATAAATACAAGTAGTGATGAAGTTAATCTCTCCTCCACTTTGCGCTAGGAGAGATTGACATGCATATTATTAATATTAGCTCTCTGTGTACATCCAAAGGCCAGCCGTGCTGCCCTGATCTGAGCCAATTGCAATTTTCCTAAGTCCTTTTTTGTGGCACCTGACCACAACACTGAACAGTAGTCCAGGTGCGTCAAAACTAGGGCCTGTAGGACCTGCCTTGTTGATAGTGCTGTTAAGAAGGTAGAGCAGCACTTTATTATGGACAGACTTCGCCCCATCTTAGCTAATGTTGTATCAATATGTTTTGACCATGACAGTTTACAATCCAGGGTTACTCCAAGCAGTTTAGTCACCTCTACTTGCTCAATTTCCATATTATTTATTACAAGGTTTAGTTGAGGTTTAGGGTTTAGTGAATGATTTGTCCCAAATACAATACTTTTAGTTTTAGAAATAGGACATCTACTACTTAGTAATTTTTCCAACAATTGTTTACAGACAGATTATTTCACTTATAATTCACTGTATCACAATTCCAGTGGGTCAGAAGTTTACATACACTAAGTTGACTGTGCCTTTAAAAAGCTTGGAAAATTCCAGAAAATGATGTCATGGCTTTAGAAGCTTCTGATAGGCTAATTGACATCATTTGAGTCAATTGGAGGTCTACCTGTGGATGTATTTCAAGGCCTACCTTAAAACGTATTGTCTCTTTGCTTGACATCATGGGAAAATCAAAAGAAATCAGCCAAGACCTCAGAAAAAAATGTTGTAGACCTCCACAAGTCTGGTTCATCCTTGGGAGCAATTTCCAAAACGCCTGAAGGTACCACATTCATCCGTACAAACAATAGTACGCCAGTATAAACACCATGGGACCACGCAGCCGTCATACCGCTCAGGAAGGAGACGCGTTCTGTCTCCTAGAGATGAACGAACTTTGGTGCGAAAAGTGCAGAACAACAGCAAAGGACCTTGTGAAGATGTTGGAGGAAACAGGTACAAAAGTATCTATATCCACAGTAAAACAAGTCCTATATCGACATAACCTGAAAGGCTGCTCAGCAAGGAAGAAGCCACTGCTCCAAAACCGCCATAAAAAAGCCAGACTACGGTTTTCAACTGCACATGGGGACAAAGATCGTACTTTTTGGAGAAATGTCCTCTGGTCTGATGAAACAAAAATAGAACTATTTGGCCATTATGACCATTGTTATGTTTGGAGGAAAAAGGGGGCTGCTTGCAAGCCGAAGAACATCATCCCAACAGTGAAACACGGGGGTGGCAGCATCATGCTGTGGGGGTGCTTTGCTGCAGGAGGGACTGGTGCACTTCACAAAATAGATGGCATCATGAGGAAGGAAAATTATGTGAATATATTGAAGCAACATCTCAAGACATCAGTCAGGAAGCTAAAGCTTGGTCGCAAATGGGTCTTCCAAATGGACAATGACCCAAAGCATACTTCCAAAGTTGTGTCAAAATGGCTTAAGGACAACAAAGTCAAAGTATTGGAGTGGCCATCACAAAGCCCTGACCTCAATCCTATAGAAAATGTGTGGGAAAAACTGAAAAAGCATGTGCGAGCAAGGAGGCCTACAAACCTGTCTCAGTTACACCAGCTCTGTCAGGAGGAATGGACCAAAATTCACCCAACTTATTGTGGGAAGCTTGTGGAATGCTACCCGAAACATTTGACCCAAGTTAAACAATTTAAAGGCAATGCTACCAAATACTAATTGAGTGTATGTAAACGTCTGACCCTCTGGGAATGTGATGAAAGAAATAAAAGCTGAAATAAATAATTATCTCTACTATTATTCTGACATTTCACATTCTTAAAATAAAGTGGTGATCCTAACTGACCTAAGACAGGGAATTTTTACTAGGATTAAATGTCAGGAATTGTGAAAAACTGAGTTTAAATGTATTTGGCTAAGGTGTATGTAAACTTCCAACTTCAACTGTAGCTGTCATGTACCTCCATTATAATCACTGCCAAGTGGCATACAACTAAACCGGTTGACTGTGAGTCTTCGTGACACAGAAAGTGGGTTCGAGGACCCCTCGCTTCATGCTTTTTTGTTAAGGAAAAAACTGTTCACTGCTGGTCGTCGATGCGCGATTCAAATAACACAATGCATATGAAATGTAGTACATGTAAGTGTAACAGATAGACAAAAAACTGAATTTATTATGTAGGCTAACAGTAACATTATACTATGCTATTATATTCGGTATGTTAGGCCTATGTAGAATACTAATGAATCATTAAGTGATATTGCGAGACATTGATTCAGTTTTGATCTAAACTTGATTAAACAAGCACCATTCTAAGAAGTGGTGGAGCGTCGCTCCGGTGCGCTCCGGCAGCACTAACGTTAACCTGTAGCAATAGCCTGTGTCGGTCTGTAAGAGGGACTCAAAGAAACTCCTCATGAAATATATTTGTTTTGGCTGCACTTCCTTTCGCAACACACTATCAAAACAAATATAATTGTACATTTCAAAGGAAAAAACTATATCTCACCTGGGTTTCGAACTTGCCGCAAAAGGCGAAAAGTACCAGGAAGCAGGCTGTGAGCTATTGGCTCAGTTGAAATTTGGCGCGCTTTAGTAACTTTGAATAGCATATCGTGCCGTTTGACTTCTGATAAGGCCGTTTTCATTAAAAGGTATTTGATCACGTCCACATTTGTAATTGAATGATGCAGAATTTGTTACCAGATATAATCACTGTCACCTGGTCAGGTTAGCATAAGGCTAAATGTGCCAGGTTATGTAATGGGAACAGCTAACGTAACGTTTTATCACGTGCAAATACGTCCAATGATTGTGATTGGTTGATGTGCATTTTGAGACAGAAAAAAAGTTTAAACTTTTCCTGATGTTCGCAAGTATAGACCCAGTGGGTCTGGGGCTGTTGGAACCGAATCTGTTGTATTCAATTTGGTACTTAGTCACCCCAAACTGGATAAATTTAAATCAATTTTAAGTGGAGACCTACCAGTAAGTTGGCTCTAGACTTACCTGCAGTCCCAAGGGCCACGTCCCAGGGTGAGCTGATAGGCTGCTGGGGTCCCATGGCCCCTCCCTCCTTGTCTGTGCCTTGAAATCCCACTCCTGCCAGGGTGCTGACTTGCCCCTCCAACAAGTCAATCTGAGAGCGAGAGTGAGCGAGAGATTGGGCATTAATAAAGATTAAAGAATCTGAGGTGGTTATATTTTGAAGTACTTAGGATCCCTTAGGCTGCGTTTACACAAGCACCCCAATTGTGATCTTTTGCCACTTATTCGTCTTTTGACCAATCAGATCAGATCTTTTGCCAATAATAATTACCTTTCTGATCAGGTGGTTTTCAGTGTCGGCCACAAAGACAGTATCTCCTTTGATGACAACCCCCTGTGGGGAGCAGAAGGTTGCTTCGTCGAGATTACCATCTTTCCTACCGCTCTCGGGCCCTGTGACATCACAGGATGACATGTATGGAAGACATCATTTGGGGTGCATGTCAATAGTCTAAAGAGGCCTTTTAAATTAGATTTTCTTCATTTGCATTGACCTGGGCAGGTTGGAGTACAGACCCTTGCCTCCTAGCTAACATACTATACATGCCATTACATTTCTATACAAATACAGCATCTGGATAAACTTGCATTGCCATCACATCTTTGATGGCCATCACGTTTCATTAGGTAGCAGTCTCTAGTAAAATACAAGGTTAATAAAATGCAACATTACCAATGTGTTGGAGGAAACACTGTACAACTGGCGACTGTGTCAGCGTGCATGCGCCCGGCCTGCCACAGGAGTCGCTAGAGCGCGATGGGACAAGGACATCCCGGCCGGCTAAACCCTCCCCATAACCCGGACGATGCTGGGCCAATTGTGCGCTGCCTCATGGGTCTCCCGGTCATGGCCGGCTGCGACACAGCCCGGGATCGAACCCGGGTCTGTAGTGACTACTCAAGCACTACGATGCAGTACCTTAGGACGGCTGTGCCACTCGAGAGGCCCAAAATATATTTTATATAATTTCTTTCCCGGAACCTCCTTGGGCCACTGAAATGCTCAGTCCTTTCTGTGTGGGTGTGGCAATACACATGTGTAGAACCCACCCCCTTAAAAAACAACAAAGGCACATGGTATTCCAATTTGTAAGTCGCTCTGGATAAGAGCGTCTGCTAAATGACGTAAATGTAAATGTAAATGTATTCAAACAATAGGTCACCAGAAGACGCAGACAGGTCCCAGAACAGCCTGATTGCATGGTGGATCATCCTGGCCTATACCCTGTCTTCCGTCTATTCATTCTTTGAAACAAACAACAATAGTGCGAAACAGGTACATGTCTGGAAAGCTTTTAAAGCATACATACGCAGAGTAATGATACAACGATCAGCTACTATTAAGAAACTAGATAAACAGCTCAAAACGCTGGAGGGGGAATATTGGTCCAATCCTAACAACATTTCTCTGGTAAATCTGATGAAAACCAAATATGAGCTGAATACTTTATTCAGTAATAAAGCTGAATATTCACTGTACAGGCTGAAACAGAAATGGTACAAATCAGGTGAAAAGGCAGGAAATCTGTTGGCCAGTCAATTAAAATCTAAAGAAACAGATCGGCAGGTAGGTCAAATCAGAAATAAGACAGGCAAGCTGATTACCAATCATAAAGAAATAAACAATATATTTTGAGACTTCTATCAGGAACTTTATACTTCAGACGGTCCTTTAGATATGCAGAAAGCAGAGGCATTCTTTCAGAATTTGAACCTTCCTAAACTAACAGAGGAAGACAGGAATTTGCTCGACCGCCCTATTACATTTACATTTTTAGTCATTTAGCAGATGCTCTTATCCAGAGCGACTTACAGGAGCAATTAGGGTTAAGTGCCTTGCTCAAGGGCACATTGACAGATTTTTCACCTAGTCGGCTCGGGGATTAGAACCAGCGACCTTTCGGTTACTGGCACAACGCTCTTACCCACTAAGCTACCTGCCGCTTTGGAGGAATTGACCAAAACTATAAGACAAGCACCCAGTGGTAAAACTCCAGTGTTGGATGGGATACCAAGTTGGACGGGATACCCAGTGATTTCTATAAAAGGTTTGCAGAGCAGCTTACCCCAGAAATATTGAAAACATTTAACACATCGATTGACACAGGTGAGCTCCCACCTTCTATGAGTGATGCAGTAATCACCCTAATCCTCAAAAAGGGAAAGGATCCCCATGAGTGTGGGAGCTACCGTCCAATTTCTTTGATAAATTGTGACGGAAAATTGTTTAGTAGGCCTGATTACCAACAATGACGAGACAGCCTACAGGTAGGAGGTGAGGGGCCTGGCGGAGTGGTGCCAGGAAAATAACCTCTCCCTCAACGTCAACAAAACAAAGGAGCTGATCGTGGACTTCAGGAGACAGAGAGAGCACGCCACCATTCACATCGACGGGACCGCAGTGGAGAAGGTGGAAAGCTTGAAGTTCCTTGGCATACACATCACTGACAATCTGCAATGTTCCACCCACACAGACAGTGTGGGGAATACGGCGCAACAGCGCCTCTTCAACCTCTGGAGGCTGAAGAAATGTGGCTTGTCCCCTCACAAACTTTTACAGATGCACAATTGAGAGCATCCTGTAGGAATGTATCATCGCCTGGTACGGCAACTGCACCGCCCGCAACCGCAGGGCTCTACGGAGGGTGGTGCGGTCTGCCCAACGCATCACCAGGGGCACACTGCCTGCCCTCCAGGACACCTACAGCACCCGATGTCACTGGAAAGCCAAAAAGATCATCAAGGACATCAACCACCCGAGCCACGGCCTGTTCACCCCGCTATCATCCAGAATCAGTACAGGTGCATCAAAGCTGGGACCGAGAGACTGAAAAACAGCTACTATGTCAAGGCCATTAGACTGTTAAATAGCCCTCACTAGCCGGCTACCACCCAGTTACTCAACCCTGCAACTTAAGAGGCTGCTGCCCTATGTACATAGACATGGAATCACTGGTCACTTTAAATGGAACGCTAGTCACTTTAATAATGTTTACATAATGTTTTACTCATTTCAACAAGTATTTGATATACTGCCGATTTTGCAGGTTTTCCTACTTACAAAGCATGTAGAGGTCTGTAATTTTTATCATAGGTAAACTTCAACTGTGAGAGACGGAATCCAGAAAATCACATTGTATGATTTTTAAGTAATTAATTTACATTTTATTGCATGACATAAGTATTTGATCGCCTACCAACCAGTAAGAATTCCGGCTCTCACAGACCTGTTAGTTTTTCTTTAAGAAGCCCTCCTGTTCTCCACTCATTACCTATATTAACTGCACCTGTTTGAACTCGTTACCTGTATAAAAGACACCTGTTCACACACTCAATCAAACAGACTCCAATCTCTCCACAATGGCCAAGACCAGAGAGCTGTGTAAGGACATTGGGGATAAAATTGTAGACCTGCACAAGGCTGGGATGGGCTACAGGACAATAGACAAGCAGCTTGGTGAGAAGGCAACAACTGTTGGCGCAATTATTAGAAAATGGAAGAAGTTCAAGATGACGGTCAATCACCCTCGGCTCCATGCAAGATCTCACCTCGTGGGGCATCAATGATCATGAGGAAGGTGAGGGATCAGCCCAGAACTACACGGCAGGACCTGGTCAATGACCTGAAGAGAGCTGGGACCACAGTCTCAAAGAAAACCATTAGTAACACACTACGCCGTCAAGGATTAAAATCCTGCAGCGCACGCAAGGTCCCCCTGCTCAAGCCAGCGCATATCCAGGCCCGTCTGAAGTTTGCCAATGACCATCTGGATGATCCAGAGGAGGAATGGGAGAAGGTCATGTGGTCTGATGAGACATAAATAGAACTTTTTAGTCTAAACTCCACTCGCCGTGTTTGGAGGAAGAAGAAGGATGAGTACAACCCCAAGAACACCATCCCAACCGTGAAGCATGGAGATGGAAACATCATTCTTTGGGGATGCTTTTCTGCAAAGGGGACAGGACGACTGCACCGTATTGAGGGGAGGATGGATGGGGCCATTTATCGCGAGATCTTGTAAGGGACGACTGCACCCTCAGTAAGAGCATTGAAGATGGGTCGTGGCTGGGTCTTCCAGCATGACAATGTCCTGAAACACACAGCCAGGGCAACTAAGGAGTGGCTCCGTAAGAAGCATCTCAAGGTCCTGGAGTGGCCTAGCCAGTCTCCAGACCTGAACCCAATAGAACATCTTTGGAGGGAGCTGAAAGTCCGTATTGCCCAGCGACAGCCCCGAAACCTGAAGGATCTGGAGAAGGTCTGTATGGAGGAGTGGGCTAAAATCCCTGCTGCAGTGTGTGCAAACCTGGTCAAGACCTACAGGAAACGTATGATCTCTGTAATTGCAAACAAAGGTTTCTGTACCAAATATGAAGTTCTGCTTTTCTGATGTATCATATACTTATGTCATGCAATAAAATGGAAATTAATTACTTAAAAATCATGCAATGTGATTTTCTGGATTTTTGTTTTAGATTCCGTCTCTCACTGTTGAAGTGTACCTATGATAAAAATTACAGACCTCTATATGCTTTGTAAGTAGGAAAACCTGCAAAATTGGCAGTGTATCAAATACTTGTTCTCCCCACTGTATATACTGTATTTTAGTCAATGCCACTCAGACATTGCTCGTCCTAATATTTACACTACCAGTCAAAAGTTAGGACACACCTACTCATTCAAGGGTTTTTCTTTATTTTTACTATTTTCTACTTTGTAGAATAATAGTGAAGACATCAAAATGATGAAATAACACATTTGGAATCATGTTGTAACCAAAGAAGTGTTAAACAAATCAAAATATATCTTAGATGTTAGATTCTTCAAAGTAGCCACCCTTTGCCTTGATGACAGTTTTGCACACTCTTGGCATTCTCTCAACCAGCTTCATGAGGAATGCTTTTCCAACAGTCTTGAAGGAGTTCCCACATATGCTGAGCACTTGTTGGCTGCTTTTCCTTCACTCTGCGGTCCAACTCATCCCAAACCATCTCAATTGGGTTGAGGTCGGGTGATTGTGGAGGCACCTCCATCACTCTCCTTCTTAGTAAAATAGCCCTTACACAGCTTGGAGGTGTGTTTTGGGTCATTGTCCTGTTGAAAAACAAATGATAGCCCCACTAGACACAAACCAGATGGGATGGCATATCGCTGAAGAATGCTGTGGTAGCCATGCTGGTTAAGTGTGCCTTGAATTCTAAATCAATCACTGACCGTGTCAACAGCAAAGCACCCCCACACCATCACACCTCCTCCTTCATGCTTCATGGTGGGAACCACACATGCAGAGATCATCCGTTCACCTACTCTGCATCTCACAAAGACACGGCGGTTGGAACCAAAAATCTCAAATTTGGACTCATCAGACCAAAGGACAGATTTCCACCGGTCTAATATCCATTGCTCGTGTGTCTTAGCCCAAGCAAATCTCTTCTTATTGGTGTCCTTTAGTAGTGGTTTCTTTGCAGCAATTCGACCACGCAGTCTCATCTGAACAGTTAATGTTGAGATGTGTCTGTTACTTGAACTCTGTGAAGCATTTATTTGGGCTGCAATCTGAGGTGCAGTTATTCTAAAGAACTTATCCTCTGCAGGTCTTCCTTTCCTGTGGCGGTCCTCTTGAGAGCCAGTTTCATCATAGCGCTTGATGGTTTTTGCAGCTGCACTTGAAGAAATGCTCAAATTTCTTGAAATGTTCCGGATTGACTGACCTTCTTGTCTTAAAGTAATGATGGATTGTCGTTTCTCTTTGCTTATTTGATATATATATAGACTTTGTATTTTACCAAATAGGGCTATCTTCTGTATACCCCCCCCTACCTTGTCACAACACAACTGATTGGCTCAAACGCATTAAGAAGGAAAGAAATTCCACAAATTAACAAGGCACACCTGTTAATTGAAATGCATTCCAGGTGACTACCTCATGAAACTGGTTGACAGAATGAGACGCATCAAATGCAAAAAAACGTATCTCTAGCTTAAACTGACGGATTTTGATGGTGATTTTTTTATTATGTTACGTAGATCGACTCTAGGGGGTTAACAATTGTTTAACAGTGCTCCATTTCTTATTCCTGCTTTCAAAGCAGGGGTTTAGGTGTTGTGTGACATAAAAAAATCTCCTTAATAGATTGGCTACATAAATATGTCTAAGATTCTTCTGACTCTCCACCTTTCAACTGGGTCAGAAAATACAGCATGTTCTATTCCCCACTGGCATGTTTAGATTTCTCCACCACAAGCTCTGTCAAGACTTAAGGCGATCATAGAATTAGAATGTGTAAAACGGGCATCCCCATTCATTTGATTTATTTTGAGGCGATGCTCCAGCCCTTACCTCCTATAGAGTACAGCACCTGCCCAATGCTGGACACCACCAGTACCCGATGATGGCCCGTATCTGCTATAGCCAGTCTCTTGCTACTGGAATCCACTGCTACCTTCCCGGGAAACGAAAGAAGCGATGGGGGCAGAGAGTCCCTGTAAAGCTTGGTCCCCACAAGGTGGTCACTAAGCAGGACCTGGTCCCCATAGTGTCGGAGGGAGGTGCTGGTGAAGAGCGCTAGGTGCTCGCGGTGACCCTCTCCCACCAGCGAGAAGAGCAGGTTGCCCCTGGGCCCAATGAGCACCAGGGTGGGCCAACAGGACACCTCCAGCTCATGCCACAGCCGAGCGTCTCCGTCATTCACCACCGGGTGGGTGATGTTGTAGCGGAGCACAGCGCTCTGCACGTTCTGCAGCACCTTGAACAGGAGGTAAAAGCCATTCAACTCAGTAAAACATTTTATGGTTAATGGCATAGTTGACTTGAATTACAATATCACTTGCTGTTTCCATACACATACTTTGGATTTGTTTACCTACTTAGCTACCACCTCCAACGGCTAACATTTCAATATTATACAAATACAATTTTTCTACCATTCACTTTTATTGTTTTTGTTCAGTGCCAATGTTTGCGAATAGTACTTGTGACTACGCATACACACCCAGAGTGTGGATTGCAATCTGGCCTGGTCCTGTTCCAGAGTAGTTTCGAGGCAAGGAATTTTTAAAGTACCATGACTTAAATTGTGTGTAAACTATCCCTTTAATAATGGAAAAGATGTGCTGTGTGTTGCAATATTAATGAAGAACGCAATTATTAAGATCACATTTCTTGAAATAGAATATGACAAGGGCTTACCTTTTCGTTGGGGAACTTGGCAGAGTGGACACCCACGATAACAAGCCCATCTTAAAAGAGAGAATGTGAAACAGAGGGAAAATAAAATCATATCAGGATTGGTCATGAACAGTTATATCCCTTTTATACCTAAACAAAATCCCGCAATCTTTACCATACCAGGTGTAGCCGGGAACTAACGCGGTACATAAAATTCCGCCAACAAAAGGTAGTCATGACTTCAGAATTTTCTATAAAGATTCCGCCAACGGCTCTGAAAACCGAACATTAAAAACATTTCTAGGCTTTGGGACAACGCTCAATTGTGAGCCAATCACAAAGCTTCACAGAAATGCTTTTAATGCATTTATTCTCTCCTTTTAAATGTATGTAGTTATGTCCTTGAGCTGTTCTTGTCTATTAATGTTCACTATTATGTCATGTTTTATGTTTTTTGTGGACCCCAGAAAGAAATTAATTTGTTCATCGCTTGATAATTTCACCAGTCATTTCTCCTTGCATGTTTTGCTCAGATTATTTAGATAATTGTCTGCTGCTGCTATTAAAAAATCTGATGGCGAGGCCGTTTGTTAGTAAACTATCAATGTGCATAATATCTAACAAGCGGAGAGGGTAGGGAAAAAAGATGAAACATGGATATGCATATTATTTTAAACCAGAAAAGCGACATTTGATTTCAATACAAGATCGGAAAGAGCTGATTCTAAAGGGCTCTACACCGTCTAGGCAACGGATACGACCGAGGATTGTTTGCATACCTCTCCGCATAGTTCTACGTATTTTTGTGCGGCATACTTTTTTGCAACGCGACGCAAACGGAGCTCCCTGTTATACAGTGGGGAAAAAAAGTATTTAGTCAGCCACCAATTGTGCAAGTTCTCCCACTTAAAAAGATGAGAGAGGCCTGTAATTTTCATCATAGGTTCACGTCAACTATGACACACAAAATGAGAAAAAAAAATCCTGAAAATCACATTGTAGGATTTTTTATGAATTTATTTGCAAATTATGGTGGAAAATAAGTATTTGGTCAATAACAAAAGTTTCTCAATACTTTGTTATATACCCTTTGTTGGCAATGACACAGGTCAAACGTTTTCTGTAAGTCTTCACAAGGTTTTCACACACTGTTGCTGGTATTTTGGCCCATTCCTCCATGCAGATCTCCTTTAGAGCAGTGATGTTTTGTGGCTGTCGCTGGGCAACATGGACTTTCAACTCCCTCCAAAGATTTTCTATGGGGTTGAGATCTGGAGACTGGCTAGGCCACTCCAGGACCTTGAAATGCTTCTTACGAAGCCACTCCTTCGTTGCCCGGGCGGTGTGTTTGGGATCATTGTCATGCTGAAAGACCCAGCCACGTTTCATCTTCAATGCCCTTGCTGATGGAAGGAGGTTTTCACTCAAAATCTCACGAAACATGGCCCCATTCATTCTTTCCTTTACACGGATCAGTCGTCCTGGTCCCTTTGCAGAAAAACAGCCCCAAAGCATGATGTTTCCACCCCCCATGCTTCACAGTAGGTATGGTGTTCTTTGGATGCAACTCAGCATTCTTTGTCCTCCAAACACGACGAGTTGAGTTTTTACCAAAAAGTTATATTTTGGTTTCATCTGACCATATGACATTCTCCCAGTCCTCTTCTGGATCATCCAAATGCACTTTAGCAAACTTCAGACGGGCCTGGACATGACTGGCTTAAGCAGGGGACACGTCTTGCACTGCAGGATTTGAGTCCCTGGCGTAGTGTGTTACTGATGGTAGGCTTTGTTACTTTGGTCCCAGCCCTCTGCAGCTCATTCACTAGGTCCCCCGTGTGGTTCTGGGATTTTGCTCACCATTCTTGTGATCATTTTGACCCCACGGGGTGAGATCTTGCGTGGAGCCCCAGATCGAGGGAGATTATCAGTGGTCTTGTATGTCTTCCATTTCCTAATAATTGCTCCCACAGTTGATTTCTTCAAACCAAGCTGCTTACCTATTGCAGATTCAGTCTTCCCAGCCTGGTGCAGGTCTACAATTTTGTTTCTGGTGTCATTTGAAAGCTCTTTGGTCTTGGCCATAGTGGAGTTTGGAGTGTGACTGTTTGAGGTTGTGGACAGGTGTCTTTTTTACTGATAACAAGTTCAAACAGGTGCCATTAATACAGGTAATGAGTGGAGGACAGAGGAGCCTCTTAAAGAAGAAGTTACAGGTCTGTGAGAGCCAGAAATCTTGCTTGTTTGTAGGTGACCAAATACTTATTTTCCACCATAAATTATAAATAAATTAATAAAAAATCCTACAATGTGATTTTCAGGATTTTTTTTTCTCAATTTGTCTGTCATAGTTGACGTGTACCTATGATGAAAATTACAGGCCTCTCTCATCTTTTTAAGTGGTAGAACTTGCACAATTGGTGGGTGACTAAATACTTTTTCCCCCCACTGTATTCCATTATATATGTTTTACAGGTAACATTCCGTAAATTCTGTCTGAAATAGGTATTTAGTCAGCCACCAATTGTGCAAGTTCTCCCACTTAAAAAGATGAGAGAGGCCTGTAATTTTCATCATAGGTACACGTGAACTATGACAGACAAATTGAGATTTTTTTTTCCAGAAAATCACATTGTAGGATTTTTTATGAATTTATTTGCAAATTATGGTGGAAAATAAGTATTTGGTCACCTACAAACAAGCAAGATTTCTGGCTCTCACAGACCTGTAACTTCTTCTTTAAGAGGCTCCTTTGTCCTCCACTCGCTACCTGTATTAATGGCACCTGTTTGAACTTGTTATCAGTATAAAAGGCACCTGTCCACAACCTCAAACAGTCACACTCCAAACTCCACTATGGCCAAGACCAAAGAGCTGTCAAAGGACACCAGAAACAAAATTGTAGACCTGCACCAGGCTGGGAAGACTGAATCTGCAATAGGTAAGCAGCTTGGTTTGAAGAAATCAACTGCGGGAGCAATTATTAGGAAATGGAAGACGTACAAGACCACTGATAATCTCCCTCGATCTGGGGCTCCACGCAAGATCTCACCCCGTGGGAACAAATTGATCACAAGAACGGTGAGCAAAAATCCCAGAACCACACGGGGGGACCTAGTGAATGACCTGCAGAGAGCTGGGACCAAAGTAACAAAGCCTACCATCAGTAACACACTACGCCGCCAGGGACTCAAATCCTGCAGTGACAGACGTGTCCCCCTGCTTAAGCCAGTACATGTCCAGGCCCGTCTGAAGTTTGCTAGAGTGCATTTGGATGATCCAGAAGAGGATTGGGAGAATGTCATATGGTGTATATATGTATATTTTCAGTAACAAAAAGGTACAAGCTTCATGCTCTTGTCAGTTCACGTTACAATTAATTTAGTCTGTCATATGTAGTTTGTCTCAGCAACTACTACTGTGGCAACTTGTTTTTATATTTTTTTATTGCTTTGGTGCAATTTTCACAAGTATGTGGTACATTTTCACAACTCTTAACACAAACTTGAAACAGATCATCAAAAAGGCAGTTGTTTCAAAACTCTAAGCACATTTTCAATTGACTGCGTACAACACACAAAATCATAGTTACTTTTTCCCCAAAGTTAATCAGTGTTTCATTTAGAAATACGTTTCACATTGCAATACGGTCCGTGTACGTTTTAGCCAATGAATATTACAAGGTAAAAAACTAGTAGATGGTCGAACCTTGTTTATTTGAGTTGAATCTGAAATCAAACAACAAACAGTTTGCGTTGTTGTTTTCAGTGTCTAAAACAAATATTGAATAACGAGAAACTGAATAATGATTTGATTATTCAAATGTATTTCCGATTTCTGGTTTTGGTTCAACCTGCGCACTGTACGTTTTGGCCAATTAATATTCGGCTTCTTGACAACACAGAAAATGATAAATGGGTCGTTCTTCATATTTTTGATCTGTATATGAAATCGAATAAACAGATAAAATGTCATTTATTGACTATTTTTGTTTCTCATTCCAATGATTTGATGATTGACAGTCACTGTAGTGGGTCACGTGACCAGTCCAAATTGGCCTAGGTCAATGAGACAGCCACTTCCACAACCTTATGCACCTGTAACTTGTAGCCTATGCATATTATTGCATTTTGCACACATCCAGCCTATACTGTCCATTGCTTATAATATCCATTGATTAGCCTATTTATTTCTTATTGTGTAGGCTATGCTGTAAAATGAATCTAATCTAATCACTATATACTGAGTCAAAGAGATGGACAATTCTGAATTTTTTGTGACAAAACGGACCACGGATCAAAAGAATGCACAAAGCGGACTATACAAGAAAGACGTGACAGACTCAGACAACAACAAAGATGTTTAGTGTGCTTAGGAACAAGGCACATAGCAAAGTACTGTCGGACTGAAGAAGTGTCATGTGAGAAGTGTGGCAGACATCACCACAAGGCCATATGTGAGTAATGAGTATAAGAGAGGAAAGGGCGAACATAACCTACCCACTGACGCAGTGATCTCTGTCTCAAAGTAATTCCAATAGAAATAAAGTACTGTTACAGACTATTACAGTATGGATACAGACACCAGTCAAGAGACCATTAAATCGTTCTCAATTAGATGGGGGTAGCCAGCGTAGTTTTATCTGTCAAGATATCTCTCATACAATGAAATTACCAGTTAGAGGTCAGTCAAATGTTACAAGTATGCACTTCAATCATGAAGGTGGCAGGAGAAGAATTATGCACAGAAATTGGAGGGTAAAGGTCTATACAGCCAAGAGTGACGCAATAATTGGGAATACTCATTGGGTGACCACTGCTGTTAAGTACTGGTGTCGGAGAAAATCAACAGAGTAAGTGTGCAACCTTTACCCATTCTTTTCATAATTATTGACCTTCCAACTAATGTAACTCAGCTATAGTCTCTTGCATATTCATAAATAATCTCTATATCAGATAAACATTTTAATAGGCTAATTACTATGGTTCGCATGTGAGGTGTATATAATATGCATATACCTGTATATGAAATATTACCCCACTACAGTAGATAGTGACCCTGACGTGATATACAGTGCCTTCAGAAAGTATTCATCCCCCTTGACTTATTCCACATGTTGTTGTTGTTACAGCCTGAATTCAAATTGGTTCAATTGATTTTTTTCTGTCACCCATCTACACACAATACCCCATAATGACAAAGTGAAAACATATTTTTAGAAATGTTTGCAAATGTATTGAAAATGAAATACAGAAATATCTCATTTAAATAAGTATTTCACACCACTGAGTCAATACTTTGTAGAAGCACCTTTGGCAACTATTACAGCTGTGAGTTTTTCTGGGTAAGT
Source organism: Coregonus clupeaformis (assembly GCF_020615455.1). Taxonomy (NCBI): domain Eukaryota; kingdom Metazoa; phylum Chordata; class Actinopteri; order Salmoniformes; family Salmonidae; genus Coregonus; species Coregonus clupeaformis. Next base: position 4,874,837 of record NC_059222.1, read on the forward strand.
CTCTAAGAGCTTTCCACACATGGATTGTGCAACATTTGCCCATTATTATTTTCATAATTCTTCAAGCTCTGTCAAATTGGTTGTTGATCATTGCTAGACAACCATTTTCAGGTCTTGCCATACTTTTTAAAGTAGATTTAAGTCAAAGCTGTAACTCGATCACTTAGGAACATTCATTGTCTTTTTGGTAAGCAACTCCAGTGTAGATTTGGCCTTGTTTTAGGTTATTGTCCTTGTTACAGGTTTTGGTTTTTCCATTTAATGTTTTGAGGTTGAACTTTTAGCACTTATAGCATGTTAGCACGTAGGGTGCACCGATAGCTGTCACCTCGTTAGTATGTGTTACACCTGTGCTGGCTTGTCCATCTCGTTAGTCGGAAGGTGTTTCACCTGCGCTGGCCCAGGTGATATTTAAGAGTGACTGGCCCAGTGCTCTAGTTGTCTTGAGAGATGGAGGGTTTACACCTTTAGTTGGCTCTCTCTATTATGATTTATAGACAAACAATCCTTTACCTGAACTTCCCTGTTTATTTTTTGCTCCACTTTTTGGTTTGCTTCCTGTCTTGAAGTTTAGTGTGGGTTTTTATTTTGTTTGCCTGTTCTTGGGGAAATTTACTGGGCGCTCATGGTGGGTGTCTTTTAGGTCCCAGTTGTTGTAGACAACTTTAGGTGGACACCACCATGAGTGTCTTTCAGAACCCCTCCTAAAACACCACCTGTTTTGTTTTGGTTGTTGTCAATTCGTTTTTCAGGATAAAAATGAAACGGAACGGAGCTAAGCACAGGCAAAATCCTAGAGGAAAAACATGGTTCAGTCTACTTTCCAACAGACACTGGGAGACAAATTCACCTTTCAGCAGGACTGTTATGTTCCACAGCAAGATTTGTTTTCTTCATTTTTTCGCTCAAACATAACGATGGTCATTATGGCCAAACAGTTCTATTTTTGTTTCATCAGACCAGAGGACATTTCTCCAAAAAGTACGATCTTTGTCCCCATGTGCAGTTGCAAACTGTAGTCTGGCTTTTTTATGGCGGTTTTGGAGCAGTGGCTTCTTCCTTGCTGAGTGGCCTTTCAGGTTATGTCGATATAGGACTCGTTTTACTGTGGATATAGATACTTTTGTACCGGTTTCCTCCAGCATCTTCACAAGGTCCTTTGCTGTTGTTCTGGGATTGATTTGCACTTTTAGCACCAAAGTACGTTCATCTCTAGGAGACAGAACGCATCTCCTTCCTGAGCGGTATGACGGCTGCATGGTCCCATGGTGTTTATACTGGCGTACTATTGTTTATACAGATGAACGTGGTACCTTCAGGCGTTTGGAAATTGCGCCCAAGGATGAACCAGACTTGTGGAGGTCTCCGAAAAAAAATTCTGAGGTCTTGGCTGATTTCTTTTCATTTTCCCATGATGTCAAGCAAAGAGGCACTGAGTTTGAAGGTAGGCCTTGAAATACATCCACAGGTAAACCTCCAATTGACTCAAATGATGTCAATTAGCCTATCAGAAGCTTCTAAAGCCATGACATCATTTTCTGGAATTTTCCAAGCTGTTTAAAGGCGCAGTCAACTTAGTGTATGTAAACTTCTGACCCACTGGAATTGTGATACAGTGAATTATAAGTTAAATAATCTGTCTGGAAAAACTGTTGGAAAAATGACTTGTGTCATTCAAAGTATATGTCCTAACCGACTTGCAAAAAACTATAGTTTGTTAACAAGAAATGTGTGTAGTGGTTGAAAAACAATTTTGAATGACTCCAACCTAAGTGTATGTAAACTTCCGACTTCAACTGTATATCCATACATACAGTACTAGTCAAAAGTTTAGACACACCTACTCATTCAAGGGTTTTTCTTTATTTTTACTCAAAATGATGACATAACACATATGGAATCATGTAGTAACCAAAAAAGTGTTAAACAAATCAAAATACATTTTATATTTGAGATACTTCAAATAGACAACCTTTGCCTTGATGACAGCTTTGCACACTTGGCATTCTCTCAGCCAGCTTCACCTGGAATGCTTTTCCAACAGTCTTGAAATGAGTTCCCACATATTCTGAGCACTTGTTGGCTGCTTTTCCTTCACTCTGCGGTTCGACTGTGCCTTGAATTCTAAATAAATCACAGACAGTGTCACCAGCAAAGCACCCCCACACCATAACACCTCTTCCTCCATGCTTTACGGTGGGAAATACACATGCGGATGTCATCTGTTCTCACACACCGTGCCTCACAAAGACACAGCGGTTGGAACCAAAAATCTCCAATTTGGACTCCAGACCAAAGGACACATTTCCACCGGTCTAATGTCCATTGCTTGTGTTTCTTGGATGTTGAGATGTGTCTGTTACTTGAACTCTATGAAACATTTATTTGGGCTGCAATTTCTGAGGCTGGTAACTCTAATGAACTTATCCTCTGCAGCAGAGGTAACTCTGGGTCTTCCATTCCTGTGGCGGTCCTCATGAGAGCCAGTTTCATCATAGCGCTTGATGGTTTTTGCGACTGCACTTGAAGAAACTTTCAAAGTTCTTGAAATGTTCCGTATTGACTGCCCTTCATGTCTTAAAGTAATGATGGACTGTCGTTTCTCTTTGCTTATTTGAGCTGTTCTTGCCATAATATGGACTTAGTCTTTTACCAAATAGGGCTATCTTCTGTATACCACCCCTACCTTGTCACAAAACAACTGATTGGCTCAAACGCATTAAGAAGGAAAGAAATTCCACAAATTAACTTTTAAGAAGGCACACCTGTTAATTGAAATGTATTCCAGGTGACTACCTCATGAAGCTGGTTGAGAGAATGCCAAGAGTGTGCAAAGCTGTCATCAAGGCAAAGGGTGGCTATTTGTAGAATCAAATATAAAATATATTTTGATTTGTTTAACACTCTTTTGGTTACTACATGATTCCATGTGTTATTTAATAGTTTTGATATCTTCACTATTATTCTACAATGTAGAAAATAGTAAAAAATAAAGAAAAACCTTTGAATGAGTAGGTGTTCTAAATCTTTTGACCGGTAGTGTATATGCTTAATTTAGAGTTATTAATGTAACTTTAGTTTTTCTACAAACGTTGGGCTATATGTTTTGATTTTTAACACATTGTTAGGCTGCATGGTGAGACTAATGATGATTTGAATAAAGTTGCTTGAAAGGCATGAGCTCTGCTTTGTTTTTTGCGCAGGTTTTACACACTCCAATAGTCTCTCATTCACAATTTCACAAGCACTTGATAATGCCTCGAATTTCACAGCAGCATTCCCTTTGTGGCCGAAATGCAACCTAAAAAAATTCCATGCCTTTTGCGGCCCGGAGTGCTGCGTTGTGCCCTTCTCCCTGAGTGTGCTGGGCAATCCGAAGCGACTGTCACTCACATGGCTCTCCGTCACGTGATCGGGTCTTTCTCACAGGCTACAAGTGAAGACTGACACATCGGGGACGCAACTACGCGCGTCCTTATCCAATTCCGAGGTGCATATTGAAGATATTGGAAGAACTGTGCACATTTACTTTTCGTCAGCCAACAAGATGAGTAGGCCTAACGAACAGCAAAAGCACAAGCCTATGTTAATCTACTATCCCCCATACTACAAAAGTCGACCTATTCTATTCTGTGCGAGAAATAAATATTCCAAACATAGTCTGGGACAGTTGTGGGATGCGATAGATCCCAAATTAATACAACCACTAGGAACAAAAAACATTTTTATGCAATGTGGCTGATGCAACAGATCAGAACGTTTAGCTTAAATGTTGATAAATGATTAGGCTATTTCTTCACATTTTAAGTGCAGCAATGCACACATGGTAGCAGGCTATAAGCTAATGTTCCATTAGTGGAAAACACCATTATCAAAAGTGACCGCAAATGCAATTATGCATGTAATGCTTTTATTTATAAAAGGTGCATTTGTATGGTGAATATTATCTTCCCCAAACTTGAAATTCACACGCTGCTTATATGCCAGTTAGGCTCCACACCCCTTGCAGATTAATGTGCTTAATTGTAAATGATTTGGCCACTTATTAAAACATATAGGCCTATGTGCTAGGCTACATGAGGTGTGCGACTATGATTCGAAAAAGTCGAGAAAATGATGGGCATCATTCACAAGTGATAATATATCATTCACAAGTGAAAGGCTAATATTGTCACCCATCAGAATATTCTTGATTTAATCTTGTCTTTACATATACTAAATAATATGTGTGACATTTGTTTTGATTTAGAATTGACCGTTATCATGCATCGGTCTCAAAACAGGGGCAGGGGGAAAAAATAAATGTCACCTATGCACTTAAATAGCGAATGGAGGACGCTTTTCCCGTGGTTCATTTTCATGACAGCCAGGTAGGCTATACTCCTGTTATAAATATCAGCAATGTGCTTAATATTAGGAAAGTTGAGAAATAAATGTGACTGAGAAGCTCAAATCTGTCTTATGTAGCAAAATTTGATATATATATATATTTTTTTACATTGGATAAAAGTAGAGACTCAGAGCTACAAAATGGTATATCATACACTACAGTTGAGAAACAATGGGAAAGTAATTTTGCTTTGAAAGTTGATAAACTTGTAAACTCACTTTTGAGAAAATGGCCATTGGTACTACTACTGGAGAGCCCTTCTTTGTCTACACCCATTCAACATCGTTCACACCTTCTTAAGCTTAGGCCCCACCCATCTCTTTAAGGGTTGATCCGAGCATTCTGTACTGACAACAGAAGTCAAGCACCCAAGCTAACTTGCTTGCTACTTCCAGACACAAATGACAGAACAGCTCACTGAACATTACTCGCCCTAGCAGAGCTGGTTAGGCTGTTATGTTATCGAGAACGTTGGTGACTGTGCTGTCAGATTGTCCTTTCGTAAATTCAAAACTTGTCGCTCTCCGAGTGTTCAGAGCGCACACCGGACGATCTGGCCGATGAGTAGGGTTGATCCGAATGTTCTGACTTCACAATGGCAGTTAAGCACCCAAGCTAACTGGCTAACATTGGCTAGCTACTTCCAGACACATAATGAGAGAACCCCCCACCCTGACCATTTTAATCGCCCTAGCAGAGCTGGTTAGGCTGTTTTCATGTTATCCAGAGCATTGGTGACTGTAACTGTGCTGCTGGCAACAATTTAATTATGCTTTTTTGCAGACGTTAACTTACACCGGCCATATTCAACGGGTGTTGAGCGGTCGTAAATTAATCAGTTATTCTGCGCTCTGGCACAGTGTTGCCAACTCCTCAGTAAGGAAAGTAGCTATTGGCTGTCCTAAAAGTAGCTAGAAGTTGCTAAATGATGTCAGCACCTAATTTGCATAATTGGCCATGTGCATGTAATTGTGATGGACGCTGTAGGAGAGAGGAATAACGTTGTGGGAGAGACAAAAAGTGAGTAAAAAACACCCTACATTTACATCCCGCCCTGAATGTAAGCCAGGGCAGGATCAGTCAGCGGCGGCTTCCCGCATGCGTGATTAATTTGCAGTCTGGACGCGGAGGAGTGAACATCTCCTGCTCTGACTGCAGCTGGGAGGGACTGCTGCTCGAGGACTGGGCAGCCTGTGGGTGCTTTGGGACGGGGGTGGGGCCCACGGCAGCACCCGCTGCTCGTTGAGAAGAGTAAGAACGATACGTGCTTTCATGTCAGAGTCTCCAAAAGTCTCCAATAACACCAGAAAAAGTCCCTAGATTTGTCGCTAGTCGCTTTTTTGAAAATGTGTCGCTAGAGGGGTCTGAAAACTCGCTAAATATAGCGTCAAAGTCGCTAAGTTGGCAACACTGCTCTGGCACACTCAGACGAGAGTGCTCTGAAATCGGAGTAGATGGCCAGACTGAATTTATGAACGCACCCGATATGGTTACTTGCATAGTGGAGTCTTTTGTTAAGACAAGCTAGCTAGCTAGGTAAACAATTAACCATAATCACAACTCATGACATTACTACCCTGCATGAATCTGCAGGTAGCTAACCAACCAGGTTCAATGTTAGCTAGCTATAGCTAGCTAAGCAAATGGCTCTGAGATACGAATAAAACGGTCATACACATAACGTTAGCTAGCGAGACAGCCAGCTAACGTTAGCTAGCTAGGTAAACAATGAACCATAATCACAACTCATGACGTTACTACCCTGCATGAATCTGCAGGTAGCTAACCAACCAGGTTCAATGTTAGCTAGCTAACATTAGGCTATAGCTAGCTAAGCATATGGTTCTGTCAAATTTAGACACTTGTAATATCTGAAAATGTAGCTAGCTAGACTATCTTACCCGTATACATCATTCATGGATAGAGAAGGCATTTCTGCCCAAAAATAGTTTACGTTGAAATGGCTCTCCTATGAAGTAGTGACCCGCGACATACGCTTAGTTTCCTGAAACGGGTCACATATAGTAGACCTAGCCAATAGAAATCTGATTGGAACCTCCTCTTTTTAGTAGAGGCAATCACTCTGTTTTCTCATGCAATTACATAGCCTATAGAAATGTTGCGCAACATGAGCTCATGGCCTCTCATGAAGTGTTTGATTAGATTTTCGATTACATTTGCATTGATGTCAGAGTGATTAGAGGGACAATAGAGTGCTGAGTACCAGGCAGTTAGCAAGTTTGGTAGGCTACTAATGACCAGCAGCAGCATCAGAGCTTGGAGAAGCCTAATTACCGTGACTAAACTGCCACGTGGAATTTGACTGCCTTCATGACTCGTGACCGCCGGTGTGGCGGTAATACGGTCACCGTAACAGCCCTATGCATGGAAGGGATAATTAGGCCGAGAACAGTGTGAGCCTCACCCCCTCTAACCGGCTGAAGTAATAGCGACAATGGCGTTCACTATGGCCCTGTCCTTCACCACTTCTACCTGAGTCCGAGCCAGCAACCTGTGTACAGCATCCAGTCGAAGCTTTCAAATGCCTTTTCTCTAAGGAGTGCGGCATGAGTCCTGAGACCGTCTATGTGGAGTGAGCATGGAGAGACATCACATCCAAACTCCTCTCATGCTGCTGGTGCACCGGTCGGAAAACAGACAAGACGGAATGGACCGTAAAGAATGGTGGTGGTGGCTCAGGTGAGAGATATGTTTGCTTGGGATATCTGATTATTCCCCAGATATTGAAATCAAGACATTATCAAGGGACATCCACTTTGACAGCCATGAGTTACATGTGTGCCATCTGAAGAAGAAAATGAAGAAACGCCAGAAGAATGAGTGGCGGGAAGGAGGGGGGGTGGTCAACAGTGCCTGTAATTGATTTAGGGTTGCCCTAAACTGTTTATTTGGGGTATCAGGTTGATCGTGGGGGTCTGCGCACTGGGAAATGTATAGTAATTTAGACAAAAAATGCATTGAGTTATCGATCTGTCATTTACATGCCACTCGTGACAGTGTAAGACAGGGACAAATGGTGGCCGTGCTGAAAAGTTAATGTTGGAAATATAAGATGAATATACTGTATGTCAACGTTAGTAGTAGATACTGTATATTTATTTCCCCTTTCTGTAAATGTACATTCTGCCAGTGTCAGTGTGTGCTAAGTTGAGGATCTTAAATTCGAGTGACAGACTCAACGTGAAGCAGTAAGGAGTGTCATTCTCAATTCGGGTTGGATAATTCATCAATAGTTTTAATGATGATTTGGAAAGGCGAGGAGAGAGAGAGAGCGCTGCCCTAAGCTGTGAGGAAAGCACAAAATGAGGAGAGGGTGCACTGCTCATCCTGCAGGTGGTTTCTGGAACTAATTAAATATTTGTAAGAATCCATTGAGTCTAGGGAGGGTTTCCTCCCAGGGGCAAACTGCCTGCCCTCCAGGACACCTACAGCACCCGATTTCACAGGAATGCCAAAAAGATCATCAAGGACAACTACCACCCGAGCCACTGCCTGTTCACCCCGCTATCATCCAGAAGGCGAGGTCAGTACAGGTGCATCAAAGCTGGGACAGAGAGACTGAAAAACAGCTTCTATCTCAAGGCCATCAGACTGTTAAACAGCCATCACTAGCACAGAGAGGCTGCTGCCTACATAGAGACTTGAAAATCACTGGCCACTTTAATAAATGGAACACTAGTCACTTTAGTAATGCCACTTTAATAATGTTTACATATCTTGCATTACCCATCTCATATGTATATACTGTATTCTATACTATCTATTGCATCTTAGCCTATGCCACTCTGATAATGACATTGCTCATCCATATATTTATATATTCTTATTCCATTCCTTTACTTAGATTTGTGTGTATTAGGTTTTTGTTGTGTATCTGTTAGATATTACTTGCTAGATATTGCTGCACTGTCGGAACTAGAAGCACAAGCATTTCGCTACACTCGCAATAACTTCTGCTAACCATGTGTATGTGACCAATACATTTGTGTCCTCCGAGAGTGAGGTTATCAGAAAACCCACTAGATGGTAACTTGGGCTAACCATAATTTGGACATTGATAGTATGGGCTTTGTTTACCATGCCATCAGAATCTTAATGTTTAAGTGCATCAATATATATGGCTTTCTGGACGATACAGTCCAATTAATTACTTACAAGGCTCGTTCTGAATCTGCGTCTTGCTTTGACACCCGAGGATGAGGATGAAGGAGAGGGTGCAAGTGAGCGGTCTATGATAATCTGAAGCCGATGGGGGAAGACCGGGTAAAAGCGAGTGGGATATCCAACAGGGAACACATTTTCATTGAGCCCAGTGAAGATCTAGCATCCCATTAGCACAGAACAGATCGGATGGATGGTCTTTGCTCCAATCTCATTCCCATCAAGGGTGGTGTGAAATGATTAAACATGTATTCTCTCTGTTCCCTGTTCAAGTCAACATGTGAGTGATCATTGTTCCAGATGAGGGACTGTTGGAAACGGACTAATTGACTTGAGCACGTTTTAGTATGTTTATAGCTATACAATGCATTCGGAAAGTATTCAGACATCTTGATTTTTTCAACATTTTGTTACGTTACAGCCTTACTCTAAAATTGATTAAAGTCTTTTTTCTCCTCTTCAATCTACACACAATACCCCATAATGACAAAGCAAAAACTGAAATGTTTGCAAATGTATAAAATAAAATACAACTGAAATATCACATTTACGGAAGTATTCAGACCCTTTACTCAGTACTGCTACTATGTTACACAAAAAATATGGTATAAGAAAACCTTTTACTCATCAAGAAACAGTCCGTACAAACACCAGTACCTAGTTTCCCTTCCAATTTTTTTTATAAAGGAGAAATAAACCAGCTTACTGCTGTGCATTGTCACATGCATCGCTATCAATAAAGACTAGGGTGGGCCAATTTATTTTGTAGATTTTCTCAATTGAAATAAAAAAGTAGTTCTGGAAGTATTCTTAGGGTGCATAAACATGATGAGTGCTTACCCCCTATAATTTTGGCCATCACATTTGTTTTCTAAACATACTTTAAATAAGGAGGATAGGTTGCTGCTGCTGGTCAGAGTCTGTGAGACAGGCAGGCTGCCTCTGACTTAGGAGAGAAACAGGCTTGCTTGAGCCTACTGCCCGAGGTTCAGAGAAACAGCCCTTCTCTAATTCTGTAGCCTACTACAAACCAGTTATTTCAAAGTTTATAATACTACCAAAGTTGTAAGAGTTCAGGTGGGCCTTCGCGCTTCAGCAAACAAAAGGAAAGTGTTGAGTGCTCCAACTCCTTTTTACCTCGAATAAGTCCTTTTGGAAGTTTTTCTTGGTAAGCCATTCTCACTACCAAAGTTGTCTTTGAACTCACAAAATTTAGCCCAATTTAACCGTTACCAATTATCCCTCGTTTGTCGCACTCGTCACTTTGCAATAGAAACCTTCTCCAATTGAAAAATATTATTTTCTATATAATACTTATTCGTGAATTTACGATGTTAAAAGTGACTGTACTTCTTTATTTGTTACAAGTTAGCTCACACAATTAAGGGTTTTGGTCAGAAGAGAGAGGAGAGAGAAAGAGAGGAGCTATTGCTCCGTTCTCCTTATAAGACCTGTGCAACTTTTTTCCCCTTCACAAACCACGGCCAAAACAAGCATAATTGGCGGCGGGGGGATCCAATCATAAAATGAGGAATTGAGTAGTACTGTGTAGTGTAAAGCCACAGAAAGCCAGTAGCTACGGTGGGAAAATAATTTCCAATCCATCATGGTATATTATTGTTCAGAAATGTATCACCTTATAGCACAAGGGAATAAGCACAATGTGCTTTGGAACTTGGTCCGGTTTAAAGATTCAGTGCCATTAGGAGTTGGTAGCAGTGACATTGCCTAAAAAGCTTGTAATAGCATACCGTGCAAATTATAAATATTCCAACCTCAATATATGGGGTCATTATTGTGCATTTTAAAAAGAGGGGGCAAGAACCAGTGTGTGTGTGTTCGCCAGCTGCAGCTCTCTGCCAAAACATGGCAATCTACTAACATAACTTGAGCACACCCGGTGTAAGTGCTGTCGTTAACGCAGTAAAGGTCTGACGATGTTTTGGACACTTTTGGTACAGATGTGCTTTGTATCCTGAAGTGTCCATGTATCCAAGACCTTTGACATGTCTTAATCCTGCTTGATGTAATGTGATTTGTGGATTCAAATATAGTGTGTGTGTATACCTTTGACAGAGTGCTTTTTCTCCAGCTGATGCAGGTCAGGTAGGATATGCATGCAGTTGATGCAGCAGTAAGTAAAGAAGTCCAACACCACCACTTTACCAGCAAGCTCTCTTGTGAACGAAAGGGGACCTTCTGTGTTCAGCCATTCGAGACCTGCAGCAAAATATGCATTATCAAACAGTATTATTACTATTTTACAACCAATGATATAATGACATTCAGAGCTGTGGATGCAAACAACTAACATTTCATACATGTCAAAAATTAATTAAGAAAGATCCTATAGTCGCAGGGTTTGAATACTAGACGACGGTGAGAGAATGACAATATAGCAAAGATCGTCTGAGGCCACGTTCTATTTTAGGCTACGATGTTGCAATAATAGCTGGTACAAAGTTGCAAGAAGAGCAACAACGTATGCATGTTGCTTCCTGTCAAAATATGCAGACCATTCAACACTGATTACAACATGAGCAGCAACTGCCTACCTGTGTGTGTGTGTGTATATATACACACACACACACACACACACACACACACACACACACACACACACACACACACACACACACACACACACACACACACACACACACACACACACACACACACACACACGTTGCGCCCCATCCAACAATGTATAACTTCAGACTGCGCAAATGCTGCGCCAGCCGTCGCTCGACAATTCTAATTTGAGAGAACACCCAGCTTGCTGTCATTAATGTACAGTTTCCTAACCTTCATCAAAATCGGGAATCCTCAAGTCATCTTTGTCGTCTAGTTTTCTCAAGTACTGGTAGACAAGGTTTTCTTTCTCTTGTTGGTTAGTAGCGTTGTCCAGGGCGTAGTCCAACTGGCTCTGGATTGAAAATAAAGCAGAAAGGCTGCACTGGGACGCCATCTTTCCAACCACAATCTCATTGAGTAAAGTCAATGCTACTTTCTGCACCAGTATTTTTCAACAGTGACAAAATGAGCAATGTTTAGTATCTGGTTGTATATGGAAGTAATTCATTCAAAAATGTGCTCTTATTAATATAGGTTCTCCTGGATACATATTTATGTTAAAAGTACAATATTGAAAAAAAATAACTGTACGCTAATTGTTTGGAAACTGCTGTTGTATTTCCTAACAACAATACAGACGATTCCGTGTTCGAGGGTGTCGTCAATTGTTACCACAGCCACAAAGTCATAAACCCCGCCTAATTTCTACAATTTATCTTCTACTAATCTTATTTTAAACCTAACCTTAACCACACTGCTAACGTTATGCCTAACCGTTACCTTAAATGAAGACCAAAAATATGTTTTTTTAGTTTTCATAACTTTTTTGCCAATTTGGACTTTGTGGCTGTAGTAACTAGTGGAACACGTTCAATGGCGCGAGCATCACCGTGATGTATCATGGGTAAATTGTGACTGACTGATCTACAAATAATATTGAGTAGTTATTCATGATGCAAGGTGATTTATAGATCAGTCAGTCTTGAATCGCCTTTATTCCGATCCGTTTCATACATTTTTACGATATAGCTAATTTTTGCATTGCATTGGCTTTACGTCTGGTTGCTAGAGTTTCTTGTTGACAGGTTATTATTTAGAAAAATTACTAACACAATTAGCTGTTTTCTGTTTTGATTTGGTCATTGGAGGGGCTGCAACTGTTCCAAAACGGAATGGAATGTCATCATCGAACTTGCCGCAGGATGTTACAGAAAAGCGCAATTAAACAGGCTACATTGTAGCCACACCGAGGTGTTTTAAAACATTGTGTGCCATTCTTTCTTCTGCTTCAAATGTCAAAGAACGATTTGGAAGATGACATATGGGAATATAAGCCTCTCAGGAAGAAGAAGAAAAGAAAGGACACAGAGACACCTAAAACGTTTAATGGACCCCTGGCTAAGTACCGACAAGCCTCCAAAAGATTAACCATAGGAGAAACGTCTGTCCAAGTGAATAACACTGTCAGAGATGTGAAGCTCACCGAAGTAGTTCCAAATATTTCCCTCAGTGTGAAGGCAAATGAGGTGGCGTGTAGGACACTTTCAACTCAAAATGTCACCTCTCCACGGTCAACACAAGATAATGATAGTACACTTGCTGCAGGAGAGAACGTGGACCAGGCATCTTCCCCTGGAGAAAGTTTCTGTCCGATCTGTCAGATGCCATTCTCTATATTGGTAGTGCAATCTCAAAGATGGCATGTCGCAGAATGTCTTGATACTCCTGAGGATGACCGCAAAGGTACAGTATTGTTGTTTCAGATTGCGATATGAGACGTTCCTGAAGAAACTGGAACAAAAACAGACCATGGCTTTTTGGATCTTTCTGAAATTCAATAGGCCTACATAAAACAGGTTTTATTTCCAGTCGGATGTTTGGTATATATTTGACATTTGTATGTGAAAGTATGTTAAGAAATAATTAATTGAACAGGAATATTTGTGACATTTTGGCCTTACCCGGCCTCCTTTAGTGCTGCATCCTTTAACCAGGTGTGCATTGACCAGTTGTGAAGTCGTAAATAAATACCAGTTGGATGCATTCTCATTTTTTGAACTCCTTGAGAAACGCAGATTGGCTAATAATGGCCAACACTTTGTGTAAACCATTAACTTAAAGTACAACTATCAAATACAATTTTAATTGTCACATGCTTCATAAACAAAAGGTGCATAACATGAGGAATAAATACACAATGAGCAGTAATAGCTAGGCTATATGGCTATATACAGTGGGGATAAAAAGTATTTAGTCAGCCACCAATTGTGCAAGTTCTCCCACTTAAAAAGATGAGAGAGGCCTGTATATTTTCATCATAGGTACACGTCAACTATGACAGACAAAATGAGAAGAAAAAAAATCCAGAAAATCACATTGTATGGTTTTTAATGAATTTATTTGCAAATTATGGTGGAAAATAAGTATTTGGTCAATAACAAAAGTTTCTCAATACTTTGTTATATACCCTTTGATGGCAATGACACAGGTCAAATGTTTTCTGTAAGTCTTCACAAGGTTTTCACACACTGTTGCTGGTATTTTGGCCCATTCCTCCATGCAGATCTCCTCTAGAGCAGTGATGTTTTGGGGCTGTCGCTGGGCAACACGGACTTTCAACTCCCTCCAAAGATTTTCTATGGGGTTGAGATCTGGAGACTGGCTAGGCCACTCCAGGACCTTGAAATGCTTCTTACGAAGCCACTCCTTCGTTGCCCGGGTGGTGTGTTTGGGATCATTGTCATGCTGAAAGACCCAGCCATGTTTCATCTTCAATGCCCTTGCTGATGGAAGGAGGTTTTCACTCAAAATCTCACGATACTTGGCCCCATTCATTCTTTCCTTTACACGGATCAGTCGTCCTGGTCCCTTTGCAGAAAAACAGCCCCAAAGCATGATGTTTCCACCCCCATGCTTCACAGTAGGTATGGTGTTCTTTGGATGCAACTCAGCATTCTTTGTCCTCCAAACACGACGAGTTGAGTTTTTACCAAAAAGTTATATTTTGGTTTCATATGGTCATATGACATTCTCCCAATCCTCTTCTGGATCATCCAAATGCACTCTAGCAAACTTCAGACGGGCCTGGACATGTACTGGCTTAAGCAGGGGGACACGTCTGGCACTGCAGGATTTGAGTCCCTGGCGGCGTAGTGTGTTACTGATGGTAGGCTTTGTTACTTTGGTCCCAGCTCTCTGCAGGTCATTCACTAGGTCCCCCCGTGTGGTTCTGGGATTTTTGCTCACCGTTCTTGTGATCATTTTGACCCCACGGGGTGAAATCTTGCGTGGAGCCCCAGATCGAGGGAGATTATCAGTGGTCTTGTATGTCTTCCATTTCCTAATAATTGCTCCCACAGTTGATTTCTTCAAACCAAGCTGCCTACCTATTGCAGATTCAGTCTTCCCAGCCTGGTGCAGGTCTACAATTTTGTTTCTGGTGTCCTTTGACAGCTCTTTGGTCTTAGCCATAGTGGAGTTTGGAGTGTGACTGTTTGAGGTTGTGGACAGGTGCCTTTTATACTGATAACAAGTTCAAACAGATGCCATTAATACAGGTAACGAGTGGAGGACAGAGGAGCCTCTTAAAGAAGAAGTTACAGGTCTGTGAGAGCCAGAAATCTTGCTTGTTTGTAGGTGACCAAATACTTATTTTCCACCATAATTTGCAAATAAATTCATTAAAAATCCTACAATGTGATTTTCTGGATTTTTCTCTCTCAATTTGTCTATCATAGTTGACGTGTACCTATGATGAAAATTACAGGCCTCTCTCATCTTTTTAAGTGGGAGAACATGCACAATTGGTGGCTGACTAAATACTTTTTTTCCCCACTGTACATGGGGTACCAGTACTGAGTCGATGTGCAGGGGTGCGGGGAAATTGAGGTAGATACTGTATGTACATATAGGTAAGGGAAAAGTGACTAGGCAACAGGATATATAATAGACAGTAGCAGCAGCGTATGTGATGGGTGTGGAAGTATAAGTGTGTGTGTGGCGAATGTGTGCCTGTGTTTACGTGGTGTATATGTATGTATGTACAGTTGAAGTCGGAAGTTTACATACACCTTAGCCAAATACATTTAAACTCTGTTTTTCACAATTCCTGACATTTAATCCAAGTAACAATTCCCTGTTTTAGGTCAGTTAGGATCACCACTTTATTTTAAGAATGTGAAATGTCAGAATAATAGTAGAGATAATTATTTATTAGAGCTTTTATTTCTTTCATCACATTCCCAGTGGGTCAGAAGTTTACATACACTCAATTAGTATTTGGTAGCATTGCCTTTAAATTGTTTAACTTGGGTCAAACGTTTCAGGTAGCCTTCCCACAATAAGTTTGGTGAATTTTGGTCCATTCCTCCTGACAGAGCTGGTTAAACTGAGTCAGGTTTGTAGGCGTCCTTGCTTGCACACGCTTTTTCAGTTCTGCCCACAATTTTTCTATAGGATTGAGGTCAGGGCATTGTGATGGCCACTCCAATACCTTGACTTTGTTGTCCTTAAGCCATTTTTCCACAACTTTTTAAGTATGCTTGGGGTCATTGTCCATTTGGAAGACCCATTTGTGACCAAGCTTTAACTTCCTGACTGATGTCTTGAGATGTTGCATCAATATATCCACATATATTTTCCTTCCTCATGATGCCATCTATTTTGTGAAGTGCACCAGTCCCTCCTGCAGCAAAGCACCCCCACAGGATGATGCTGCCACCCCCGTGCTTCACGGTTGGGATGGTGTTCTTCGGCTTGCAAGCAACCCCCTTTTTCCTCCAAACATAACGATGGTCATAATCGCCAAACAGTTCTATTTTTGTTTCATCAGACCAGAGGACATTTCTCCAAAAAGTACGATCTTTGTCCCCATGTCCAGTTGCAAACCATAGTCTGGCTTTTCTATGGCGGTTTTGGAGCAGTGGGTTCTTCCTTGCTGAGCAACCTTTCAGGTTATCTCGATATAGGACTCTTTTTACTGTGGATATAGATACTTTTGTACCTGTTTCCTCCAGCATCTTCACAAGGTCCTTTGCTGTTGTTCTGGGATTTATTTGCAGTTTTTGCACCAAAGTACGTTCATCTCTAGGAGACAGAACGCGTCTCCTTCCTGAGCGGTATGACGGCTGCGTGGTCCCATGGTGTTTATACTTGTGTACTATTGTTTGTTCAGATGAACGTGGTGCCTTCAGGCGTTTGGAAATTGCTCCCAAGGATGAACCAGACTTGTGGAGGTCTACAAAATTTTTTTTATGAGGTCTTGGCTGATTTCTTTTGATTTTCCCATGATGTCAAGCAAAGAGGCACTGAGTTTGAAGGTAGGCCTTGAAATATATCCACAGGTACACCTCGAATTGACTCAAATGATGTCAATTAGCCTATCAGAAGCTTCTAAAGCCATGACATCATTTTCTGGAATTTTCCAAGCTGTTTAAAGGCACAGTCAACTTAGTGTTTGTAAACTTCTGACCCACTGGAATTGTGATACAGTGAAATAATCTGTCTGTAAACAATTGTTGGAAAAATTACTTGTGTCATGCACAAAGTAGATGTCCTAACCGACTTGCCAAAAGTATAGTTTGTTAACAAGAAATTTGTGGAGTGTTTGAAAAACTAGTTTTAATGACTCCAACCTAAGTGTATGTAAACTTCCGACTTAATAATAATAATATGCCATTTAGCAGATGCTTTTATCCAAAGCGACATACAGTCATGCGTGCATACATTTTTAGGTATGGGTGGTCCCGGGGATCGAACCCACTACCCTGGCGTTACAAGCGCCATGCTCTACAAATTCAGCTACAGAGGTGTGTGTGTGTGTGTGTGTGTGTGTGTGTGTGTGTGTGTGTGTGTGTGTGTGTGTGTGTGTGTGTGTGTGTGTGTGTGTGTGTGTGTGTGTGTGTGTGTGTGTGTGTGTGTGTGTGTGTGTGTGTGTGTGTGTGTGTGTGTGTGTGTGTGTGCATTCGAAAAGTATCAAATCTAAATGTCAGTTTTAATTATATATTTTTGGGGTTCTGTACAGTTTCCCAAATCAAAAACATACATGTGTGAACACAATGTTTTTTCAATTTCAACTTATTTTAAAATATACAGTGCCTTTGGAAAGTATTCAGACACCTTCACTTTTTCCACATTTTGTTACGTTTCAGCCTTATTCTAAAATTGATTTTTTAAAATGTATTCCTCAGCAATCTACACACAATACCCCATAATGACGAAGCAAAAACAGGTTTTTAGAAAATGTTTGAAAACTGAAACACCTTATTTACATAACTATTCAGACCCTTTGCTATGAGACTCGAAAATTGAGCTCAGGTTGTTCTACAACTTGATTGGAGTCCACCTGTGGTAAATTAAATATATTGGACATGATTTGGAAAGGCACACACCTGTTTATATAAGGTCCCACAGTTGACAGTGCATGTCAGAGCAAAAACCAAGCCATGAGGTCGAAGGAATGGTCCGTAGAGCTCCGGGACAGGATAGTGTCGCGGCACAGATCTGAGGAAGGGTACTACAACATTTCTGCAGCATTGAAGGTCCCCAAGAACACAGTGGCCTCCATCATTCTTAAATGGAAGAAGTTTGGAACCACCCGAGACTCTTCCTAGAGCAAACTGAACAATCGGGGGAGAAGGGCCTTGGTCAGGGAGGTGACCAAGAACCCGATTGTCACTCTGACAGAGTTTTAGAGTTCCTCTGTGTAGATGGGAGAACCTTCCAGAAGGACAACCATCTCTGCAGCACTCCACCATTCAGGCCTTTATGGTAGAGTGGCCAGACGGAAGCCACTCCTCAGCAAAAGGCACATGACAGCCCACTTGGAATTTGCCAAAAGGCACCTAAAGACTCTGACCAAATTCTCTGGTCTGATGAAACCAAGATCAAACTCTTTGGCCTCAATGCCAAGCGTCACGTCTGGAGGAAACCTGGCACCATCCCTACGGTGAAACAAGGTGGTGGCAGCATCACGCTGTGGGGATGTTTTTCAGTGGCAGGGACTGGGAGACTAGTCAGGATCAAGGCAAAGATGAACAGAGCAAAGTACAGAGAGATGAAAACCTGCTCCAGAGCACTCAGGACCTCAGACTGGGGTGAAGGTTCACCTTCCAACAGGACACCGACCCTAAGCACACAGCCAAGACAACGCAGGAGTGGCTTCGGGACAAGTCTCAATGTCCTTGAGTGGCCCAGCCAGAGCCTGGACTTCAACCCGATCTAACATCTCTGTAGAGACCTGAAAATAGCTGTGCAGCGACGCTCCCATCCAACCTGACAGCGTTTGAGAGGATCTGCAGAGAAGAATGGGAGAAACTCCCCAAATACAGGTGTGCCACGCTTGTAGCGTCATACCCAAGACTTGAGGCTGTAATTGCTGCCAAAGGTGCTTGAACAAAGTACTGAGTAAAGGGTCTGAATACTAATGTAAATGTAATATTTGTTTTTTTATTTTTAATACATTTGCAAACATTTCTAAAAACCTGTTTTTTATTTGTCATTATGGGCTATTGTGTGTAGATTGATGAGGAACAATTTAATCAATTTCAGAATAAGGCTGTAACGTAACAATGTGGAAAAGTCAAGGGGTCTGAATACTTTCCGAATGCACTGTATATTGCGTTATTTTATAATACCTACATAAGAGTGTCAAACACCACGTTTATTCAAATTCGTTTTTTCCCTGCCAAGATGTTTCCTTTCGTTTGAAAGTTTGTTTCTTAAATCCTTTGTTGTGATGAATTCTTTAGTCATGTATTTTTTAGTTATATTTTAAATAACTTTATGACAGTCATGAAGCATTATGACCATCATAATCATATAAGCCAGATAGGCCTATCACATACATGCCCTTATATCAGTCATCAGTCAAAAAGAGGGCGTCTTGTCCTGCTCCTGAAATCTGCTCCTGCATTCATCCCAGTCATCAGCAACAGAGCATTGGGGTAGGTGCATGTCTGACATCAATGTGTGCGCAATTACAATGATCATTTAATATGGTAAATAAATAAAATAAATAAATATATACAGTACCAGTCAAAAGTTTGGACACACCTACTCATTCAAGGGTTTGTCTTTATTTTTTACTATTTTCTACATTGTAGAATAATAGTGAAGATATCAAAATTTATGAAATAACACATATGGCATCATGTAGTAACCAAAAAAGTGTTAAACAAATCAAAATATATTTTATATTTGAGATTCTTCAAATAGCCACCCTTTGCCTTTATGACAGCTTTGCACACTCTTGGCATTCTCTCAACCAGCTTCGCCTGTAATGAATTTCCAACAGTCTTGAAGGGGTTCCCAAATATGCTGAGCACTTGTTGACTGCTTTTCCTTCTCTCTGCTCTCCGACTCATCCCAAACCATCTCAATTGGGTTGAGGTCGGGGAATTGTGGAGGCCAGGTCATCTGATGCAGCACTCCATCACTCTCCTTCTTGGTCAAATAGCCCTTACACAGCATGGAGGTGTGTTGGGTCATTGTCCTGTTGAAAAACAAATGATAGACCCCCTAAGCGCAAACCAGATGGGATGGCGTATCGCTGCAGAATGCTGTGGTAGCCATGCTGGTTAAGTGTGCCTTGAATTCTAAATAAACCACAGACAGTGTCACCAGCAAAGCACCATCACACCTCCTCCTCCATGCTTTACGGTGAGAATTACACATGCGGAGATCATCCGTTCACCCACACCGCGTCTCACAAAGACACAGCAGTTTGAACCAAAAATCTCCAATTTGGACTCCAGACCAAAGGACAAATTTCAACCGGTCTAATGTCCATTGCTCGTGTTTCTTGGCCCAAGCAAGTCTCTTCTTATTGGGGTCCTTTAGTAGTGGTTTCTTTGCAGCAATTCGACCATGAAGGCTTGATTCACACAGACTCCTCTGAACAGTTTATGTTTTTTAAAAGTTTTTTTTAATGTCATTTAGCAGACGCTCTTATCGAGAGCGACTTACAGTTAGTGCATACATTATTTTATTTTATTATTTATTTATTTTTCATACTGGCCCCCCGTGGGAATCGAACCCACAACCCTGGCGTTG
Organism: Coregonus clupeaformis; assembly: GCF_020615455.1. Classification (NCBI taxonomy): domain Eukaryota; kingdom Metazoa; phylum Chordata; class Actinopteri; order Salmoniformes; family Salmonidae; genus Coregonus; species Coregonus clupeaformis. Next base: position 4,895,034 of record NC_059222.1, read on the forward strand.
CAAACGCCATGCTCTACCAACTGAGCTACAGATGTGTCTGTTACTTGAACTCTGTGAAGCATTTTTTTGGGCTAATTTCTGAGGCTGGTAACTCTAATGAACTTATCCTCTGCAGCAGAGGTAACTCTGGGTCTTCCATTCCTGTGGCGGTCCTCATGAGAGCCAATTTCATCATAGCACTTGATGGTTTTTGCAACTGCACTTGAAGAAACTTTCAAAGTTCTTGACATTTTCCGTATTGACTGCCCTTCCTGTCTTAAAGTAATGATGGACTGTCGTTTCTCTTTGCTTATTTGAGCTGTTCTTGCCATAATATGGACTTGATCTTTTACCAAATAGGGATATCTTCTGTATACCACCCCTACCTTGTCACAATACAACTGATTGGCTCAAATGCATTAAGAAGGAAAGGAATTCCACAAATTAACTTTTAAGAAGGCACACCTGTTAATTTAAATGCATTCCAGATGACTACCTCATGAAGCTGGTTGAGAGAATGCCAATAGTTTTGAAGTCTTCAATATTATTAAAATGTAAACATTTATAAAAAATAAAGAAAAACCCTTGAATGAGTAGGTGTGTCCGAACTTTTGACTGGTAGTGTATATACCATAAATGCCTGGAGTCTCTTGATTCAGTGGGTAAAGTTTTGAACTGATAAGTTAAACAAGGGTGTTCGCTGTCACCATATCTATTCGTTATGGCCATCGAAATGCTATCTATTACAACATTAGAGGATTACCAATCCAAGGCTTAAAAACAAAGGTGTCCATGTATGACGATGACTCAAGTTGTATATTAAGTCCACGAGCTAGATCCCTGCAATGTCTCATTGAAGATCTAGATATTTTCTGGCCTCTCTGGACTAAAATCGAATTATGATAAGTGTACCATATTACATATTGGACCTTTTAAAAAAACACAACTATTATATTACCCTGCAGTTTACCTATAAAATGGGCTGATGGTGAAGCAGACATGCTTGACATTTTGTATTTTATTAGGATCCCCATTAGCTGTTGCAAAAGCAGCAGCTACTCTTCCTGGGGTCCACACAAAACATGAAACATGACATAATACAGAACATTAATAGACAAGAACAGTTCAAGGACAGAACTACATACATTTTTTTATTAAAGGCACACGTAGCCTACATATCAATACATACACACAAACTATCTAGGTCAAATAGGGGAGAGGCGTCGTGCCGTGAGGTGTTGCTTTATCTGTTTTTTGAAACCAGGTTTGCTGTTTATTTGAGCAATATGAGATGGAACGGAGTTCCATGCAATAATGGATCTATATAATACTGTACGCTTTCTTGAATTTGTTCTGGATTTGGGGACTGTGAAAAGACCCCTGGTGGCATGTCTGGTGGGGTAAGTGTGTGTGTCAGAGCTGTGTGTAAGTTGACTATGCAAACAATTTGGAATTTTCAGCACATTAATGTTTCTTATAAAAAGAAGAAGTGATGCAGTCAGTCTCTCCTCAACTTGGTATTCATATCACAAAATATATAAATGAGCTCTCCACAATTAATTCAAATAGAAAACTATTAAAAATAGACAAGATCCTGCAACCATGGAGAGGTAAATACCTGTCTATCTTTGAAAACGTACACTGATTAACTCCTTAGTCATATCTCAGTTTACTCACTTACTTATGGCGCTGCCTACTCCTGATGATTAGTTTTTCAAATCATATGAGCAAAAAATATTTTGCTTTATCTGGGATGCTAAACCAGACAAGATAAAGCGTGCCTATCTATATAATGAATATGAACTGGGTGGGTTGAGGTTTAGTGCTTTTATATTTAATAATCTATCTCTAAAAGCTTCACTTATACAAAAGTTTTACTTGAACCAAAAATGGTTCTCAAGTAGATTACTAAGAAAAGCTCATCCATTGTTTTTAAAATGTCATTTTTGACTGTGCAGATTGCCATGTCTCATTTTTGATTAATTGAAAATGAAACCTTCTTCAAAGTATATATTTTTCAAAAAAGCATTGCAGAACTGGTTACAATTTCAATTTCATCCCCCAGAAAAGATATAACAAATATTATGGTTGAACTCAAATGTGCTGGCTGATAAAAGACTTAAACCGTATTTTGTTTTTAAATTATATTGTACATTTGAATGGTCTCAGGTTTAGGAATGGCTGAAAAAGCATAATATTAATAAAAAATTGACCCTAGAAATAGCATTGTTGGGAGATCTAGAGAGACCTGGTCAGTCAATTACTAATATACTAATACTCTTAGTAAAATTATTTATCTTCAACTCACAATCTGTGGATTTTATTCAATTAGATAGATTCAAATTTTATGTTAAACATCACAGCATAGTTGAAAGATATATATGGCGCGTAGAAATCCGAAGAGGGTGGCCAGCAGAGATAGGTGGGATGGGCTGAGGGAAACAGAGGGTTGGGATGTGGAACTGGAGACAAGTGGGAGTGGAGTTGCTAGGCGAGGAATAGAATGACGGTCAAAAATAAAGTCAAAATAAACAAACAATGGTTGGATGGTTGAGGGGGGTATCTTGGATGGTTGGTGGCCTGGCGGTTGGGAACCTGGTGCTGGTGGCCGATAGGTCGGGTCTACAATTTGACTTGGTGGGAGATCTGTCTACGTCCCCTTGGGCGGGGCACTTGACCCTGGTTGCACCTGTAGATCGCTCTGCATGGGGGTCTGCTAGATGACTGAATGTAATGTAAATGTTGAGCGGCTTCACTGCAGGTAGATTGTATGTTTTAATATTCAATAAAATAAAATTAGAAAAAAACTTGTATTTTGAACAATGTTATAGATAGTCTTCTAAGAGAACCAATGTTCCAAACCTCATGTCTCTATCCTAATCCGTTCAAAAGTTAATAGAGTTTGTGGTAAAAAATTGCACAGCATCGTGTCAGCTATGCTGGATGTTGTGCGGGAACAAAGGCTCCCTGACAGGCTCACTTTCCCATTGAACTTGTCATCTTTCTTCTCGAATCCGCAGGACATAAAACAATATAGGTAAAATAGATATCGATTTTGAGACATGACATGTAGTATTTTCATATTTTAGTATACACTTTTCATATTAATGCGAAATTCCTGTTATTTTTTCGAAGATTTCTCACAAAAACAAGCATATCTCTGTGAAATGTCAACGGCGCACTGACCGTACCACAAGTTTTTTTTATTTTCAAAGCCTAATTCAGCTCGTCATGCAAATATTGCTTTTTTGCAACCCGCGTTAACAACTTTGAAGACGACCACCACAACATGTAAATTCCTCAGAATTTGCAGCGAGAAAGTTGCATCGCTCTGTTGGTGCTTATTATCGGATGTATTAGGTTACGGAATCTGACATTTTGGATATACTGTTAATACAATTTTAGAGAAAGACCCCACTGAATGATTCAGAACATGAATAATCATATTTGTCTTGGTAAAATGTATTTTATAACTTAAGGTAGTGAAGTTATATTACCAAAGCACGTTTTCACCTGCTTGGGGCAGAGTGGGTGTGGACACTAGGGGTGTGCCGACATGGCCATAATCATATCTGTAAATTGATAGTCGGATCGGATGATACTCGTGATCGGAAGAAACGGAAGTGTTTTAATATGCCTAAATAGATTTTGGCAAAATACCTCCCTGCACGTTCTCACTGCAAAAAAGCTGCAGATTAGGAGCAGCACACATAGGGGTAGGGGTGTGTGTGTGTGTGTGTGTCTGTGTCCTCAATTTGCAGCAGGCAGCCAAATTTGCTGTCAGATTACACATCAGCGTTTCATTTTATTTATTTTTTCTTTCCCCACTTTTTAGACATTATGCACATTGATATCTTAATAGCAAACGTCTTTCCCATGTGATTTATCATAGTAGCAGGCAGCAGTAATCTAAATGATCAAACCAAAAACATGCAGGGAAAAGTGATCTGGTGAAATTATGAAGCGAGTGGACGGAAAAATACAGCTTCACTATCCAATCAGAGCAGCAGGATCAACGTACAGCCTGTCTCTTCTCTTTACAGACAGGCAAACTAGCGAGTTGAGTTATTTAGATCACGTAGAAACTTGCTTACAAATTCGATCATAACAAAACATTTCTAATATAGTGACAGGAGTAAGTATATTTCAAGTTAGAACCCAACAATTCCAACTTCAATAAATTATTTCTCAACAATTAATGTATTGAATTTCAGAAACATCCATAAAGTAATGTCCTTTTTTTTTTCCAGTTTCATGAGGAATGTCCCTTTTAGCATATTACATGCAAATGCTATTCTTAACCATAATCTCATATCCCTTGTAACCCCTAATCCTGCTCTGTCTTTGTGTCTTATGTCATGTGTGCAGAATGTCCCAATGGTATCCAGTGCTACTCCACCATTCTGAGCCACTACCAGAAATACAGCCACTCCCTGCTTGCCCACAGCCGAGCAACCAATGGCGCGGTCTTCTTCGGTCTTTGCTTGGAGACGGTGACCAATGACGGGGCCAAATTAAGCTTGGAGAGCTCACAGGACAGCCAGAGTTCTTCTCCCATTAACAGACACAGTGGAGCTACATCCTCCACAAAGCCAAATGCCCTTCTGCTGCTCCAGTCTCCTGCTCCAGAGGTAATCCGAAAAAAAAAAGGCTGGTCACCTTCTACCAAAGGCTTGAAGTCTACCTTTCAAGAGTATAAAACAAAAGTATCAACCCCTCATAAGGACAATAGTGGGTGTGAAAGCCTTGAGGGTGGTTTTGTCAAAGCAGAGCCCTCTGCTTTTAGTGATGATGAGATCTCCTATTCCCCCATCTCTGAGTTCCCCCCAGATATAGAAGTTAATGGAACACAACCAAGAAAAGCACTATTTCCAAGCAATATGTTGGAAGATGGGGACAATAATGACTCAATGTTGTTGTTCAGTGATGGAGTCTCAAGTGACGATGAGTTATTTTCCAACCTTGTGGCTCATTCTGAAACAAATGAAGTTGTAGGTTCTCCAGTATTCAACGACACCCAAGTGGTGTCAATTAGCTCATTAGTGCCTAGCAATCATCTACCTAGCTCCTCAAGAGAAGAGCATACAGAGGATAACTATAATGCGTTCAGTGCTAGGCCTCCACTCCAGTCTCCAGAAAGTATAGTATTCGAAAGCTTACGGGAGCGCCTGTTCAGCCCAAACATCAATAGCAGCCTCCATTCCAAAAGCTTGGATCAGTGCCCCACTCACACAAACACAGCGTTGAACATGTCATTACCTCAAGTGCCTCCATCTTCCGAAGCTTCCCCCACCCAACAATCTCAGGCAACCATGGCACCTAGGAAGGGCAAGGGCAAGGGTGCAGCCTCTAGGCTCAAACAGACAGACATTGGGGTGTTTTTTGGGCTCAAGCCCCTGAAGGACAAAGAGAAGGAGCAGGAGGCTGGGAATGGGAATGTTTTACCTGGGGTGAGTCTCCAGCAGGATCCTGTACTCGGAGAGCGCAAGGGAGGCAAAGGGGACCATGGAAGATGTCAGAGGAAAGGCAGAGGTGCAAATGCCACGGAGACCCCTAAAGTTGGAGTGAGATCAGATGGTGGGACTACACAGACTCCGAGTGAGGGAGGTAGGAAGAGGTGGAACAGGGGGAGAACTGATGGAGAGCAAGGGGAGCCCAAGCGATGCCCGTTTTATAAAAAGATTCCAGGTGAGTTGGTCGGTGACGAGTGTAAGTAGCATGCAGTGTGCCCTGTGGATGGCTAATTGGTAGCAGGAACAACCTCCTGAGATAGCTTAACATACTGCTAACAATGTGCAGTCGGAGACTGACGTAGGCTATCCACAGGAAAGTATTATTAAACCGACTTACGGGGGACTTTTTGAAGATAGCCACCCCTAGCGCCTTCCATGAAAAATGTAGGAGAAAGTACATCTTATTGTATTATACCTTAGTCTCCGACTGTAGTACATCTTTATTGTATTATACCTTAGTCTCCGACTGTAGTACATCTTATTGTATTATACCTTAGTCTCCGACTGCAGTACATCTTATTGTATTATACCTTAGTCTCCGACTGCTATCAATATCAGGATGTCCCGGCTAACCCTATGCTACAGTGTAAAAGGCTTAGGCCTACCTGGGTTTAGGGCAAAATAAAAAAGTGCAAATACCAGTCAGCTCCAGGTGAGCTAAATCACCTAGTGGAAATCTACACATTTAGTACTAATTTCATTCTGCAACATGTTTTTCTCAAGTATGACTGGAAGTGACTAGCGTCCTTCTCTTTTTTCTCTCTTTTTGCACAGGCACTAAGATTGCTGTGGATGCTTTTCAGTATGGGCTGGTAGAGGGCATCACCAGTTACTTCCTCACACACTTCCATTCAGACCACTATGGAGGCCTGAAGAAGAGCTCTACATTCCCTATCTACTGTAACAGAGTAAGGGCACTTCCCAACTAAAACAGATGCAAGTGGGCCAATGCATGCTGTCAATCAATCAAATGTATTTTATAATTTTGATTGCGGCAGAAATCCCAATAGAGAGTTGGGGCCAAGCAGAGACTGCAAGGGTGGCTTGTCACTCCATTACCTTGCCGTTCACCTTCCCACCCCTGGGCCAGACTCAATCATAGGACTGAATGAAGAGAGAAGTCTTCAGTCTTAACTTAACCACTCTCAAATTCATAGACAGAGCTTTGGATGCAAGGACTGACCATCCATGATACCAAAATTATAGTTTTAACCATGTTTTGAGGCTATATAGTATTTGTTTCATTTACTTTGTTTACAAACATTGGAATAAAACAAGCTTATATTTTGGGTTCTGATGGGGTACAACAGTTGAACTAAGCTCATGAGGCATTTATAAGTTATATTCGTCAATAATCAATGGGTCATAAATGTATAAGTCCAAAAGTTGATGTAGGAACTGCAGATTGCCCCTTTAAAGGGCAGCTGAACTCACTGATTTCGCCTTGGTTTTTGACCTCATTAAGTAAAATGCGATTTGGGTCTTGGGCAGTGGTGGAAAAAGTACCCAATTGTCATACTTGAGTAAAAGTAAAGATACCTTAATAGAAAATGACTCAAGTAAAAGTGAAAGTCATCCAGTACAATACTACTTGAGTAAAAGTCTAAAAGTATGTGGGTTTTAAATATACTTAAGTAAATGTAATTGCTAGAATATACTTAAGTATCAAAAGTAAAAATAGAAATCATATCAAATTCCTTATATTAAGCAAACCAGACGGCACCATTTACTAGTTTTTTTAAATTACAGATAGCCGGGGGCACACTCCAACACTCAGACATCTTTACAAATGAAGCGTTTGTGTTTAATGAGTCCGCCAGATCAGAGGCAGTAGGGATGACCAGGGATGTTCTCTTGATAAGAGCGTGAATTTGACAATTTTCCTATCCTGCTAAGCATTCGAAATGTAATGAGTACTTTAGGGTGTCAGGGAAAATGTATGGAGTAAAAAGTACATCATTTTCTTTAGGAATGTAGTATAGTAAAAGTAAAAGTTGTCAAAAATATAAATAGTAAAGTACAGATACCCCAAAAAACTACTTAAGTAGTACTTTAAAGTATTTTTACTTACGTACTATACACCACTGGTCTTGGGGGTGTGGTTTGATCAGTGGGTTTGATGTGGGTGAGTTAAGTTCGCTATAGCCTACCGTTGTGTGTTCCTCTTCTCTCACCGTAGTTGAAATAGCCCAAACAGCCACTGTACTTTGGCTAAAGGAATGATAGTTGTGTTTCGGATGCTAACGTTACCTCATGAATGTCAGGATGTTTGAGTTGGGAAAAAACAAGCCGTTTATAAAGAACACGTCTTGTTCTTTCAACCGAACATTGGCGACAATGTATTGTAGGCTAGCTATGTCTCGTTCGTTGTCTCATGTCAATCAAACACATCACCAGGGGCTGCATGCTAATGACTTGATAGGGTAGTCTATAAAGAAATGGATGGGCTGCTGCTATCATTGGATAGCGTACACCAGTAGGCTTCCTGTTGAGGCAAGGGCTGATTTCAAAGTTGTACTTTTAAAGAGGAGCTGAACCAAAAAAACAACTTGTTGAAAACTGCCTATGTGACATCGATAGTAGTCAAAAACATCTATTGTAGTCCCAAAATGTACTAAAAAGTGTAAGAAGGATAATTTTTGTCATAGTCAGTACCTTCCAAAACTGAGATTTGCTGCACACTATCCAATCATAGCAACAATTTAACCTACAGCCCACCCATTTCTTTACAGACAGCAGAACAACCCTATTGAGGCTAGCACTGGAGTAATATAAACTTTTTGGTTCTAGTCAAGATTCTAGCAGCCGTATTCTTCACTAGTTGAAGTTTATTTAGTGCTGTATCCAGGAAGCTGGAGAGTAGAGCACTTCAGTAGTCTAATCTTGAAGTGACAAGAGCATGGATTCGCTTTTCCACATCGCGTTTGGACCAAATGTTATCTGATTTTTACAATGTTACGAAGATGGAAAAAAGCTGCTCTTTAAATATTTGTTATAAATATATGTTGGATCAGAGTCCAGAGTATCGCCAAGGCACGAGGACAGACGCAATGCCACGGTCCAAAGCCATTAAAAGGTTGTTCACCGCCTTCACAAGTGCAGTCTCAGTACAATGATGGTGTCGAAATCCAGATTGGAGCATTTCGTAGATATTATTTGTCTTCAGGAAGGCAGTGAGTTGCTGTGCATTTTACTGTGGGAGATATTGAGGCAGAATAATGTCAATTGCTTGTATTCAATTTAATTACTTGATGAACAGTCAGGATCTGTTGCATTCAAAGATCAACCTGTGTCTATGTAATGGTAGGGGCTTCACAAGCCAAGGTGGTTCTGTTTTGCTTATTTTCTTACTATAGAAAAATATATATTAATACATACCGTCAGCTTTCTTCATTCAGAATACCTAATCAAATAGGTTTTGGTTGTGAGTCCAAGTTGCTGTTTGCCTGTGTTCAGCCAAGCTCCAGGGGTGAATTAGAAATCACTTTTAAATTGCCTCCCTGTCTACGGTCAGATTATCTACTTTCTCCTAGAAGTGTGCCCATGCTTGCACTAATCCAGCTAAAAACATAATTTAACACTTAACCCTTCTGTTCTGGCAGATATGAAGGAACCGGATAGGTGTAACTCCACCTAGCCTTCCAATGTGCTTAGGAGGAGCTTCTGCCATATTGATTTCGCCTATGTGGTTCTCTCAGATCTGAAATGATAGTAGATTGGGCATGGTGCTAGTCCGGATTGTGGTGTCCTTGCTAATATGAGCAGCTCAGAATGTAGTGCGGAACAAATGGGAAAGTGGCAGAGATGGTGCTCGAACCCCTGTGGCCAGGAGCTACAGTGCCTTCAGAACGTATTTATACTCCTTGACTTATTCCACATTTTGTTGTTATAGCCTGAATTCAAAATGTATTAAAAAAATAATAAAAAAATCACCCATCTACACACATTACCCCATAATGACAAAGTGAAAACATATTTGTAGAATTTTTTTGCTAATTTATTGAAAATGAAATACAGAAATATCTCATTTACATAAGTATTCACACCCCTGAGTCAATATTTTTTTTTGTTGATCATTGCTAGACAACCATTTCAGGTCTTGCTATAGATTTTCCAGCAGATTTAAGTCAAAACTGTAACTCGACCACTCATGAACATTCACTGTCTTCTTGGTAAGCAACTCCAGTGTAGATTTGGCCATGTGTTTTAGGTTATTGTCCTGCTGAAAGGTGAATTCATCTCCCAGTGTCTGGTGGAAAGCAGACTGAATCAGGTATTCCTCTAGGATTTTGCCTGTGCTTAGCTCCATTCCATTTCTTGTTTATCCTGAAAAACTCCCCAGTCTTTAACGATTACAAACATACCCATAACATGATGCAGCCACCGCTATGCTTGAAAATAATATGGAGAGTGGGACTCAGTAATGTGTTGTATTGGATTTGCCCCAAACATAACACTTTGTATTCAGGACAAAAAATTAATTACTTTGCCACATTTATTTGCAGTATTACTTTAGTGCCTTGTTGCAAACAGAATGCATGTTTTGGAATATATTTATTCTGTACAGGCTTCCTTCTTTTCACTCTGTCAATTAAGTTAGTATTGTGGAGTAACTACAATGTTGTTGAACATCCTCAGTTTTCACCTATCACAGCCATTAAACTCTGTAACTGTTTTAAAGTCACCATTGGCCTCATGGTGAAATCCCTGAGTGGTTTCCTTCCTCTCTGGAAACGGAGTTAGGAAGGACGCCTGTATATTTGTAGTGACTGGGTGTATTGATACACTATCCAAAGTGTAATTAATAATATCACCATGCTCAAAGGGATATTCAATGTCTGCTTTTTTTACCCATCTACCAACAGGTGCTCTTCTTTGCGAAGCATTGGAAAACCTCCCTGGTCTTTGTGGTTGAATCTGTGTTTAAAATTCACTGATCGACTGAGGAACCTTAAAGATAATTGTATGTGTGGGGTACAAAGATGAGGTAGTCATTCAGATATCATCATAAACACTATTATTGCACACAGAGTGATTCCATGTAACTTGTGTGACTTGTTAAGCAAGTTATTACTCCTGAATTTGTTTAGGCTTGCCATAACAAAGTGGTTGAATACTTATTGACTCAATACATTTCAGCTTTTCATTTGTGGAAAACATAATTCCACCTTGACATTGTGAGGTATTGTGTGTAGGCCAGTGACAAAAAAAATCTCAATTTAATCCATTTTAAATTCAGGCTGTAACACAATAAAATGTGGAATAAGTCAAGGGGTATGAATACATTCTGAAGGCACCGTATATGTAGTCAGACTCCGGCACTGCAGCCCATTTATTGACAGCTCACAGCTGTGCGTCTCCCCAGATCACAGGTAACCTGGTGAAGAGTAAGCTGAGGGTGGCTGAGCAGTACGTCCACATCCTGCCCATGAACACCCAGGTCACTGTGGATGGGTTCAAGGTCACACTGCTTGAGGCCAACCAGTAAGTATCTGAAGAAATCAAAGGGCTTTAAATAGAGTACGAATTGTTGACCCATCTTGACTCTTCTTCCCTATAGTAGTATGAAAAATATGTCATATGGTGAGAATTCCACCCAGCATATCAGAGAGCACAGTGAAACAATTACCATACAGAACCTATCCATTCCTTTCAGATCTACTGGTCTTCTTAGGGGGTAGGGTTCAATTTTGTATTCAGAAATGGTCTTGAGTTGTGATATGTGACCTGGTCCTCTCCTCTCTGCCCATAGCTGTCCAGGAGCTGCCATGCTGTTGCTGTTCCTGCCCGATGGCCAGACTGTGCTTCACACGGGAGACTTCAGAGCTGACCCTTCTATGGAGGCCTACCACGAGCTGCTGAGCTGCCGAGTCCAGACACTCTACCTGGACACCACGTTAGTTTTTTAAAGCTAGGGTTAGGCTAAGGGTAGAGCCGTGGTGTGGACATGAAACTAGGTTTAGGGTTTAAGTTAGGGTTATGGTTGAGCCGGGGTGTTGACATAAAGGCACTGTTAGGGTTATGGCTAGGGTCAGGGTTGAGTCGGGTTGTGGTCATGAAGCTAGGGTTACGGTTAGGGTTGAGCCGGGGTGTGAACATGAAACTAGGGTTAGGGTTTGAGTTAGGGTTGAGCCAGGGTGTTGAGCTGGGGTGTGGACATGAAGTTAGGGTTATGGCTAGGGTTATGGCTCAATTTAACCACTGCTGTTAAACACCTCTATCTCTAACCATTTCTAGCTACTGCAGTCCTGAATACACCTTCCCCACGCAGCAGGAGGTCATAAACTTTGCGGCCAACACAGCCTTCAAATGTGTGACCCTCAACCCTCGCACTCTGGTGGTGTGTGGCTCCTATTCAGTGGGCAAAGAGAAAGTCTTCCTGGGTGAGTGCTGATTTGAGTGTTTGATCACCTTAAAATAACTTTATTGAGCTACACCAGTCGTCACCAACCTTTTCTGAGTCAAGATTACTTTCGCAGTAAAAAAGGAAGCCGGTATCTACCGCTCAGATTTTTAAAAAAACATGTTTTATTTTTTTATTAACCTAATAAAAACCGTTCTGTAGGAATGAGGTTTGTGCAGTAGGCCTAATACATTATCACAGCATATTGGCTATATGTTTAGCCTGCCAATATTGTTATTCTCAGACCATATTATATTTCAAAACCCAAGTTTGTTAACAAAATACATCAGTTGGTGTAGCACTTGCGAGGCACAGCTGAGCATAAATTGCAAATAATTTGCTTTTTCACTTTACTGGACTGATGGTAGAGATGCATCTGATGGTTATGGTGCTTTCAAAACAATTGGGAACTCAAGAAAAAAAAAGTTTCCGACTTGGAATTCAGAGTTGGATGACAGTTCAAAACTATTTTTCCCAGTCTTCCCAGTTGTTTTGAACGCTCGGAAGTCAGAGATTTCCGAAATCGCAGTTGTTTTTTCCGAGTTCCCAGTCTCAGCGGAGGGAGGGAGAGAGCAGCAGAGAGTCAGCCTCTCACGGTCCCTGCTCTCTCCTTCCATTCCTCCGGTGAGACTGACCAGAAAGAGGGGACACAGTCTTTCACCTGATGGCGAAACTCAAGTCGCACCGCATCTGCATCTGCTACATGCACAAATTGATGTTGTTCCTATGATCAGAGAAAGTGAAATATTCCTGATATTAAAATAGATCTAGTCCTGCTTTGTGGCATTTCGCGAAGGCTCTATGCCAGTGATTCTCAACTGGGGGGTCGCGACCGGGAGGATTTTAAGGGGTCGCGGGACTTGTGCAAAAATAATAATACAAATAAAACGTATTTTGAAAGGTAACCGCTGCACCGCTTATTGTTGCTGACTTTACACGTGCAGTGCGTCCGCAGTGGTGAAATGGCTAGCTACATTCGGACTCTGAGGGTTTTCGCGCTGCACTCACACACTGACCAATACAATAACGTTCTCGCCCTACAATATCTGGAGGCCTCACAAGATTCATTGAACGAGGTATGCACGGTACAAGAAAAGGCACTTCGCGAATCATACCTTGTGGCCCAGCGCTTTGCTAAGTGCAAAAAAGCCCACACCAGCGCAGAGAATCTCATACTCCCTGCTGCGATTGATATGTGCACTGAAATCTTGGGAGAGTCAGCCGCCAACAAACTTAAAACCATACCCCTATCCAATGACACCATGAGGAGGAGAATCCAGGACATGTCTGAGGACATAACGCACCAGACATCAGAGCGCATCAGTGCAAATGGCCATTACGCACTGCAGCTTGATGAATCCACAGATGTGGCTAACCATGCAATTCTAATGGTCTATGTCAGACACATCTGGGATAATAACTTCGCGGAGCAGTTCTTTTTTTAGTGCTGATTTGCCCACCACCAACACTGCAGAGCCTGTCTTTAACACAATGGATATGTACCTGGGCTCCGTGGGACTGGCCTGGGATGGGTGTGTAGGTGTGACCACTGATGGGGCAGCTGCCATGATGGGAAAGCACTCCGGGGTAGTAAAGCGGGTCCTGGAGAGAGCACCGAGTGCAACGTGGAACCACTGCTTCCTACACAGGGAGGCATTGACAGCGAAGGACATGGTGCCTGAGCTCCACGCCACTCTCCAGGATGTGATCAAGTGTGTCAACTATATCAAAAAGAGTTCCACAAAAAGCAGGTGTTTCCAGGCCTTCTTTAGGGATATGGGATACCAGCAGGTGCTTTATCATGCAGAGGTCCTCTTAAAGGGAGTGCTCCTAATCTCAGCTTGTTACCTGTATAAATGACACCTGTCCACAGAGGCAATCAATCAATCAGATTCCAAACTCTCCACCATGGCCAAGACTAAAGAGCTCTCCAAGGATGTCAGGGACAAGATTGTAGACCTACACAAGGCTGGAATGGGCTACAAGACCATCGCCAAGCAGCTTGGTGAAAAGGTGACAACAGTTGGTGCGATTATTCGCAAATGGAAGAAACACAAAAGAACTGTCAATCTCCCTCGGCCTGGGGCTCGATGCAAGATCTCACCTCGTGGAGTTGCAATGATCATGAGAACGGTGAGGAATCAGCCCAGAACTACACGGGAGGATCTTGTCAATGATCTCAAGGCAGCTGGGACCATAGTCACCAAGAAAACAATTGGTAACACACTACGCCGTGAAGGACTGAAATCCTGCAGCGCCCGCAAGGTCCCCCTGCTCAAGAAAGCACATATACATGCCCGTCTGAAGTTTGCCAATGAACATCTGAATGATTCAGAGGAGAACTGGGTGAAAGTGTTGTGGTCAGATGAGACCAAAATGGAGCTCTTTGGCATCAACTCAACTCGCCGTGTTTGGAGGAGGAGGAATGCTGCCTATGACCCCAAGAACACCATCCCCACCGTCAAACATGGAGGTGGAAACATTATGCTTTGGGGGTGTTTTTCTGCTAAGGGGACAGGACAACTTCACCGCATCAAAGGGACGATGGACGGGGCCATGTGCCGTCAAATCTTGGGTGAGAACCGCCTTCCCTCAGCCAGGGCATTGAAAATGGGTCGTGGATGGGTATTCCAGCATGACAATGACCCAAAACACACGGCCAAGGCAACAAAGGAGTGGCTCAAGAAGAAGCACATTAAGGTCCTGGAGTGGCCTAGCCAGTCTCCAGACCTTAATCCCATAGAAAATCTGTGGCCAGCAACGAGCCCAGATCTCAATCCCATTGAACACGTCTGAGACCTGTTGGATCGGAGGGTGAGGGCTAGGGCCATTCCCCCCAGAAATGTCCAGGAACTTGCAGGTGCCTTGGTGGAAGAGTGGGGTAACATCTCACAGCAATAACTGGCAAATCTGGTGCAGTCCATGAGGAGGAGATGCACTGTAGTACTTAATGCAGCAGGTGGCCACACCAGATACTGACAGTTACTTTTGATTTTGAACCCCCCTTTGTTCAGGGACACATTGTTCCATTTCTGTTAGTCACATGTCTGTGGAACTTGTTCAGTTTATGTCTCAGTTGTTGAATCTTATGTTCATACAAATATTTACACATGTTAAGTTTTCTGAAAATAAACGCAGTTGACAGTGAGAGGACGTTTCTTTTTTTGCTGAGTTAAATGTATTTGGATATCTGAATGTCTAGCATCTGTTTGATGCTACAGAGCCCTGTACAGCTTATATAAATATATTCTGTGAAGCCATAAGGGAAGACAAATTTCGAAGATTGATAGAAAATATCCATATTTATTTTATGGGGGTTCTACATCAAGCCCTGTTCCTGGAGAGCTACCGTCATGTAGGTTTTCACTCCAACCCTAATCTAGCACACCTGATTCTAATAATTAGCTGCGTTTACACAGGCATCCCAATTCTGATATTTCTTCCACTAATTGGTATATCAGATCTTTTTCAGAACTGATCTGATTTGTCAAAATACCAATAAGTTAAAAAAATATTAGAATTGGGCTGGCTGTGTAAACGCAGCCACAGTCTTTAATCCGGCTTCGGTATACTGGCAATGGTGGGCTGGGGAAGCTGAGACTCTTTGATCTTATGGCGATGGGCTTGACCTGTCTGCGGTGAACGGCCAGCTGGAAAAGACTCTGCAGAAAGTCTTAACCACCAACTGTTTGGTCCAGAATATTTGCTCCTGGATTTTGGGTTTTTCAGCAGGGCACTGTGGAATGACTCCAGATAATCTGAGTTTTACAAAAAGAAAAGGTAAAAAGAGAGGGGTGGATTAAATTGATTACATAGTCTGGAAGGTACTCTTTGGTCCTTAGGCTACCTCTGACCACCTGTAACCCCATAACACAAACCATACAAACACTACCCAATTCATGTTTATACCATGCTTACTGTAAATTGAGCTATTTTAGCCGTCAGCTTGTAAATATTTTGGCCAATTTACCTTCACCTTGTGCAGAGCTAGGGGTTGGAAGTGCATGTTCGTGGAATCAGATACTGTACCACCTACAACAAAATAAACAACAATACACATTAATTGGTCCAAAATTGGAACACTTTGCCTACCCGGTGTGCAGGGCTTCTGAATTGCGATCGACCGGTTGGTGACCACTGAGCTACACAATCAATTTGAGACACTTTGGGATGATTTGGACATGAACTGCGAACAATGCTAAAATTGACTTGCATTGGATGTTTGACAAAGATGCTTTGTGTAGAGCTTAAGGGACAGTGTGGCCATTGACCATTTAACAAGCCACTTTCAAGATTTTAATCTTGGGTAGCCAACTGAACTACTAGAAGTAGAATCCAACAATACCCATCATGAATCGGTGAATAAAAATTGGCTATACTCTTTGTATATATGACTCTGGCTTAGCCCTGTTTAACTGTCTTACTCTGTCCTGTCCATAGCTCTGGCAGAGGTACTGGGCTCCAAAGTTTGCCTGTCCCGGGACAAGTTCAACAACATGTGCTGTCTGGAGTCAGAGCGCATCCGCCAGCTTATCACCACTGACTGGAAGGCTGCCCAGGTCCACGTGCTACCCATGATGCATCTCAACTTCAAAGTGGGTCCTGTAGTGGTTTTTACAGTTCCTATATGTCAAAAGTGCTTAAAGGTAGACTCAGCAAGATACAATTCTCCTACAAAGCAGGGCAGCATCATCCTCACAGAAATGCAACAAAATTCAAACTGCCACAATTGTCTCTTCCCAATGTTGGCATGTTTCAAGGGAGGGCATACATTGTAAAAAAAAAAAAAAAGACAATAGTGGAAGTCTTGACAGATTTTAATTATGTTGTTGTTGTTCGTAATCAGGTAATCACCCTGCTGTGTATATTGCTGAGTCTACCTTAAACAACAACCACTTTTGTGGTGTCCATATAGCAAAATAACATGATACAGTTAAAAACTAAATAAATAGAAAACTCGCTACACAAGGCAAGCTTTGCGTATAGTTTTTTACATTCAGAAAAATAGAGAAATTATTACTCTTATTCTTCATTGTAGCAGTCACTCTGCAAACAACCTTATCAAGTTCAGCGTACGGTGTGTATGCAAAGGGCGGAAGTTAGAATAATAAGATGCTAATTACAGTGACCAACTGCAAGCACAGCATCTAATTCACAAAGACTAAAACATTTCAGCTGCCGTCCTCAATACCCCAGATGATACTCGAAGCGAGCATAACACAAGCCAGATCCATTACCAAACACTTTCCGCATAAGTGCTCATTCAAAACTAAACCGCTATAAATAAAAATCCCTGTACTGCATAAGAGCATATAATTGAAATACCCTGGACAAAGTAAAAAAAAAATCCATCTAAATCCATCATTCCCATCTAAAAATGCCACCCAAAATAGAATTTGAGAAGCTTTTGAAAATGTTTATTTTATTTTGAGATTCCTCCATATTTTCATGAGTATACAATAATGAGAAATGACATGAGGCAGAGGATGTTGATATTGAAAAATCATTTCATGTTTTACTGCTTTAGATTGACACATTCAAAATCATTCAAAATTAATTTGCTGCTTTACAAGTTGTAAAATATAATTAATTGGAATTGCTTCTATATTCTTTTAGGTGACTTAAAGCAGAAATCTGCAGGTCGTGGGCGACCCTATGACGCCCCACTTCTTGTGTAGTGTTTACTTTGAACGAAAACAAGGGAATTGAGCCCTGAGCCGCCTTGGACGGCCTTCTGGGTAAGGTGCGTCTGCGCTAATCACGCCTACTCTAATGATCCTGCTGCCCCGGAGCTGGAGAGGAAGTGAAAGTCACTTGCAACCTAACGTTACAGCCGCCAGAAACAAACCGAGAAGACGAAGCCAACAAATGTAATTCTTGGATCTGAATCAACTCAACCCCAAAAGAAAAAAAAGGCTAGAAAAAGACTGCTCATGGCCAATCCAGAAACCGGATTAACATTGGAATTAATTTTGAAAGGTGGAAGAGTGACGAAGAAATGGCCACAGTTGTCATGGATTGGTAACGTTAGGTAAGTGTTGGGTTGCGTTTTTAGCCTGCTAGCAACGTTAGCTGCTAACCTTAGTGTGTTCAATGTTCAAGCAAGCTAACACGGCTACATACCTAGCTAACATATTTTGTATTCGGACTGTTTTGTACTCAAAGGAATCTAATGATAGCATCATGTAGCTACACTGCATAAACCCCACCAATCTCTCCCTGAGAAATACATGTGTGTGTGATGTTACTGTACCAAATTTTATATACTTTTTTGGGGGTGGTCCTGGGCCGAAAATGCTTTCGACCACCTAGCTAGCTGTCATTATCATCAACAAACTAAACACGCCATCATGTCAACAATCTGCATTTCTAGCTTTAGCTAGCTAATGTTGGCTAGTTGAAATAAAAGCATTGGGCATCTTGTGGGGTTTATGCAGTGTAGCTACTGTACATGATGCTATCGTTAGATTCCTTTGAGTTCAAAACAGTCTGAATATAGAATGTTATATTTCTCTCGATTATTTTTCTCTCTGGGTCGAGTTAATTCAGATCCAAGAACTGACAATTATGCTTGTTGGCTTTGTCTGCTCGGTTTGTTTCTGGCAGTTGTAACGTTCGTTTGCAAGTGACTTTCACTTACTCTCCAGCTCCAGGGCAACAGGGTCATTAGAGTAGGAAGGATTAGCACAAAGACGCACCTTGCCCAGAAGGCCAGCCCAGGCGGTTCAGGGCTCAACCCCCTTGTTTTCGTTCAAAGTGAAAACACTACACAAGAAATGGGGCGGTATAGGGTCGCCCACGACCTGCGGATTCCTGCTTTAACACTTTCATTGTGTTTTTGGTGTTTCTGTGCATTTGATCTAGTGTGGGGGTAGGCAATCATAGTGCCAGACCCTGGAATGCCAAACGCACTTAGGTTTTCTTGTAAACTATTTAGCTTTAGACCACCTGGGAGACCAAGTTGATGTAATTCAGCCAATCACTGATATTGATCAATTGGCAAGGTAAGTAAAGTCATGTGTTATTATTATAAGAAGAAGAAGAAGAAGAAGAAGAAGAAGAAGAAGAAGAAGAAGAAGAAGAAGAACTGAGGTACTCAAAGCGCTTTACATAGTAGGAGGAAACTCACCTCATCCACCACCAATGTGTAGAACCTACCTGGGTGATGCACGGTGACCATTTTGTGCCAGAACACTCGCCACACATGAGCTATCAAGTGGAGAGGTGAGGAGTGATATACAGTGCATTGTGAAAGTTTTCAGACCCCTTGACTTTTGCACATTTTGTTATGTTACAGCCATATTCTAAAATGGATTCAATTACATTTCTCCCTCATCAATCTACACACAATACCCCATAATAACAAAGCGAAAACAGGTTTTTAGAAATGTTAGCAAATGTATAAAAAAAAAAAAAACTGATTACATAAGTATTCATACATTTTGCTATGAGACTCAAAATTGAGCTCAGGTGCATCCTGTTTCCACTGATCAACCTTGAGACGTTTCTACAACTTAATTGGAGTCCACCTGGGGTAAATTAAATTGATTGGACAGGATTTGGAAAGGCACACACCTGTTTAGATAAGGTCCCACAATTGACAGTGCATGTCAGAGCAAAAACCAAGCCATGAGGTGGAAGGAATTGACCGTAGAGCTCCAAGACAGGATTGGGTTGAGGCACAGCTCTGGGGAAGGCTACCAAAAAATGTGTGTACCATTGAAGGTCCCCAAGAACACAGTGGCCTCCATCATTCTTAAATGGAAGAAGTTTGGAACAACCAAGTCTCTTCCTAGAGCTGGCCTCCCGGCCAAACTGAACAATCAGGGGAGAAGGGCCTTGGTCAGGGAGTTGACCAAGAAACCCGCTGGTCACTCAGAGTTCCACTGTGGAGATGGGAGAACCTTCCAGAAGGACAACCATCTCTGCAGCACTCCACCAATCAGGCCTTTATGGTAGTGGCTAGAAGGAAGCCACTCCTCAGCAAAAGGCACATGACAGCCCGCTTGGAGTTTGCCAAAAGGCACCTAAAGGACTCTCAGACCTTGAGAAACAAGATTCTCTGGTCTGAAGAAAAACCAAGATTGAACTATTTGGCCTGAATGCCAAGCGTCACATCTGGAGGAAACCTGGCAACATCCCTACGGTGAAGCGTGGTGGCAGCATCATGCTGTGGGGATGTTTTTCAGCGGCAGGCACTGGGAGACTAGTCAGGATCGAGGGAAAGATGAACGGAGCAAAATACAGAGAGATCCTTGATGAAAACCTGCTCCAGAGTGCTCAGGACCTCAGACTGGGGGCGAAGGTTCACCTTCCAACAGGACAACGACCCTAAGCACACAGCCAAGACATCGCAGTAGTGGCTTCGGGACAAGCCGATTTGAATATCTCTGGAGAGACCTGAAAATAGCTGTGCAGCGACGCTCCCCATCCAACCTGACAGCGCTTGAGAGGATCTGCAGAGAAGAACGGGAGAAAATCCCCAAATAAAGGTGTGCCATGCTTGCAGCGTCATACCCAAGAAGACTTGAGGCTGTAATCGCTGCCAAAGGTGCTTCAACAAAGTACTGAGTAAAGGGTCTGAATACTTATGTAAATGTATAGTTCTTTTTTTTTTTATCTTTTTTTTTTTTTGTGCAAAGATTTCTAAAACCTGTTTTTGCTTTGTCAGTATGGGGTATTGTGTGTAGATTGATGAGATATATATATATATATATATATATATATATATTTAATCCATTTTAGAATAAGGCTGTAACGTAACAAAATGTGGAAAAAGTAAATGGGTCTGAATACTTTCCGGCTGATTAGGTGGCTATGATGGAATGGGGCCAGGTTGGGAGATTAGCCATTACACCGGGGCAAACACCCCTACTTACCTAGTTAAATAAAGGCTAAATAAAATAAAATACTCTTATGGGATTTTTGAATGACCACAGAGTTTAACATCACATCCGAAAGACGGCACTCTACGCAGGGCAATGTCCCCTTCACTGCCCCGGGGCATTGGGATCTCCCCAGAGGGAAGAGTGCCCCCTACCTGCACTCCAACACCACTTCCAGCAGCATCTGGTCTCCCATCCAGGGACTGGCCAGGACCAACCCTGTTTAGCTTCAGAGGCAAGCCAGCAGTGGGATGCAGGGTGGTATGCCGCTGGTTGGGATTAAACTCTGGAGTACATGTGGCATTACAGGACTAGCCCTTTACCCCTGCACTAGTGGAAAGTTTGCACCTGATATAATACAACATTTCAAAATATAAAGGGTGGGGCTAAGAGTATGACGAACACTAGGTCACATGTCGGTAGTGCCGTTTTGGCTTTGGTTTTCATTCGTTTCAGAAAAGAACAGCCTCAAACTATCTGTTCACTCCTCACAATGACTAAACCAAGGAACTCCCATGTCCTTTTTTCCTTTCCAGAACCTGCAGGCTCATCTGAGTAGGTTCTCGAGGCAGTACGACCAGCTGGTAGCCTTCAAGCCCACAGGCTGGACCTTTAGTCAGAGGGTGGAGGCTGTGGAGGATATCAAGCCTAAGGTCCATGGCAACATCAGCATCTATGGTACAGCCCAATTCCTACTACTATCTATAGCAGGTGTGCTCAGATCTGTTCCTCGAGGCCCAGAGCACTGCTGGTTTTGGTCCTAGGCATGAAATTTAAAGCATGCTAACTGGGAGACATTGACTGACATTAGCCTTGTCATGCCTACTACTTACTAAAACGTCATACTGTGTTCGAACATACTACATACGATTTAGAACGTACTGTTTTAGTAAAAATTTATACAGTAAGCAACAAATATCAACATGCTAGGCTCACCCATTATGTGAATGCGTCATCTTATGCACAATTGTGCTGTTTCCATCCTTCCGTTCATTTTGGTGTAGCATCCCCTGAGCTAATTGTCAGCTGTTGTCAATCACACACAGTCTGAAAAAACGATTATCTTCCTCAGTAGCATGCAGCGAATTATACTTAAGCCGGAATGAGTATGACATCCAGGCATTTAAAGGGATAGTGTGAGATTCTGGTAATTCTATTTACCCAGAGTGAGATGAACTCATGGATACCATTTTTATGTCTCTGCGTCCATTATGAAGGAAGTTTAGAGGTAGTTTTGTGAGCCAATGACTGGAAGTCTACCGGTACAGCTAGCTAGCATTGGCTCGCAAAACTACCTTTAACTTCCTTCAAACTGCACACTGAGACATATACATGGTATCCATGAGTTAATCTCACTCTGGGTAAATAGAATTACCAGAATCTCGCACTATCCCATCAGAAACTGATGAAACCATGTGTGTGCACATGAACTGATAAATTAAGTGCTCCCCATATGCGCACACATCGACTACAAAATCCTGGTTCAAATGTACCAAGCTAGCCACAACTCTGGACCCAAGTACCTGTCTGACCTCATTCTACCCTCATGCCCCACACGTACCCTTCACCTCCAGGTCCGTCTCCCTTCAGCAGCCCCGCAGCAGACTAAAAACTATGGGTGACAGGGCTTTCAGTTCCGCGGCTGTGGAACGTACTTCCAGACACTAATAGGGCTGTGGAGTCTCTGTCATCCTTTAAGGCACAGCTCAAGAACGTGCTGTTCAGAAAAGCTTTCATGGACCTCTGCTAATGACGACACCTGTATATAGCTTTGATTGTTGTCTGTGTTTGATGTTCTGGATTGTGTCATTTTTTTCACCTTGGGTGTGAGAAAAGCGCTTTACAAATTAAATGTATTATTATTATTATTATTGACTCTAAAAAGAACGAGGACAAGTGCAGAGCAGACCATCAAGAAATAATCGTATTTGTATGCCTAGCAATCACAAATGTACATTGTTTGAAACACACGTGTTTGTGATTGCTAGGCATACAAATAAGATTTCTTGATACTGCCTTTGAAACGAGGTCTAGTTCCGGACTAGATTGTGAACGACTCTTGGCGGAATGCAATTGCTTGACTGCTGCGAGGCATGGGGTGATCACATTGGCTGGTGATGATAATTTTTTCAAGTCTCAGTCACAAATGACAGCTCCAATAAGCCCCTTATGGTGAACAAAAGGCTTCATGATCATGATTCTTTCAAGTTTTTACAGTGAGGGGAAAAAAGTATTTGATCCCCTGCTGATTTTGTACGTTTGCCCACTGACAAAGACATGATCAGTCTATAATTTTAATGGTAAGTTTATTTGAACAGTGAGAGACAGAATAACAACAAAAAAATCCAGAAAAACGCATGTCAAAAATGTTATCAATTGATTTGCATTTTAATGAGGGAAATAAGTATTTGACCCCTCTGCAAAACATGATTTAGTACTTGGTGGCAAAACCCTTGTTGGCAATCACAGAGGTCAGACATTTCTTGTAGTTGGCCACCAGGTTTGCACACATCTCAGGAGGGATTTTGTCCCACTCCTCTTTGCAGATCTTCTCCAAGTCATTAAGGTTTTGAGGCTGACGTTTGGCAACTTGAACCTTCAGCTCCCTCCACAGATTTTCTATGGGATTAAGGTCTGGAGACTGGCTAGGCCACTCCAGGACCTTAATGTGCTTCTTCTTGAGCCACTCCTTTGTTGCCTTGGCCGTGTGTTTTGGGTCATTGTCATGCTGGAATACCCATCCACGACTCATTTTCAATGCCCTGGCTGAGGGAAGGAGGATCTCACCCAAGATTTGACGGTACATGGCCCCGTCCATCGTCCCTTCGATGCGGTGAAGTTGTCCGGTCCCCTTAGCAGAAAAACACCCCCAAAGCATAATGTTTCCACCTCCATGTTTGACGATGGGGATGGTGTTCTTGGGGTCATAGGCAGCATTCCTCCTCCTCCAAACACGGCGAGTTGAGTTGATGCCAAAGAGCTCGATTTTGGTCTCATCTGACCACAACATTTTCACCCAGTTCTCCTCTGAATCATTCAGATGTTCATTGGCAAACTTCAGACGGGCCTGTATATGTGCTTTCTTGAGCAGGGGGACCTTGCGGGAGCTGCAGGATTTCAGTCCTTCACGGCATAGTGTGTTACCAATTGTTTTCTTGGTGACTATGGTCCCAGCTGCCTTGAGTTCATTGACAAGATCCTCCCATGTAGTTCTGGGCTGATTCCTCACCGTTCTCATGATCATTGCAACTCCACGAGGTGAGAGGCCCCAGGCCGAGGGAGATTGACAGTTATTTTGTGTTTCTTCCATTTGCGAATAATCGCACCAACTGTTGTCACCTTCTCACCAAGCTGCTTGGCGATGGTCTTGTTGCCCATTCCAGCCTTGTGTAGGTCTACAATCTTGTCCCTGACATCCTTGGAGAGCTCTTTGGTCTTGGCCATGGTGGAGAGTTTGGAATCTGCTTGATTGATTGCTTCTGTGGACAGGTGTCTTTTATACAGGTAACAAGCTGAGATTAGGAGCACTCCCTTTAAGAGTGTGCTCCTAATCTCAGCTCGTTACCTGTATAAAAGACACCTGGTAGCCAGAAATCTTTCTGATTGAGAGGGGGTCAAATACTTATTTGCGTCATTAAAATGCAAATAAATTTATAACATTTTTTACATGCGTTTTTCTGGATTTTTTTGTTGTTATTCTGTCTCTCACTGTTCAAATAAACCTACCATTAAAATTATAGACTGATAATTTCTTTGTCAGTGGGCAAACGTACAAAATCAGCAGGGGATCAAATAATTTTTTCCCTCACTGTAGTTCCTCTTTCACCGGTAGGGGGTCCTGTCCTGCATGCTCTGGGCATTACTGAATCAAATAAACAAAATGTGTCAAAATATTTGTTCTTTTGACTGAACGAGTTGAAAAGATCAGGGTCAGTAAAAAGAGCCGAACTTCCCATCACTACAATACTGATAGGATCGAAAGAAAGGCAGCGCCTCTCTCGGATCAGCTCGGTCACAGAGAGACAGATAAACATCTTGATACTTTGTTTAGCACAGATCTTCTGTGTATAAAGTGACTCACACGGAAAGGCAAAAAAAGCACCTAATGACGCACTTACATGCTGACCACACCGCTCGGGTCGCAAAATAAATGTAGACATACATGTTATTCAATCATTGCACCCACACTGCTCACGTGCATCAACGAGCATCTGCGTAGCCAGGCACTAAATTAGAACTTGGTTCTATTTGTGACGCTTGACGCGCTGCAAGTCCCGCCTCTCCCATCTCCTCATTGGTTTTTAGGAACATATACCCCCGTGGGTGATTGAAAGATTAACTGAGGTCCACACTCCAGTCCAGTTGGTGGTGGTGGTAATGCACCTTAAAGTTGGTTGCCAATCGCCATATAAAGTCAGAAGAAGAAGCCTGAAGGAGGCGAGATTTACTAGAAACTAACTCGGTTTACCCTTTTATCTGTGGATTAGTTGTCGGAGTAGAGGACCTTGTGCATTTCAGGTAAAATAACAATCCAATGTTCATATCCCAGGACAAATTAGCTAGCAACAGCAATCTAGCTAAATTGACATAAATGTTTAATGCTTTTCGACCTGTCCCCAAATTAATATAGTTGGTTCAGAGTTCGTTTTGATATTTCAACCTGCGTGTCCTGATCGTGTCTGGTGTGGGTGGACAAAATCAACATGCGATGGCGAGCTGTCTGGTCAGCATGTTAGCTGCTCTACGAGTGGTCTGAGGCAGTCGATAAATAACAAGCGTTTTCAAGTGCAACTTTAGTAACGATGATTTTGACAAAAACAGCCCAGAGATTTAACATTGCTACTATGAAGGGCCTAACGATGAACTTAGCCTTAAAATGCTTTTGGGAAACCAGATCCTGGTGCGTAATTTCACAAGAGAACAGTGAGCGAGAGGCTATACATCTCTAGCCTAAGTTAAATGCTTATGCATATCAACCCATCGGTTAATAGCTAAATATAAGGTCTAATACTGCAGTGAATTTACTACCTGTGCTATGCAAGACAGCAAACAACTCTCCGCCAGTGTCCAGTTTACCCATGTCAAGTGGTTACACATTGACGCACGCAATTGATATAAAATGTGGAGTCAGCATTTAACCACCTGCTTTACAAAAATGGATCAACGGCTGATCATTATCAGGACAATATCATTTCTATTTTATTGGTTTCATCTTTATCATCGCTATTGCACTACAAAAGTATCTCTCTCCCTTCAGACTTCACGCATCAATAATTTTGATATTATCCTGTAGGCTACAGGCAACTTTTATTTCTGATGTTTTTGTAAGTCTTTAAAACAGCACACCTACATATAAGCTAGGCCTACTGCAGATCATTTGTGACCCACCACCTGGATTCGGTCCTATGTAGCAACATTTGAAGTGGTGTTTTTTACACTGGATAAAAGAAGAGACTCCAAGCAAAAAAATTGTATATCATACACTGCAGTTGAGGAACAATGGGAAAGTAATTCTGCTTTGAAAGTTGATAAACTTGTAACCCCACTTTTGAGAAAATGCCCTGTGAATGTTTTAGTACACCTGCTGGAGAGCTCTTCTTTGTCTACACCCATTCAGCATCGTTCACACCCTCTTAAGCCTTAACCCCACCCATATCTTTAAGGATTCAAAGTGTAGTAAACAACCAAAGTGGTGAAAGTAGTAGCAAAAATGTGTAGTAAAAATAAACTTTATCTAGTCCTTGGCCTATATCCTAATCTGATTTTGGTGCAGGTCATGTTGTTCTTCACATTACCGTCTCTGGTAAACACACACTATATCAAATAAAATCTAAGTTTATTTGTCACATGCCTAGGATACAGAAGGTGTAAACGGTACAGTGAAATGGTTACTTGCATAGTGGAGTCTTTTATTTTGTTTTACATGTAGCATGCTAGCTAGCTAAACAATGAACCATAATCCCAACTCTAATGCCACGTTCAAAACAACTGGGAATTCGGAAATCTCAGACTTCCGAGCATTCAAAACAACTGGGAACTCGGGAAAAAAAACAGCTCCGACTGGGAAAACTCAATTTGAACAGTCATCCAACTCGGAATTCCAACTCGGGAACTCGGGCCTCTTTCTAGAGCTCCGACTTTTCGACCTGAAGGTCACTGACCTCACTGGCCTCGTATCTTTCCGAGTTCCCAGTTGTTTTATACTACCACGCATGAATCTGCAGGTAGCTAAAGCTAACCAACTAGGTTCAATGTTAGCTATCTATGTTATGTTAGCTTTCCAAGATACAAATAATATTACTAAACAGATCATACACGTAATGTTAGCTAGCGAGCCAGCCAGCTAACGTTAGCTAGCTATAATATCTGAAAATGGATGTCACGATCATCCTCCAGAAAGTAGTCCATCACAACTTTTTCCCACTGAGCTTTGTCGATAGCGCTGTTAACTTCAGGGCAGCAATGTTAAGAGCAGTAGCAAAACTTTTTCAGTTCTTCATGATATATTTTTTTAAAAGCTGCGGTAGACAGGATTATCCACACATACTGAGCAGCTCGTGTTATACACAGAAGCATGCTACATGGCAGACCAATCCGAACTCATCTCTCGGCATGTCCAGCCCATCTATTATCTCAGTCAGTCATGGCTTGCGGGAAGGTTCCTGTATTTTTCCGTGGCTAAACCAACTAGGCTCATTATTTAACAATTGTATTCGTATTTACAGATGGCAGACAAGTATGTTATTAAGGCACATGAAAGTTCACATATTCCAGAAGGCCTTTCTGGAAAAAAAAAAGGCATTTAGATTTTTTTTTTAAACGACATTCAAATGCCTCTCCTGTGAATTAGTGACGTGAGACATATGCCTAGTTTCTTGAAACTGCTGCTCCTGTTTCTGACTTCTATTTTGCTGCTCCTTTCTCACTTGGCTCCCCCTCCCTCTCTCTCTCACTCTAGGCATCCCCTACAGTGAGCACAGCAGCTACCTGGAGCTGAGGCGTTTTGTCCAGTGGCTGCGGCCCCTCAAGATAATCCCCACGGTCAACGTGGGCAGCTGGGCTAGCCGGAAGGCCATGGAGAGGTGCTTCAGCGAGTGGCTAACAGAGGCTTACAAGGCTAATAATGTTAAAGGAATCTAAAACAGGACACTTCAGTGTTGGCACACAGCCAAGTGCAAACAATATATGACACAATACTTGAGTGTTAGCTTATTGGTTTATTCGGATCCCCCATTTGCTTTTGCGGTCCACACAAAAACATAAAACACGACAAGTAACAAAACACTGATACACTGATAGACAAGAACAGTCACACAAATTTAAAATACAACGATATACAAACAATACAACTAAAGAATCATTTTTGTCTAAATTCTGTGTGTTTGAGTGTGTCTGTGTTTCATTTCAGTCGTTGTGCTCGCTGGGCTATATTGGGATGTAAAGGACGCAGAGGGTAACGTGAAGCAGAGATCTGAATAGTTGAATAGGAAACGTTCTTTGACCATTTTTAATGATTATTATTAAATTCTATAGTTTTCGTAACACCAGTGAGTTATGTAGACAATTAATTCTAGAAACGATCATCTGTTTCTGGTACATTGAACAGTGGATGGGGGGTAGTTTTGACTATTACGCTGATGGGGAAGTACCCATTTTTTTGTAGGTTCTGGATTTTTTAAACAATAGGTTTATATTTTTGATAAATCAATGCAACAGGTTGCGATGATTACATTACCGGAAATGGGTTATAGGTTTATATTAGAAGGTGTAGTCAACTTAATGAAACATGGTATTATCTGATGTGTTTTGAGTAGGATTATTTCTTATAGGATTGGTGGAAGTACCCTCACATCTCAAACAACTTTTTAATAAACGCCTGGGATCAAATATCACTGATTCTTTATGCGTAGTAATTGATTATATTTGCGAATGACTAAAATATTAAATTTAGAGGGGTGACAGGAACAATCTAAGGGGAAACAGATATTACCTATGTCGTTGGACAGTGATCCAGGAACGATACCATGATAATTTGATATGGGATCAAATGGAGCCGATTTTGGGGTTGAATAATCATTGTGAGAATTACAGAGAATGAAGTCTAAAGGGTAATCAGTTAAAAATACTCAGTGTAAACTCAGAGAAACTTGAGTGTTTTTGATCTTTTAAGAGATTTTATGTCATCTTCTTCTGAAGTAGTCACAAGTAATTAATTTGAAACAAACGATTAATGAGTTAAGGGAAGACAGTGGAATTATCATCACCATGCTTGTTGATGATTAAGAGTAAATGTTAACAATTTGTAAACTTTATTTTCGAGGAGAAAAGGGCTTTCATCTTTTTCAGATGTTCCCGTGTATGTGGTCTTGGGAAGAGATGTTAGTTACATTCGGCAGTTTGATAAGTATGAAGATATCCAGATTAGGTCATGCTACCAAATTAAATATGGTCTGGACATTTTAGTTTGTTGTTTTCCAATATGGTTTTTCAAATAACCACACACAACCCACCTAGTATGATGGTTATATAGTGTTTTTATTTTTTATTTCAGGGGGTTTTAAAGGCGTACACACATGGAATTTTCAGAAGTTTTGTTTTCTGAGTGAGTTTTGGGTAAACACGTTATTTATTTTGAGAAGAAATATAATGAGGACTTACTGTACACTTGGGATACAACATTTATGAAATATTTTGACTGTTGTTAATGATTAGTCTACCATAGAATGAAACACTTATTTGAAGGGTTTGAATGACCTCTGACCTCTGTACTGACTTTCTAGTGTGATTTGATCACCCACACTGTAAAACCAAGTGACATAGGATGATGAATTTAAGGTAATTTATTATACCGAGTTAAGGGTCATTTGTAATACTGATAATTATGAAGAAGTTTATAATTTGGCAATAGTCCTATATATGATTTGGACCATGACAAGGACAGAGTGAGAGAGCTAGTCCTGAATGAGGGACACCTGTCGCTAGTCAATTTTAATATTCCTTGAATTACCTTGTGGGATACAATTTAAGTTAATGTATTATCAAAGGTTGTCATTTTAATTTCATTTATTATTTTGGTTTAACCGGCAATGTTGTTGTGAGTCCAAAGGGAGGAAGTACTGGTCGCATGGGTCTTTTTGGTAAATATGCAAATTGTATTAAGAATATGAGCAGTAGTAATTAAAGTGTT